>NC_133933.1:100075067-100675246 GCF_031877795.1 Strix aluco | reverse complement strand
ATGCATGTCATGGTATCCCTGTTGTCATGGTATCCCTGTTGATAAGTAATAATTAATATCTGTTTGATTAAATCTCAGTTACACAGCCCTGAATATACTGCAAATTATGTGTTGTTTAAGCTTTTAAAGTTAATTCCCATTTTCAGTGAAGCAAATTATACCATAATTTAGGAGCTGTTAATGTATAGGATATATACTGATCCTCTGCACTAGAGTTTTATTGTACCCTGGTTTCTCTCCTGTGAAAAACATGACAATTGTACTGTCAAACAACGGCATATATGACTTCAGGCACATCCACATGAATGAGTGTGGGGGCACCTGAGCTCCTCTGCTTACACTCTGAGCTCTCTGGCTATGAGCCAGCTCTGATCCAAAAATGATGTAACCGCATTAGTGAATTTCTGTGCCTTTTTGTAAACCCCTTTGCTGGAATGTGGCACTTCTCTGATGTTACTAAATTACTTCTGGTCCAAAATGGGCTCATGCCTGACTATATGGAGTGTGAATGGCGTTCTGCCTGCATCCATCCATACAGACAAGACCTTAGGTAACGAACCACATACATCAAGTAGCAAATTGGGAACAGTGCAAATCGTTTCCAGAACCAATTAGTCTGAATGTAATGAGCATAAAACAGTTAACTGATTCCTATGAACAAAAGTGAAGCTTGAAAACAAAGTGTGATGATTTTCCATCCCTACTCACAAAATAACTTTTTTCTTACATTTGTCACAAAAGCTTCTTTTAGCAGGTTGCATAGATACTCAGAATATAATCAAACATGATTTTTTGTTCCATTGATATTCCTGGGCATGGTTATGATAAGGCTTTGACTGATTCAAGTAAGGTGTTTGGGTTTGATTTCTTTATACATAGGAAGAGCTGAGCTAGAGAAGTGGAAGAAGGGGAAAATATTGGTATTTTTAAGTGCTCCCTCTTGTGATACCAAATACAAAGCAATTTCTCTAACCTATAGTCTTGATCACCACTCTACCTCTTTTTAGTAGGGATAGTTAACAATGCTGTCAATTGAAATACCTAAATTGAGTTTCAGAATTAGCAAGTTACAGAAATATATGAAGTAATTTGAAGGTACTTTTGGATTTGTTTCCCCCTGATCTCCTAGATTGTCTGGAGAGACAGTTAGACATGCTATATTTGTTATGTTTGATATGATTTCTTCATTATTTCTTTGCAGCCACAGCATTTAAAATCTCAGGGCTTAGTGCTATTCACTTTACAACTGATGGGAGTTGTTTAATATGTAATTGCCCGCTGGCTGCCTATTACCATTGGCTAGCTAGAGGTTACTACCTCTGCAGAAAAATGGAATGAGTGATCAGTCTCATGTGGGTTTTTTGCCAGTTAAGATGTCAAGATGGTACTGTTTTGCTAGCAGGCAGTGACAAATAGTAGTAACCTCTGCAACAGCTTTGGGTAGATCCAGAAGATACGAAGCCTTTCCTTTCTGCTATTTAAATGAATACTTTGATGGGGTTGGGTCAGGAGGAGACTATTGCAGGGAAATGCTGGTGTCTTACCAGCGTATATCTATCCAATATAGCCCAGGTTTATGAAGAGTGAATACAGTTTAAAAACAAAATCCAAAATCAGTATTGGTTTAGAGAAACTGGCGTACAGCAACAAACATGACCCTACATATATACTAAATAATATTAATCATAAAAACTTTGTCAGGAAGGGAAGATTATGGCACTACAACATCCAATAGTTTCCATATTACAGAAGCTTGAGCGCTGTAACCTTGTCTCTTTTGTAATCTCTATCTCATGTTATCTCCTTGCTCACAGGGGTTTAACTCCCCATGTTGCTTGGATCCAAGGGCCAGCACTGATATGGCCTCACTCCATAAGTTTGGCTCAGACTGTTTGGGGAAATTGTGAAGTGGTGAGAGAGAGGTCTGAGAGAGCCTGTAGGAAGGTAATGTAAAATTACAGTTGGAAGCAGGATTTTTTTGATGGGGGTTCTTAGAAGTTCAAGGGCTCAGGAACAAAAACACCAAATATGATGTTACAACTGAGTATATGCGTACATATATATTAGAGATCTCTGCGATGGGACCATTCAGAAGACCAGCAAATCAGAACCACTTTCAGCTGTAAAACTGGATTTTACTAAATTCATTAATTAGCAACACACTTCTTGCTAATGGTCAGTTCTTACATAATAATGAATTATTTTATCACTGCATATACCAAACTGATAGTCTTCAACACTCATATACTAATTTATCTGTGAATGTACAATACCATGGAGCTGAAGCTGTTTAATTAGAGCTGATGTCTACAGTCTTTGGTTGTTGTTAGTCGTAGAGGCCCAGGAGGTCAGTCTTGAGAGCTCATTGACAAGAAGGGTCACAACTGAAGTGAGCTTGTCTTCATTCTCTGATTTTCTGTGCTTAAGCCTGATATTTTTATGCGATTGCACTCCTCCCAAAAGAGCAGTCTCCTCTTCTCCTCATACTGCTTATCTTGAGGTTCCTTTTTGTCTTGCCAGTCATCCTCCTTGTGTGTAAGCACTGTCCCTTGTGCTTATTTTGTCCTCTCTGGCAACATTTGTTACTTGGATGGCTCCTACCTGCAGCTACACCAGTCCTTGTTTTCATTTCCAGTGATCACACTGCTCACATACTATCTGGCTATGCCATCACAAAATACCTACATACCACTATAAGCTGCACTATTTTAGTATAATCATATTCAGAACCAAGGCAAGAGAATATTAATTATGTCCTGATTAGTAGACGTATAATTCAAAGGTGTCACAGGCCTTTGTGTTGGCAATAGTGAAAAAAAAGAGGCAATGGTGTCGTCAGTTTGATCACCGATCGGTGTCATTGGTAGGGTCTGGATGGGGTAAATGATGCAATGTACTGATACTGAGGATTTGTCTCTGAGATCAGCAGAGACCAGCCTTTTTTCCTCCAACTGATGCCTGCCATGCTGGCAAAGACTCAAGGTATCTTATTGGGTGTGGTGAGCATATTAATGTTTAGCTTGATAGTTTATTAAATCTGAGCTATCTTTTGTGTGTTATGCAATAAATAATTACTTTATACTTTCAAGCTGCATGTATCCTGCTTGCCAGTTTCTTTACACATGATTAAAGATGTCTGACCAAGCCAATCCAAACAGGGATTGTTACACATCTCAGGGAAAAAAAGCTCTGAAGAATATAATGGCTTTCATTTGCTGCCATGTATAAATGAGGGAACAAATACTTTTTTCTAAGACTCACTTGTGATTTTTAGATAACATAACCAGTTCTTAAAGTTGCTGATCTTATCTTCATGAAGGCCTAATTATAACAAATTCATTTTTTTCAGCATTAATAGTGATGTTCGTGGACCATTGCATTGAATTTCTAAAAAATGAGGACTGAAAACATCCTTCTTTCAGTAACTGAAATCTTTTCAACCCACTTAATGAAAATAGCACTGTAGTTCAATTGTTATTATTTAGTAGTGAGTAAAGGATGTTGAAGGTTTTATGGCAAATGAATTATCAATTTATTAAACATAAGGAAATTAAAGAAGTAAAACCTTCAGATTTTCAGTTTCATGAATGTGATTGACTTTTCTATGTTAATTAAAAAAAAAAACAAAACACCGCCAACAAAAAACCCCCTTCAGTCTTCCAAGAACTCATACTCAGAAAAAGTGTTTAAAGAAAAAGAGAAAATGAGTAGAGAAGGTCAAAACCAGTTTTGGTGGTTTGTGCTCTATCCAGGGGGAGTTTGTCTCTTCCTGAGATGTGTTCACCAGCATGTCAACAGCTCACCAAAACTATCCATGGCAGAACTGGGCAGGGACAAGGTCATGGGACAAGATGCCCAACTGATTGGTAAAATGCTGTTGAAGTTGAGTGTCACTGCTTTACAATAACAAGTTTAAAAGAACCCATTGAAACCATAAATTACCATTTTATGTGAATATCTGTTCAACAGCTAGGGAAAGTGAATTGCTACCTTTTTGAACCTGAGCAGCTAAATAGTGGAAGGGAGATGACTCAATTTTTTTTCTCATTCCAACCTTTTTTGTTTTGTCTTTATCTGTGTACTGGTTAATAACTAACCTATACCTCTTCCAAATACCTAAATCCACATTCCTTCCCTTGTTTATATATAAAAAAGAGAATTTCAGTCAATTCTCCATATTACTAAAAAAAGCCCTATCATGAAATACACTCAGATGTGCATGTATGAGTGAAGCCTCTTAATGTATGCAGTGGAACTACTCTTCAATAGCTTGGTGAGTGGAGCTGTGTCTTAGTGGAGCTTTTGACCTTCTGTCACTCTCACTTCTGTCACCATCCTGGCCCCCCGATTCTGCAGCAGATTATCCCTGCTCCCTACACCTGAATTTAATTTCTGGGAACCTAGTAGCACTTTAGATGAGGGGCTGCTTAAAAGCTCTTTTATGTTTTCCTGGGATAAATATTAAAATTGGCAGGTATATGCTGGCTATATCATGCAGGATGATCCAGACAGCTGAGTGGTTGCTTAAGGATCTGAATGACAACTGGGAACAGCTTAATGGATGTTGACGTTACTGCTTCCAGCTCTTTTCACCACCTGCACTGCACAGATACTGGACTGCCTGTCAGTAAGCTGATGAACTGTCACAGCTTCCATCATGGTATTTTATGCTGAACCACTGCTGTAAACCACTGGAGTTCAGGATGACTGCTGAACAGCTCAGAGACCCCAAGAAAACACAGGCTGAAACCTCACCAGTCACTGCAAGTTAAGCTGTCCCTAATTGTCACTCAGTCCTCAGTCCTGGTCATCAAAGAAAACAATTATTCTAGACTAGAGAAAGATGTTTTTGAGGACAAATAGGTATTTCTACCTTGCTTGTTCATTGGAGCAACACCAACAAAATAGAGACAAAGGGGGGGGTGATTTTAATAGGAGCCATTTTACCTCTTAAGAAGCTTTCAACTAATCCAAAATGGAAATCAGAAATTAAACTAATGTCAGACTTTAATGTGCATTTAGAAACCTCATTGATAAATCTATACATTATGAAAAAGTAACAAAATATATGAAGATTTTAGAGTACTGAGAACTATTTTATCTGTTATACCTAATAATTTTTATAAATTGCAAGATACTCAGAATAAAAATTCTGCAGTAGGGAGGCTCAGTGCACTTTAATTTTCTCTAAAAGCACAAGAGTCAATAGCAAAATTGCACTGTCAATAAATTTTCCTTGAAAATCCTTTCAGGAGATAAAAGGATTGTAGAGAAAATAAGCAAAACTAATGGAAGATTTGGGGAGGGGTAAGAATGTTAGTTATGTGACCTAATTTGGTGAGGTACAATCATACAAAGAAAATGTTCAATAATAAAATGCATTATTTTGCCTATTCAGTCTGTTCTAAGATTAACTAAGGTGGTGTCAGTAATTTCCATTCATCGAAGAAAACAGGCCAGTCACACATAGACTAAGCTGTAAACTAAGCGTGATTCTTTAGCTTCTCTAAAAATTAGTCACTTTTTCTGTTTTAGTAAAAAAAAAAAAAAATAAGAGATAGCAGTAATATATCAGTTGCTGGACTAAGTTAATGGTTGGTAGACACTGAGATTTTAATAGTAGCTTCTTTACAGAATAAAATCAGTTATGTAAAAGATTTTAACCTTTTTCTTTACTGTTGTTTTCTTCTTTTTATCAGCTTTAGACTACCTGTAGGCTATTCCAAGATAATTTTTAATCCTCTGTGTTTCTCTTGTGGAAGAGCAGTGCGGCAGTTAATAATACCGTGGCCTTAATTAGAAAGCTGTGTTTAATTGGGGGATGTTTTATCCCTATTAACAGCAGTGACAGAGTAGCAGAAGGTGGTATTTTAATAGTAGTATTTCTGTAAAGGTAGCTGCCGAATTGCAGAGTCTTCTGAATTTTTGTAGAAGTGCAAATGGATGTATGAAAAAGACTTAAACCCATGTCAGAGATCGAGTGGCTTTTGTGATATTGCTGGCCATTTGTCCTAGTGCGTGGCTGCTAGCTTTGAAAAAGAAAACAGGAACAGGCCATAGTTAGGTGATTTATATACTTTTAGATTTTATCACAACAACAGAAGCTTCTATCAAGGAAGTAAATAGTCAGGAAGAGCACGAGAGGGGAAAAAAAAAAACCCAAAAAACGGTAACTAAGCACCGTGAGCCTACTGACACTGTCTCCCTTAACTAAGGTTACCATTTCTTTATAAGAGACACTGTTTATGATTATAGAATCATAGAATTGTAGAATGGTTTGGGTTGGAAGGGACCTTAAAGATCATGTAGTTCCAATCCCCTGCCATGGGCAGGGACACCTTCCACTAGAACAGGTTGCTCAATCCAACCTGATCTTGAACACTTCCAGTGATGGCTCATCCACAACTTCCCTGGGCAACCTGTTCCAGCGTCTCACCAACCTCATTATAAAAAATTTCTTCCTATGTCCAATCTAAATCTACCCTCTTTTAGCTTAAGAACGTTGCCCCTCGTCCTATGACTACAGACCCTGGTAAAAAGTCTGTATCAGTCTTTCTTATAAGCCCCATTTAAGTATTGAAAGGCTGTGATAAGGTGTCCCTGGAGCCTTTTCTTCTCCAGGCTGAACAGCCCCAACTCTCTCATTCTGTTCTCATAAGGGAGGTGCTCCAGCCCCCTGATCATCTTCATGGTCCTCCTCTGGACCCACTCAAGCAGGTCCATGTCCTTATGTCAGGGGCCCCAGAGCTGGACACAGTACTCCAGGTGGAATCTCACGAGAGCAGAGTAGAGGGGGAGAATCACCTTCCTTGACCTGCTGGCCATACTTATGATGCAGCCCAGGATGCAATTGGCTTTCTGGGCTGCAAGTGCATATTGCTGGCTCATAGTCAGTTTTCCATCCACCAGTAGCCCCAAGTCCTTCTCTGCAGGGCTTCTCCCAAGCCACTCTTTGCCCAGCTTGGGATTGCATCGACCCATGTGCAGGACCTTGCACTTGGCCTTGTTGAACTGCATGAGGTTTGCACAGGCCCACCTCTCAAGCCTGTCAAGATCCCTCTGGATGACATCCTTTCCCTCCACGGTGTTGACCACCACCACACAGCATGATGTCATTGGCAAACGTGCTAAGGGTGCAGTCAATCCCGCTGTCCATGTCACCAACAAATATGTTAAACAACACCGGTCCCGATACTGACCCCTGAGGAATGCCACTCATCACTGCTCATCACTCAGATATCAAACCATTGACCACAACTCTTTGAGTGCAACCATCCAGCCAATTCCTTATCCAGCAAGTGGTCCATCCATCAAATCCATGGCTCTCCAATTTAGAGACAAGGATGTTGTGAGGGAGAGCGTCAAAAGCTTTGCACAAGACCAGGTAGATAACATCAGTTGCTCTTCCCTTATCCACCAACACTGTAACCCTGTTGTAGAAGGCCACCAAATTTGTTAGGCACGATTTGCCCTTAGTGAAGCCATGCTGATTGTCACCAGCCACCTCCTTATTTTCCATGTTCCCTTGCATAGTTTCCAGGAGAATCTGCCCCATGATCTTGCTGGGCACAGAGGTGAGACTGACTGGCCTGTAGTTCCCTGGGTCTTCCTTTTTACCCTTTCTAAAATTGGTGCTTATTTTTCCCCTTTTCCAGTTAAGTGGGAACTTCACCATACTGCCACAACCACTCAAATATGATGGATAGTGATTTAGCCACTTCATACACCAGTTCCCTCAGGACTTGCAGATAAATCTCATCAGGTCCCATGGACTTGTGCACCTTCAGGTTCCTTAGATGATCTTGAACTTCATCTTCTCTTACGGTGGGTGGTTCTTCATTCTTCCCGTCCCTGCCTTTGCCTTCTGCAACTTGGGCGGTGTGGCTGAAGCACTTGCCAGTGAAGACTGAAGCAAAAAAGTTGTTGAATGTCTCAGCCTTCTCCATATCCTGGGTAACCAGGTCTGTTTCCTTCTAGAGAGGGCCCACTAGTCTTCCTTTTATCACCGATGTACCTACAGAAGCTTTTCTTGTTGCCCTTGATGTCCCTGGCCAGATTTAATTCCATCAGGGCTTTGGCTTTCCTAACCTGATCCCTGAATGCTCGGACAGTTTCTCTGTATTCCTCCCAGGCTATCTGTCCTTGCTTCTGCTCTCTGTAGGCTTCCTTCTTGTGTTTGAGTTTGTCCAGGAGCTTGTTGTTCATCCATGTAGGCCTTCTGGCATCCTTACCTGACTCTCTATGACAGGATGCATCGCTCCTGAGCTTTACATCAGATTTACATCTTTTCACTGAGAGAAATCCCAGCTGAAAGGCTACGACTCAAAATCCTAAGGGGAGTAAAATGCTCCCATTACCTTTGATTGCAGTTGCACATTCTCCTGTCTCTCCAGAAGTATTGGCTAATTCATCATTTACTTGCTTTCCCTCTGAATTCTACTTTGTGAGCAGGTACAGTGTTTTATTTGGGAATGAGATTGAGCATATTCTTAGAAAACTGAGAAAATCAATTTGTGTTAAGAGTGAGCTACAAGGTAATTACTGTGCCTAGAGAAAATCAGGATATACAGTATATTTAATCTTAAAATACGTTATGTATCTATACCATTTTTTTCAAAAAAGGGTTCTTGATATTATGAAATTGGTAATAGCTGGTAAAGTCTCTAATCCTAACTGCCTGTTATCCTTAGCATAAATTACCTTTTAAAACAGATGAACTTTTAGGGCTTTTTCTGAAGAGCTGAGAAGAAAGGTATTTCTGTCTCTATAAGAACAAACAAAAGATGGTTCCATTAAGGTATCCAATGGGTCCATTTAAACATGATTACTGTCATGGCATTGCTGAGGTTAGCTGTGTCGGTGTGACTGCAAGCTATGCTGCCTGGATTATAGAACAAAATCAGAGAAAGAAGAAGTACATTTTCTCCTTTAATTGATATAGGACTTTCTTTTCTTGTCTTTATGTGCTACATAAGAATTGTAGGATTTCAACTTCCCTGAGGTGAATTGAGAGGCAAAGACCAAATTATCAAAAAGTAGGTAAACAGGAAAAGGGAAGGTAAAGAAGAAAAAGTGAGCAGTGAGCTTTATAATGCTTTGATATCGACCTATTTATCAGAGATCAGGAAAAGAAAATTAACAAATCTGTAGATAACCTTGTGTGATCACCTGTCTCCAGGAGATTCCCCAGATGTATTTGTCAGCTTTGGATTCCCGAATAGGCATGGGAAGCTTAAAGATAATGTAAAAAATAGACTGAAGGCATATTATCAAAAATTAGACTTTTTCTTGTTCCTCTCTAAACCTACCTTGTAAATCTCAACTCATTAGCTATTGAACCACTGAATGAAGAATACAGACAAGACTAATTTATTATGGAACTAGTCAGTATCAGAACAAGAAGGATGAATTAAGTGCTCCCTCCAGGCAGGAGAGAGAGACAGCACCTATACCAGTTATTGTCATTTAGTGACAAGGACTCCCCATGTGTCTGGCATGAGAAAATCGGTTTATCCAAATAGGCACCAGTTAGGATATTTGAGCTGCTGGAACTATGTGCTGTAAATTTTCTTTGACTGTATACATGGCCACAGCAAGTAATTGTGAACCACAGACCCTGTGAGTGTAGGAACCTTTCTCCTTCTGACAGAGCTCAGGGGAAGATACTGCTATACTGGGAGGTAGAGTATGAAAACGTTTAGTAAAAGGTCAGTGAGGAAGTTTGGGAGTAATTGCCATTGAGACAGAAGACATCGTGCGGATGTGAGGGTGATGATGAGTCTGTGCTATAGTTTGTTTTTTGTTTGTTTTTTTTTTTAATTTACCAATGAGAAAAAGGGGAATTAATGGCTTTGTGAAGCAAAGAGGCAATAATTACTAAGAAATCTTCAAGAGTGTGCCTTCTAGTTCAAAATGTACACATATTATCTGTAATACAAGATTTGATAAAGAAAAACGTTATTCTCTGTCTACCAACTTGTGAAAAGATTTAGGTTGTGCTTGGAAGCTTGAACTCTAGTAATCATGGCATTACATATATAATGCATTTTTATCAGTCATTCAAATGAAGTCATTATGTCAGAGATGCAGTGCCTTTCAGGCACAGGTGATGCAACAGCTTAGCTTAGTCAGGAAGAGAGAATAGTGAGAAACTTCAGTGGGAAACAAAACTAGTTGAATAAGTATATTGAAAGTTAGTGAATGGTACTGTTTATAGACACATGCTAATTCAAGTTGGGACAAGTAACTTGAAATGCTGTTTTGGTTTGTTGCATTCTACGTGAATTGTATCTGCTCAGAATAGGAAAAAAAAAAACCAACTGTAGCTCATAGTAAGAGTTACTTCTGTAAGAAAATAGGAATTTCATAGTTACATTAAACTGAAAAAAATGAGATGTAAGCCTTTATTCTTTAGTACTTCAGCTAACTGCTGGCTGAAGAGGACCAGGAAGATGTGAGTACTGGGAGCTTCTGACATTTTCATTCTGAAGTACACAGTCAGAATACTGGAGTAAAGGGATACTTATCTGTGTCCCAGAAAGTTTACCTTACTCTCCGATACTATATTCCAAGGAAATACCAAGCTGCTAGACATGCTGTGACTCGTTATTGGCAGACCGTCTCGCACCACTTTCAAAGTCATAGTTGTGTTTTTCCTTCTTCTCCATCAGTCTCTTTGGTGTCTGAGAACTGTTTTACTGTGGCAGAGCATTCCACTGTCCATTCACAAAAGCAAGCAGGCAGAAAGATATTACCTGTCACATCATCATCATCCTCTGTTTGTCAGTGCTTCAGAGATGAGCAGTGTGATGTGTTTTAAGCAGCTAAATGGGCCAAATCCGTACAAGCTCCCAACTCATACAGCCTCATGTTCCTCTTTTAGGTCCTTTGTAGAGTCTCACCCCTTTCCCTACTATGATTTCACACTCCTGATGTGACAGACTGTGATGGTGTGAGGCTGCAGAGAAAGTGTTTGTTCCTTCTTCTGTATTTGTTCCTCTCAAATGCTCTAAGTAGCTGGGGTTAAGTAGAATATCAAATGTTAGATGCTGTAGTGCCATGATAGTCTCCAGACAGAAGGGAAACTGCAGGAGTACAAGCCAGCATGTTTGTAATTCACAATAGAAGGTTACATCTTCTCTTTTGATCACCATCTTCAGGAAAAAAAATTAAGGGCTCTCTCTGGCTGACAGTTGCAACTCAGTGACAGGCAGGGAAAGAGACCTGCTCTTTCTGGAATAACAAAAACGTTTTATAGACTTACAGTTTGTGTGCACTGAGGTACTCTAAAACTCGCAATGCATTCCCATTAGCGGTACTTTTGTCCTTATATTTAGCATTTAGATAACAAATACATGTGAAATGGTTACACCAGAATTTATTTAATGTTCTAATATTAGATACATTTTTTAATTGATTAGCTTCTAGACAAGTGTATGATTAAGTGATACTTCAAATACATTTCAGTTTCCACATCGTATCTGATATTTAAGCATCACATTTGTACTGTATACTGATTTTTTTTTTTTTTTCATTTAAGAGCTCCTATTATCTTCAACAGTTTAGGAATTTACAAAGCCTTTTCTCCTAAGGGGCATATTGCTGTGTTGTGCTTACAACAGGTTGGGGCTTTTTTGAAAGGATAATTTTGTACATTTGCCAACCAATGTAAGAGGACCTCCTCAACTAATAATTAAAATGATTATTTTGTTATGCAGTCATTAAGAATATGTGCTCTCCAGGGGTATTCTCATTTTGTGTGTGACACATTCTCATGTTTCTGTTTAAATTTCTTTTGATGGCATTTGTTGGTTCTTAGCATTTTGTGTCTGTTTACTTTTCTAGTTTCTCATTATTTCCATATATATTTTTTTCAGTGTGACCTACATATGTTTCTTTTTCGTACTTTAATCTTTCTATTGTTTGATGAGTTGCAACATCTAACATTACATAAAAGTTATATTATTAACATACGATAAAAGCTTATGTGATGAAAGAATATCAGATTAATCCTTGATCTTCCTGATTAAAAATAGCTTCAGTTATATGGATGATGAGTTCTTATACACTTGCAAATTATATACTGAGGTAAAATAATATCCTGTCAAACCTTTTTTCTATTATTCATGTTAATCAATGTTTTCTGACCTCCAAATTCTAATACTGTATGTCTCATGTAAAGTAGCTGAGCATATTAAATCTATAACAGTAAACAGAATTTTTTATACAGTTCATAGTACTGGTGTCTGAGGGTATGAAATACATGCTGAAAATATAAAACCCAAGAAATACAGTTTTGCAGAAGTTAATATAAATATAAGATATTCATAACAGGTTCCTTAATGAAGAACACTAGACTTAACCTCTTGATAACAGGTTAAATTATAAGAAAAACCAGTGAAGTAACTGGCTGAGTTTATACTTGTGCAGTGCCTAGCAACACTGTTGATCCTGTGCAAGGACCGCTATCATCAGGTTTACCATTGCCTCATTCTTATTCAAACTAGTGGTGCTTCTGTTTTAGTTTATACGTTTGAATGTTTTTGTAATGCATATGTATTTCAAATATAAAGATAAGGATAAAAGCATGGGTTTATTTTCAGTTAGTAATGTACAAGCAGCGCTTAAGTTATTGATGGACTTTTAACTAATTTTAAAAGCTTTCTTAATGTCAATTTTTAATTTGTAGGAAAAAAAGTACTGTTCCCTTTAACATGTGAATAGATGGAGATAGATTAAAGATATTCATACTAGATACATTTCTAATTAGCTAGGTCCACATGTCCTTCAGTGAGACTGAGGCACCTCAGTGACTAATACACTTTTGAGGTTTGCACTTAGAAGCTTTTGAAAATTCTTCCCAGCATAAAACTGTTATTTTCTTCTGGAAGGATTCACATAAATCATTATGAGATAAATTTACAGTGCTGCTCCTGTTGCAACACCAGAAGACATTTTGCTTGGTAGCAGTGTGACATCCCTTGAAAGGGGAGGCATGTAGTAGCGATCTCTAGCACGGCAGGCCAGTGGCTATCAGTGCAGGGGCATGGGAGGGCTATTGTTCCACATTTCTTATCATTCTTGGTTTGTATGTTGCTCTTGAGTAGAGAACTTGGCAGCAATCCATATACTCCCTTGAGTGCTGGCTAAGACTGCTGCAATTCTGCATTGCATTTGCAGAGGCCTTGGAAAAAGAGGAGACTCCTTATTCCCTTCTCACTTGCAGTTGCTTGAGGATTGGCTGGATTCCAGATACACAAAATTAGTAGTGGTTATTGTTTAACTAACGAAGTTTGACCAGACATCATATAACACTTCATATGTCTTTGTGGTTTGGTGTAATGCTTGAAATCATCTTGACTTCAACACAACAAAAATTATAAGTAATTTTCCTCAGATTCAGAATAAATATTTTCTTAAGCCAGGTGATCATTAAAGACCAAGGCTGAGATGAATTGGGACTATTAGGTCTGAAGAAGTAGTACCTGATTCTGGACCAAAAGTGCTACACCACACAAACGAAAATGGGTAGGGTAGGACCCCTGCCAACACCACACCACTGATAAGGCCTTTTATGAGTTAGAACTTGCTGCAGAGTTTTAAGAACTGGATTGTCTACGTTTCAGTTCATAAGGAAATCGAACATATTAATGCAATAAATCTGAACAGATTAGAGAATTTCTTTGTCCAAAAGGAGCTTCTGTAGTGGCTCCTGTACCCAAATCTGTGGGTCTTCCAATACCTGTATGTCTTGTTATGTGTAGGTCCATTTGGGGTGTTCAAAAACAATTAAATGCAGTGAACTGTGTTTACAGCAGAGTCTATTAACTTTCCAAATACAGATATATCTGCTGAATGTAGAACAAAACTAATTTTTTCTTAGCACGTCTGATTAGTTCTGTCTCTGATTTGCTCTGCATTTGACTTTGGCTTTATGCTCCATGAAGGAGACAATCTGGCTCCTTTAATAACTTTTGCTTTCTTTTTAAATTATTTCATTTCAACTGGAGCAGAATTGCTGATGAGAGTATCAAAAGATTTTAATTGACTCCATTTCAGCACTGTCCAAAAATATTGTTCAATGATTGAAAATAAAAGAGGAATTCTTTTTCTGACCACTTGAGAAGTAAAAATTAACAGAATTAATTAAAATTAACATTACAGCATGTTACCTTTTGCTCTAGATACTCTCAAGCTTTCTACTGCATTTCAAATTTGATGCAACTTCATAGATACGTGTGTGCATTTCATCAGATAAGCAGGTTTGATGGGTGTGTATAATGTAATGGGAGTGACTACAGAGTTAATGACTGAGGAAGCTGTATGCAACTCTGACAGACTTCTGCAGACACTGTTACTACTCCTACTCTATATATTCTATGTATGATACTTACTCAAAGAGGATTGTTTAAAAAAACCCCAAAACAACAGACAACAAAATCATATTTGTTGTCCATTATTACTCTGTGATGCTTCAGATGCCTTAGTTTCCAACCATACAACTGCAGACATCTCAGAGGAACACATAAATATTGTTGTGTAGTTGTGTAACATGTTTATAATGCTGTATTTCACAGACTGAAGGCTGAATTTATGACCATTTTTAATACTAGAAGTAGGTATCGTATAACTTGTTCTGAGGCTGGGATATTCCTCTTAAGGAAAATAATTTCACCTTGAAAGCTGGGTCACAAGTTTTTAAACCTGTCATTTTATAAGCAGTAAATATTGTCCATTTCTGCATTTTTAGCTGAATTGTGGTGGGTGGTTTTTTTTAATTTATTTTGGTTGTATGTTTGAGGATTGGAGTTCCAGGCTGGGGAATAAAGACGAAAATCTGTGTCAGTGCTACTGTTTTCCCTAAAAGAGTTTATTTTCAGGACCTTCCCAGATGATTAGAATACCAGACACCATCCATATAAGCAGTGGGCAGAGTTCAGATAAGGTAGCCAAGGATGAATGAAAAATGTTCCACAGAAATACTATGTGCATTATATGAGTGTGTATAGACTATGTAATTTTCTTGTGGCAGAGATAGAACTCCAGCTATAATATGTAACAGATAGTTTGTCTATCCTATTATAGTATTATGTACCACAGTCTGACATGGCAATCCAGTAAATATTTGAAAGGAAAGGTGTTATAGCTCAGAGATGACAAGTCATCTCTAAAACTGTAGGTAGAACAGGCAAGGAAAATTATATCTAACCTTAGGGGTTCTTCCCAAGTTTTATTTTGGGTTCATTGGATTTTTCCATAAAAGACATATCCAAATTACATATTCATTACACCTTAGCTTTTCACAGTGGGTACCTGTAGAGTAAGTGGTAAAAGTCTCCCACAGCATGTTCATTTTTAATGAGAACAGAGCACTTACATTGTGTATCACAATCAAATCACTTGTCATTCTGTAATAGGACAACTACCAACTGAGCCATTCTCACAGAATGCCTCTTTCCTTTGGGCTATGAGGTAATCTGTGTAAATCACTCATCAGATCTTGGTTATGCCCTGTGTACAAATTGCAGGTCTAGAAAAAAAACATGCCGTCAATCTGGTGTTCACTTTGCCTATTACTTCGGGTTGTCTAAACAGAAATGAAGGTTCTTATGTTAGTTTTCAGGCATTAATCACTTTGGTTTCTCTTTCATATATGGGTTGTGAGTGAGTGTTTATTATGACTGATAGTTGCTCATGCTTTAATTGTACAATCAGGGCCAGCCTTTTACTGCTGTAAATTGTCATAGTTCTTGAGGTAGTAGAGAAAGTTTGTATCAGCTGAAAAATCTGAATTTAAATTGTTTTGTAAGATTGTGGAGCCACAAAGGGATGAGACACAGCTGCATAGTACTGTAGCACCTAACTCATAACCTGCTGATATCTAAATCTATGTTACTAAAATACAAAGGCTTCCAGTACAGTGTATGTCAGAGTTAGGTGTCTCAGAAGAGGGTTTAGAAAAAGCAGTTTGCTGAGCAGGGAGCCTCTGAGTTAGCCAGTAGGAAATGCTGAACACAGAAATACATCTTAAATTACATATGTCTCTGAGATTTACACACCTTAGTCAGCACTACTGGGAAGCATTACTATTCTTTAGGCATTTCAGTCCTGAGTCATTTCCTGACCCAAGTGTTTCTTCAATATATGAAATAATGAATGAATGAATGAATGAATGAATGAACGAACTAAATACTTTCTTTCTGGGAACCACCCTCATGCCATGTCCCATCTTTGTTCAATAGCCTAATGTTTAGTTTGCTCAGATGTCAAAGGGATTCAAACCCATGTTCCCATTTTCCAGGAGAATAACCTAATGATCAGGCAGTAGATGTGTCTGGGATAAGACTGAATTGTGTGTTCAGTACCCCTCCTGATGAAGCTGTTACATTCCACATAAAGGAATTAAGGATATGTTGGTCAAGAGAAAACTGGAGGGAGTATGAGTAGGATTATGGAAGACATGTAATCTGAGAAGATCTTTCAGTCATCTACATGAACTAGAGTTTCATTACTTTAAATTTAAATATCTGTAATTAAATTACTGTATTGAATAAATAGTGGCAACACCAGTATTTTTCAATCTGCTTTTAGTCTTTATATAATAAAATCTGTATAATACCTAGAGAAGAAGAAAAGTCTCCTATAATGTTTCTAAACCCATTTTATATTCACTTTTCTCTTTTTTAATCAGTACAATGCAAATCCTTCTACTGTGGACAAAACCCCTTCATCTTCTGCATCCCAAGCACACAGAATTGTTCTGTACTTCTTTTCTAATGTATTGTGCAGCAGCCATAGGTAATGAAAACTTTTTCAGTCATCTTCTTAGCCCCACTTTGTTTTACTCATGGAAAGTTTACAAAATGACCCCAGGAAAGCTGTTTTCTGCTGCAGGCAAACGAATGAGAGTTAATAGATCTGACACAGAAATCCTATGTAAAGGCATATTAAATACTCTTTTCCTTGGTATCCTGATTGCAAAATTGAATGCTAGATGAAAAGCTATGACAATGAATGCTTAGACAATTAAGGAACTGCTGTCTTCTCAGGAGTTCACAATGTCTAGGCAACCTGTGCAAACAGATGTAAAGAAATCCCCCCCCAAAATAAAAATCTCATTATACAAAAGACTCTTTCTTACATGCCTTCTAATATATATGCCATTATCAATATCATTCTTCTGGAGTTTGGAAAGAAAAAGATTTTGAAAATTAATGTCATGAAGATTATTAAAATTAGCATACAGGAAGAGTTCAGCCTCAATTTACATAATTAATGACAATTTTTTGTCATGAGAGATGTGTTGCATTTTTCTGTCACCTGGCTGGTGGTGATGGTTGTGCGAAGGTCATTGATGTCTTCTGTTTTGGCTGGGCTTGTATTTTCCTACTGCTTCTTTAGACAAGGAGAACTTATAGCTGATACTTTGCTATGACAGTTTTATCTGGAGGACCCATGATTTGCTCATTGTGATTGAAGACATCATAAAAGCAAGCCTAAAACCAGAATGAATTTGCCACCTTGTTTTGCTTTGTTTTTCTTTTTAATGTTGGTTAAAATGTAGTTTTGAAGACACAAGATTTATAACAGTTATAATTTACAGGAGAAGATATTTTCCACCATTTAGGAGTGAGTAGACCAAACTAAATTATTACCATTTTCTGAGTCATTACTTTCTCACTTACCAAATGGTGCATAATCCACTAATGCAGGGATCTTGAGGCTCCTTAGCCAGGCAAAATTCCATTAAATTTAGTGGAAGTTTTTCTGTGTGAGAAGTGAGCAAATTTTTTAGGATATGAACTTATACAAAACCATTTGATGGACCTTGAACCACTACTCACTGAACAAACCTATAACAAGGGTTTTCAAAAAGACCATTTTGCAAAAACTTCTTTTTTGTTTTTTGAGGACAGAGGAAGTTCAGCAATTACCTATACTGTTTAATTGCAAAGCAGTGTTATTTTAACATGGTATCTATTATAGCTGTGTATCACAGTGTGATTTTTTTAAGTCAAAACATTCTTACGGTTGCTTAATGTGTTGCTAATTTAATTACATACTTTTTGTTTGTGTGGCTTATTCCTACCATGATGTTTGAGAAATTTAATAGCTCAAATGGTAGCATATTAAAAGGATGATTCTTGAGCCCAGTAGGCCTAATCTCAGTAAAGCACATGAAAGAAATTCTGAAGAAAAATATGGCAATTGATATCTTAGTGAACATTTTCCAAATAAAATTCAGTTCAAGAGATTTTAGCAGGTCATATCTACTAATATTTTTACATCAATTTTAATTATACACAGCTGATTAATTTCTTATATATACCAAAAATGCACTATTCTTTAATACATTAGTATAATATAAGAATTAATATGTTGCATTTATGCAAGAGAGCTATCAGTTTTGCATCATTTTTACAGGTTAAGAAGCGGTTACTGACTGCAACTAATTGTAAATCTATTGTTGAGAGTTCAGCTACAAATGATAATGAATTTTCAAAAGGTCAGTAGACATTTTAGCTCATAAAGAAATATCTTTACTTATAAAAAGTGGTTTAGCATATATTACAGTAACAACTAGAATTCAGCTAGCAAATGAGATGATGTTTACAGACCTCTCGAAGTAAGAATAGTTTTCTGACATCTTTTCAGTTTGGAGAGCGTTTTGACTTTGAGAAATGAATCCTATTGCTTTAGCTTCATGAAGTTCCCCTAGTTCTGTGTTCTGACAAAACAGCCATCTTATAACATGAAAATAGTTTCTTTCAAATAGCTTCTTTCCTTTTTGTCCCTGTTAGCTAGTAGTCTTGGGAAAAAAATGTCTACTGGGACCACTGTCTCAAAGTATGGAAGATTCCTTTCAAAAGAAGTAATACAACTCTTGAATTGCATTGCTCTTTGAGCAGAGAAACTTCATTATGAAAGTGGTAGTCAGGTCAAACCTCTTCTGTCATCCTGTCAGTCATTAGGATATATCATGCTTTCAAAACCAGCTAAACTAAACCAGTTACTGAATCCTTATGTAGGTACACACTGTGGAAAATCAGTGAAAATAATGAAACTGATTTTATTCTACCAAATTAACAGAAAGATAAGAATAATTGTTAAATTATATTTATTTGTTTGATATATGGATTCCATTTTTTTTGTTTTCTTGATGCATAAACTAGCTGGGGATTGATTCTATGTCATGAATGCCTCATCTACATTTGTTTTCTTTTATAGCAACTTCATAAATACAGAGCATTTGTAAAAGATGAACTTAAGTGCTTCTTTTAATGAGCTTCTGATGGCTTGCACCCTATTCTAGCTTTTATGGTATTCCCAGCTCAGGATTTAACTTGTAGAACAGATGGAATTTGTGACAACAGCAACATTTGGAAAGTGTATTTCAATTTAATTTTGCTAGTCCCAGAAGTAAATTTTATCCCTATATATTTGTAAATTGGATTGTTTCCCCACTGCTCACCAAAGAAAGTCAGATCTTACTTTTTTTTTAAACTGCCTTTTCTTGAGAGGAAGATAATATTGATAATTCAGTTAGGACTTTTTCCAGAAATCACAGTGTAACTGGCTGTGGGCAGTGTTGAGGCCCTAAATTAGAGGACATGAGCTTCAGTGAAATCCTTACTTATACCTGGCTTTACTGAAATTTCAACAGCAATACATCATAGACCTCATATTAAGCTTTCTGTTCAATGCTTAGTTGTTTGCAGGGTTTGAAAACCTCTGTGTCTTACCTTCCTATTTTGGTGCACATAGGCACTCCGAGCCAGCACCAGGTTAAGACTGTTTCTGAAAAATGTTAAGCAGGGCTGAGGCGGTTGTCCTGCCTCCTGCCAGCACTACAGCAAGAGCAACCTTCATGCATGATTTGTGGAGTTATGGCTCACTGGCTATAGAATGACCATTCCTGCCGTGAGGACTGGGAGGAGAGAGCAGCTGTTGAAAATCAGGCAGCCTCCTGCATAGCGTTAAATTCCCAGCTGGAAGTTGCACTGGAGTTATTCCTGCATTAGAAAAAAAGAGGGCAAATGGCAAATGTTCTTCTTAGTCTCAGTCCCGATGAACTGGATGAAATTTGTGATATTTCTCTTTTTTAAATAACACAGTTACTTCTGACTATCTACTGAAATTATGGCATAAGATATCTGAAAAAAAAATAGGGCAAAAATTCTCCCTATCCTCCTGTAACTCAGTTTCTGTTTCCAGATCTTCTCTAGACCTAGGGATGGGCTGAATTACTTACCTAGAACAGAAGAGCCACAGTCCATGTAAGATAATTGATGCTACTTTCTGTTTCTGTAGTTCAAGTGCTTACGTCATTATTTTCTCTGAAGAACTAGCGAGAAGTAAAATGATCTTTTTCCTTCTGCTGTTATTTATTGCAGGATGAAAACAGTAAACAAGCTGTGCCCAGGTTGTAAACGAGGGCTGGCTCTTCAGACCTGGAGAATGCCATAAGCAGGAGCAGGGTGGCAGAGTACTCCAGGGTGTTCCCTGAGATGTGGAGAGGGAGGGAGGGAAGGAGGGAGGGAGGAAGAAGAAATTTTGAGTGCAAGGGCAATGAAAATTCAGGACATGCTGGGATACCATCATAAAAATGGAGGTGACATGCTGAGCTTTGGTCTGTCCATGACACTGCTGTCCCCCACTGGTGGACCTACAAGTGGTTTTAGCAGCAGCCATGATGGTTCAAGCCCCTGACAGCCAGCAGCTACAATGTCCTGATTTCTGCCAGTCTGAAATGTCTCAGAGTTGTATGGTATGTTTGAGCATGAAAAACAAAACTGTGAGGAGCAGAATACTGTTTGTGTTTTCATTTCTCTTTCTGAAGCACCATTTTGACCACTGCTGATGTCACTGCAGCAACAGTAACAGTTTCCATAGCAGTTATTACTGCAGCTAATACAGTTAAAAATCTCATGGAAAGGGAGAGACTAAAAAGACTGCAATACTTCAGCAGGAATTATGCTCCTGTTCAGTACATTTGAAGGTTTTGTTTGTTTGTTTTGTGGTGGTTTTTTTCCTCAGAAAACCATTAGGGAGGTGATTTGCCTCTTTGGTTCCTACATACGTGCATCATTCAGAATTGGTGTTTGCTAAGAGCCCACTGAAATTTGCACTAATTGCTTAAATATTGTTATGCTCAAAATCTTGTCTTGGGCAGAAGGAAATATATCATATATATGTAGGGATAAGGATTTATTGTTAGCCTAACTGAAACCTGAACAATCAGAATGAAATGCACCAAATGGTTGTTTTATCCAACTATAGTAATGCAAGTGCTTTTTTTCCAATGTAATACAGCTTCATTAGGATTAAGACTCTCAAAATTATTATTATGCAATAAGACTTATGAATATCTGCCCCTTCTCTACGCTGCTATGCTGGTCTCCCCTGGGTGCCAAGGTCAGGAGCGCCAGTGCTGCTGGAAGGGGATGCTGGGGCATCTCAGGGAGCTGAGTCTTCCCAGGAGGACCTCAGCAGCCCCTTCCCTTCCAGCCTTGCATCCACCTGCAGCTATTTCTATGTTTCCCTGTCACAGCCTGGTCACACAAAGGACTGTTGTTTGTCAGGCAGTGACTGCCAGGGGAGTGAGGATATCACCGTCTTCTTAAGACCTCCAGGAACTACTGTTATAGAAAAGAAGATAAAATTGTATCTGGGTAGTCAGATAGAACTGGCAGCTTTTTGCTGAAGTGAGGACTACTGCTGGATAGCTGTAAATCAAAAACATGGCTTATTGACAGAGTAGAGAAATGAGTATGGTATCCCTTTGCAGTTTTGACATTAATTTTTACCAGATTTACCCCATTCTAATCCTGTTACTCTGGTCAATTTAGGCTTGTATTTGGTGGATATGGATATATCTGATCCAGTGTATTGCTTCTGCTTGCTAAGCAAATCAAAAATATTCATATCATCTACTCTTTTAGAAGTTGGTTTAGGTATTCTGAGTCACTGTTCTACAGGCACTTCTGTCTTTCTGTATGAGGGTGCAGGGAATTTAAATTCCTAATTTCTCTTAATACAGTCTGCAGTGAGCTACATGAATACCCCTTCTCTCTCCTCCTATGAGCGATTCATGCAGTTTGATAGAAGTTGCTGAATTAATGTTGCTAACACCATATTGATTTTGTGAAATAAGTTTTCCATAATTCATTCCTATACGACCATCCTGTACAATTCTAAATCATGATACTGCAGTCTGAAACAGTGTGATAGGTCTATGCGTTTTTGCATAGTTTCAGTGACTTCAGAATAAGTTGGAAAGCGTATAAATGCATAAAAGTGCATCTTCATACATCCAATTGCAAAACTGGAATGAAATTACTTAACTATTGATTATTTTTAATTCCTTTTGAACCTGGAACTCAGAAACAGTATTAGCAACCTGGGACAGAATATGGATGTTTAGGATGTCTCAGTATTTTGGTTTCTACCAAAACCAAAATTTAAGTTATTACTGTGACACTGGAACTAATATGTTGCTGTACCCCTTTTTTTGGAAAGGTGTTGCAAAACACCCTTGAAAAAAAAAAAGAATTAATTAGTTGAAATGCAGAGGATTTTTTTCTTGATGTTTCACAGTCAGAAGCTGTATGAAATTTTGTTTCAACAAGTAGCAGAAGGTGCCAGTAATTGCCCAAAGTATTATTCTTCGAAAAATACTCTGTGAAAGAAATAGGAAGAACAAAATGAAACATAAGAGGAGAGGATTGTTTAAAAAAGCTGGACAGTGTTTCTGACAACATGAAAAAGATAACACCTCTTGTAATGATGTCACCTTTGGGGAATCAATGCATCAGTATGCATTGTCTAACAAAGTGTTCAGGAAACATTCATCCAAGAGAAATGTCATGCCCAGAGGTGCTGCAGTTCTGACAGGCTGAGAAAAACATTGTAACTCAGACAGGAATGCTCACTATCACTGAGAAAGAAACTTTTTCATTTATAGCTTCTCTTCTTTGTACCTAACATGCAATATTAAAAATATTTAAATATTTAGGATTTTATGCATTTTTATTCATAATTGTTACTGCAAATTATGGTTGGAAGTAAAAATATGTTAGTAACTGAAATTAAATTGTTGTCTCCTGGTAGGTTGTTGCTAGTCATGAAAGAAAATAAAATTTTGCTTTAGGCAGACAGAAAAAAGGTGAAAGAGTAAGCATTTTTTTAAGTCAGACCATGTGTCCTTACTGAAGGCTATACCACAAAGTGGTCTGCACAATGGAGTTGTTTTGTTGTAACAACTACATTCAGCTGTTCACAAACCAAACTTTTTTGACAGTTTTTTTTTCTCAAAAGAGTTTTGAAAAGGTCAAAGCTTTTTGACCTTTTTAAAATGAAAGACCTCACTTTTTTTTCACCAGCAAATGACATTTTTAAAAATAAGCTAATCCTAGTGAAACAATTGTCTTAAAGGTCATAACCAAATGACCTAGACCAAACTAAAAAAAAAAATGCTTTGTGAAAATTTTAAATGTTTTCTCTTTTACATTCTGATAAAAAGAAAAATATTTGAGATTTTTGAAGCATTCATAGGATGACAAGAGAATTCCTTTTCCAACTGTAGTATAACCCATTGAATATTCATGTTTTAGACATGTTAAGTATTTATCATTTCTCCCCCCAAGGAGGCTTACTGGATCAAGTTGCTCAGGGACATTTACAGATGTGTTTTTAATATCTCCATGGGCATATCTCCATCACCTGTCTGGATAACATGTTTCAGTGTTTGACTACCCTCATGGTGAATTTGTAAATAAAGTTTGAATATCCCATGTTTTCTATGAAGAAGAACTGAGAGAGTTGGGGTTGTTCAGCCTGGGGAAGAGAAGGCTCTGGAGAGACATTATAGCAGCGTTTCAGTCATGAAGGGAGCTTATAAGAAAGATGGAGAAACACTTTTTACCAAGACTTGTAGTGGCAGGGCAAGGGGCAATAGTTTTAAACTGAAAGAGGGTAGATTAAAATTGGATAAAAGGAAGAAATTTTGGGTGATGAGGGTGGTGAGACTCTGGTTGTCCAGAGAAATTGCCCAGAGAAATTGTGGACGCCCCATCCATGGAAATGTTCAAGGTCAGGTTGGACTGGACTTTGAGCAACCTGATCTAATGAAAGATGGTTTTGCCCATGGCAGGGGGGTTGGACTAGATGAACTTTGAAGGTCCCATCCAACCCAAACCATTATATGATTCTGTGTTGCAACCTATGTCTATTGCTTCTCATCATACCGCTGTCCAGCTCTAAGTCTGTCTCTGTCTTTGGTGTCACCTGCAAACTTTTCAGGAGTGAGCTCTGACTGACCATTTGGGTTCTTAAAAAAGACTTTAAACATTGTTGGCCCTACTGTCAATCTCAGGGGCACCTCTAGTTAGCCAGCTGCCAGCTGAACTTTGTGCTGCTAATTACAATCCTCTGAGGTCAACATTCCAGTTTTCTACTCACCTTTTTACCCACTTATCCAGTCAGTATTTCAGTTATTTGGCTAAAGGGCTATTATGGGAGACAGTGTCAAAACGTGCCTTGTTAACATCAAGGCATGGAACATACACTCTCCTCATATCCATGTATCGTGTATCATGATACAGTCTGTGTTCAAGAGCGTGGTAGAATATTGTATCTCTTACAGTAGTTCTGAATGCATAGTGCTGCACTGAAATAGTTTGGCGAAAGGCAATTAAAGTTTTTCTATGTAAATCTTTATAACTCATTTCAGTTCTCTAAAATATTTTTTTAATACAATCTCTTTAAAATGGGACCTCAAAGAAATAACCTTTCGATATTTAATTAAGCTGCTTATGAGAACAAGTGGGCATTAGAATTATAATGAAAGTTTGTAAATTTGTGAGATCTGTATCAGTTTTATACCTGACTTTTTAAAGAAGTGTAGTAAAACATATTTCTACCACACTGAGAACTATGATATTACCAGAATTGTAGCAAGAGTTTCAGTGTTGAGGGCAATTTAACTCCCAACTCTATATGGCTTTTGTGTTAGACCCCAGTAGTGGCAGTGTTCGTTATGATCACAGTAAGAAATGCACTCAGACTCCATAAGGTGTTGCTGAGAATACGATTTATTGGAGCTAACAGAAAAATGAAAAATAGGATAGCTAATCTCATGGTCCTTCAGATGTGAGAATCCCAAGTTGTGCAGTGTCATCAGATGGACCTCCAGTCTGGGCACAGCACGTGGTGCAGATCCTGTCTGTGGAGAGGTTTGCCAGCATTGTACTCTTTAGAATTCTTCTAGTACTTTCTTGGAGGAAAATAACGCTATTCATTATTTCTACTGTGAAAGAAAGGGATGTTTGCATAACTTTCTGCTCCACTTTAAGGCAAAGATAAGGACACAGGTGGCGTAACCACCGATATTGAGTGTGAGCTGCCTGTAGCCTCCTCTGTGATAATTAGCCATCTAAGTTTATCCTGCAGCCAAGGAATAAGTGCAACATAACACAGGCTTGAAAGCCATGCTGTGTATGCAGTGTAGTACAGTATGCAGCACAGGCCCGTGGCTACTCATGTTGCCTGTTATGTGGACACTAACTCCTCAATGTACAATAGTCTTCTAGTTGGGGTCATTACACCTCCTACGCTCCATTTCGTGTTCTTTGGGCTACTTCTTGCCGTTGCTGTGAAACAGGTGTCCTTCCAACTGGAGACCAATAGGAGAAGCACCAAATGCAACTGAAGTATATAGGCAATTTGTACTCTTCAGTCATCTCCTTAGAGAATGTTCTCACATCATCTTTGCTATGTGAAATATGTCTTTATGTGAAACATTAAATAGGTATCTGTAATCCAAAACAGGGCGTTTTTCACCCATATGGAGAGGATTTGAACACCAAATGAATGCCACAGCTGTCTATAGAAGAGAAGTGGCTGCACACTAGATGGCTTCTCCAAAGAATAAACAATGTTGAAAGGGAATTGGAAAAGTTCTGTCATTTTCTAATCTGTAAAACCAGGGTAGTTACCAAGAGTTCCAATAAACAGACACATATGAAATTCAATAAAGTAGAAAAATTGCGGGCTAAATTTTTATTCTTCTTTCATTACTGTGAATCTACTCCTGTCAGATCAGTCACTGTAAGTTGCACACCACGGGGAGTAGAAGAAGGAATAGTTGGAATCAAGTTTAGTTGGTAGCAGGTTTATTTGTCTATCTTCTTTTGCTCCTTCCAATACACTTTTTACTTTCCCAGTAATTAACTTCCATGGGTATTTAATTTAATTCTCTCAGCATCAGCCTTTCTAGATTATTGTTTTTCCAATATTTATTCCCTGTATGATGGCAGTCCTGGCTTGTTCAATTATCCTTAAGGGTGTTTCAGTTTTTCTTACTTTTTCTGTAGTGTTTTACAGCCAAGTACTACAAGTTTGATTAAAGTGGTAGTTTGGTCTGACTCATTTATGGGCTTTATGTGCCTTTTTCTCCAAGTGCTACAACTAAAAGCTTTTTGTGGAGGGTGGAAGTGGGGGGAGTTGTCTATTTATTTTGAAGTGTAAGGACTAAATTTAGTATTTATGCAAACAAACTTTAACTGAGATTGATGAGCAAAGACTGCAGTATTTGTATCCAAATTAATGGATTTTTCATTTTCATGCCATCAATATCTATTAATAACAGTGAAATAAAGTGCTGCAAATGAAAAACTGTATGAAATATTTTAACTTCCATCCTTATGGTTTTGATATTTTACGATGGCATAAATTCCTGTCAGTGGTACCTGGCAGGGAGAAATCCAGGACAGGATTAGGCTGAAGCAATAGAAAGTAGCTGCAGAAAGAACAGCAAGACAAAGGCTAGCATGAGGCTCAGCAGATCACAGCCTCTCCTCAGCTGTTTTTGATGACAAATACCCTGCATTGTTCATACTGGGGTGAAAGCTATCTCCTTCCATACAGTAGGCCTATGGACAGCAATCCCCCTCTGAAAAAAAAGGTGCACTCAATCTTCTGAATCAAGAACATTGTGCTGAAATAAAAAAGTAAAGCTCTAATTCTCTTCTCATTTAAAGAACAGTAAATGAGGAATAATTCTGAAGAAGGACCTGGAAATGCAGAAATGTTCATCTTAGTGATATATATATGCATTTAAACATAT
This sequence comes from Strix aluco, assembly GCF_031877795.1. Classification (NCBI taxonomy): domain Eukaryota; kingdom Metazoa; phylum Chordata; class Aves; order Strigiformes; family Strigidae; genus Strix; species Strix aluco. Next base: position 100,648,122 of record NC_133933.1, on the reverse strand, counting down.
CCTCAGGATGTACTTTCTCTTTTATATGTTAAATTCTCATCTTTTACTGAGGACAAGGGTTTTTTTTAATATGCTTGTAAATCTCTGATTTTTGTCTTTTCTTAAAAGCCTGTCTATTGTGTGATAAATGCTGAGAACAGTCTCATTCTTAATATCTGAAAAATGCTACTTAGTTTGTGAAGGAAAAAAATCAGATCTGCATATTGAGTCCAGAGGCTTAAAATAACGACTTGGCATTTAGTTGATTGGTGGACAAATGTTGAGTGACTGTATCATTGCCCCTTAAGTTAAATACAGAAATACTGCAGATGTAGCTTTTGCCAGTTACGACTTTCAGTTATTCCTTGGGACTCCTGTGCCTCCAAATGCAATTGTCAACTGACCCAGAAATATCATGGCTGTTTATGTAATTAGACAGTTCACTCATGATGGTATAACTGCCAGCAAATACAATAGCAGACAGAATGATTTTGTTTAGTCTGCAGTTTTAGCAAGGGATCATTTGAGTAACATATAAGAGTAGAGACATTTTTACTTATCCACAGATTTTTTCCATGACAGATCCTCTTAGAAAACATGTATGATCCAGGTAATATTTTGGACAGGCCTCAAAGCAGAGCTTTTTTGGAGAATAAAAGCTAAATGTCATGAAGTTTCTTGTGACTTTAGAGTTTGTTTGAAATCAGGAAGAAAAAGCACATTTTCTGTGAGAAAAATACTGAAAAAATCTTTTGACAGTTTTAAATGTGTAGTTGTACTTGATTAAATAGCTGGGCAGAAGGTAATTAAAATAAAATTTAAAACCTTGATTTAAAAAATGACTTCAAAAAGATTGTTTCAGAATTATTCATTTGCCTCTTCCGTTCTGAAAAACATTGCAATGATATAGCAAATCAAGACTATTATGAAGAGAATTACTTATTATCAACTGCAATGTTGACTTCCTTGTGAAGAAAAAAAAACAGGTAAAGAAAATGTTATAAAAAGTTTAAAAAAAAAAAGTGGGTTCTTTATTTACCCACAGTGGGAAATATAATTAATATAAAGCAAAATATATAGAGGAATATATGAGATGATAGAGAAAGTTTAAGAAGTAATTATTCTAAAGGATGGGGAAGCTCATGTATGTTGAAGTGCTTCCTCTTCAAACACAGAACATCAGTCTTAAAAGTGTATGTAAAAAGCAGCCACCAGCTTTTGCCAAACATGAGCTCTGAGGTAGATACAATCTGCAACTGAACCTATATGTTCAAAACTCTCCCACATTACCCAGGGAATGGTCTGTCATCAGAATTTGTATGTGTAATTACAAAAAATATTATTGATTAGCTGTGCTCTCAAACCAGACAATGCTGAGGAGGTATCTGTGTCAGGTGGACTTGGAAGGTAACTAAGGTACCTTAGCAATACATGAGAGTTCCATGGCCATGACACGTTGCATAACTGAAGCTTGCGGGATGAAGAAGGACCAGCACTGATAGTTGTACATATTGATATTTGAAAATTTTACCAAAGCTGATGATATATCTTTAGTTAATGACTATGTCTTCTATCATCACTTCCATTTTGCCGTGTGTATTGTTCATATTTTCATGTTGTTTTCCATACCTTAAATTATTTTTTTCAAAGAGAGTTATAAAATGTTGACGGGTTTAAGAGAATACGAAAACTGGAGCGTTAAAGAAGAAAATACTGTGTGAGACATCCTGTAAAACTGCAAGAGTTTGGAAAACAGCAGGATTAATGGAAAGCCTAATTCTGACTTGTGATGGGAGGATCTATCAAAATGAATAGCACTTTTATATTTGTTAGGGGATTTTCTGGGCTAAAGAGAATATATTACAGAGTTACTGATGCGGGTTTTACAAAATTATGATCAACGGGATAGCAGTAGAGCCTGGACTTGCTCTCCAGGCTCCACTGTCTGTACTAGCTTCTCAAGGGCTATAATCAGAGTTTAGACACATCACTCAAAAGTAGACACTTACATTTGCATATTCTAATTTGGAGCTCAGCCCTACACAAAGTGCTGAGAAATCCTAACTGCTTTTTCTCTTTTTTTAAACATTGCAACATGAGTGACACCGTTCACTGTTTAAATGTGGGACACAACCTTGCTGTTCTCCTTTGCTGATGGGCTTAGATCATGCATATTTTGCAGTCACTTCTAAAGGAGAAATTGCCTTCTGAAGTATATGAGGAGAAATTTTAGGGGTATTTTAGCAATGAATATGGATCAAGCTCTTCCTGTTACGTTTTGTTAGTTTTTGTCAAGTCTCTTTTGTGGTTTTCAGCTGTCTAAGGTTACTCAACCAGAATGGCCCCTTACTCAAAAGAATTATTCCCTAGGGCTATGAATAGCAGGACACAGACCTTGAACTGGACTCTGAATTCAGAGGGAACTAACACAAAGAGAATGCAAAAGTGACATGTCTGTGACAATCCGTTTTGCCAAGCAAAATGGATTGCAGTTAAACCTTAATGTTTTGTACTAAATGGAACCTTTTTAAGGAGCTTGTCTCCATTTCTGAGTATGAGGTGAAGTAATCAAATCTACAAACCAAGAATGAGTGGATCAACCTGTGAGATATTATTTCCAGGTCAAGAAAATTGAGCAGAGGTCTGTAGAACATGTACCTTTTTCTCTCCATTGTGTCATCTGTTGTCTTATTTTTGGTATGGCCAGGTTCTTTAGAAGATGAAATGTGTTGGAACAATGGAATAGCTTTACATATGTTTGGCATTTTAGCTTGTGTTATCTCACCATCTTTACTGGCTGTTGCACTTATCCTACCCATCTTCCTAGCCATGAAACAGGCTGATCTAATTGCAAACTTGAACTATCACCAAAAAAATAAGTAAATTCTCGTTAACATAGGAATGTGAGTGTCTGCTTCATAGAACCTTAGTGGGTTTGTGTTTAAATTTTAGGCAAAAGCATTGTACTTAACATTTTAAGATCTTTCTTTCATTTTTTATTAGAATAATATATTTTATGTAGGAATGATTTATTTTTTGTTTACCTATAGTAACAGCATGGGTGATAACTATGTTCAGTTTAAGGGTATTCAGCCAAAACGTAGCAGACTTAATCAGTGGGTAGTGAGCAGAAAGTGTTTGAATTAATTAGGAAATAGGTATCTAATCCTGGTGATGCTGCCACTTTTGCTGCCTGAAGCATACTACCTGCATATTTTCCCCTGCTGTATCACAGAAGTGGGAGGGAAAGGGGCATGCAGTGGATCTCCACGTGCTGATTTGATGATAATTAATCAAAATCTTGTAAGAAACACATTTATGTTGTCTAGGATCATGATGAGTAGTAATGGCCTGTTAAGTTTCCCAAAATACTTCTAGAATTGCAAGATGCATCTGTAAATAGAATACAGATAATAACCAGAGAGGGAAATATTCAAATTTCTGAAACAGTCAAATTTCACCTGATAATACTACAGCTTTACTGCACCTGGAATTATGTTTGCCAAAGAAAAGAAAAATCTTAAGAAAGAAAATACTGGTATATATCTTATCAAAGGAGTCCCTCTGAGCCTGACTGAAGAAACAGCTTTTCAGTGACCCTCAGAACGCTGCCAAGGTCATCTAGTCATCCAGCCCTTCGCTTCTGTGCTAGAACCATTCATGCAAATTAAAGTCGCCTGCAGGCCTGCTGCAACTTGCACTATGCACATAGCTCTTCAAAGAATTCTGAATATGTACAAGTAGATTTTTTGGGTTAACTTTCTTTTCCAGCTCTTCTTTTATTTGTCAGTTTAAGATTCATGTTACCTCTACACTTCTTTATCTTATACCATACATCCAATTTGCACATTCTACAAGAAAGAATGACTTTTTTTGATGTCAAGTGAGATGTGGTCAAAGGGAAAAATTACATCAAGGGAGGAAGAAAGCATAGAGAAAGCACTAGCATGCATCTGCCACAAAACCCTAGTGTGTATTCTAGTTTGCTTGCTTGAACGGTTTCAGTGTTTGTTGTTGCTCTCATAATTTTGTTATCACTGCAAGCAGCAAAGTAAGCAGCATTTTGAATTTCACTTGGTATAAGCGATGTTAGAATCGTGGTGTTGCTCATTTGTGGCTGCATATTGACTAAGACAGATGTGGCTTTTTGGGCTGAGCAGTGCTCAGGGGCTTATATATTTGGGATTTCTCAGGGGGCTGATGGATTTGAAGGGGATGGCTCAATGTTATGGCAAAAAAACAACTGTGAGGGCAAAGAAAGAACAATATAGCTCTAAGTGCTGAGGCTATCTACTTAATATATACTCTTTAATCTGTATGTGTATTTATTTCATGTCCCTTTAGAGCTTCACATGCAGCAGAAATCATAATAGAGCTGCGTTCCACAACAGAGCTGTCAGGCAGGCGAGCTCAGCTTTTCGGGCCTTTTCATGAAACTTTTGGGACTAGCTGTCAATGAGTTAATCAAATCTTACCTTCCAGTGAGGGCATGGTAACCTTAAGGGCATTCTGTGCTTTTTTACAGGCGAATGAGCTTTCATGTTTGGCTAAATCATACAGTTATGAAAACTTAGAAAGCAAAAGTCACTCTCCTGTCATCATTCATTTTTCCATTTTTGAAAAGCTGGGAAACTAAACAGTATGAAAGAAAATTAACACCAAAGAATGGCTAAAACCAGATATATCCAGATAAGAAAACAGACTCTTGGATGGAGGTCAAGGTTAGACAACCTTAGCTCTCTTGAGAGAGAAGAGGACTAATTTGTTTCTGACTGGACATTTGCTTTGAGCTTCCACTGTAGCTCATCCATCTAGACCTAGTATCTCAGGGCATCATAAGATGAAGTCACCTTCTATTTTCCATTTGGGACTGTGATAAAAACACTACTTGAAGCCCTATTTCCTTCAGAGTCCTCTTCCTGCAGCGAACTTCTTGTAACTGATGCAAAGACATTTCTGAAAACATTATAAGCTGTTCTTGTGGTACTTTGCCTAAGTAATTTCCAGCGATTCTGGGCATATCTTCATGTAAAGTGATCACTACTTATAAACATAGTCAAGAAAATGCCAGCATAACTTCACAATCTGAGTATAGCTTCTTGGGGGTTTTGTCAGTGTTTTAGAAACAAGCTCTTTTGCCTTTGCCAGGAAAGAAGGCAGCCCCTGCAGCCTGGGAACATGTGCCTGGTTCCCTGCCTGCTCCCCTCCTTGGAACTCAAGGTTCCAGGTAGCCTCCTTTCCTCAGATTTTACCAAAAATTAACTTGGTTTCTGACTGCTCGTAATACAAACTGTAGCAGATAAGGATACTGGAAGAATGAATATCCTTCTTCCTTGTTTGTATTCCTGTTTTCTTTTCAAGCTCAAGAAATGTCAATCTCTAAATTGGTTGAGAATTTTATATGTAGTTTCTAAAAGCAGAAAGTATAGCTTAGGCAAAACTAAGTTTCCTGGGGACAAAAAAAAAAAAAAAAAAAAAAAGATTTGACTTTTTAAAATTAAAAAAACCATGAAAAAAATACTTCCAGTCAGATGGAAGGCAATTTAAATGTTTTGACTTGGTAAATCAAACTGAAATGATTTGCTTTAGATCAGTTGGTCAGTTATTTCTATTTGAACAAGTACTTCAGGAGACCTAGAGCTGTAGTGCCTTCCATCCCTGGACTTTAGTCATCAAAATTCATTACAGTTTTTGAGCTGGTTGAATCACTTCTGTGCATTAGGGGCAGGCTACGTCTGTGATACAGCACAATTTTTGCACTTTTTCAAATGCACTGAGATCTGAAGTTCTCAGACTTCTTCTGTGTCATTGTTAGTAATTCTCTGGTTGCTACTGTTTGTTGTAGGAAGTTTGAAGACCATTAATGACGTGAAAGTGATCTAAATGGTTTGAGAGTTTTGTCTGTTGCAGGGAATAAAGAGCCATGGTAATTGGGACTGACTTGAGCCTATACTAGTTGAAATGAAATATTTTAAATTGGAAAAAATACGCTTTCAATCAAAAATGTCAAACTGGAGTACTTTGTTATATCCATACTGTCATTAAAACAAACAAAAAAAGGTTTTAGATTAAACAAAATGTTGAATTACCAGGATTACCTACAGGATGGCAGCTCTTACAGATTTCAATGGCATACTTCAGCTCAAGTTGCTGATAGTAAAGGAATCTGATCTCAGGAATAACAGTCAATTACTAAGAAGTGTATTATTGTCACTGGTGTAGGCTTTTTTTGTCAGAGGGTATCATACATGACATTGGGAATTATTTCAGAAAATATTTAAATCTGCTGTATCTTATATTTGCTTTTGTTGCATGATGTCAAAATTACTGCAGATTGAAACAACACACAAAATCACAGATATCAAAAGGGGTTTTATATTAATTGTGTGGGGTTTTTGTGTGTGTGTTTGATTTCCCTCTCTTGGAGAGTATCTTTAGTTGACCAAGTGGAGCGAGTATTTGCTCACATCCCTAGTCCCACAAATACAACTGACTGAGTTTGAATAGCTATTTTAGGTCCTCTACTACATTACTGTTAGTCTGTACAAATAATACAGGTGTTATGGAAGACATCCTATTCTCTTAAAAAATATGCAAAAAATGAGTTGACTGTTTAAATTTTAGGTTCATCTTAAGAGTCATTTGCAGTAAGGTGTGCACAACCTTCAGACTAATCTGTTTGCTTTTCTGTTTTTAGAGAAGAGTGAGACTTTACATATTGCACTAGGGCAAGATGGAGAGATGCTCAGTTGTCCTGGCCTAATCGGAAGTGTTAGGCTAACAAAGTCTAGCAACTCCATTTGTGCTTCATTAATGTAATTCTAAAACCAAGCTAATATAGACAATCTATTTAAAATAAATGTAACATTTTTTTAACTTAAAATTTTGTACATTTAGGCCATTAATTTTATCTTTTAAAATTTAAGGCTTTCTTATACAACAGATAAGATGTACCTGCATTGTAGACTTACATACATCATTCTCTCTGCTACTTCAGCACCCCCTGTAATTTAGCAGCCTCCCCAGACCTGTGCCTGCATCATCAGTGATGTTTTATTTACAAAATTTAATGGAGCTTTCCTATTAAGGTACAAAAACCTTTTAGATTTTTTTATTCTACACTTATACTGCCAGATCAAGCACAATACACCCACAGCCTTTCTACACAGAGAGGAGAATTTGGCTTATCATGAAAAGCATAAGAAAACCCCACAAAGCCAGAGCAGTGCAGTGAGGGGGAGTGCTGGAGCTGTCCAGAAGAGAACTCTGGCGAATAAGTGCTTCCCACGCTCAGTATGCTGCACCCCTTCTGCTCACCCCGCTGGGGAGAGGCAGCAATGGGACAGATATGGCCAGGAGGGGAAATGGTACCATAGAAGAAAAAGTATCTTATTACAGTATCATAGAAGAAGCAAAGATAACCAAAATGCTTCATGATAAATATTAAGTAGTGTCTAAAATCAAATAATAGATGGAAACAATGGATGATACCTTTTTCCCAGTCCGTAAACAAACATGCATTCTTGCTCTGATGATATGCTACTTATGCATTAGTACTCTTGTGCCAGAGTTATCTAGTAGTGCTTTTCAGATGTTTCAATGTTGCCTAGGGCACTAAGTGAGTCTTGCAGAAGTTTTCTTTACTGTTTCATTGAGCTTCCTTTGTGAGGGGAAACTTCCCATACTCCACAAGGCAAAATACAATCTTCCTATCCATTCAGGAAGGAAAAGAAGGAAAAAAAGAAGTTTGTTGTGTGGGAAGTAATGATGTAATCCATTTCTGCCCTCTAATTTGAAGCTGTTGGGAAAAAAGGACTCTGATGTAGCCAGTGACAATCAACAGTCTCTGCAACAAAATGGCCATGCACTTACTATCCTGTGGGTTTATTATTGTCAGAATTCCAGTTATGCTTTCAGGTAAGAAAATTTTCAATTTCTGGCCATGTTTCTATTATAAGAAGCAGTAAAATAACTAGGCAGAGGACAGTGAATGTAGGTAGCCAGTTCCCATCTTCCTTAGTTGCATAGTTGAATAGGCATGCACACATTTAGCAAATAGCAGTGCTGGAGCCATGAGGGTCTAAGGACAGAAATGTGGGAAGATTTGTAGGAAGTGGTTATGTCTTTTATTGTACAAGCTGAGGGGACTGGGGTGTGGGGGAAATAGAGGCAAGCTTTTGGCACACAGACAGGTCTAAGTGAAGATGGGAAGTGTTGCTGTAAACTCAATTTAATTAGGTCAATCATAGAGGCAAATTAGCATGCATTTATGTGGTCATTTCAGTGCAGGTAAGGTGTGCACTTTTGAATAAGATCTCCCAGTCATCTCCACTTACTGTGCTTGATTCATTGCAAAGAACGAGCTGAGAATTGATACCAGGTATTCCTATGGAATAAAAGCAAACCAGAAGATGAGCTTCAGGAGTGCATCTTAATACTTTGGGCCTTCAGTTTTCTGGATCATACTAAAACTAATCAGAAGTAGTCCCTTAAAATGCATATACTGTGGACACTGAGTCAATTGCACTATTTATTTTGTTCAATAGATTAGCTTCTACAAAACCACTTTTTAAGACACATAGAAACTTACCATTTAAGTACTTGTTCACAGCATATATTTTAGTTTTAAGCTTACTGCCTCTGCTTCCAGACAAGGCTTACATGCCTGAAAACCTAGTTAGGGAAAAAACAGACATCGGTTTGCATCATCATCATCATCGTCATCATCATCATCATCTTGTCTGCCTACAAACTTTGTCTTGTATTTCTGACTGCTTTCAGAAAGGCACGCTTTCAAATGCTAGTGAAGAGCAGTTGTGGAGGGGTTAAATATGTATATTCACAAAAACATTGGCATTCTTCACTCTGTGTTCTGAGACATGCCAAGGTAAAGAAATGTGTGAATTATCGTTCACTAGTGTGAAACTAGCAAGAAAAAAGCAGACAATATGTTCAAAAAATCAGTTTAACGAGATTTGGAATCACAAGTTCTGAAAATCCTAACAGAAACCAAATGGTTTCTTTGTGGTGTTACTACAGTACAAGAATTTAGATTGCATGGGGATTATGCTGTGTGTTTCACATACTTGAATTTCTTTTCAGTTTAACCTTCACATTGACTTTTGGGGATATTGAAACAATTATAGTTTTTCTATCATGTGCTTTATCGTAAGTTTCTGATATGCACTCTTAGCTGTAACTGCCTTTTATTTTTTGCCTTTTTTTTTTTTTTTTTTCTGAGGGAAAGATAATGAAGGTTACAGCAGAATTGAAAAGAGAACAGTTTTCATGAAGGACATATATTAGTGTGGACTAAGGGCGTAATTGAAGTTGGTTTTGATGTAGTTGGAAACAGCAGAGTCTGAGCATGCTGTATGCACATGAAAGCTCTGTTTCTTACAGTTGTGCTTACTGCAGCACTATTCATTGCAGCACTGAAGTACTGGCATGTCTGAAGTACTGAGATGTCTGAATTTTACAGCAGAGAGAGAAAGCAGAACGAAGACTCAGTGGACGTAAGAGCCTGAGGTCATAGTGCAAAAAAGACAACTGTAAGGGGAAAGTGTGTGTCTCTCTAAAGCTTGTCTTTGCTTCAATATTGGAATTGAGAGCTTAAAGTACTTGTGCAGATCCTTAAATAATCCAATGCAAGTATGAAGGAATAGATCTTCTGTATATTATGAATAGTTCTTGTCACATAATGTGGACATTTTAATGAAACTGGTGTAGGGGACACCATTCAAAAGACCATCTGGTCTGAAAGAGTAATCTAAACTTAAATCAGTTTTAACATACAAGTATATAGAAAGGGAATAATTAAAATCCTGGAAAGATGAGTAAACAAGAATAATCAGGTGTTAGCTTCCCTCCCAGTATGTACAAATGACAGCCAGGAGTCCATGCTTGTAAAAGTTATGTTTACTGAGACACGGCAGTGAAAGCATGGAAGTGCCTTGTTGCAGTGAGAGCTATGGTAACCTCAGATGCAATAGAGACAAGCCAGAGAAGGATTTCACCAAAATTTTATGTGGAAAGGGTGAAGGATCAGAGTATGGCCTCAGTCCTAGAACACAGAAAGATTAAATACTCTAGACAGAAAAATAGCCGGATACAATGTCAAAATTAAAGCAGGAACAGTAGCAGTAAGACACCATTGGGCTATGCTTCAACTAGGCAGTCCAGCGTGACTCCTCAAGGATGAACCAGAACCAGATATAATTATTTAAAATTCATTGTAAATCAAATCAAAAAAAAAAAAAAAGGGGGAAAAAAAGCTTTCTTAGAGTAAGTAACAGCCCAGCAGTAATTAACAACAAATTCTAGAAAACTCCAATGGGAAATGAGTCCTGTAAGCTAGAGGTTGGAGACAACTCATGAACTTCATATGTAAAGTATAAGAAATCAGCTCTATACAACCAGGAATAAGAAGCCATTTTCAAAGGAAATTGCTCTTTCATGGCAAAGCTGTGATTTGAAGTCTATGAAAGACCATTACTGTAGAATCAGAAGATAACGTTACTGCATATTGGCTAATCATTATGGTGGTTGTAAAACAACTGCACAGCAAATTATAGATCCACAAACAACTGAAGGTACTGGAATGGACACTGTTGTCACTGTCTGCTTCGTATATTGATGATAATCTTGTGTGACCTTTCCAGAGAGAGAATATTTATATCCTGTGGAGCCATAAATCTGGCACCTGACATTTGGCTTTTGCACATAGAGCTAGATGAAACGTTCAGCACACTGATGACTTTTGCAATGCTATGTTGTCACTACAGATGTCTCTGAACAGGCACAGAGGAAAAGAAAAATTCTGGTGTTTATGAGAGTACCCACATCCATGCAGGAGAGGCTCAGTGGATGAAAACATTGTAACTAACATCCTCCCTGCAGGTGGCATAAACTGCGACAGTGAGGCAGAAAACAGAAAAGGACAGTAATACTTACAAAGAGGGAAGGATGAAGAACTAAAGTCAGAGAACCCTTCTTCCCAAGATACTAGGATTTGGCAGCCTATTTATCAGAATGAAGGAAGTGAAGGCTGATTCTAGAGGGTTAGGACAGATAAAAATAATGCCTGCTCCAGCAGTGGAAGTGGAGAACTATAGTATAGCGATATTATGACACCTGTCTAAATGTTGGCCTCATTTCTGGGCAGAAGAATGCAGACCAATTTCTGGGCAAGAATAAAGAATAACAGATCACAGTAGTACAGCATGAAGCATTTGAAACTGCAGAGTATGTAACTGATCCCATGATATTCCTGCTGTGAACTCCTGGACAGGTGAAGATAAGGAAAGAAGTAATACTGATGGCAGGAAAGGTAAAGGAATAGCCAGATGTTTATGGAAGTGTACTGTTTAGTGAGATTCAATGCCCCTGTGGCTGTACCCAAATATAGAAAAGAGCTATTGGCTTAATCATTTGGGATGAAGTGGTACTACCATCTTTGCAGTGGTTACCCTGCTGTTAAAATTGAACCCTCAAATTACAGATGTTCATTAATGACAACTATTGGCAAGGTCTCCAAAGCGATGACATGGTGTGTTGCTGTATCTCAGTGCTGGGAGATTTGGATGAGATGATACCCCATATCTTTACCTCCACAGCCTGAACATTTCAGGACAATCGTTAAGTTGCTAAAAAGGTTACCATGCAGCATCCTGATTGAATCAATTATTCAGTTTTAAAAACTAAGCAATAAGAACTCAAAATAGCTATTGAGCAACATGACTGATTAGCACAGCAGGCATAAGTCATGTAGAGCAGAACATGCAAAAAGAGTATTATATTTTCTGAACACAGAGCTGTAACTCTGGGACATCTTAATCAGGAGGTACTGCAAAAGCATATGTGTCCCACTGGGATTTGCAGTTGCTGGTAACAGATTCAAGATGGTTAGTATGAGTGCGTGCAACAGTTTTTGATAGGTTATTTAAAAAAAAAAAAAAAAAGAAAAAAGCAAGTTTTACAGTAGTCAAGTTGGAGCAGGGAAAGTCAGGGAAAGGAAGATATATCAAAGATTTTAAAGGGATCTGCTATTGCTGAATGCTTTAGAAAATGCAAACCAGAGCTAGTCAATAGGCAGTAGAAACACAGAAGTGATTGCAAGCAGTCTACTAACATTTAGTTGTGTTAGGGTCACAGAAAGACACAAGTTTGAATAAAATAATTGGGAAATATTATGTGGTATCAGCATATTAGATATGTACAAAATAATCTGTGTGAGTCCATCTCCATATTGCTCCTCTCCTCATAGATTAATTTTGATGCAAAATCTGCAAGTTTGAAAGAGAATAAAATGTTACCAGGTAGTGATGTTTGATGCAGTCAGAAAGAATGAAGCTGAAATTCACTTTAAAGTAAACTGAAGTAAAAGAAAACTTTATTCTGACAAGTATTCTCTGGCCTGTAATCACTTTGTTGGGTTGGAAATAAAAAATGGGGAAAGGATGACAGTGATGAAGATAGAGAAAAAAACCTCAAGTTTCAGAAGGCAAGATCAAAAGTCAAAATGTAAGTAAGTGATGTAGGAGAAAAACAATGTAATCATTTAATGGCAACCTCACCATATTTTGCAAAAAATAATTTCTTTAAACCATCTGCCTGTGACTGTCCCTGATGCTCAAGGAGCAAAGTACTTTTGCTGTAGTCCTGAATCATCTTAAATTCCGTGTGTTGAATATGTGATATCTGATTTAAAAAAAAAAAAAAAAAAAACTCTTAATTTAAAATGTTGACAGTCTCTAATGACCAAATAGAAATTGTCAACTTGAAAAATACCAAGTGTTTCAGGCTTTTATAGGCAGCAGAAATGGCGTAGAAAATGGTACCAATCAGTTGCAATGTCTCAAAGTAATCCTTAGGGAAATAACTAGTGCAGGCTGAGGTGCTTATAATAGGTTACTTAATAATGACAAAATATTGTCAATGACATAAAAAAATTAATTTACTTTCTTAGGGAACATCTTATTCTGGGTTATGGATACAAGTGTTTTAGGGCTATAACAAAGTTATGCAGGAACATCTCCATGGGCTTTCGGGGACTTTTAAATTGCAAATCAGAATAATAATCGTTTATTTTAAAGTTTCCAGAGAACACTTTATAATTCAAAATCAATTATAAATTATTTTAAGAGTATTATTTTTAAATAATATATGTTGAAGGCATATAATCCAATAGGTATTAGTTAGGAAATAAAATGTTAATGTTTGTACACAACATTATTGAAGGAATGTTTTTTGCCATCTAGATAAATTATAAATAGACCAGAATACTTTTATTAATGTGCAAGGGAACTGAAAGCTTGCTGTGACAGACTTTTCTTCTTTCTTTGTCTTCAAATTAAATGAACATTTACATTTTAAATCATGGCCTGATAGAGTCTAAATGGCCAAATGCAGCAGCAGAGCTCTTAATTAATGCCTGCACTTATTACCAATTTTTAACTTAAAACCACTGCAATTTGTAAAAATTATTATAAATCACTTGAGTGTATACTCTGCATTTGTCAGGATGAAAATGCTTTTAACTTTCAGTGATGATCAATTTTTAAAATAGTTTGTTCTACTTTAAAGCCCAGTGCTATGGACATTTTCAACCTATTGCCTCATTAACTGCATTCATATTAAGATACCACTCCATTTAAATGAGAAGATAATTATAATACCTTGAAGCAAATGAGATGTTATTGCAATAATTAAATCTGAAATGAGATGCAGATAGTTTGGACCTGCTGCTTTCCTGGCTATTTAGTACTGAATACCATTTCCACTGGTCACCCTGAATTACAATATTGCATACCAATAACAATGTAATACCTGTTAGATTAAAATTGCTCCTGGAGACTATAGGATGAGAATTTATTGACCTCTGGATATTTTATTAATCATTTACAATACATCACTTTTTTCCTATGTAGATTTTTAGTTGTATGCTTGCTTTCTGTATAGAAGAGGGAAAAGAAGCAGGATGCTGAAAAGCTCATCCTCTTTCTTTAATTTCTATAGTCATGGTGATGTACCTTTGCCTTGAATGGCTAAGGATGAGACTGTAGGAAGAGTCAAGGAAAAAGTCACTTTCTATATGTTATTCCCACCGCATTATCTTAAGTCAGAATATACTAATCATGTCTACTGCAGGCAGCATTTTTTTCCTGCATTTTTTTCCAAGCTCTTAGCCGTAGCAGTCTGGGATTCAGAGTCAGGGCCATAGCTATGGAAGAACAGGAATCCACATATTTTTACAATCAGTTGATCTCATACACCATAAATGTGGCAATTTCTTTTGTCCATATTCTATTTGTAAATGGCTCCTGTCTTCAGGAAAAGAATCAACAAAACATATTTTTGGAATTGAACATGAGGAAGGGAATTTAACATTAGAAAAACCTGCAACCACCTTTTTAAATGCTCTTTCTTAAACAGCATACAGTTATACTAAAAGATACAGATAAGTGATATTCTGTATATTAGTTTTTGATCGTAATTCTAGTGCTACTGATCAGCATTGCATAAAGACACTATCAGATAATTTTGCCATCTTATTGCACATGTATCCTCATAGAAGTAGTGTTTGTAAATCAAAATCCTATCAGATTATAATACCAAACATTGCAGTAGTTTGCAACAGATAATTATAACCTGATTTTTGCATATTACTGGTTGTTTAACTTGTACCACATACAGGGCAGACACATCATATAGAAAAAAGTGGTTCATATTTCTTGTTTTGCATGTGCCCCATTGCTGGATGTCTGCCAGCATTATCTTTTGATGCTCAGAGCATTATTGTTTAACATGAAAGGTAAAAAAACCCCAAACCCACAAAAATTACGAGCAGAGATTAAATGGACAACACAGAATGGAATTTTCAGCTACGTGATTTCCATTTGGCAGAAAGCTGTTGCCTTAACAAAAGATGTGATTTTCCGCAGAGGCAGTCTGCCATAAAATCAATGTTTGTAAAAGTTTTATAATTTCCCGGTTCATGGCAGAACTGTGAATATGCAGGTGGTATATAAACCATGTGTACTACATTTATACTGCTTTAACTAATAGGCAATCTGGTAACTATCAAAGGGGAATTCATACCAGGTAGGCAAGTGCAGCACGTCTGAGTTCCCTCATGGCACAGCATAAATGGCACACAGACTGTTATCTTTCATGTTAGAAGCCAGTTACTCTAGGTTTAAGGCTGTATCTAGGCAATCCAAATGCCCCCTGCTCAGCAGCTGTCTAACCTGGGAAGTACTTAAAACTTACTATGTGTCTTTCTGGTTGGTGTTAAAATTCCCCAGCAGTCTGTCTGCAGCTGTGCTCTGCTACTCAGCTGAATGTCATCACCAGCCATGGCCAGTCACTCTCCTCCCACCCAAGTTTCATGGGGGTCCAGGGGATGCGCAGAAGATGGTTGCTCCTTGGCCTCTTAACAGGATTGGACCACTCTTAAAATTCACCTGCAGCTGGTTTCATATTGCAAGTAGATTCAGAGAGGAAGGAGAATTTGCTATGCCCATGCTAGAGCAAAAGATAAAATTCACAGTGATTAAAGGGCTCCAAGGCTGACAGAAGGTTTGAGTGGGGCCAAAGACATATCCCAGAGGAAAGCTGGTCATGGCAGCATGGAGCTTGGTATGCTGCAGGTTTGCCCTCACCCTGGGGAACAAGCCTGATTTCCAGAGGGACTGCAACATCACTGGAAGGAGGAGGACAGGAGAAAGCATGGAACTTCATGCCTGATGGTTCAGGACATGTTTGAAAATATCCACAGTCCATTTAGTCTTCTGCTGCTTTTGGTGACTGAAGAATATTTATTTAGGAAATGCCACTTTTTTCTCTGTTTACACACTGATAATTGAAATTTTTCTATTCAAAGCCAAGAGCAGGCAGTGACATGTGTCAGTTATGTGGGAATATGTGCTTAGATGTCATTTTATTTATTCTTTGTATTAATTTTATGGAGTCTCCTCTGCTTTCTTTTGGTCCAGTGGCACATATATGACAGATTTCATGACACTGCATAAAGCTACGGACTTCTTTTCCTTGTCTCCCTTTTTACTTCCACAAATCTCATATTCTTTTCACTATGTTTCTACAACTTTAACAGAAAAAGAAAACAAAAGAATGCTCTCTCCTATACCTAAAACCTTACAATCACTTGGTGGAAAGTCAATGCAATGGATTTTCTCCTGAGTGGACAGAGACACCTGTCCTCAGCGCTGGGTCAGGCACCCAGATAAGGAAGAGCACAAGCAGGAGATCAGAAACACCTGCAGCTGGCATTTTTTACTGACTGATGGAGGACAGTCCTCTCTGCAGCATGCTGGTTTTTTCGATGAACTCTTCTGAAGCTGTTTGGTCTCTCCTACCACTTGTGGAGATGCTCATCAGGTAGTTTTGGAAGCTCAAACCCACTTCACAGTTTCAGTGTCTGAGTGATTTTGCAGTTTCAGACATGGGGGAATTTTTCATTAGATCTGTGTGTCTCAAGACAGGGTCAACATAAAGATTTCTTTCATCTACTGGAGAGCTTAGCTGGACAGTCTTTAATGATGAAATACATAACAGACTAAGAGGGCTCCTGATGTCAACTGTCATTATTTTATCCTGTGCTATGGTGTGAGGATTAGAATTTCAAATTTTAGGCTGCAGTTAAAATTATAGGACTCTCCCAGAGAGGCTGTACTCTTTTGTTTGCAGTATATGAGTAACTTGCATTGATTGGAAAGGGGTAGTAGAAAACCTCTGCATGTTGTCTTTTGATTCAGATATCTTTGAAACCGCTTCTTCTTGGACCTTAAAAATCTCAGGACCTCAGACTTTGAAACCTGTCACCTTTCATTTTTGATGTGAATAAAAACAATTTACTTTTAACACAGAGCTAATTAAATGTGTTTGTAGTGAACAAATAAACTTTAAGTTGGTTTTATTATTTTTATCTCCAAATTATTTTTTAAAAGTTTAAAAAATAATGCAGTGTGAGTCCACTGTAAAACTATAAAGATATTTACATTTATACAAAAACAAATTGAAATGTAGATGTTAGAAATGTGTTATAATTGTAACGGAGGCTTTGTAAGGTGATTCTACCTAGAATAGAACATTTGCAAAATTGCCTCTTCTGAGGTTATTTCTTAGAGGTGTTACTTTAGCCCAAACACGCGCTGCCAGGTAGACAGCATATGAGGGAAGGAAAGCACACCTTTTAAAACTACAAAACTGATAATGAGATATTAAAAGCTCAAAGCATACAAAATGTACCTTTTATAGTATACTTCTCATAATTTCAGTCGAGCATGTAGTAGGAAAATGAAAATCAGAACCAAGCTCTTAAAAAGAGTTCTGGGTGTGATAATTGGACTTTTAGTGAGAAATGGTTATGAGAATAAGGTGTCTTACATTTATTTTGATGTGTCACACATCATGAGAGTTTTGATAATTCATGTATCTATTTATGTTATTTCTTTAACTCACAGTAGGCGCATCTATGTGTTTCTAGAATTTATGTCTTAAACAGCTCATGAAATTAGAATCTCGGAACGTTGCCTCAGTGAAAAATCAAGTGTAAATGATTATTACTTTTTAAAGTAGGATTTACGTCTGTTATGATAAGCCTGATACCCTTAGAAAGTAACCACAAGACAGGCCTATTAATTGTAAACCAGCCTTTCCTGTTTCACTTTCCTCCTCCTCATCTTCATTCTGGCATCCTTATCTTACTCAGCTGACAGAGAGATATTACAATAAAATGAGATTTCAAAGCTAGTTACAGTAGGACTGAAATGTATTAGTTATTGATGACAGGAAGCGTCCTTGGACTGAATTAGACATCCTAGCTTGTGTCTGTATAGTATGTGGGATCTGGACTCTGGCATGAACCGTTGTCACCCAGGCTTCCCCACAGAAAATATTTTTCCCAGGTCAGAATGTGCAAACAAACAAGAATCCATGTAGTATGATGACAGCAGCATTAAATCCCCACTGCAGAAGTGTGAAGACTAACTTCACCAGTATGGAGGTACCTAACGAAGACTTACCGAGACATTTGAGTCACCATCCCTGGATGTGTTTAAGGGTCGTTTAGATGAGATGTTGGGGGATATGGTGTAGGGGAGAACTTTGTAGAGTAGGGCTGATGGTTGGACTCGATGATCCCAAGGGTCTTTTCCAACCTGGATGATTCTGTTATTCTGTGATTTAATAGACCTACAGAGGCTCAGTGTTTTATTGGTCTGTTGTGTGATCACAATGGCAATTTTAATTTTAATTATTTTTAAGAATTTTTGAAATTAATAATTAATCACAGTTTACCTTCTGTGATTTTTAAATGAACAAAATTTTACTTTTGACTCTAAATATCAGCTGTAGCTTCATGGCTGCAAAAATGTGGCAAAAATGTTACTCAGAATTTCATGTCTCAGGATACCACATGAAGCAAGAAATAACCAAATTTTTGCTTATAGGTTTGACAGAGTATTTCCTGCTGTGCATATTTACCTTTTGAAGATTATCCTGTACAAAGCAGCTGCCCTTTATGTGAAAAAATAGATGTTCCATAGTGTTTTTCTCATGTAACTTTTTTTATTTTTTGTGTTTTCTCCTTAAAATGAAATCAGTAATTCAGATATGAAAGCATGCTCTGTATATATGGTGGGGGAAAAAAAAAAAAAAAAAAGGTAAATCCTTCTTATTTTCACATATCAGATGCCCCTTGGCCATTGATAATTGATTATTTTATTCCTGTCTCAGTCCTTTCTACTCAAGTCTGCTTTCACTAGCTATTTTATCCACTGGTTTTTACTGTCACGTTTTGTTCTTGTTTCAGCAACTTTGTTTTTTGCAGCTGAACCTTACTGTTCAGGATATAGCTGCTTTTGGTTTGTTTGTTTTTAATCCTGAGACTGATAAAAGCATATTAAGGTTAATGAATGCAAAAATTCTCCATCAGTTCTCAGAGATGAGAATGTCAGAGTTCAAACTGGGTAAGCTCCCTAGTAACAGAGACATAATAAACAACATTCAGAATAATACAATCTGAGGTTGAAGTCAGTAATGATAAATTCATTGCAGTGCTTTAAAGTGTAATCTTCATCTTTCCATTAGCCTGGATTTCTTTCCTTTCTCCATCCTATTTCCAGTTATTTGTACTTCACTATTCATTACTAAATTGTGACAGTACTAGTTATTGTGCTACCTTTGTATTAATGCGATTTGAAGTTTTTTCCTAAGACATTGTCATCTCTGAAGAGAATGTTCTGGAACATAACAGTACTGAAATACTGAAATCCTGGTAGCCATAGCTGCTGCACATTTTTAATATATCAGATTATACCAGCTCCCTGACTGGTGTATGATTCTGTGGCCTCTATATACAAACATACCGTAGCATGGAGTATTTTGAATTACAAAGTTGTATTAAATAATTATTATTACGAAGTTAATAATACTGAAGCAGTGTTGTAGCAATGTGGTTTTGTGGAATACAAACTGATATGTTTAGACCTGTTAGCCTCAGTTAAAATCTTAATTTATAAATAAAAGCTTTCTTAATTGTCCCAGTGAATATACTCGATCTTTGTATAGATGTCGATGCCATTATCCCTGCTTTTCCTGCCCTAATATTTAATAATTAATATTGCTCAATTTTCAGAAACACAGAGGTCTAATTAAAATTAGAAAACTGTAAAATAACAGTTCAGGAAGGCAGGAATCAGAGAGATTGAGTTAGATGACTTAATGCATTTTTGTGTCCTCCTAATGCTGGGTTGCTGGTAAAACTGTAGCATTGTAAAAGTAGTTTAGCAAACTTAGAAGGATTTACATGATAAAACTATTGAAGGCTCCCTACCTAACAGATTACCTGTAGCACCACATGGCTACAGCTTTACCACTGGGTACTTTTTCCTTCATTGTGTTCTGCACTCTTACCTGTTCATCATAGTTTGCAATGTGGGGTTCAGAGGTTAGAGTTCAGTAGTGCCCTGTCAGAGTTATCTGTTGGCTAAAGCCCTAAAATTTGGAGACCCTTTTTGCATTGATGTAGGCCTTTTAACTGATATATGGCTGCTGGAACAGGAGTGAAAATGTTAACATTTGCATCAGTATAACCCATGAAAACAGTATTTTCCTAAATGCATGGTCCATTACACTTCTGGCAAAGCTGGAAATAGCAAGAATTAAGGCTGTCTTCACTTTCTGTGACATACCAGAAGATCTCTTTCAAGACTAACATGAAATTAAGACTAATATGTACAGCTGTGCACAGTGAAATGGTCATAGGTCTCCATTTAAAAAAGAGAAAAACATTGGCTTTAAGCAAAATTTTCGGCACTGAAAAATAAAGGCTCTCTTTTACTAGTTTTGTTTGTCTCTTGCCTTACTATTAACAGCTGCACTGTACCTTTTTTTTGTTTGTTTGTTTTAGTATAAATGCGCTGTGAAAACATATGTCTCACAGTAAAGATCTGTCATTAATTGTCTAATTTCACTCATGTTTATATAGTAATCTGAGTTAAACAAATGGTGCATGAAGGATTTCTCTTTCATTTTACTTTCATGCTGCTGCTGTTATGGAGGATAGGAGGCACATCCCATTTGGTCTTCGTGTTTTCCAGGCTGACAGCTTTATCTGTCTAACTTTATAATAAACCTCTTTTTCTGAATACCTAAGAATTCATTTCAATACATACAGGTTTAATTTCTTAGAGATTTAATGGATGGACATAAAAATATTTTTGATGAAGGCATGAGAGCCCTTATAGATTAAGCTAGGAAATAAAAATTAGTTCTTGATGTTTTTATTTTCTTTAAAATTAAGATTAGCAAAATAACCTTATTATGACAAAGTCTGGTCTTCATCATTTAAGGTGTTTTCAAGATAGACCAATTCAGGTATCCCTGATTCATTGTCACTCAAGTATGACACCCTAACCTTGAGCCAGAAGAAATTTTAAGCCTGAAAAAAATTGTTGTACCACCTCAGAATAGGCTAAAGAAATTAAATTGAATTCTATATCGAAGTCTGTACATTGGTCCAGAACCAGGTCAATGCCAGATGAACTCTCTACCTCTTTGTGACCTGCAGGCACGGAAAAGGCATGCCCGATTTTGAAAGGTTGTTGAATCCACTGGCCACGTATAAGCCTGTCTGGGTCTTTCACTGCAATGCCAGTAATTGTCAATACAGTCGTCTGAAACAAGAAGAAAAACCAGAATGTCTTACTGTGGTTTATCAATACTATTTAATGGGTAAGATTGCTTTTGTCTGGTTGAGAGGCACACCTGAATAGCCAGAGTTAGGTTTATTTGATTTAGCTTTTTTGTGTCATTTTGTAGCAGTGTGAAAGGAGTGTCAGTCCACCCTGACAAGCACATGGGGCTTCAAGAATACAAGAGGTGCAATATAAAGTTGTCAGTGGTGCCTCAAAAATACGTGTCATATGGCTAGTTGTGGCTGTCAAAAGTATCTAACTTGTTAGTGTTTAGAAGCAATGATGTTCAGTTTGAATTCTCGAGTTTGTATGGTGAGATTAAACAACAGTAACGACAGAACAAATATATAGTACACAACTATAATTTATATATATTTGTATCTTCGTTATTTACATTTTAACCCAACATGTTCCCTGGAAACATTCAAGGTCAGGCTGGACGGGCTCTGAGCAACCTGATCTAATTGAAGATGTACCTGCTCATTGCAGGGGGGTTGGACTAGATGACCTTGAAAGGTCCCTTTCAACCCAAACCTATGATTCTATGATTCTGTTATCTTTGTTAAGAATTTTTTCGTGGAAATATAACAACTTAGAGAACTCTAATGGGAAGAAGTTACATCATACTGATGCAATTGCTTTTGAATGGTCATGTTATGCGGCAGGCTCTAGAACTGCTTCCAAAAAAAATCATTAAGATGTAACGGACCACCAAGAGCTGTGAGTATTTACATAACATCATTGGTTTTTTTCTCTGTATAACACTTCAGGCAAAGATCAAGCTAGGTATGAACTGTAAAGTCTCTAAGTTGTCCCATTCATAAAAACGTTTCTTTCTCCACACATGCAAAGAAGAGAAACATTTCCTAATAGTGTTAGTCAGTATTCATGGTAGTAATACCCACTGCATTCCTGGTACCTTTCAAATTAATGAAAGCCCTTCCCTTTCAACAATATAAGAAGGAGGATTATGAAAAGCAAATTAATTTTTTTAAGAATACATACAATTTAACCTGAAATACAAGTAAGAAATTGTCTCAGATATTGCCTTGTAGTTCCTGCATAATACTATGGCTCAGGATTAAAACCCTTTCAATCTTTCAGATGCATTTCTGTATCTTGATGTGTTTAGATTTCTGTAAAGGTAATCATTATTCTACTTTGTAATGGTTGGTATTGGTATAATTACAACATAATAATTTTTTTCCTCTAAATTACTGATACTCTTAATTTCATGCAAATACATGTTTTTGCTGTGAATAAGTTACAAGCGTGAGTAGGTAGATCAGTAAACATCTCATTGCTAATGATATAATTTTGTATATTGTACTGGTTCTGGCTGGGATGGAGTTAATTTTCTCCATAGCAGCCCGTATGTTGCTGTACTTTGGATTTGTGACTAAAACAGTATTGGTAACACACCAGTGTTTTGACTATTGCTGAGCAGTGCTTGCACAGCATCAAGGCTTCCTCTTTTCCTTCTCTGTTCCCCAGCGAGCAGGCTAGGTGAGCACGAGAAGTCGGGAGGGCACACAGCCAGGACAGCCGACCCGAACTGACCAGTGGGATATTCCATCTCACACTCAGCAATAAAAACTGAAGGGAGTGCATTTTAGGGAGGTAGACATTGCTCAGAGGCTGTCTGGGAATAAGTCTGTTTGTGGGAGGTGGTGAGTGATTGCCTTTGCATCACTTGCTTTGTTTTCTTTTAGTTTGTCTTCCTTTTTTGCTTCATCAGTTAAACTACCTAGACCAACAAGTCTTCTCAGTTTTTCTCTTCTGATTCTTTTCCCTGTCCCACTGCAGTGGGAGGTGGGGGGAATGAGCAAGCAGCTGTGTGGTTGATTTTAGGTTGTATGTTATGTCTGTCTTTATGTAAGCATAGAAAATACAGAAATATATCAAAGATTAAATAGATTTCTAAGGTTTTAAAAAACAAACAAACAAAAACATTAAACAAAATACAGCAGCAGCCCTCCTCAGAATATACTGGAAACTAAAGGGACTAGTTTTATAGCAAATAATGATTTTCATCAGAGAATATCAACTGATTATCATCAAAATTTTCCCAAAATGATGATGGATGGTTTTGGACATATTTAAGTGGGCTTTCTCTAGTGGGACTACTTTTAAATATTGGAAGGAACGTACGAAAGAAAGCAAGTGAAAGAATTTGTCCGTTAGATGGTGTTTAGGTATGCAGAATGAGATTCATCTCTTCAGTTTGAAGATCTGACTTGATCTTCTGGACCCCTTTTATTGTCAATGTCTTACAGAAGAAGAGTAGATTTATAGAACCATAGAACAGCCCTGGTTGGAAGGGACCTAGAAAGATCATCTGGTGCAACCTTTAATTCTAAAGCACCATTCTTCCAAAACAGGCATGTAAAGTAGTTAAGATGAATTGTGCTTTAGAACATCCTATTTCTCTCCCTTGGTTGTAAAGGCATTGAGAAAATCGGGAAGTTGAGATGCAGCTATCTGCAGTGTAGCCATTTAAAATTAGGTGATATGAATCCTATCCTTAGTGATACAGGGCAAGGAACAAGGGAGGCTGAGCCTTACTCATGTGGTGTGCTGGTGAATGAAATACTCAGATTTATATTGTGCCTATGTGGAGTCATTGTTCTTTGAATGTTCTTTTGATAGCTACAAAGAATAATTTCTACTTCTACATGTTCTCACTTTCCTGTTTTTGAAAAGGGTTTTTCATTTTTCATATACTCTCTTTTGGACTCCTGTTTTTTATTTCAGCTAGGATCTGCCAAATTATCCCTATGTAATACTTAGGGAGAAGAACTTTATTTTTAGCCTTGTAAAATGCTCAGTACATTGTTTGTATTTGATAATATATATTAATAATAAAAAAGACCCAACACTTCTCATTCAAGAATCCAGAAATATAATTATTAAAGCAGGACTAACAAGCCAAGTGACGTTGTAATAAGAGAAATGCAGGTTGCCATCTCATTCAGAGTTCTTCAGTTGTAACTTAATTAATTTGATGTATCACAGCTACATTATTGATGGTTCCCAACAGTTGCACCAACAGAGAGAGGTTTAAAGGATGGTGTTGCAGATAATACTTTCCAGTAGGACATTTAAAGAAGAAAGCAAATTTAGTGGAAACAAAAGTTTCTTAAAATAAAGTTTGCAGACATTGAGAATAATATTTGAACCATCTCAAAAACCCTTCTGTGAAAGCAATTAAATAGAAGAATAAATGTCCAATATGAAAGATAAGGGAATAAGGAAAATTTTACAAATGACTGTCAGTCCAAAGCTAATCAAGATGCTACAAAAGAACCTAATTAATCTGGAGCATAAGTTCAGATGTTTACTATTGAAAATGCTTAAACAGTAGGGAAAGAAATCCATTTGAGCCTCTAATGTTCATTGGTTCATTGGATTTTTCCTCAAATTAAGTTATAAGATTGATTTACAGAAGCAGCTTTGGAGAAATAACTGCTTAGGTTTTTAGCTTAACTGGAAATACACAAAATTAAAGAATATATATTTCTGTGTGATTATATTAAAGTACTTATACTTTGATAAACCAACAGAAATAATGATAATATTTTTATATATTTGGTTGTTTATAACAGTATTTTTTAAAATCCCCTCCAAATTTAAAAGAAGTTGATAGCCAAAGATAGAAGATAAGTACTTAAACTATAATGATTTCAAAAATTGTGTTCCATGACATTTTTTCATTTTAAATAGAACAATTTATATCATTTTAAGAAAGCTAAAAAACTAAAAATGTAAACAGCAGGATTATTGTTAAGATTTCTTCATTGAAAGGTCATTTATTGTTTTTATTTTAATGTTACCCGTTGATTTTAAATTTCTGCTTGATACTAATTTCAACCTAAATGGATGCTCAGTGGCCAGTAAAAGAAATAAAGCTGCCATTACACCTCAGTATGTTTCAACATAACTGTAGTGTGATCACAGACATCAAACAGATCATAGTTGTGCAAAATTATCCTGGAACACAGGCTAGTGGATTTACAATTTTTCATTAGACTTCTGTGGCTATCTGAGGTTCTTTTGATATTTTTTATAGCATGACGGGTGGAGGCTGATGCCTTTTCTTTTTATATATATATATGTAAAAAATATGTATATATGCTGCATATATATATATATATATATATATAAAAATTCAGCACTTTGTAAAACTTAAAGAAAACTGCTAAAGCATTAGATAGTTTATCTGGACTTTGCTGTATCTCAAGACCAAAGTTACCGAGGTCATGGTAATATATGCAGGGGACACTATACTAGCCATACATCATGTTTCCTACTTGTTCATCTTTATAGCACTTGTTGGAGACCTTATTTTATGAACTGTGAGGAAAGTTCCTTTGTAGGGCTGTATCTATACCACCAAGGGGGGCGGGAGCTATTCTCTTGACCCCAGGGCTGACTGGCACGGCACTGCTCATGTTCATATAGGTAAATCTCTTACTCTGCAAAACACGGTGGATGCATCAACACTATGCAGTGAAAATGTCTGCTGATCCAAAACAGTACCAGGGTTGGTGCTGTCAGTATGACAGGGTGGATAATCATGGGAATGTGCTTTTTTAGGTGGTACTATTTCTGTTTAGTTAATTATTGTAGATGCTTTCTAGGAGTCCCAAGAAGCCTCAGTGCTTTACATAGCAATGGCCACTCCTCTGCTGTCTTGTGGAACCTTTCTTTAGCCTTTTTTCCAGTCACAGTAAAGAGAAGTCATTGCTACTGACAGCATTAATCCCAAGAAGTATCACGCTCAAAGCACAGATTTGCTTTCTCCTACTGAATTAGACAGTCAGGCTCAAGACTTACTTTTGTTGCCATGGTCTCAGACTGAATAAAGGAAGTAATGAATATGGATTCATGTCAACATAAGCTAGATCATATCAACTAGATAAGCTCCTTCTTTAAATCACATGGAAGAAACCAGCTCATAACATGCATCATTAACCGGATTCCTAATTGAGGGTTGACTGTATATTATGTTTTTAATTGGTACAAATACAAAATTACTTGTTTACGTAGTTGCCTTTAGTATTATTATTTTCTTAGATCATTAGATTTAGATTTTTATCTTTTAAAAAAAAGTTTAGATTTTCCCTATTATACATAATGAAAATGAAGATTTCTTGCAATGATAGGCTTAATTCTGTTTCTGTTACATTTGCCAAAATAATTTTTCTAAATTTTATCCCACTCATGAGATTGCTCACAAACTCAGCTATTCACTACCATATTGGTATTAAATTAGATCCTCAATAGAGAGTCTTACTCAGTTTTTCATGCTTTATTGGTATAGGCTGACCATCAGGTGCAGAAAATAACAGCATTAATATCCTTTTTATGATTACAAGTACTGATGCATGTATGAAGTTTTCTTCCTCAAAAAAGGGGCATTACTTATGAATGAAGGTCAACAATTACTCTCCTTACAAATCTCCTTTTCTGTGACCTGAAATCTAAACCCATTCCCCTGTTCTTTTGAGTAATGATATGGCATTACTCTCTAATCCTTTCTATTATCCTTATCTTCATTCTTCCATCAGTTTCCCTTTGGGCAGCATGTAAGCTTTGTTTCATTTCCTGTAACACAGAAGATAGAAAACTTGTTTTGGTAGTTTTTAACAAAAAAATCTGTGATATTAATATGAATATATGATCTTGAATTACAGTCCCATTCTTCAGCTTGTGTTGACATTAGCTGGCATGTGATCTACCTAAATACTGCTGACGACTTCAAAATCCAAGATGTCAGCCTATCTGCCCAGTTTTCAGGGCTGTGAATTGCATGTATACCTAGATTTGATTGATACATCCCTACTCTGAGAAAGCATTTCTCCCAGGTCTGTTTTTGGTTTGTATTTAATATTGTGAAATGTATAACCTTTCAGAGAATAGAAGAGCTGAACATTATGTGCTCCCTTGGTGATTACTCTTACCACTAGATTAAGATGCAAGCCACCTTGTGGCATACTGTGTCTGGATCTATGATTCTTGTATTTTTGGTTGCACACTGCTTTAGTTTCAAGAAGAAAGAAGAAGAGACAGAGCTCTAATGAAGGATTTCCATGGGCTTGTGTTTAGGTACTTAAGAAAAATGGAAGATGTCTGTTTAATCT
The DNA here is from genome assembly GCF_031877795.1 of Strix aluco. Taxonomy (NCBI): domain Eukaryota; kingdom Metazoa; phylum Chordata; class Aves; order Strigiformes; family Strigidae; genus Strix; species Strix aluco. The sequence goes on along the minus strand of NC_133933.1, from coordinate 100,620,782 downwards.
ACAATTAGAGGACAGACCCCGGGGCATCCAGGTCCATAGGTCAGGCTAGGATCAGACAGATTGGATTTCAAGAGGCTGGAAAACTTCCTGTTGACTATCTGTACTCACACTTGAGTAACCTGGCCGCTCCCTTTATTGGGCTGGGCTTATCTCTGGAGATACCCCAATAGTACTTGAACCTTAAATCTACAATCGTAAAATTTCTGGGCTTCTCCTCTGACTGCCTATGGAATTTAGACCATTGGATTAGGCAAACAGAATACCTCCTTTTATAACTCAAAGTCAAATCATTTAAGATACAGCTGAATTTTGCCAGCTAAATTAGATACCAACTAGTTTCTTCAGGAAAGTTTCAAAGAAGAATGCAAGATTTGATCAATAAGATTGACGTTGCTACTCTAAAATAGGCAAATTTTTGGATTCCAAAAATAATAAAATTAATACACTGGTGCAAAAGTAATAAATAATTCAGTTTCTTCTAAATTAAAAATGCTGAGAAAGACAGTTCTTGCCTGACTGAGCATTAGTTCAAGAAATAATTTTAAAGGGACTGCCTAGGTGACAATTCTATTCAGCCCAGCTTTACCTTTAAATTACCCTGAAATTTAGCAATTAAGGAAAGTTTTAATAGCTGCAGTGGTCTACCCTACAGTACTGTCTGGTACCCTTGGTAGAAAAGGCTGAGTTAATGAGAGCTCATGACATAGAAATCACTTGCTTTGAGCTACTCTTTATTTTTCCTTCCTTTGAAGAATCGTACTGACAGTTTGACTCAAGAGGTCAACTTGATGTGGAAGTATTTTTTCACTAAAGATCTAAAAATCCCATAAATACGGGAATGGATTGGATCTCACACTTTGATTGCCTGTAATTCTTAAAATACACTTTTTCATACATCTGAACAGGAGGAAACTTAGTACAAGTTATGGTGTAATGGCAATAGTTTATAAATAATTTATACAAACATATTTTTTAAAAGGAAAGAAAGCTTTTTAGGCTGATATGAATGTTCCTCAGCAAGTGGAGCCCACTGGCTGAAAAAAATGAATCAAAGCAGTGAATCACACAGAGCATGCCTTTTCTCTGACTCAGACTCTTGGTCTTTCTGAGGATACTACAGCTAATAACTTTAAACAAGACAAGAGATACATATTCAAGAGATCATCTGACAATTATTTAAAATATATATAAAACAACTCATAGGCTTGAACGTGAATTTCATGTGCCATGTTTCCGCATTACTACAGGGTAAGCCAAAAGTGTTTGCATTTTACAGATTCATTTCCATTCTTGTTTGTAGAATAGAAAAGCTGTATGCAACATGCAGACTTGTCCTGTGATTTACTACATATGGATCACATTCCACTGGCCATTAATTAGTGGGACCAGCAATTTATTCCAGTTGTCATTAATTACCTCACTCTACAGATAGTCAGAGCCTTTTCTCAGATGACAAGATTTCAAGTAAATTAGAATGTTAAATATCTAGGTAACCAAATAACTGTTTGTAAGCTTCACCAGCAATGATACATTGTGTAGTAATTTTCCAGTATAAAGATGTTTCTATGGGTAATTAGTACTCTACTTAAAGTTTAATTTGTTTGTTTGGTGGGGGTGGGGAGGAGGAATACTGCTTCTCTACTTAGGAAATCTTTATAGTAATATAAGAAGGTTCTTCTATGAGTAAATCTTTGCCAAGAAGTTGGATATACTAAATAATAAGAAGGCAAGGCCTTTCTCTGATTCCTTCAGACAATGCTTTTTGTTTTTTTTCTGGGGATTTTGTTTTGGTTTTTTAAATGCACTTCTATTGATTCATTTTCAATGGTTTCTATACCAGTCTCTCTCCTCCTTCCTCTCTCCTTATTAATAATGTTGGTGGCATAAACTTTTATTCTAAAATGAGCTGAAACTGTTTTATTTTAAGGAGATTTTCAAGAGCAAAGCGTCTTTATAAGCTTTTGATCCCTGAGCTATTCAGCTTTAGTAATACATATACAAGCTATTTTGTTCAAGGTGTATATATTGCTTTTGCACTTCTAGTAGTTTTTTTATTTTTGATCTGTCTGAAATAAACAAAACCAAACCAAAACAAAGCCCTGAAAACACCACCCCATAGTTCTAAATTTCTGCATCCAGATTTGATTTGAATCTATTACTTCAGTCCATGTTATCCAAATCCGTTTGAAAACGAAACATGAATAAACATGAATTGCAATCTTCCTTAAGCATTTCAGACATGTAAGTTTAGGAGCCTACTGGCAAAATTGGCAAAAGTCTGAGCAGTATACACAGTGGGATTTTGCACAGAAGCCTTTCCAACCATCATATTCCGTTCATCACTTTTAGAAACAGATCACTGGAATATTTAGCAGTGTGAAATCTGTCTCCTATCTGTTAAATATTAGTGTTGTGATGGTACTGTGAAGACTGACTAGCTGCAAACAGGGAAGTAGATTAAGAATCATTGCTTGAATGGAAGTATGCACCTAGCTGTTCCTCAGCTGGGATCAACAGCAGCATTTATGGACCTTGGATATGCCATGACCATTCCTATAACTCAGCAACCTTTCTTATCAGTGGTTCAGAAATGATGCGTGTGTGATTGTGACAGAGCAAAACAAAAAGGGGTATGCCACCTTTGAGTAATTCAGCTTCACCAAAGGAAGCAAATCTGGCCATATCACAAATATTACAAATATTGTAGTGGGTGACTCCATTCTGAGGGGTGTCAAAGGCCCAATATGCAGACCAGACCCACTTCATAGGGAAGTCTGCTGCCTCCATGGGGCCCGCGTCAAGGACCTCACGGCAAAACTCCCCACTCTAGTAAGACCCAAGGACTACTACCCTCTCTTGGTTTTTCAGGTAGGTAGTGACAACATTACCAGGAGAAGTCCTAAAGCAATGAAGAGAGATTTCAGGTCCTTGGGGAAACTGATTAAGGGGTCGGGGGCACAAACTGTGTTCTCCTCCATCCCTTCAGTTGGGGGGATGGATGAAGAAGAATACAGGAGAACTCAACAGATGAACTTGTGGCTCCAAGACTGGTGTTACCGGCAGGGCTTTGGATTTTTCAATCATGGGTTGGTATATAAGACGCCAGACCTTTTGGCATTGGATGGGAAGCACCTGTCCCAGAGGGGGAAGAGGATCTTGGGGCAGGAGTTAGCTGGGCTCATTGACAGCTTTAAACTAGATTTGAAGGGGGAAGGGGGCAAAACATCAGCCCATCTGAAGTGCATGTATACCAATGAACACAGCATGGGTAACAAACAGGAGGAGCTTGAAGCCATGATGAAACAGGAAAATTATGATGTAGTGGCTCTCACAGAAACATGGTGGGATGTCTCCCATGACTAGAGTGCACCAACTGATGGCTACAAGCTCTTTAGGAGGGATAGACAAGGAAGGAGAGGTGGTGGGTTGGCGCTGTATGTTAGGGACTGTTATGATTGCTTTGAGTACAAGTGTAGCGAAGACAGGGTAGAGTGTCTTTGTGTTAGAATCAGGGGAAAGGCCAACAGGGCAGATGTTGTAGTAGGAGTCTACTATAGGCCACCCACCCAGGACAGAGAGGTGGATGAAATATTCTGTAGGCATTTAGGTGAAATCTCACAATCGCTTGCCCTTGTTCTTGTGGGAGATTTTAACTTCCCAGACATCTGCTGGGAATACAACACAGCAGAGTGGGACCAGTCCTGGAGATTCCTGGAATGTGTGGGAGATAACTTCCTGACGCAGCTGGTGAGAGAACCGACCAGAGAAGGTGCCCTACTGGACCTCCTCTTTGTGAACAGAGAAGAACTGGTGGATGATGTGGCAGTTGGAGGCCGAGTAGGGCACAGCGATCATGAAATAATAGAGTTCTCTATTCTTAGAGAGGCCAGGAGAGGGCTAAACAGAACTGACGTCCTGGACTTCCAAAGGGCTGACTGTCTTGTTTGGGCACCTGCTTGACAGGATCCCTTGGGAGATGGTCCTGAAGGGTATAGGGGTCCAGGAAAGCTGGGTGCTCTTTAAGAAGAAAGTCTTAATGGCTCAGGAGCAGGCGGTCCCCAGGTGCTGTAAGAGAAGCCGACGCCAGAGAAGACCACCCTGGCTAAACAGGGAGCTTTGGCTGCAACTCAGGGAGAAAAGGAGAGTTTACGACCTTTGGAAGAAGGGGCTAGCCACTCACAATGATTACAAAGATGCTGTGAGGCTATGCAGGGTGGAAATCAGGAGGTCTAAAGCCCAGCTAGAGAATAATCTGGCTTCAGCAGTCAAGGATAACAAGAAATGTTTCTATAAGTATGTGAGCAGCAAAAGAAAGACCAGGGAGAACCTCCATCCCCTGCTGGACGCAGGAGGAAACACGGGAGCAAGTGAGGAGGAAAAGGCTGAGGTACTTAATGCCTTCTTTGCCTCAGTCTTTAATATCAAGACTAGCTGTATTGAGGGAATCCAGCCTCCTCAGCCAGAAGACAGAGACTGGGAGAATGACGCCCCTGCATTCCAGGAGGAGATAGTCAGTGATCTACTGCATCACATAGACACACACAACTCTATGGGACCAGATGGGATACACCTGAGGGTGCTGAAGGAGCTGGCTGGGGTGCTCACCAAGCTGCTTTCCATCATTTACCAGCAGTCCTGACTGACCGGGGAGGTCCCGACAGATTGGAAATCAGCTAATGTGACACCCATCTATAAGAAGGGTCGGAAGGATGATCCGGGAAATTACAGGCCTGTCAGCTTGATTTCGGTGCCCGGGAAGCTGATGGAGCAGCTCATCCAGAGTACCATCATACAATATATGTGGGACAACCAGATGATCAGGCCCAGTCAGCATGGGTTTATGAAAGGCAGGTCCTGCTTGACAAACCTGATCTCCTTCTACAACAGGGCGACCTGCTTATTGGATGAGGGAAAGGCTGTGGGTGTTGTCTACCTTGACTCTAGTAAGGCCTTTGACACCGTTTCCCACAGCATTCTCCTGGCAAAAATGGCTGCTCGCGGCTTGGATGGGCACATGCTTTGCTGGGTAAAAAACTGGCTGGATGGCCGGGCCCAGAGAGTTGTGGTGAATGGAGTTAAATCTGGTTGGTGGCCGGTCATGAGTGGTGTCCCCCAGGGCTCGGTTTTGGGGCCACTCCTATTTAACATCTTTATTGTTGACCTAGATGAGGGGATCGAGTGCACCCTCAGTAAATTTGCAGATGACACCAAGTTGGGTGGGAGTGTTGATCAGCTCGAGGGTAGGGAGGCTCTGCAGAAGGATCTGGACAGGCTGGAGAGATGGGCTAAGGCCAACTGTGTGAGTTTCAATAAGGCCAAATGCCGGGTTCTGCACTTGGGCCACAACAACCCCCAGCAGTGCTACAGGCTTGGGGAGAAGTGGCTGGAGAGCTGCCAGTCAGAGAGGGACCTGGGGCTGTTGATTGACAGCCAGCTGAACATGAGCCAGCAGTGTGCCCAGGTGGCCAAGAAGGCCAATGGCATCCTGGCTTGTATCAGAAATAGTGTGGCCAGCAGGGACAGGGAAGTGATCTTACCCCTGTACTCGGCACTGGTGAGACCACACCTCCATGACTGTGTTCAGTTTTGGCCCCCTCACTACAAAAAGGACATTGAATTACTCGACTGTGTCCAAAGAAGGGCAACGAAGCTGGTGAAGGGTCTGGAGCACATGTCGTACGAGGAGCGGCTGAGGGAACTGGGGTTGTTTAGTCTGGAGAAGAGGAGGCTGAGGGGAGACCTCATCGCCCTCTACAACTACCTGAAAGGAGGTTGCAGAGAGATGGGGATGAGTCTCTTTAACCAAACAATAAGCGATAGAACAATGGCCTCAAGTTGTGCCAGGGAAGGTTTAGACTGGATATTAGGAAGCATTTCTTTACAGAACGGGTTGTTAGGCATTGGAATGGGCTGCCCAGGGAGATGGTGGAGTCACTATCCCTGGAGGTGTTTAATAGTAGGGTCGACTTAGCACTGAGGGATCTGGTATAGTTGGGAACTGTTAATGATGGGTTGATGGTCGGACTGGATGATCTTCAAGTTCTTTTCCAACCTAGACAATTCTGTGATTCTGTGATTCTGTGAAATATGCAGCTATACTCAGCACTAGATTGCATGGATGAAAATGAGAAAAATACCAACTGGGGAAACTCAAGGTATCAGATACTGGAGAGAAAAGAAAACCCACAGAACTTGTCAAAAGGTAAAATCACATCCTCAGACAGTCTGAAGAATAGAATCTCTGTTGCTGATTTTGGCACTGAATCACTAACCTTAACCTAAATAATCTCACGAGGACTTGAGTGTCATGTCAAGAACTCATCTGAATAACAACCAAGATATTAAATAGTTCATGTCATCCTAAAATTGTTGAGAGAAGAATATGCAAACAACAGTAATCATCTCAATGAGAGAAAAATTCCCTGAAGACACTGAGAACTCAAGAGAGAAAGAAATTTAGGGTGGAGAGCAAGGTTGAAGCTGACTCCACTAACAGAAGCAGACACCAAAGGAACTGCTATACACACCTTGAAGATCACTGATGCCCTCAAGCTATTTTCTCTTTATTCTTTCCCCTTGAACATGCCTATCACCTGCCAACTAGCTATTCTCATTTGACAATGTCCTCCTTTTGTTTCTTTTTCTTCTTATCTTTTCATATAGCATTTATTAGACAATTTTCTCAAGTTTGTCAGTGATAAATGTATTCAATAGAAGACAGTTTGAATGGTCTAAATAAGTGTATTCTGTAGAAGACAGTTTGAATGGTCTAAGTGCTAAAGATCTTGTCATATATTTGAAAGCTTGTAAAATCTAAAAAGATCAATATTTGGTGAAAGATTTGTCAAAAGCTGCAATGACAATTCAAGCACTTGAGGCTTTTGCCACCATTTTGTAAAAATTGCATTTTTCAGTTTTACATTTTTATTGGTGCTGTTATACCCACAGTCATGATTAACTGTAGTGCTGGATTAGTTGTTTAAAATGAACACGTGATATAGTTTGAAAAAATGTCTGTTTGGCCAATTCAGCTATGATAGTCAAGGAAGAAAGTAGTACCACAGAAGTATCATAATTCACTGTAATGTAATCATTGCAGGAAGTTAACATAGTCCTTTGTAGAAGCTTCTGTGTGCTTTACAGAAATAGCATGTTTAAGAGTGAGCCGAAATTTCTAAGACTTATTTGAAATATAACAAAGCATATACATCAAAGGTCCATGAGTAAATGCAATAGTATAATATTGAACTGAGTGGTGGATCAGCTTGGTTTGTCTCAATAGAATGATGTGGTTGCAGATGCCAAGTTAGTATGTGTATACACCATGTTAGTATGTATGTACACCATGTATGATGACTGAAGCCCAAGATGTTCATCCACTGATCAAGCTAGTAGTCAGTTCCAGGAGGAATTCCCTGAAAGTACTCAGCAACAGGAATGAGGGATAGCTAGCAATCTACTTGCATAGCTGCAGAAAAGCATTTTTTAAATTCCCATTCTTCCTGCCAAAAAATATCTGTATGTTGTCAATTGTATTTTTATACATTTAAAGCTAGTCCTGGTGTTTATATATTCCTGTTACAGAAAAATAAAAAAGGTCTTTGGAGAGGTTCATATTTTCCCTCAGATATTGCTGATGTGATTGGAAATATTGTCTGTCCCTACCAGCACAGAACTGAGATGAGAGAACAGGTTTAGCAAAAGAGAGTTCGGAAAAGTTAATTGGCACCCACCTTTATTCTAGGCAGATCTGCATCTTCTCTCATTAACAGAAGGCATGAGTACTCTGAGGCAGGAAACTGAGTAAAGAAAATACAGGAAGAAGTATTAATGACTGGAGTGAAAATATTTTTTATGGCAGCAGCAGTTTCTTCAAGTGAAGAAGAGACAGTCAGTGGGAGACGGGGGAGAGAGGGAGAGAGAGGACAATAATGATCTCCTGCATAACAGAAGAAAGAGCACATAAGCCCTCTGATAGTCCCAGTGCTACATTAGTCTTCAGAACTGTATGAGGAAAAAGTGGTATTTCTCTCAAACTGGGAAGCAGATAGATATGGCTGGTTTAACCATCTGGAAAACTGAGGGGTTGGTGAAGGCATCCAGTGAATGGATAATTCTTTCTGATAGCAACTGTCTAGTGCACTGGCCTGCTTGTTACACCCTGATCATCTGATGTTGGATTTAGGGAAAAGGAGCGCTTTCCAACAGTTGCTGCTTTTTTGTGTAATGAAGAGGGTACTTCCTTTCCCCTGAACCATCACACAATGTGAGAGCGAGAGAGTGTCACACTGGCTGAGGCCAGTCGTGGATGGGTCATGGGCTGATGACAGCCTCTAATGGAGAGGGCTGATGATTTGCACCATCCAAGTTATAGCTTGCTAACCCTAGATGAATTAAGTTAATAAGTTTCTGAACCCAGCTAAACCACATCTGTATATGGTATCTGTACTTTGTGTGTCAACTTAATCAGTAATTAAGTTGCCTCTAGCATTTCATGGATTTGGATAGCCTTTCATTTTCAGCTGTTCTGTTTCCCATCAGCTGCTACACAGTGATAGGTCTCAACATGCAACGCGCAGTGTAATTAATGCATGATAACCCTGTATTTATTACTGCTATTTGTAAGTAAAAGATTAATGAATGAAATTCAGTGCTGATGCAGAGACTACTGTGCCAGGCCTTTGTCCCAGTAAGATCCATGGCATATGCAGAGTTACATGTTGGTCTTGATCCACAGAGAAGAACCTATGCTTTTAGTCTGGAAATTCAGCTGTTAAAACACTCAGCTATCTGGTTTTGCCTAGCATAGTGACTATTCCCCGTCATGAATGATGAGCATTACATATTTATGATCTTTCTCTGATTGAAAATATGGAAAAACACTATGGAAAGGATTTAGAATTCAGAACAATATTGTTTAAATGAATTTGAGTTGTATTTCGTGTTGGATTTCTGCACTGAAAATGTTTTAATAATGTGTATTTGTACATGTATACATTTTTGCTGTCTGGGACACTATCATTTCTTTTTTGCTCGAGTTTGCTGACCAAAAAAAAAAAAGAAAAAAAACACCAAATACAATTTGTGTTATTGTAAGGAAATGCCTACTTGCACTTAGAAAACTGTCCAACATATGCAATTGCAGTCTACCACTTTAACATAGATGTTCACTCAACTATAGTTCTTCAGATCTCTTCTCATTCTGAAAAATCATATATCCAATACCAAGAATGCCTATTGGTAGAACAATGTCAGAGAAGACAGATCTCAGTGTGAGATACTGAGCCCTACACAGCAGACCTACAACAACAACCTGAGAGCGCCACACCTTCTCCCCCATCCCCCAGGAGATGCATAAGGGACTGACAAATAGCTCCTACAGTATACGCTGAATGCAAAATTATGGGGCTTTGGTGAATCAACAAGTAAATCACATCCTGAAAGTGAAGAACCGGCATGGCGAACATCCTCATTGTAGCACCCTCCCAACAGAGGCAAAGGGCATAGAGGGTTAGTGCTTCTCTGACTTGATGCCGGCACTGAGCACTGCTTCAGCAACATCCTGTGTACTGCCAGTGAAAACCTTTTTGAAATTCATTACTGAGCTACTGCTGCAGTTCGTAATGAGATGCTGTCCTTTTTGTTTTAATTATCCCAATGCACTAGTTCATAAATTTTATTCACATTTATATTTATTTAAAGCACTGTCAAAGTAGAAAAAAAAAATGTAACTTGTACTGCAGTAGCTGCTTTGCAAGATAGTTACTTGCAACATTTGTTTGTACTATGCACAAAAAATAATTATAGCTCATATACACGTTTCTTAAAATGTCACAGAATCACAGAATTGTCCAGGTTGGACAAGACCTTGAATGAAGATCATCCAGTCCAACCATCAACATACAAAACTATTCAGGGGAAAAAGTATGATTATAAGGTCAAAAAAAAAAAAAAGAAATTATATTTTCCACCACATATAATATCAAGACTGTTGCTATTGTTGAACTAAAGCATGTACTAGAAAATGCACTAATTCACTTTCTCTTCCCTTCCTACTGCAGTGTATCAGGCTGTCAGGTGGATATCAATTTGGCCTTTTAAATTTTTGCAGTATCTTAACATATTCTGGAAATCTCTTAGGTAGTCTTTTGTGTCACTAGTTATAAATAGTTCAGGACTCATTACACCATCAAAGTTGAGGAGTAAGCTGAGACACACATATTAAGTTTCCTTGACTCTTTTATAAAGCTGCTTGTTTAACGTGAAAATCTCAAGGACATGCATCCCCAGGGGTGATTGTCTTATGCTCCAGTAATGGAGATTAAATTTGTGGTAGTTAGCTAGCTAGCTCTTTTTCTAACAAGGAAACTAAAATTCATTAAAAACTAATTAGGAATGTATAGGAGGTTAATACTCCATGTTAAGCCTTATTAATGTGAGATAAGTAATTCATAAAGTATCAAAGGACTGAAACGGACAGAATTAAGAAGAATTATACCACCAAAAACTACATTAAAGTAACATTAAAGGTCTTGTTTGAGCCTAAAAATGCCAGGAAATTCAGAGTTAAAGCTAAATCTCTGTCGTTAACTCACTTTTTTATGCTGGGGTAATGCACATGATGGTCCTCCATTAAGAAGACTCAGAGTACATCATTAGGAGTTCTTTTTTTACAACTGAAGTTTCAGTAATAATTAAAAGAGAAATAAATCTTAAAGAATATGGATTATTGACCAAATGGTTTCAGGTTCATAGGATACTTAACATGCAAATTATTGGCTAGATCTGAGAAATGTATCTTCAGATCATACTATTACAGCTGCTTTCTAAGCCACGGTGACTTGCAGTTTTAGCAGTCAAAAAAGCTATTAGGCTGTAATACTTGTTTTCTGAAGCATAGTCTTTTGAATCTCACAAATTTCTAAATTAAAGAATTAATTGTTGTAATTTGTTTTGAATTTTGTTTTGCTTAATCATATGCTTCTTTCAGTCTGACTTTTCTGAATAATTTAAAGGGAACAATATTTTGCAAAATCATAGAATAATGTGTAGAAAATTATTTTCATTGTGGTGCTTCAACCTCTACCCATATCCAGCCCCATTCCAACTTCAGCCTGCAGCTGCAGTGAGGGCACATATGCTAATGCCACCCCCCTCCCCTCTGCCCTGGCCAAGCACTTCTGCCCCTTTTAAATCACAGAAGGTGCTGACATAAATGTCAGCCACAGTCCCATCACACTAAAGCACTTAACTAGAAAGTCTTGTACAAGCTTTCTTCAGCAATGTAAGAATTACTGAAATGGCATTTGGGTGAAGGATTAGAAAACAGCATTTGTGACATCCTATACTTAGTGAAACCTTGCAGAGTGGGAGGAGAGTGAGGAGGAACAGGGGAAAGAAAGTATGTGCATAACGAACCCTTGCATATGTTCATTATCATTCTGGTAACAAATCCTGAAGAAGAAAAGCAGACAAATCCAAATGTTTTCTAGACCCCAGCAAAAGGCTTTTTAGATTGTGAGTCAGTCAAAAGAACTGCTTGCTCCTGCACATGGATAGAAATGGCAGGGAAAACGGGCCCAGTACAGCATATTGCATAAGTGAGATTCAAGGGGGTATTCTACCCAAGCACCTGCCTCCGTTAAAAATGATGTGCAGGCAATAGATTTTTAATTGAAGTGAATTAGCATTTATGGGTTTCACTGCAAAAGTGAATTTTAAAGCTGATTTGAGTGATAAGAAAGTAAGAAGATTTGACAACTTAAACACATAAGAAATACTAATACCTTATATTTTTAAGTGCTTTTTATCCCAAAGGAATGCTCAGTGCTTTATAAGTTACATAGATGAATTACTTCATGCATCACTGAAATGCAGCTACCTCTCTTACTAGAAAACAGGAGCGGGTCTAGAGTGCACAGCTTTATGATACAGTATTGCTAAACAAGCAAAGGAGGATGCTGAAATGGCTCTGCATTATTTCAGCTCTCCTCTCTCTACTCAGACAAGAACATCTTTCACACATCTGGTTTTGTTTCCATCTCTTAAACAATAAAGTCCAAAGCATTTTTTTTATACCGAGAGTGATGACTGGGCCAAAAGATGAGCATGTGCCTTAGGAGAGAAAATTCAAAACTCTATTTCATTAAGAACCTGAGTGGCAGCTGCCTGTGGAGGTATGCTCTTTTACCAGAGAGCGTACATGAAATTGTCTGAAGTTATGTGGATGGACCAGAGCCTCGGTTATAGATAATCCTGACCTCCCCTGAAAATTCTTATAAATCTAAAGATCCTGGGAAAGTTGTACAGCTTTTTAGATAGTATAGAAGGCGGGTGAGATGGGATGTAAGGGTTTCTCAAGGGGACTTCTCCTCTTCCAATTTTTTTCTCGGTACTGTGAAGTATTTTAGCTTTTTATGTACATTGCTTAATTTTATATGTAAAATATTTCAGTATATTGACAATATGCTGTGTGAAAAGTAGAAAAATGCGATGTCTTCAGACTTACAAGTAGGGAGATCAAAATCCTGATCATTATGACAACATTAGCATATTTATAGCCGTTATAACATTGAAGGTTCTACATATACTAAAGAAACAGCATTTCTTTTGCCACTGAATGGAAAAAATTAATTCAGTGAATTTGAAGTGGCCAAATGGATTTCTTTTTCAAAAGGATGCAAGAATGTTGACAAATCATTACAGAATTTGTCTCTTTTAATTATTACAAGGATAACAACATAGGATATTCTTTAGCTTGTTAATAATATATGCACCACACCGTGTTAGTTGTCTGATGTTGAGCTGAACTTTTCCTAGTATTTAATAGGAAGCCAGAAGGGATCCACAGGTTCATTTTGTGTAACTTTTGCAGACGAAAAGGAATAGTATTTATCTGTTGCTACTGCATAGAATCTAATAATTAGCTGTTTAACTAGAGTATGCTTTAGAGAAAAAAGAAAAAAAAAAAAGCAAAACACCCAAAACTTCATCATCCTTATTTAAAAATCCCCCATGATACGGAACCAACTTCATCACATGGTGGTAAACTAAAATCTCTATTCCAGGTATACACTTCATTTCTAGACAAAATTTGTCTCTCATGACCTTGAAAGACCACAGAGACACTACTTTATCGTCTGTAGAGCATGATCAAGTCATCCTTTAGATGGTGTTCCTCAACATATTCATCTGAAGTCATTCTTGTGGCATTTCTCTAAACCCTGTCCAATATTTCAATATTCTACAGATCAGACCTCAGAGAAGCATACAGTATACCAGACAGGAGCTCACTAATTATGCATACAGTAGTGTCTTCTCTCTTTCTCCTTATTGCTTTAGCCCTTTCAGCTTCAGTTTCACACAGGTGATGCATTTTACACAAACAGATATGCACATAATACATATGCACAAACCTAAACTTGTAGCTTTGGTCATAAATAATTAAATGTTTAAATTTTTATTCTATACTGAAAGGAATGGTTCATTCACATAAATGTTCTCAGCAGATTGTTTAAATTCCATTTTTGTTGTGGAATACCCAAGTAAAAAATAACTATAATTTGCTTATATTGCTTTCATAGATTTTTACTATAAACAGTACAGAAACTCAGCAAAAAGAGAGAGCAACCCTCCCCTGAAGAACTATGGTAAACATGAGCTGCTTTGTTTACGTTGTTTGTGCCATTTATAAGTAGGCTCATAAAATGTACTGTGGCACGTACACCGTGCGTAGCACTGCCTAGCTACCTGAGAAACATGTGATACAAAATACACTTAGAATATGCTTGACGTCTAAAACATAGGGCTAGTTTACAAAAATATGAAAGTCAGATGCTTAAGGATGCAGGTAAGCACTTTTCTCAGACATATTTGATACAGCATAGAAGTAGCTCAGACTGTTCAAGGGCATTTGTCAATCCCACTGTAGTCTATCTGCATTTTCAAATGCCTCAATAACTTTGAAAACCAATCCCAGAATAAGTAAAGCTATTGTGTTAATAAAATAGAAATTTAGGAGGATTTCTGCTCCATACTTCACTAAGTACCCACAAGACACCTTCTTATTCAGTCACTGAAATGAAGGATTTTTAGAGAGAGTAATATAAGAAGAATATTCCAAATAAAAGTTAATCTCTCCCTTGGCTCACAGAAAGCAGATAAACCAATACTTTTCTCAAATTTAAGTAAGGTATAGACTTCAAATTAGGTAGAACAACTGACTGGGTCTTTGAAATCCTTGTGAGGAGCAGAAGATTGGATAAATATACTTTCACAAAAAAAACACCCTTAAATTCTTTCTTTTTACCATAGAAGCCTTGCCCAAAGTCACATTCTCAGAAAAAAAAAAAAAAAAAAAAAAAAAAAGCTGCCACAAGAGTTATTGGCTGGATACAAAGTTTGAAATTAATTTTCTGTCATGACATTCGCACAAAGTATTGTGTGGGGGTGAGCGGTTCTTACTGCGAAGGGTGTTGGCAGAGCCTTGACTGTCTCATTTAATTGCCTCTGCATCAAGGGCTTTTGGTAACCCTGTCATCAAGTTGCTTTCTGTCTCATATGAAATATATCACCATTCAGTGCAACAACTCAAGTTCCAAGTCTAATGTGATTTCTTTGACATCTCTATGACTAAAACTCATTTGCTCAAAATTTGAGCAACACTGAATTCCTTGAGTGAATATCTCTAGAAATTTTTACTGGGATATTTTTTGGTATTAATTTTAAGCCGCAGTAAAGGTATTTTGTTGGCAAGCCAGCAGTGATGTGCTTAGAAGTTGGGCATCTGCCTTTTGAATGGAAATCAGAGTACTGACTAAGGAGGATTTAGAGTAGAAACTGCATAAACTCAGCTTGAGGAGTTGACCTGTTAGCTGGAACACTCAGAATATTGCAGCTACTTGCTGTTGTCAAAACCTGTCCAGGGCTTAGTTACTACATCACTTTTATTTTTCTCTTGAAATACAGCCAAGAAAGAGGATAGAACAGATGTGATCTCAATGTAGTTGGGCAAGTCACCTCTTTCACCAGATACAGGAATACCTACTTGCGCAGTCCTGAACAGTTTTAGGGAATAACTAGACACTCTGGATAGCAGTACTTCCAGACAGCAGTGTAGTTTTAACTTCTTATAAAATAATATGTCAGCTAATGCCAGATACCAAAAGATTTCAGGTTCCTAAGAAGGTTTAGGGTTTTTTTTCCCCTTCCTTTTTTTTTTTTTTTTTAAATAACTGTCCTAAACATTCTGCCTAAATTTCACTTTAGCTGCGTCCGCTATTTGGGTCTTGTCCTTTGCTCTATTTATAACTCTCCTGAATTGTAGTGTCACAGAATGTAAATCATACTGCAGAGGCCTTTGGAAGGTGAAAAAACAGTTCCCTATTTAGAAAGCATCCACCTAGCCTAGAACATGGGACCTTGTGATAGCAACTGACTGAGCAGCTCCCTCTCGTTACCTATTAAATAGCTGCTGGGGGATCTAGTCACTGATAACATGGAAGTTCCCTATGTGAGCAAGATTGCCTTTTATTCTGAGATACTCGTCAGATCTCTGGGTACAGGAACCTATAGTTTTAGGTGTACAAAGCACAGCCTAGCATCTCCCACACTTTTAAACCCTCTCCCCTTACAGCCTCAGTAGAGATCAGAGCCTTTTAAGTTACACTTTGTCATTAAGGTGAGCATTTTATGTATGATGCAGGACTTCTAAACGCATAATTGCTTTTGCTTGAGAAAAAAACAAAAGAGACTATAGAGGAGCAGAAAACTGGAAGGTGCCTCAATGTAGTGCCCAGAGCAGCCCAGGAGGCATGAGGACAGCCTCTGGAGGCTCTGCACAGAGCCCCAATGTACTCTAGCTCAGTCATTTCTCTGCAAGATGCTGTAAAAAGAGAATTTTCTCTCTCTACAGTGAGAAAAAAAGTTACCTCTTATCGCAGTAGACACTTGCTGTATTAGATCCCCCAACTTGAGCCATAAGGGCAAATTGCTGTTCTTTTATAATGATCCAATCTTCTTCAGTGCGACTCCCTGATCAGCTTTCATCAAATGATAACAGGCACCTGCCAAACGCCTGTTACCAGGCAACCTCCGCACTAATAAACCAGCTCTCCTCAGCTGAGGCTTCTTTATTATCTGGGGTGATTATATTTCAATGGCCTAACACATAAGTCAGTGCCTTTTCTTTGTTAGCCCTTTATGATACTGTGTATTAATTTTAGTCCAAAATAGAGAGCAAGCAACACTAGGAAGGACTGATTTGCAGTCCAGGTAGAGACTACTGTTTGCAACAGGATGGTGTCCATAGACCTCTCTTCACAATGGCCAAGATAATAGTAAGTGGAACCAATATGATTAGTACAAGCTAGTTTTGATGCCAGTTCTGCTTTAACAGCAAGTATCGATTAAAGCTATATGCATTTATAGAGCTGAGCATATGTTTATGCAGTTGACCTCCACATTTGTCACCTTTGGTACCTGGAACCACTTTTGCCTGTGGTACTTTTCTCATAGACAGAGACAATTATCATATCATTTGGAGGACTCCAGGGATAACCAATGTTATTTATATTAGATTAGGGAGTAATTAGAATTAAGAATAATTCATGCAAAAATGCAACAGAAAACCTGATTATAAATCACTAATAATCCAGTGTGACTCATGTTTCTACAGGCATTGTATTTTGTTTATCTGGATATCGGGGAAACTACATGGCATACTGGAAGCTCATTTTGGGCTCACTAGCCGTCTGACATTTATAAATGCATGAATTCTGCACAGGTCTGTGTTGCTTCAGCCTGATCATTTCCATATCCATTCAGCCTCTTGGCTGAAAGAAGCTAACAAGTACCACTTGCAAAGGATTTGTGTGTGATTTGTGAAAACTTTTTTCCTAGGGCCTGAGACCACAATTGAAGTTCACAATCTGAACTGCTTTCTTATAAGCAATAACTTCTGATTATTACTCATGAAACTACCTGGGGGGGGGGGGGGGGAAGTAATGTAACAGCATCAATCCAGTCAAATCCGAGTGAAGCATTATGTTTTAAATTTTTTTTTCAGACACAAAATCAGACAAACATATCATTTAAGTAAAAATGCTCATGATTCAGAAAAGAATATATCAAGAATAAAAAAAAGTCTAATTAGGGAGTTCTGATCTAAGCGAAGCCAGGGGGAGGAGAGAATAAGTTTCAATTCTTCCTTTCAGCTCTGCCCAAGTAACAAAGACCACTTTATCCATGATGGTAGGGCAGGGGCTGAGCTTTAGTTGCTGATTTAAAAGATAGCCAACTAAGTCTGAAATCTGTGCCAGCAAGCACTTCTTTTTTACAAGAAAAGTGGTTCCCTGTATTATATATGCATGTTTGGAAGACTGCCAAAGCAGTCTTCATCTAAAGATGTCTATAAACAGATAATAAAGAAAGTGCCTGTATACTCTACCAACTGTAGATCTCTGTCTTTTCTCTAACTTTTGCGTTGTTGTTAGGGAAGGGCAGAAAAGTAAGCTGAATTGTTCCCACTGCCAGTTAGCCACTTTCTCAGCAAGTGCTTTTATTGTTAAGAAATACTTGTGCCCTCTTGTTTGAGTCCAGCTAAACAATAAACCTCAGACATGTAGGATGTTGCAAAACTGGAGAGATGGAGTGAGATGGAGAAAGGCAGAGATGGAGGATTTCAATCACCATCTAAATGGTTATCGTTTTATATAAGCAAGGACCAAAAGGAAGCTGAAAAATGTAGCTTCAGCCTCACATGTTTGTCCTTAACATGGGAGAAAGCTTCAGGCTTTTTCTTCTTTCTCAGTTATTTTCATGCACATATAAACAGTTCTTGTGAAAATGCCAAAATGCTCAAGTATGCACAGCCTATATTCCCATAGGTAGCTGATCAGTGATTCTGTTACATCTTCTGATTTGTGAATAAAGTGATTAATAAATCACTCCTCAGAGATAAGGCAGTTTCTTCTTAGCAACACAAAAATATTAAACTGAAAAGTAAATTAAGAAAGCAACATATGATGTAAACAATACTGATACCTTCAAATGTCAGTTTATTATTTTGATCAAAATGGAACATTGGTTTCTAGTATATGTGCATTTTTTAGGAAAAAGTTTTAAATGCTTGATATTACTATAGTCTTTTGCACTCTAGGTTGGAGTGTAAATAGCTCAAATAAAAGATCCTAGCAAATTATTACGTACTTATTATACCTTGTATTTGTATTCAGTTTGTCATCATACTGATACAGCTAGAAACACAATGAAGCATAATAAAAATATGTAAACCTTAAACAGTTCCTTATTTTCGTGACTCAGTGTCATTAGTTTTGACAATAACATTACACTGTTTTGATTTGTTTCCACAACTGCTTACATGTTTCTAAAGCTATCATTCAGACTTTTCTAAAGAAGAGTTTTAACATGTGGAAAAATTACCATATGTAGCTGTAAACCCTCCTACAAAGATATGTTTTGATTGTATCACTTTATGTTAAGGAAGACAGGGATTGGACAGCATGATCAGAATCCTATGTTGCCTAGTCAATTAGATTATATCTGACATTTATTTTTCTTGCTTCATCACTCTTTTTAAATTACCATTGTGATTCTAAGAATGAGCTGGTATATTTATTTACCTACCTGTAGATTTTTCTTATCTTAACAATTAGTTCACCATACTACAGTGTAACTCTACAAGTTGCTTGAAGGAATACTCAGGCAAAATGCATAGATTATGTATGAAATAACAAAACTAAAGCAAAATAAAAATGCTCCTTCTAGCTTCATTGTGTAATGCTAGAATATAGAATTGTTGAGTGCATCGGCTGCCTGTCTCTCTCACCAGCCATCTGCCAGAGCTGAGGTAACAAGCTGTAAATTCTGATGGAGTATGGAAAGTGACCATCTCTAGGTAGAATATTTGGTTGGTTTGGGATTTTTTTTAAAACTACTTATTCATGTATTGCACAAAACAAAAAAAAGGGCTCAAGCCTTGCAGTAAGACATGTATCTGTGTCAGTGATAACTGAGACAGCTCCTCACCATAATAAAATTGAAAATAAAAAATGTAATTTAAAGTGACAGCCATAGTTATCAAGTGTCTATTTTATAATGAGGAAGGTCAGTTCAGCAAGAGACAGCTTTTTTCCCTGATCCTCAGTTATGTATTACAATAGGGAAGAAACCAGCAGTAAAACAGTAAAACACACCCTTACCAAAAAAGGAAAGCTAAAACATCAGGAGTCAGCACCAGGAGGAGAACAACAGCCACCACCTAAAAGTGTTTTGTCTGCCTATCTGTTGCTTGGGAATGTTTGCATTTCTTCTTCCTTTCTCCACCATATGTAATATATCATTGAAGGAAAAACAACACAGACGGTAGATCTTTTCATTCAAAGTCATAGCAGACAAAGAGTGTTTTTCTTCTGATGAGATAAACAAATGCAGTGGAGACAGGTGGACATGCAGAAAAAATTTCTTTCTTTTAGCAAGAAAATGTTGTAGGAAGGACATCTGTCTGATGTAGAAAATATCCACATGTCACAATTTAAGTGCCTTTACAAGGAGCTTCACAGTCCTCTAAAATGCTTGATTATGTCTGTTTGAAGATAGTGTCCTTGGATGCTTTCCTCCCCTTTATCCATGATGCCATCAATCCTTGATTTCTATCCAGTTTTCCTTTTAAAATATGACAAATATGAATATATAAATATATCACAGTATAATGTGCAGCTTGTTCTGATTATAAAAGAATTTTTCAATACAAAAGCAAAAAAAGGCCAATTATTTGTTTCAAAGGAGAAGATTCTAGTGCACATATATATACACAAGTATTTTCTATATTTCAACAGCATATTCATGAGTTATCCTGAACATTGATTCTCCAGAAGTCAAAGATCCATCAGATCCAGACCAAAAGGCCCCCCACCTGAAAAACTTCAAAGGTGCAAACTACTAAGATTCAGGGAACATGATTTTCTGAACTGTTTCATTCTTGTCAAATGCATGGGGAATTACTGATTTTATTGTTTTTATTGTGCTTTTTTTTCCTCCCTGAAATGCAGGTGGTTTCTAACACTAAAACTGACAGATGTGGTCAGTTTTCAGGAGCAGAAGATTAAAATTCTTTTAAATTCTTTCCAAGAGTACTGGCATATAAGAAATTAAGTTTTCCTTCTTCAGGAGCAAGACAGTAACTCTTGCTTTATATAAGATTTTAAAAATGTGGAAATATGAACACGCAAATTGCTCAAATCAAGAGAGAAGGTTGGAAATCACACTCTCAACTTCCTATAAACTTGGAAGATTGTAGTCATTAGATTCTTGAGTCTTGAACTGATTGAACTACTCAATAGTATGAGAAACAATTTACAGATTACAGAAATTCTGTCTACAACTGGAGGAAATCCTAAATTAGAGAGATGTATCACATCCATGGAATAGCACCTACATGAAGCTTCCATTATGCAACATAACTGCCTCTTGGAGGACTTCTAGAGATATTTATTTTGAAATACTTTCTTGGACACATTAATTAGAATCAAGAGTACCTCCACAAACTGCCAATTTCTAATATAATTCTTAGGAGTGTCAACAAAACTAGAGAAAGTGCAACATTTCTGTAACTGAGGGATCAGGAATTCCATCTGCAATGACTGGACCTTTCAATCAGTCAGTGGAACTTCATATTGTTGCTGGATTTGGATCTTCTGGAGATACTCTTGATTACAAACCACTAAATATATCTAAGTTTATCTGATGAATTCCATCCCAAGAGAATCAGTGGTATTACATAAAGCCCCAGGTTTGTTATGGAGTGAATAGAAGAGGTGGGAACCTTAGGCCTTCAGGCAGGAATTCTGTCTAAATTTGGTATAAACTTACTTCTTTTGCTGACTGATGCTAGAGATTTCAGCATTGATTTATGTCACTTTTAATACAAGCCCTTGACACCTTCTTGTGATTATATGCCATTTAATGCCACTTCCAGACTGAAGCATAGGATACAAGGGATACAAACTAACATGTATGAATTTCTTAAAGATGTTGTTGACACCTGTAGGTTTACACATTATCATTTAGTTCCTGAAGGGTCAAAGAAGACAAAACTTGAATTTAACATTCTGTCTGAAGTGTATTCCTATCATGTCATGTATGTGGACATTTTACTCAATACTTCTTAGAAAGGATGCTATTCACAATTGAATCCCAGTATCAGTTTTTGACAACTCAGTGGACGTTATCACAAGGGCTTAGCGTGTTCTATTGGTTGCTCTTGCAATTTAAAAATACCCATGCACGAAGTGGTTACTGTTGTGTAGTAATATACCTCTTGAAGTGATCATCTCTAATGTATTTCATTGTCTCACCATCACCTTCATTGAACACTGTTATCTTTCTCTTATTGATGTTTCCTTTTTTCCTAAGTACAAACAGTAAACATTGCTATGTGAAAGATTTTGTGCTTTTCATCTTTCTCTCCCTCTGCCAATTCTCTAGTTTTCAATGGGGTTTTTTTTAAGCAAATATGGTAAAACTATTTGAATTCTGCAGTTTTACATTGCTTCATCTTGACCACTACTCCTTATTTGGTCTATAATTTTGTCTTTGTTGTTTATCAGTACAATTTGCGGAATAGATCAGTATATACCAATAGCTTTAAGCAATGACATTTTACTGGTAGAACTTCAGTGCAAGAGATGATATGTTATTTAGTAAATAGTTGTTGCTAATACTTTAAAAAACACATATGTGTTTTCTGTTCTTTCTCTTCTTAAAAATATTAGTGTTGAAAACACGAAGCTTTCCTCTTTTCTTAATGTACTATTTCTCTGCACTAGTTTAAAGAAATGTTCAGATCCATGGACATATACACTCTCAGACAATGCTATAGCTTAATTTTAGCTCTGCTTTTCTTTCTTCCTCATGCAGTATTACTCTTTAATTCAGTAAATAGCTGAGTCTGCTAGCTTTCTGTTGCTGTCTTATTCTTCAAACACAAAAATTCATGTGTGCATATTGCTGAGGATTAGAAAACTGTCCTCTCAATGCTAATCCAAGTAAGTGCAGTATGCTTTCAGGTACCTTACTGGAGAAATTTGGTCTGCGCTTACAGTAGTGATGTCTCAATTTTTCATGTATATGTACAAAATTAATTTTATACTACAGTTTTTTAGGTAGGGTAATTCCTACACTTTTAATAATGTGTATGCCAGTATACTTTACCTTTAATCCAGAAATTCTTTACTGTGATTTAAAACTAACATCCTTTGGGTTAAGATTTTACTTCCCTGACAAGAATTGCACTCTTCATGCAGATACCTGTTTTTATCTTTGAGCACGAGAGTGTTTGTTGGTAACATCACCAATCTAGAGATAGGAATATATCCTGCTTTTATTCCTTCATGTGCTGCGAAGGAAAGAAAAAGTAAATTGTCCCTGGCAGCTGTAGTTCCAGGAAACAGAGGTCTTTGTGAAGTTACATATTTATAATGGTGTGTCAGCTGGCCAGAGGGCCTGTTAGTCATGTTCGTTCCTGTAGTCTGATCCCACTCTCATGAAAATGTACAGAAAGGCTCGTATTGATTTGAGAAGGAGTTAGCTTGCTGCCATAATGACACTGCTGACTAAACGGCCACAGTTAAATTATCAAGAGTAATTGTAAAGAATGAAGGAGGAAAAAAAACCCTGGAAAAACGTGATTCAATGTGGCAATGAGAGCTCTCCTATAAAGTGTGTACCTCATTTGTAAAAGTTATGATCAGTTCCAGAGCTCTCAGAGGTACATCAATTTCCCTGTGAATTCCAATAGTTTCTAATCACAAAGAAATTATTCAGCTTTCCTCTGCAACTAACATAAATATGTGGGAATAAGATTAAAGCGCTATATAAAGAGATAAAATTCAGTCAAATTTTTAAATTGCCCTTGGGCCAGTAAACTAATAAGATATAGTGACCCACTTAAGCAGCTTGTATGAGAAAAAAATCCTGCATAAAGTCAGCAAAACCCCTTTTCTTTGCTGAGATGGTAGTTGTAGTGTGCTAAGCCTGCTTTTTTTCAGGAGCACTGACTTCTTGAAATGCATGGTTTGGCAGTCTATTGCACAGAAGCGATGAAGTTAGGCCACCTAATTTACCGGCTATGAAAACATTTAATTGAGAGATTTGACTAAATTCAGACAGTTTATATTCAAGTGCTGAACAAATAATACATATATATTTTTAAAACTATGATTGCACATGTATCTCTTAATATACTTCAAAATACAAGAAAAACAGATTATGAGCTTTCTGTATTTAGGATGAATGAGATCTATAGTTAGTGTGAATCTCAAAGACAAAAACATTTTCATAGAAAATTCAGTATTTGCCAATACTTACTCCTTCGTGGCACCAGCGAAATTACAGCAGTGGAACTGTTATAACTATGATTAATACATACTGCAAAAATCCGTGATGAGCTGGACTTATGAGTATAGCTGTGAAAATAGTAAATGATATAGTGTGATAGTTGCAGAGAAAATGAAAAAATAAAGCTTCATGTGTAAAAAACCAAAACATTACTCTCAGTTGAAATAAACGCTACTTCTCCCCTACTTAAAGTTTAAGGATGATCGGGATTAACTGCCAAGGTAACTTTTTCTGAATGCCAATGCAGGTAAATGTTGTAGTACAGGACTACATATAGACAGATGTTAAAACTGTTTAACAGTAGGCAGTTAATGTAATTGCTGAAGCACCTGAACTTTACATAGATTTAATGGAGATGATAGGTAGAAACCTTGAGAACACATGCCGTTTAGTCAGGAGTTACAATGCGATATTAGTAGGATCTTAATCTTTACAGTGAACAGACGAGTGACGAGAGGCACACAATGGGTTGTATCCATAGATCAGATTAGATGCTACCTCAGTGAATTTAAGAGGGTAACTATTATCTAACATCTTGTCTTTTGACAATCATTTGTACAAGCAGGAGGGGAGATCTCCATAAGGAGTTCAGGTGTCTAAAGTAAGCACTGTGGTGTCACAGCTTGACAGTGAGAATCTCTTCTTTGTATTCATACAGTAAAAGTAATCTAGAAAAAATGTCCACAAAGACCTTTTAAATGCAGCAGTGCTTTCCACATGGTAAATTACAAGCTGAGATGTCCAGAGAGCTACACAAGGACTTCAAAGAAGAGTGAAATACACACAACTTCATTAAAGTTCATCCAAGCAATAATACATGAAATAAGCTGCTGATGTTTATAGAACACACATATCTTCTCAAAAATTGTATCTTGTTCTGCAGTATGCGATTTGGCAGCACATTCTTCGAACAATGTCTTCTTCAAACAATATCTTTTACTTGGTTCATAGAGAATGGAGCATGAAAATTCCATTAACAATGATAGGAGCTGTGTGCCTAATTCCTCATTAACAGGTCTGGTTAGTATATCATCTTTAATGCTAAGGTATGGGTTAGTGTAACCTCCCCTTTCTTTAATTATAAAATGCTCTTCAAACCAATAAAACCTTTGCAATCATTAAGTCCTGTACCTTCAAAAATAATTCACCTGTAGATAACGTAATTTATAAACTTTTCCTTGACTGGCATTAAATTCTAGCTTCAAGTACTGTAAATGGGTAATGTAAGGACTGAATCAGAAGGTGGCTATGTTGAAAAGCTTTAGTTAACTTTCTTGCATCTTAAGCACAAATTAATTTGTTACAATATGCTTTCATTTTCATTTAAGAATTTTCTAAACTTCATTTAGTCATTTAAAATTCTGTGTTTCATATGACACTAAGACTAAAATCTTTGAAGCGCAATTGTAAACCTCTGTGTGTACATAAAGGTATTCATGTATCATATCTATATCCCCTTGCCTTCAGCTATGTGCTTGAAAAATATTCATCCTTTCTGGAAGAGGAAGGAGTACTTACAGATCTAATACAGTCTTCCTTAGTCGCCTTTTATTTATGAGACCACTTTAGGCAGGTGTTTTCAGACATAGCTACCTAGAGCTAGTCATATTTTATGTATGTAGCAACTTGACAGCAACCTTGCTTAAAAAAGTGACTGCAGTCTCCATTGCATGTGTTGCTTTTGATGCAGAGGAAAGTAATTGTTTTGTCAGAGAACTTCAAGCATGGACCTTGGGCTTCTAGGTCCCATAGGGCACTTTGTATGTTTAAATATGCCTGAAAACTTTACTTGTTAAATTAGTTCCACAGATTGTTAAAAGTATTTGAAATAGGAACTCCTATTTCAAACTATTGTCCAACCTTTTTATGGCTGACAATTTTATTTTAATATGGATGAATGAAATAGTGATGATTATGAAAGGGAGAGCATGCAACAGAAGTTAACCAGTCAATAAAAATATAAGTGATGGTAATGAACTTTTCTAAGAGAAGGGGTACATAACACTCCCATCATAATAATGCCTTATTTTTATAACATCCACCAAAATCTTTTCAGATAAAAGTCTGAAAAAAGAATTAATATGTCAAAAGACTATGTTTTGCAGCCCATAAAGCAACAAAACATTTCTTCCAAGGGTCAACCTTATCCCATATTATAGATAAAATTGCACTGACCTTTTATCTATATTGACAGAGATTTCATTCAATAGAAGTGATTTCTGACTTTTATACTTGAAAAAGTTGTATACTTTGACACCATGGCAATCAGACATATTCAGCCCAGACAGAATGAACAGGTAACGGAGAGACGTTAGATACTCTCTTTGAAGATCAACAGAGAAAGGCACTTTAGAATATTGTCAGTCTTCTAAGCTTTTCATACCACTGTGGTTTTATTCCCATTGTTCTTCTCAATACTTTTTTCTTTTATTTTTTTCCCAACTAGGGCATAAATATACTAGGTTTATCAAGGTTTATATACAATTTTGTAATCTGAAGTTGATCTGATATTTTTTTTAAAGATCTGTATGATAATGGCTAACCATTGAGGTTTCTTATTCTGTAGATTCTTTCACAAATTTTCACATATTCTAACTGTATCAAAAACATAATTAAATTGTGAACCAGAGGACAGATACTTTCATCCATCAGCTTGTCACTAGATACCAAGCAGAGTTGAAGCATAATCTACTTCATGTGCTGCTACATTGTCTGTTGTCAATCCAGTGCCTACATATCCTATATTAATGAGTCAGATGAAGGCCTTCCTTTTATAATACCTGGTAGCCCCTATTTTCACTTTCTATATACTTCTAAAATATATTTTAATAATATGTGGATTGTTCAGTTTCCTGGAAAACTGTGTTTAGTACATGCGATATGTATTGGTTTAATAGCCAGGCAACTCTGTTTCTATTTCTGCCTTCATCACTGATTCACACTGTTACTTTAGATATAGAACTGAACTACTAAATCTTTCAGTTTCCCATATTCAAAAGATGAGAATAATTTTGGAAAATATTTTCTACCGTAATTCAATGTCTATAGATTGGATCTAGCATAGAAGTGTTAGATATTAAGCATGGTTAGTTTCACCTCATGAAGACTAGACTGGGGCAAATGCTTACTATGAATATCATTTTAAATAAAGTGCTGCTGAATTGCAAAAGTGGTTTTGGTCACTTGGGTGGAGTTTTTTTGCCTCACTCTCTCCTCTTTTATTTAGTCAATATTTGCTACTGAGTTTCTGAAAATGTTGGAGTAAAATCTAATCTGTTTTCCTGATTTCCTTGTTTGAAGTGTTAACAAATTAATTTGGAAAAAAGAATTTTGAATTGTATAAGTATTTATAATCTCAAATGACAGTGATAATTCTGTAATTTGTCTGGGTTTATATCCTTTAATACTTATGTCCCTAGGTACTGATTGATGAAGAATACTCTAGGATGCAACTTAACTTGACATATGCAATGGGAAGTTGTGTTAAAAACATATTATTAAACTAGGTCTTTTTTAAAGTGAGATCCTCAGCATAAGAATATTATGTAAATCAGGTCAATTCTTTCCAAGCAGTGAAATCTAATGTCAGAAAATACATATTTTAGCATAAATTATTTAGTGAAAAGTTCAGTTCCTTTATAGCAGTGTGCCTGAAGCATTCAAATATGGGCATTTTGTCTGGCCATCGTTAACACATGCCATAGGAGATTTCACTTCCTTCCAGATATTAGTTTCAAGACTTTTGCCATTTGACACTTTTTTTTTGGTAATACAATTTTTCCTCCATTATATTTTCCTTCTCTGTCAACATTCATGTATTGTCATCTTGCATCATAGATCACAAAGTGTATTGGCAATTGCATTTTAATTTTTCAGACGTTTGAAAGTCTGTTGCAAAAGCACTGTAAGTCTTTCTGGGAGAAGAGAAAGAGAAGAACAGAGGAAGGGATCACTGAAGGGTTGCAGGGATAATTCCTGTCCTTTCTACTGTTTCCAACAGGAAACAGTCTTAGCTATATACCAAGTTCTTGGTTTCTAAAAAAAATTTTTAAAAAATTAAAAATAATTACATTTTTATTTCCTCTACATAAGTAACTCTTGAATTTCTAAAGTGCAGAGATACTTTTATCTGAGAAGTTATTTTTAGTTACAGTTGAAGAATTCAATTGACAATTTCAGCCTACCAGCAAACTTTAAAAATAAAACTTTGGGGGCAAAAAAGCCCTTGAATTCTTGGCAATTTTGTCCCTGAGGAAAAAAATATCCCCCTGAAACAAAACAATAAACAAATCAACATCATATATTCATAATATTAGGGCTGGGATAGACCCTGCAAAGCCATCTAGTCTACTTCTCTGCTCCAGGCTAGAATCCACTATGACTCTCATACTTGATAGGTATTTCCTGAGCCTGTCCTTTAATGAGACTACCATCACCACCACATCCCTGTTTAAGCATTCATGAGCAATATATTCCAGTGCTTCACCACCCTTGTCATCAGCAAGTTTTTACTAGTTTTTAGCTTGAATCCTTACTGCAATTTGATTTCTCATTGTAATATCAGTTCCTTCTTCTATTGGCTATGGACATAGGAAAAGTATTTCCTCCTTTTTGGCAAGAATTTTTTACATCCTTGAGCATTACTATCCTATGCTCCTATTCCTGCAGGTGAGCAAATTCAGTTTTTCCAGACTTTGTTGCCAGATTCTTTTGATCATTCTCATTATCATCCTTGAGCTGGTACATATCTCTGTTTAGAACTGTGGTGCCTAAAACTGGACACAGTGCTGCATTTGAGGTCTTGTGCATCTTGAGACTATTGAAGAATGATTTCATATGATGTGTAAGATACATGCCAGTCTAAACAACCCAGTATCATGTATGCATTCTTCACAACAGTGTGGTATTTTTTATCCAGCTATTTAGCCATTTTTTTCTCTGTCTTGTGACATAGTTGATTTTTTTCCATGTAGATCATCTTGCATTTCTCTCTTTTGAATGTTATCCTTTTTAAAAATTCCTCCAATTTTTCAATATGCTTTTGAATTCTAATCCTGTCTTCCAGTGTATCTGGGATCTCTACGCACCTGGTGTCATCTGCTGTCTTAATAAGCATTTCACTTTTCCATCATCAATGCTGCTAATGAAAATCTTTTCATTAGCAGACCTAAGTTGAAGTGCATTGGGACCCTTTGATATTTCCTTCCATGTTGATAATAGACAACTGATACTTAGTGGGTATGTTTATCATCTCATCAGTTTTATACTCACCCATACAGATACCTTTTTTTCTGTCTCCCATTAATCTCTTAGTTATTCATATTCTAGACACACAACTTTTTTAATGAGCATCTGTTATTTTAGTTAAGTCATTATCGTCATCATTCTTATAATAAGTTAAGATTTTTTGCTCATGTTATTTCTGCATTTTCATGCCAGCATCTAAGGCATTGGAAGAATCACTGCTGTCTTCTTGACAAAGTCTGTTATTTTGTCCTCCTCTTTCTCCTTTCTAGGTCCATTTCCAAGTTCACATACCTTATTACTAAGAGGTGGAGGAGAGAATATAGCATAAAGTTATGCCTGGTGAGTGTAGGTATACACAGTACATTCAAAGTATACTTGGGCAATATGGAACTGTAGAATCACCATGTCATAGAAAAGCTGGTTGGAAGGACTTCTAAATATTATCTAATGTACCCAGCTGCTCAAAGCATGATCATTCTTGCACTAGGTCAGATCAGTTATGGCTTTGTCTACCTGAGTTGTGGAAACCACCAAAGGTGGAGGTTCCACAGCTTTTCTGGGCTGTCTGTTCCACAGATTTTAATGTGGGGTTTGGGTTTTTTTCCTCCAATTTTTGAGCATTGTCCATGGCATCAAAATGAGTTTGGATCAAGCATCCTCCTTCCTTTTTTTGGATAGTCATAGGCAATTATGTCTGAAAATACTGGCATTTCTACTAGCAGGAAGAACACACTGAAATAAAATCAATCACAGTTCCGTATATTAAAATGGAATTGTATTGTAAAATCCCTTAAATCCACAGTTTATAGTTTAGATGTCCCTTCCATTGTATAAACCCAAAGCATTTAACAAACTGGATAATATTTCTATTCCTTCCTTGATAAAGCTCCACTCTTCAATGAAAAATGATGCTCAACTTTGTGACTTTTTCTTTGAAAGCTACAAAGGTTATAAGTCTTTATTTTGCATTGAATTCCTTTCTTTCTGGTGATCAGAATATCTTTTTTAAAGTTGGAACAGGATAAATATAATTTTATAAACATAAGTGAGACTCTGTCAATATAGCTGTATCTAAGCCATAAAAGGAGTGAAGTAAAATTAATGCAGTATTTAGACCTCTGAAAAAAATTCTGACATTGTGACAAAAACATCATAAAATACATTGTGATAAACAGCACAAGGGATTTTACTAGGCTAAAATAGCACAGTTTAAAACTGCCTCTCTGCAAGGTAGTGATAAAACTGAGCTAAAAATTAAATTCTAAAAATATAGCTAGTACGATATTAATATTTATATTGAACTTAGTGGCAGAAAAAATGCCCTGAGCAAATTTCCTGCTTAAACTTTTATGTCATAAAATACCTTCAAGGTAGGGTCTCAGACAGTACTCTTAGTCCACACTTAATGATATTAAATGTAACAGAATAAATTATGTACAAATCTGTAAAAATATAGAAATAGTGAGTGTATTGTAGCTCTCTGTCTGATGTAAATCAGAGGAGTCTACAGACAGTAGCAGACATACATCAGTGTAAAAAGAGTGAAGAAAAATCAGAACAATTTTTCTAATTTACATGGTAAATATTTTTGCTAGACCTTGCAGAAATTTTGCTGACTTACTTCTTGAAATATAATATAAAAGAAAAAAGAAAATAATATTCTCAGTTGTCATTTACTTTTGTGTTTCTCTGAATGCTTCATATACTGCCTGCATACAAAAGGACCACATCACTTAATTTAGAGATAAGCTGATGGTGAAGCAAAAGATTTTCAGGAATACACAGCAATGCTACAGAATGTGAAGTGTAAAATATTTAAATTGCATTGCAGGAAAGAAGCTGATGGTAGCTATTTTAACTTCAGAAAGCTACTACAAGATCTTTAACCATAGTAAAAAGAATGTATAGCAAATGAAAAAATATTGTTAAAAATTACAGAGGATGAGCAGAAATTTTGGTCATGGTAGATGGAGCTGCATGAATGAAGCATGAGGTCTAATGTCTGATGATAGAGGTTAGGTGAAGTGAAATTAGAAATAAATCATACCTTCTTAAGAGTGAGAGCAATTAATCATTGTAATGGTTTATGGAACAAAGTAGTAAATTCATCACCTGGATTTATTTCTAAAACTATGCCCCAAAATGTTGGGCTTGATAGTGTTTACTTACATAGTAGAGAAAAGTATTTCTCTCCTATGCAAAATTTATGAACCAGAAATGTGCTGTGTCAGATGTAAGTCTAAATGATTCTGGAAGATTTCTTTTCCATTTAAATTCTGTTATTCTTAGTGGTTTGATTTAAGGACATTAATCATAGAATACCAGGTTGGAAGGGACCTCAGAGATCATCTAGTCCAACCTTTCTTGGCAAAAGCACAGTCTAGACAAGATGGCCCAGCAGCCTGCCCAGCTGAATCTTAGAAGTGTCCAAAGTTGGGGAATCCACCACTTCCCTGGAAGATTATTCCAATGGCTGATTGTTCTCATTGTGAAAAATTTTCCTCTTGCCTCCAATCGGAGTCTCACCAGGAGTAACTTGTACCCATTATCCCTTGTCTTTTCCATGTGACTCCTTGTAAAAAGGGAGTCTCCATCTTCTTTGTAGCCACACTTTAAATACTGGAATGTAGTTGGCTTCCTTAAGCATTCTCTTCTCAAGCTGAACAAACCCAACTCTCTCAGCCTTTTCTCATATGGCAGGCTTTCTAGTCCTTTAATCATCTTTGTTGCCCTCCACTGAATGCTCTCCAGCCTATCCACATTTTTTTCGTATAGCGGGGACCAAAACTGCACACAGTATTTCAGGGGTGGCCTGACAAGCGCTGAATAGAGTGGGATAACAAGTTCTTTATATCTGCTGGTGATGCCCTTGTTGATGCAACCCAGCATCCTGTTAGCTTTCTTTGCTGCTGTAGCACACTGTTCACTCATGTTGAGCTTGTGGACCCCCAGGACCCTTTTCACAGAGATGCTCCCCAGCCAGGTAGATCCCAGTCTACATACAAGACCTTACATGTGTCCTTGCTGAACTTCATAAGGTTCTTGTTAGCTCATTCTTCCAGTCTATTCAGGTCTTCCAGCAGGGTGGCTCTCCCTTCCGAAGAGTCCACTTCCCCACTCAGTTTGGAATCATCAGCAAACTTCATCAGGGTACACTTGATCCCATCATCCAGATCACTTATGAAGATATTAAACAACATTGGGCCCAATATCAATCTCTGGGGGACCCCACTTGTGCCAGGTTGCCAGTTTGAAAAGGAGTTATTTCCCACCACCCTCTGGGCGCGGCCTGTCAGCCAGTTCCCCACCTACAGCACAGACCACTTGTCTAGATTGTAATGCATCACTTTCTCTAGGAGGAAAATGTGGGGAACCGTATCAAAAGCCTTGGAGAAATCCAGGTACACTATGTTCACCACTTGCTCCATGTTAACCGAGCAGGTTACTTTGTTGTAGAAGGCGATCAGGTTTGTCAAACACAATTTGCCCTTGGTGAATCTGTGCTGGCTTTTCCCAATCACGTGCTTCATTTGACTTGTGATAGTCCCAGGAGGATTTGTTCCATAACTTTCCCATGGATGGAAGACCACTGGGCCTATAATTTCCTGGATCCTCCTTTAAGACCTTCTTGTAGGTGGGGGTGACATTAGCCCTCTTACAGTCTTCTGAGATATCCCCCAAGCTCCATGATTTCTCAAAGATTATGGAGAGTGGCCTCCCAACAACATCAGCTAGCTCTCCCCGCCCTCAGGCGGATAATGTCAAGGTCCCATCAATTTGAAAAGGTCAAGCTCCTGTAACAGTTTGCTTGCCAACTCTTCCTTCACTGACAGTGAGTCTGTGTTTGCACTGACCTGGATTTTTGCTTCCAAGGCCTGGGGCCCAGCAGTGCTGGTAGAGACAGAGGTGAAGAAATTGTTGAGAAACACAGACAGTGGTGACTAATTCACCTCTCCTGTTTAACAGTGGGCCAATATTTTCCTTCTGTTTCTGCTTGTTGTTTACGTACCTGAAGAACCCTTTCTTGTAGTTTTTGACATCTCTGGCCAATTTCAATTCAAGCTGAGCTTTTGCTTTTGTAACTGCATCTCTGCAAACCCTGGCAGTGCCTTTGTAGTTCTCAACAGGTATTTGTCAGCTTTTCCATCTCTGGTACACTTGTCTTTTGGTTTTGAGCAGACTCAGAAGCTCATAGTTAAGCCAAGGGGATCTCTTGCTCTGCCTACTTCCCTTACCTTTAAAGGGGATGAACTGGTTTTGTTCTTCAAGGACAACATTCTTGAAAAACTCCCAGCAGTTGTTAGGTCCTTTATCCTCCATGGAAGCTTCCTACACAATCCCTCCAGGCTGAGCTCTGAATGAGCTGAAATTTGCTCTTCTGAAATCTAAGACCTTTGTCTTAGTACTAACCTTCAGCATGCTTAGTAGGATCCCAAACTCCACAATATTATGATCATTACAGCCAAGCCTATCAGTAACCAAGATACTACAAAGTAGGTTTTCTTGGTTTGTGAGTAGCAACTCCAACAGTGCCTCTTTCCTGGTTGGCACATCTAACATTTGTATGAGGAAGCAGTCTTCTATACATCCCAGGAACTTGATGGATGACATGTGAGGTGCTGCATTGTTCTTCCAACAAATGTCCAGGTAGTGGAAGTCACCCATAAGAACCAGGTTCTGTTGACTCAAAGCTTGCTTAAGTGACCCAAATACTGCTTCGTTGGCCTTATTGTCTTGGTTTGGAGGTCAGTAGCAGATGCCTACTGTAAGATCCCCTTTGGAGATGACCCCTCTGATCTTGACCCAGAGGCATTCAATAGGGCTTCCACAATCACCGTAGCTGACTTCTATACATTCAAAGTTATCCTTAACATAGAGCGCGACTCCTCCACCTCTTCTTCTTTGTCTGTCTTTACAAAACAGCCTATAGCCAACCATTCCAATCCTCCAGCCATGTGAGTTATCCTACCATGTTTCAGTTATTCCTATGATATCACAATTTTCTGAATGGGCATGGAGCTCCAGTTCCTCCTGTTTGTTCCCCAGGCTGTGTGCATTTGTATACATACACTTGAGGTGGTTGATCTTCTGGTTCACATCTTGGGAGGCAGCCAAGGAGGATTTGTCGCTGCTCTGGTTGGCCTGGCTTATTCCCCAGTTGGTTGCAATGGCATGAGCATCACCACATTGGACCCCAAGTCCTTCAGTTTAAAGATAAAGACTAAGATAAAACTAAAAAGCTAGGGGGGAGTAATTGCTCATTTGAGTCTTTTCTTGGAGGTACATTTTCTTATGAATATTTAAATATTTTATTGTCATATATATTGTACACCTTATGTACAAATGTACAGTGTTTTTCCATGATAATAATATTGATTGCTTACATTCTTATGAATGTTTCTGCAAACAGTAAGTCATCTAACTGCTGTACTTACAGTTTGTGTGTCCATATGTATCTAGCCATGCACACACATTCTATTATAACAGCTAAGGGAATAAAATGATAAGGGCTTATGATTCTTTGCCTTCTTGTTGGGTTTCAGATATTATATCTCTGTCTTCCTGAAATAATTAAAAAATTTGTGCTTGCCTTGGTGTATGACTCAATTCTTCTACGCTTTGTAAATTTGAGAAAGGTTTTTATGATTGTATTGGAACATGGATAACACTGTTCACAGTCTGGCAACTTTCTGTATGATTTGGAATAAAAATTTAAGATATTGATATTTTACCATGTTTCATCTCAGCTATTTTTTTCAGTTTAGAGCTGTGACAAATTCTGTTATTGTTTTGTAGTGAAAGTCCACATATACATTCACAGAGAGGTTGCTCATTTGTCTTGTCACTCAAATGAAAAATTTTACTTTTTAACTTTGGGATATGTGTAGGGGATCCCTCACTTCCTCAGTCTTGCAGCCTGAACAAGTTAAGCCAAGAGCACATGTGCCATGATGGATCCTATCAACCGCTTAGTCAAAGCAGAGTTCTGCATGATCCGGCCTTGTTGGGACCCAAAAATAGTTCAGGGTGGAGTTGTTTTTCCATCTAAAAATTGTTGTTACAAAGGTCCTTCATTATTCTTCTTTCCTCTTTTTCTTTTGATCCTGTTATTTTTCTTATCCACTACTACAGCTTTTCTTGTCCAGGTTTCTCATGTGCAGTGTACAGTGTACCCTGTCTTCAAACAACAGAATCCTAAGAAAAAGCTGTAGAGCCCCCAAAAAATAGCACTTGAAAAAAAACCTAAGAGTTTCTAAGACCGCAGTAGCCATTCAAACCCAAAATGGTGCTGAGAGTCTCTGTAGGATGTCTTCCTGGCTTTGTGATGAAGCAGACAAGTCTAATTTTCCTTTCATACCTCTGGGTCTAAAGGCCCTGGCCACAGTATGTCAACAAATGGCACGGATGATCCTACATAGCTGAAGGAATTTTTGTATCTGAGCCTCTAACAGTCAATGAGAAGTCAAGGGATTCAGCTTAATTTCCCACACCTTCTAATGCAGGCTACTTCACTATCCAAATTAATCTTGTTCTATAGCATGGTACAGACGTAGATATATAGATGGACCTACTAATGGAGAATATTGATCTCTTGCAGAAGGGTCCCTATTAAGCTCAGCAAGAGTTGTACATCTACCTGGCTAAATAAGCGATATTCTTTGCCTTATCTTTCCACAAACCACTTTCCCACCAACCTTAAGTTAGTGGTATCCTCCAGTAAAGCAATATGGATCTTCTTCCCTTTGATAAGTTCCATATATCCACCTGTCATAAGCCTGTAGTTATGATTTCCATCTTCAAGTCTCAAAGGATACTGGTTAACCTATTGCCCCAATAGCAACTCTGTTCTCCTGCAGAATCTGTCTCCAGAGCTCACAGCATCTCCCTCTTTGTGTTGCTGGCACTTGGTCCTTGTTATTCTTCTCACTGAAGGTATCCTTTCTGGTTACAGTTACCACTGCCAAAAAGATGGCAAAAATACCAATCCTATGGCTGAAGTTTGCTGAAAACAGTTATCTTAAGATAGGAAGTTCTTAAAAAATCATCCAAAATTTTTCATCAGGGGGATTTTTGAGTTCCACATTAAGCAAGATATCGACATACCTGTTTTTTCATGAAACTTCTTCAGCTAAGACTGTTGTTCACACCCTCAATATTAAGTGATTCTTGATGTCTGTATAACATTCATACACCAAGTATGGACTGAAGTCTGTAATGAAACATATAATAAGAAAATGACAGTTAGGTATCTCTTTGGATTCCAAACTATGTCTCTGGCTTTCCTGGGAAATATTTTGAAGATTGATATTTGCCTAGCAGATACTGGGAGCTCTGTCTATATCTTAACCTTGCATTATGCCTTTCTGTCGTATACAGAGCTGATGCAGCACTTGCTAAATTGATCCTGTAGTTGTGATTTACATGAAGAATCAGAAACTCCATAATTACTGAATGTATGGGAAGTACTGCTGGGAATTTCACAGAGTCTGAACAGAGCTGTGGGATAGTGGTGGCCAAAATACTGAAAGGACCTTGTATTCACCTGCTACACTACAGGACATGTTGTTCATGTGTTGATTCATTTCCCATAATCTTCCTTCCACCCTTCAGACTTCTGCTTAGAATTTCTGTCTTACGTTCTGCATTTGAGAGGAAACTGAAGCGGTGGTGGCCATGCTTTGCCTTATGTGTCTGTATGCCTCCAAAGAGGACCATAAGGGCTGGGAGAAATCTGCCTATCAATCACACATCCCAAAGGATTCTAGTTACTGGTCAGCGATCTTTCTTTAGATAACATTAGTCTGCAGTTTATATTTTGCAATGTGTTTGTAAATACTGAGATGAAAATTCATACTATGCTCTGAATTTTGGAAAAAAGAGTGGAATGTTTCTATGTGAATAATGAATGCCAGAATTCTTCAGATAGCTTCGAAAAACAATGTGCATGAATCCTGTTGTATCATTAAAATTTTTAATGTTAAGGCCAGATTCTGCAACGCAGTCTAATATTTCTTCAGCAATCAAATCAGCTGGTTCTTGCTGGACTGCAGGATCTGGCCTACAGTGATAAAACATCTCTATCAAGCAATGATACTGTTAACTTAAGAGTTATTAGAAAATATTGCTGAGGATATTAATATCTAATTATACTAAACTGATTTGTAATTAACTCCACAGGAGCACAAGAACAATGCTTGCAGAATTAATTAGGACAACATTAAATAGAAGACATTTTTCTTTTCTATTTGTTTGGTTTAAGAAATCAATATAGTTATTTTGGAGAGTTTCAATGTTTTTATGTCTTCAAGCTTCACAGATGTGCGGGTTCCCATAGAAGAATCTATTTCTTTTCTTTTTACTTTAATCTACCTATTTTACTTATGCTCTAGTTTGGAACCAAACAAGTATAAGGATTGCAAGACAGGATTTATTCTTCACCTTAATTAAAGATTCTCCTAGTCCCTCAATAAATGTCCCTTAATTTGTCCTATGTAAGATAATGACCGTTTAGGACCTTGGCAAGCCTGAAGGGTTTTTTGAGCTCTTCTTTTGGGCTGCTTAGCTTGATATAAATGCAGTTAGGCATGACCTCATTTACCTCTTGTGGAAACAGATAATGGTGGCAAGATGTCAGTCCTTTATTCAGCTGTTTTTATGCCAAGTTTTTCTTTTTCTTTCTCTTCACTGCTGACCTTCAGGATATGCTGCAAAGCCCTACCTGTTTGCCAGGTTCTTCATAAGTGTTGAAGAAAGAACTTTTAAGAAAGTAGTGGGAAGGATCTCCATTTCTCTGTATTAAGGAAGGGCTTAATTGGTGTTGTCTCAGCTCCTTAACTGCACATGGAGGGATCACAGCACACAGAAGAGGATAGATAGTTAAGAAGTACTTCTAGACATCTCTGTGGTTTTTTAATCCCTTATTAGCTCATATAATTTTCCTCAGGCCGCACGAGTTTCAAGGGACGTGCACAGTGCACATAGATGTCCTGATCGTCTTCCAGGGCCACCAATAAATGCCCACTTTAGGGTTGCTTAGGTCAAGCTCTACATAGAAAGTAGTTGTAGAACATCCCAAGGTCTTTGCCATATGATGAATTGACATACACTTCATTTTGTAAAATGTGTTTTAACACCTGTTCATTAACTTCAGTCATTTCAATACAGTGTTTCCTATAAAAATTATTTATCTCTATTGCTATAGTGCATAGAGGCCTAATCTTCATGGGGCCTCACTGGAATAAGTTGGTCTACATGTACAGAATGCAATCCTCACGTGAAAGATTCCCTTCTCTAATAAACAACATTTCTCATATCTAAGCATGAATCCTCCCTATGTTCCTTTGCTATTTGGCAGCAGACTTTGTGTTCCCACTTCTGTGTTTGAGAGGTGCACAGATCAGATGTTTCCTTGTGCTCTGCTTTCTTTAATAGGAAAGAAAGCAGTTTCCAGGTTCCACGGTTCTGCACTGAGATACAGCTACCTCAAACTAGTTTTAGCCGCTTAGAAACACTTTGTCCATTTTTGTCTGAAAGCCCCTCTGATTTAAAACATACTATCTTCATAGTCCCAGGTTGTTTGGCTCACTTACTTGTCTAGAAAAGGTAACTATTAAATCTAGTTTTAATGCAAATTGATCGGCAAGCAGAAGGAAGCTCAAAAAAGTGGAGTAGACCAGATAATGTGTGATTGTTGTGTCATGTCTTTTCATGAGCTTTTGAAGGTGTTTCCGACTTACTGTCTTCAGCTCTTCTTACGGAGAACTTCATCCTTGGTGCTTATGAGTAACTGTTTCTAATGTACAACCATATTTCCATTCTTCTTAAGGGTATTTCCATTCCCAAACTGATCATGCCCTGGTTAGAAAATTGTCCAACTTCCTTGAACTGAATGGTGGTAACAGGTAGCAAAGTTGTTTACTTTTGGCATCTTTTAGTATAACTTGCATCACAGAGTTCAAAGTATATCTCTAAAGAAAGGTGGTAATATCTGCCTTTCATAGATGTCATAAGGATTAGTTGATGTTCTGAAGTAGGGTGAGTATGAACTATGCATAGCAGCCTGCAGCAGAGAGTTCCCAGAATACAGCTTTGTCACATTTACAGAGTGCTGACTACACAAGCTACTACTACAGCTCAAACTGGCTAATGTAGTACATTTGTAATGACTCCAAAGTTAATGTTTTTACATGCCAGGTACAGCTTAAAAATAATAATTCACAGAATCACACACAATCATTCAGGTTGGAAAAGACCCTTGGATCATCGAGTCCAACCATCAGCCCTACTCTACAAAGTTCTCCCCTACACTATATCCCCCAACATCTCATCCAAACGACCCTTAAACACATCCAGGGATGGTGACTCCACCACCTCCCTGGGCAGCCTGTTCCACTGTCTGACCACTCTTTCTGTGAAAAATTTTTTCCTAACGTCCAGGCTGAACCTCCCCTGTTGCCATTTAAAGCCATTCCCTCTTGTTCTATCGCTAATTACCTGTGAGAAGAGACCAGCGCCAACCTCTCTACAATGTCCTTTCAGGTAGTTGTAGAGAGTGATGAGGTCTCCCCTCAGCCTTCTCTTCCTCAAAATAAACAGTCCCAGTTCCTTCAATTCCTTTCCATAATCAAATGGTCATTTATTCCTCCATTAGTAGCATTACTGCTTATGTGACACTGCACTGTATGTGATACTAAAAGGGTTGGGAGTGAGACAGAGATAAGTGTGCACACATCTAAATGTGTATATGTGCACATGTCTGTGAAAACATATATATGTATATGAAAGTTCTCTGTGTATGATGGTAGAAGGTGGGAGTAGAGACAGAGTAAAAGGTATTCTGAGTGTTCAGTATGTACAGAAAAATCCCTTCTCTTGCCCAAGAAACCCCCATCTTGATGCCCATCTGTAGTACCTCACAGCTGCATTACCTCCAGAGAACACATTTGCTCTAGATTAGAGATGGAGCACTTAGTCCAGTGAGGGCCCAAAAAGATAACTGAGGGACTGAAGCATCTACCCCTGTGAGGGAGGGCGGAGAGATCTGGGACTGTTCAGTCTAGAGATGAGAAGGCTCAGGTGGCATCTTATTAATTTATGTAATTGCCTGAAGGGAGGATACACAGAGGACAGAGCCAGACTCTTTTCAGTGGTGCCCAGTAACAGGACCAGAGGCAATGGGCACAAACTGAAACACGGGAGGTGTCTGAACATCAGGAAAGACTTTTACACTGTGAGGGTGACTAAGCACTGTCACAAATTACCCAGGGAGGTTGTGGAGTCTCCCTCCTTGGAAATACTCAAAAGCCATCTGGACATGGTCCTGGGAAACTAACTTCAGGTGACCCTGCTTGATCTGGGGGGTTGGACCAGATGACCTCCAGGGGTCCTTTCCAACCTCTAGCATTCTGTGATGCTGTGATTTCTGTCATCTGGAGTAGAGGTAAATTTTTGCAGACTAATTATTAAATGGAAGGCTGGTTCTTCAGGTAACATCTTTTTAGTTGAATGCCACCATCCATAAGATTGTAGCTTATGTAGGTTTTAATTTTTATTTTTGTTTTAATTTTATTATGTTTTTATATTTTTTTATATATTTTATGTGCTACCTCTTGAAGGAAGGAATTTCAGAACTGTTGGTGGTGTCACCTCCAGCATAGCAATACCTGAAGTAATGTTGACTAGCTCAAATTCTGGAAGTGGTCTCACTCCTGACCAGAGCACAATCATTCAGGTTAGACCCTGTGTTGCTCTGGCTAGACTGCTTTTGGTACTTACATTATCACATTGAATGTTGTTTCAAAGATAACCGTATTTTGCACTGCACTTAGTGGTGCTGGCATGTAGTATGCTTGGCCACTAATTATTTTGATTCTTGCTGGTGTGCAGTATGATATGCCCTTTCATTTTTCTGGACTGCATTCATCTTTCGTCCTTGCCAAGGTTTGCTATGTCTTTTGCTTACTTCCTCTAAGATGGCTGTCATGTTCCTTGGAATTATTTTACCCTGCAAATCTAAAAATAGTTTGAAAATATTTGGAGGAGATTTGAGACCTGCAATGAGTAGCAAATTGCAGGATAGATGCTCTGTGGCCTATTTCTAGTTTAAA
The DNA here is from genome assembly GCF_031877795.1 of Strix aluco. Taxonomy (NCBI): domain Eukaryota; kingdom Metazoa; phylum Chordata; class Aves; order Strigiformes; family Strigidae; genus Strix; species Strix aluco. The sequence continues at coordinate 100,580,013 of NC_133933.1, read as the reverse complement.
ATGTTATTGCACAGTTGCATAACTGAAGTGGTGAACTCGATTCTCTTGTCCAGTTGTTTTCTCTGAGGCCTATGCTCATATACTTGAATAGGAAAAAAAAATTACACTTATTTAATGTCCTAGTTATTTTCATATACTAAAAAAAATGGATTATGGTAAGAACTTTGAAATAAAGTTATAATTAAATTCTAAGTATCGTTCTTGAGATTTCAGTCAAGAAATTGTTTAGAAAAATATAGAAACCATTTTATTATTGCAGCAGCTGTGGAGTTTGACAATTTAATTTTTTTCTCATCTTTCAGCAGCCAAATTGCAATGTGTTAGCTGAAATTAAGCAGCTATAATTCATGGAAAGTAGGATCAGATCTGCGTGAAATGTGACCAAAATACCACCCTACAGTTAAATGAAAGAAGGAAGTCTAGATAAACTATTTGAATATGTATAACCCACTTTTTCAATTAATATAAAATCTGTCTTTGCTCTCTAATAAAATCTTTATAACACTGCCAGAAGTCCTATGAAGTTTTGCTCCCTTTTCCAATCCCTTTATTCTGTATATTTTTTACCACTTTCATATATTTTTTGAATTGCTTTTTATTTTCTGTAAATATTTCCACCCTTTTAGCTAGGTCCTCTGTGGCTGCTCTTCCTCTAATCATATTGTCTCTTGCCTTCCACTGTTACTGCTAAAACCAATGCTATGCAGACAGTAGTCTGCATTATTAAGGTTCTCCGTAACACTCTTCCTCAATCTTCTTTTAATCAAACAACCATTCTTCCAAAATGCTATTTTTAAAACCAAAATTCAAGTCTTACTGGTAAAAGTGAAGTCAAGGGACACAGGGTGAAGAAAAGGGCTAATAGAGTTTTATATTATTCTACAGTGTTAAGAGAAGGGTTGGTGCTTTAGAGAAGAGTATAAAATCGCAGACTGTTGCTTGCGGATGCTGGAGATGAGAAAGTTAAAACTGAGGTTGACAGGGAAAGGAAGGTATGATGTTGCCTGCAGTATGTAAGTGCATCAGTATTTTTCTTCACAGGAAGTTGGAGACACTCCTCTAAAGGCTTATCTGATAATGGCTACTGTCAGTTACAGACTATCAATTTACAGGGACCTCTTATCTGGTGTAAGGCAATTCTTAACATTCAAGTTTCTGAGCACTTCATTCTCTGTTGAAATTTATCAGCTGTCAAAATATGAATTATCTGATTCTGGAATTTAAAAAGTGATGGTACTGGGGAGGGAGAGGGGGGAAGGCTGAAACCGGATGCCAGTAAATTCTGTATTATATACTATAAAACAGGTCAGATTTCTTGACGGCGCACTCAGAAAATCAATGAGGAATTCTGAGGAGTTTAGTTTAATATGTTTCTAATCTATAAATGCCATTGCTAACCTGTACTAGAATTCCTGCTCTCCTAGGATGTAAATATTTCTCTCAAACCTCTCATGTATTCTTTGTTTGAAATGCTTGGTTCATTAAGTGAGTTTCTAAATTTTGAAGCTGATAGCTATTTATTTATCTCAGCCCGAACTGCCAACAAATTGTAAGTTCCGTCTGCTCCCCTAACCTTTCCCTCCTGGTCCTGACAGAGCTGACATGATAGCAGTATCCTCAGACTCCTTAATGAAGTTACAGCAATTTACCTCTAACTTAGGAAATAATTCTATTTAGGAGGCATTTTGATTGTTTGCTTGATTTGTACCTTAAAATAACAACAATAGTACTTTTGTATCTGTTAGGATTCTCAGTCATTACAGAACAAAAGAAAGCAAACCAAAAAACCCACATTTTTTGATCCAGCAAGAAATTCCAGTAAATTTTAAGATCAATTTCAAGAAAATAACTAATGAAATATATAATTTAAGTGGTCAACCTGAAGTATTTTCTCATGAAGTCTTTCTTAATAGTTGCTAAGTTTGTTGAAAAAAGTAACTGGTTTAAGAATATTTTGTTGTAAAGTAGTTTCCCTGGCTATGTGTGCTAGCAAATGAAATGGCAAGGGACTACTCTCTGGCTGCTGGTAAAGCACAGCTCAAATCTCCTGGCCCAGGGTGACTCCCAAGCCTTGCTCTGGATGCTCTGAAATGTTCTTCTCATTGACCCAAGCCACATCTGTGTCAGAGTGTGCTAGCAATTTAAAAGCAGGGAGGGCTGTACTTCAGAGCTTGAGCTCTGGTTAAGTTATTGGTGTAGTCATTGACTCTATGGTACACACAGCTTCCATCAAGGACAAATAGGTATTTTCATCCTTTTTTCAGTAGTTTTTATCCTTCCAAACCAGCGTGGCAATGATATGGAAGCTATTCCTTTCAGTATCAGTTTTTCAGTCCTGTTTCCAAAACACTGTGATTATAAATTAATGGTATGGATGCCATAAGAAGACTTAATACATTTCATCTGAAAGGCTATCCTAGTTCTCTTTAAAATAAATGTACACATCATTGGTCTTACAGTATAGAGCAGTATTACAGCCTAAATGGTAATTTCTCACAATACCTTTTTGTGAATGCTTCTCAGGTACAGATTGCAAATCTAAAATCAGGGCAGTTTTTGTCTGGTTAGTACACAGTATTGTCATTATCAAAATTACTACTGGGCTGCAGAGAAGTACTGATACAGTGATATGCTTATTTTTTTCTATATGGTGATTTGCTGAGATAAAAACAAATTTCTTAGTTTTTTGTCCATGTATCTGAGGACCACCAGCTGTGTTTAACAGAATTGTTTTCTGGACAGAATATACAACTGAGGCAGATGCTAGACTCACCTTACTGTTTCTGAAACTTAATATACATTCTCAAAACCATTAGACAGGTTGAGGACTCAGGTACATCTCTAGCCAGTTGCTTTAACCCGTGTTTTTCAGAGTGTGTGTTCACCCAGACATCCCAGATCATAAATTCAAGATGAGTCAGAACCAAAACAAAATGTAGCTAGCACTCGATGGGAGAATGATTACTGTGTGAGCTTACTGTGTGAGGAAAGGTTTGGAAGGGACCTCTGGAAGCTGTCAAATTCAATCGCTATCTCCAATCAAGGCCAACTTCAAAGTTATATCAGGTTGTTCAGGGTCTTATCCAGTCAACTTTTTAAATTCTCCAAGAACTGACATTCCATAGCGTCTCTGAGCCATCCATTCCCAGGCATCATTACACTCATTGTACAGGGTTTTTCCTCATGTCCAGTCAGAGCTTTCCTTGCTGCTGGTGACTATTGCCTCTTGTCCTTTCACCTCTTCTATAAACACCTTTTAAGTAAGAAGAAATCTGTTATAGATTGTAGTTTACCCCTGCTTTATCCTGGTTAGGTTAACTGAAAAACTGCAAGTGGATGTTGGGTTTTTTTTTATATACTTTGTCAAAAAATGAAAATGTCAAAGCATCCAGGATATTATAGAAAACCCTAGGGTATACCCTACTCAGATATGAAATAATAATAATTATACATGAATAATAATCAGGAACAAGAAAAATATTTTTTAAGAGAAAAGTAGAAATGTGGGGAGAACGCTGAAGCAAGAAATAACCTTGATCACTACAATCTGACATGGAGAGAATGGATTATTATGGATTGTAACAAGATTAACAAGTCAAGATGTAACAAGTCAAGATTAATTTATAATTTTACCAAACGTACAAATATTTGAATAATAGAGAAAAATAGAATGTAATTTAAATTTCATAATGTTGCTAAATTAAAAATTATTTGAATCTGTGGTTCAGATGGTTTAGATCAACCAGCAACTTCTGCATTTTGCATATGTTTGCCGTTCAAGAATTTTCTTGCCCTGTCGTTCTTTCATCTTTGTGGATGTGTTTCTAACATCAGAATATGGGAGCTCAAGGATTCTTACTATGGCGTTAACACTATTTTTTCACTTTTCTTTTTACCTACAAGCTTTCATTATGTTCTTTTCTCATCAGTTTCTGGTCTTCAGAATGATTCTCATTTTGAGCTCAATGCAATTTGTTTTTCCTTTTATGGATCAGGCTCTCCAGCTGCATGTCAGAACCTGGAATAACTCACAGTTATCCAGCTACTAATATACAGCATTGTTTGCGCACCAAGGAAGGCAAAGTCTGTCCCAAAAAATCTCTTCATGGACTAGATAGGAGAATGAGGTACTCAGGTATAAAAATCTTCAGTTAATGTCTACACTTTTTTTTTTTCACTGAAAAAATAAACATTTTCATAGGGAAAAGAAATTTTTATTGTGATAAACTTAAGCCATTATATCACACTGATATGGCAATGATATTCATATCTATGAATTAAGATGATTTGCTTTACATTTATTTGTATTAGAACTAGGAGCAGTGCAGGTAATTAAAAAAGACAAGCACTTCTTTCAAAGACAATGTACTGTGAAATTTCTCTCTCTTTTAAGGGTTTTTTAAGAAAAAGGGTAAGAAAAAACTAATCTTTTTTTTTTTCACTCCATAATATAGGGTTAATATCAAATGGTGATAATATAGAAAGAACAATTATATTTTTGAAAGCATTCCACACTACCTTCCAGACACAGGCAGCATGACTCATGGTAGCAATTTCTGTATAAACAGGCTGAAGAAAATTTATGAGAAAAGTATTTGCATATTTTAAAAAAATAATAATTTTCAGATACAGCCAAAATTACATTGAACTGTTCAACTTTGTAATAATCTTTCAGTAAAATTGTTTAAGGCATAATATTGTAATTGAATATATCTTTTCTTGATTTACTCTTTATAAATTCCTATGCCAGGTGCATCATATTGTTAATATCTTTCAGTATTATATTAAGTGTTTTGAATGCATTCTGACACTTGGTGTTTCTGCAGAATATTCAATAACTTTTTTTACATTTTATGTCTCATATATGCACGTACACCTGCAATATATATAATGCGCTTATATATGTGTTAATGTTACAGAAAGCGATTTCAGAAGGTCAAAGGATTTTTTTGTTGGTTTGTTTTTTTTTTTTTCTACTTAGAGCAGAAACTGGCAAGTCTGTGATGTTCTTTGCTTTCTGTGGGAAGTACCACACACAATTTTAGGCTGGGCCTTCAAAAAGGCTCTATTGTAGAAGGTTCCATGCTGTCATTCATATTTCTTTTGTATGATTAATTTTAACTAGTGGTTGATGAAACAGTATTTTTATTTTTAAAAAGGACAGAATCTCTGAATGAGATTGACCATAAGTGAAAGCTGAGGCAAAACTTTGCTGGAAGTAGTACTGTTTGCCATTTTTAATTAGACTGGAATACAGTTCTATTATTCTTTGTCCAAAACATAAAAACACTTGGGAAAAAAATTTACCTTGATGAAGGTCAAGAAATAAGCAGTACAGTAAATGCCAAGAAGCACACTGAAGAAATAGATGTGTTTAAAAGCACTTAAACGCTGACCTTCAGAAAGAACAGTGGCAGATGATGCTTTTATATAAAACAAAAAGGCTTAATCTTTTTATGAATCAGATGCATTATCATAATCAGCATCAGTTAGCACTCTTCACTGACAAATATTATTTTTGACATTCCTAGACTTAGCCTAGTTTCAGCACATAAAGAAAAGACCTTGCAAACAAAATATCAGTGTATTAAAAGTTACTTCATAAACAAATGAATTAACTTTGAATGTACTCCCTCTTAAAGCAGGTCTTTAACATTTGATGTTATAACCACTGCAATTCAAATCAGTCTTCAGTGTAAAGACCAGCTCTGTCAGTACAGGTCTGTAAATTGCAGTCACTCAAACTTAACTAATGGGCTTTAAGATGCAGTTTTTCTCTGCATGGTGAGTTCAGGTGTGTGACTATGTGCCACTTGCAAACTGCAGTTATTCACTTTGGATTTCTAAAAGGGTGCATGCTTAGATCTAGTTTTTATATCCTGCTGAAGTTTGGTTTTCTACAGGTCAAGGCAAGTGTCTCTCTTTTTTGAAGTTTGCTGATTCCCAGTTTATTGTCAGCCACACTTTTTCACAATTGGATGACAGTGTTGAAATGCAAAAAGTGAAATCCAAAAGTCAGAATTCAGGTTGTTCTGCCCACTCAGACAAAAAGAGAGTAATGAGAGCTGATGGGTCTGTACCTTTCTTTTTTCATGTAAGGAGTAATTAAGTACCTTAACTTATAAATTGAATAGAACTATGCTTTGCCTGCCATTGGCTATTCTCTTAATATAGGTAACTTTTACTAGGAAAGGTGGATACAGTCTGAGTATGGCAAAGTTATAGCCAATTAGTTATGACACAAATGTTAGAAATTCTTTCTTTCTTCTTCATCTGCTTGCTACTACTTCTCTATTTCAAAAGTCATAAATGTGAGCAGAATCTTGTACCGTATTTGTTCTTGCAGCTCCATTAGCAAATATGGTACAATTACCAGATTGGATTGTCAGAGGTGATTTTGCTGGAATTTTTAGAGAATATTAAAAGGAATCATCTTTTATCTTTAAGGAGCTGGAAAACAGCAACAAATACATGTAATAACATTAATAGGTTGATTAACAAAATGTTTCTCTTGTGTGTACACTACATTTTCCTGACTAAATCACAGTAGTCTCCTGGTGTGGCATCAAAGAGATGTTGTGGAGAACCAATTATTTAGTACTTATCATAGATCTACAAATTTATTTCATCATCTATTATCTTCCTATGTAGAACTTTTTCAGATCATCGTGGACTTTCAATGAAGAAGGGAAGGGAAAAATGTTTATCTAAAGGAAAAGCTGTATTGGAAATTGAACCTGGAATCTGTTAAATTCTAGTTGAGAAATCCCTGCAATGTTGCATAACAGACCCTGTAGAAGCAAAGACATGTCCTCTACTCTCATGGTAAATACTTTATCACAACGAGCAGGACTCTTCACAGTGGTAAATTGCAACTTCAGTTCTCATTTCCTTGATATTTCGCATGATGACATTACACATGAAGAATTGCTGGGCCTGTGTAGAATATAGTGTCACTCCAATATACAGAGACCTCTCCAGACAGCATAAATTACAAATTAACCCCAGAACCACAGTCATGTCTTTCCCAATCTCTTGCCTATTTCTAAAGTGAAAAGTGTAATTGGACAAAAGCTACTGTGAAGAATTACCTCCCCAAAATAAGTTGATTTTAGCCTGCATCATTTTAGTGATGCAGGTTGTGGCACAGCTTCAGAAACAACTGTACAAATGTGGAAGAGGAAACTTTAATCCCTGGAGCAGAAAAAAGAAGATTGGGGCAGGATGTAATGCAGAAACGTTAATATGTTTGGCTAGCTTCACTGCCAAGTCCAGTATCTCTTTAAGCTACACTCCCAGAGACCTGCAACATTTAAGTCTTCTACAAATGGCTCTCACGCTTCAAGCATACCCTCTGACACCTCACTTGTGAAGCTTTTCTAATCTTGAAAAATGAGCTGGTCCAGGCTCAAGACTGTCTGGTAGCTGGGTATAAACCAGCTGGATAAGGGACCAAGCTTTCTATCAAAATTTAAATGTCTGAGGACAGAACTACTCATCCTTTCTAGGACAGAGACACAGCAGGGAGGAAACAATTCCTCCTTTTTGTTTTTTTTCCTCTAAATTCTGTCACTACATAAAAATGGTTAGAACTGGAACAGCATATAATGAACCATCCCTGTGAGACAGAGTAAAAGGGAGTGACAGGGACTACACAGCTGGTTTTATGGACATGGGAGATGTATTTTGCCCTGTATGAGGTAGCATGGAATCATAATTTATTTTCAAAACAAAACATCTGAACTATCCTCCACATGGCTTGCTGATCAGCAGAGTATTTAAGAGCAGTGTCAAACCCACAGAAAACAAATCCAGCCAGGAAACCACGTATGTTCTTTTCTCAGCTTCTCAGAACTTTCTTTTTAGAAAGATGTTGCTAGAGTCATTTCTGTTTATTGTTTTCCCTGTTTCTAGCTGTTCAGCTTGCCAGATGAACATAATTACTGACAGAAAATTACATTTATTTAAAAGTAAAATTGAATTACCCTTACCATCCCCTCCCAATCGGTATCTGAAAAGATTAGAAGGGTGTAGATTACAGACCACTGTACCATTATAGAAAAACCCGTATTTCTCCTTCTTCTACCTCTTCTTGCAGATTCCCCCTTCCAAACTTAATAAAAAGTTTCCATTCATTGGCTGGTGATTCTAGTTATTCCTAAATATAATTATATTGCTTTCACCATTAAGGGATGTTAAATTGTGCATTCTCAGCAAACCCAGTTTTAGCAACTGCCAAAGGCACATCTCGGCTGAAAACCAGCTAGCTACTTCCAGGTGCAGCACCCACCGACATTGTGAATCTGATGATGCCACACTTTATTATTCTCTGAATATCTGTCCACAACAGACAGATAATAAATAATTTTCTAATTTTTTGCACTTCTTGGTGTTAATAGCCTTCTCTATGCAAAATGCTTTTTGTAATTTCTATATCTTAAGTGTTATGGTATTGACTTGTTACCTTATCAGGAGATGTTTGTATAGATAATGTGCAGTTTTGGAATGCAAGCTGATGCATAGCATTGTTACAAAATATGAACTGGTTGAACTAGCAGATTTCTCTGGTGGACATTTGTATCAATGATTCCTACAGTGAATAACATGAAGCTCCATCAGCATACCTCCACCTATGCACGAGGGGCACAGCTGAAATTTACATACATCTCATGGAGCATGACAACTAAAATTTTTAAAAAAGTAAAGTAGAAGATTAAAACAAATTAATGAATCTTTTCACATTTGTGTAAAATAATATATACCATTGTTTTTAAGAAAGGATTAGAAAGATGGCATAAATTAAACAAAATGGAGGTAGTAAGAATGAAGAACTGTAGCACAGTTCTTTTTCCTTTTACTGTCACTCACAGTCTTTGACTGAAGTATCTCCACCCACTGTCAAGATAAGAAAATGTCCTCTTTTCTGCTATGTAACATGGCATCAGCACACTGAGTCAAAGCATCATAAAATGACTAGAGATACTATGAAACAGAAAATGTGAAAAATAGTATGAGAAGTTGGGTTTGGCTCTACTGCTATTTTATAATATATACTGCTGTTATATTAGGGTACATTAGTACCCTACAGATAAACATCCTGACTTCTGAAGTTTTCCTAATAGGAAAACTCTGGTTCCTGGCACTAATACTAGTCTTTGGCACTCAGTTTAGCACAACCATGACTGCAGTGGAGATTAGATCTAGAGAAACCATGTTTTCTAGATTACTAATAAAACACAAATACTTTATCTAGGTTACTATAATTTACATCAGCCATAAGCTAATGGTTACAAGGCTGAGACATAAGATGGATGCAGCTGCAAGAACAGGCATTTAGTTTCATTTTACATTGCTTTGGGTGCCATGTCTGATCTCACGTTTTCTTTGCAACCTTGTATACACATATACAAATACGTACGTAGATGCATATACCTATATTATATATATAATATATATTTTTAAATGCAGCCTAAGATTTTATGTGGAATAATAGTTCATTGCAAACAGAGTGCACGTTGATCCATTTGTGCAGGTAATGGATACGAGTCTTTGAGGTAGGTGTTCCCAGTGCTAGATACACTATGAAATGTATAGGTGACTCTTTTTCATATGATAACATCCACTTTGGTCTTCTTATTAGACATTACTTTTTTGCCAGTTTTCAATTTTTGAACACAGTTTGGGTGAATAAAGAAGTACATTTATTTATTTTTAAATAAAGTCCTCTTCAAGGATTAACACAGTACACTGTGTATAAGTACAGAGCCAATGTGGAGGCACTACTAAAGAAACGCAAAGAGTAGAACAACAGGTCCCTTTTGTAAGCCTGAGTAAAGGGTTACACTGATATTCTAAAGAAAGTGCTTCATGCTGAACTGCTATAAATGTGAGAGCTGACAGCAAATGGAGATTTCCTTATACCTTACTTTTGAAGAGGATATTGAAAGCCTCTTTTTGCATTTTTTTCATCACAGAATCTTCAGTGGGGAGCTCTTAGGAGGTAGAGGAAGACAAGGCTTTCTTGCTTCATCTACTCACATTAGGAACAAAGTTCTCATCTTTTTACTGTCTTCTGCCTATTCTTCCTTGAAACTTATAAAATATTGCCATATTCATGCTTTCCATTGCGAGACTGGGATTCTCATGCTTCTGCTTTCCTGGGAAACCTTTGACGGATTCTGCAGTTCCCAAAAGACTGTTGTTCTCAAAAGGTGTTTTCATAAGCCAAACAAGTTTCCAATACAATGGTTCCCATGGAAGTTCTTCTGTGACACAAAATATGGCCAGGATTCCCCCTTCTTCTCCATTAGCTTTTGGATCAAGCCTTGTTACAGGCAGGGGGAATGATACCTGGACTTTCTACCCTGCAATTTCCAAAGTATTCAGGTTCGCAGTTTTGGTTCTAATAGTTTAAACGTCTTTCCTCTGAAGTAGAACAAACAGTAATGTAGATCTCAGCTGAAAAGTTCTCTGTCAAACTAACTTGAAGTTCAAACCTGGAAATGGAAGAACAGAGATCTTTTTCCAGCTATGTCATGAAAGACTAAACCCTGGAGAAGAATGTCAGGCCAGCCACCATTGCCAGATTCTGCTTCTTGCTAGGGTATAAACAATGGAAATCTGTCATTCTCTGAGAAGTCTTTAATCTTGTTGTGATTATCTGTCAAATTAAGCAGTTTAGAAGGTAAACATTTCTATTTTGGATTGATTATTTTCTCCTTTTCTCCTTTTCTGAAATTAATTTTTCATATCAGAAATTATTCATTCATGGGTCCAGGGCAAAGCAAATGTAAATGCCTTGGAGCTGAGACAGTGAGTTAAAGATGTCCCATCATTAATTTTGTTTTATTAAAGTAATGTTTCAAGTATTTTAAAGTAATTAGATTCACAGAAGTATTCTCACTATATTCTTAAAATAAGTTATATGCATGCTTGAAATAACAGGAGGGAAATCAATCTTCCACTGCAACAGCATCTCAACTTGGAAAACACTAAAACATGGACCTGTGGTCCTGCATATTTAACACTTGAGTGAGGTTGCTCACATCCTTGAGTTCAAGCAGAGGTGTGATTGCAGGATTAGGGCCTATGAATTTGGCTTGACCAGGAGTTCAAACTGACTGAAAACAATTACCTTTCAAGATTAAGACCTTATTTAATAAAGATACTTCTATTTGTATAAGCTGTTTAATATAATGAATATTACATGTGTTCAAAATAAGTATGCAGTAGACTCAATGCAGAACTACAGCAGCATTCTTACTGTCTTTTTATTCTCTTTACCTATAGTTTACAGCAATCAATTCAAATTAAAATCTTGTTCTGAAAGTGGCTGAACCATGTTTTTTCCAAAGTAGTTGTGAAAAGTAGTGGTTAAAAATATTAACTGAATGTAAATTTGCTTATCCTAACATCTCAGTACTGCAGTAACTTAAGTGATGCTTTGTTTAGGCTTCTTTTTACTGAAAATAATTAAATTAATGGAGGATATATTAAACAAAAATAGACATTAGCAAAGCTAGAGAAGAGGTGATGACATCAGATAGCTATGTAGTTAATCAGAAGAATATAGGATTGTACACTTTAGATGGGTAAGATGAAAACATTACCAGAGAAAAATGTGAATTCCTAAGTCATAAAGTTATATAACCAATAAAATGTGTGAGGTTGGGTGATCCTACAAAAGGAATATGCACAGAAAGAAAGGTCCATCTGAAAGTAACAGAAGTTTGATTTACTCCTGTTGCCATCATGCTCTATATTTTATAAGGTTTTTCTCTCCTTCCTTACAACAGAAAGCTACCATGCTCTGAGAGGTCTTCGATCTTGTGATTACATGTCAAATTAAGGGGTTAAGAAGGTAAACCCTTCTACTTTGAACTGACTTTTTCCTCCTTTTCTGAAATTAATTTTTCATATCAGAAATTAGTCATTCACGGGTCCAGGGCAAAGCAAATGTAAACGCCTTGGAGCCGAGACAATGAGTTAAAGATGTCCCTATGAAAATCATGTTACAAGAAATTAGGTTATTGTAAAGTATGGTAATCTACCTTTCATCTTTGGTGCTGAAAATATTATAGTAACCACTATAAAATAGGAAATGTTTATGTTTAGATTAAGCATGGTGCACATTCCCTGTAACAGAAGAAATAAATCTTCCCTACATAGATTTTTACAGAAGCAGATAAATTTGCACAGGTGAACACATTCAGTACGTTTCCTGCATAAATGACTTGAATTTTAACTGATTGTTTTCAATTCTTAAATGATCACTAGAGCTAATAAACATTAGGTGTTCTTTTGAAATATCAGGCAGAGCTGAAGTGTTTGGGTCTGGATTTACCTGTACAGGAAATTGCCTCCATCCATTTTGAAGTGGCATTTGTCATCTATTTTTCATCAAGGTCTGTTCATTTCTGTTGTGCTGATAGTATTCTTCTGGAAGGGCTAGTGGAGAAAAATAGATTGTTGATGCCGAATTGGTACTTAAATACTGCAACAACTGTGGAATCAATGGAGTTGGTCTGCTGCAGCTGTGTACCAATGCTTTCCAGTCCATTCAGTCACAGGTTTGTGTCATATTCTTTGTTTAATCACATAACCTCTTTGTGTTCGGTCTTTAAGATATTGCTCTAGAATATGATATAAATTAAAAATTTTGTGTGAGTGAAAGTTACTTAATTGGATACATTGTGTTTCACTCCCCATATTTAAAATGTAATAATGAAGTCTGCAGAAAATCTAGGAGCCCTAGTTCACTCGTATTTGTACGGTGTTTAGTAATCTTTATTTTGCTGAGGTGGTATTATCAAGGAAGAAAATTTGTATTTCCTTGAGCATATCTGTAGGACTCCAACACTAAAGATTAACAGTCTATATAACACAGGAACATGTTCAATTTAGTAGTACTAGGAGCATGAACATTGACTCTGATTTAGCAAATGACAGTTACTTCTGTGTATGGGCTAGGACTATAGCCATTGTTAGATGAAATAGATAATTTAAGAATAATTTGCATCATATCTGAAAGTAATATTGTAGTACTGTTGGCAAAGCCACTTGCTATTTGACACCTTCGTTTTCATCACAGTCTGTAATCTTGGCATAGGATGTAGGACACTTATCTGAGAGCACTGATTGTTTAGAGAAATAAACTATATATAAGAATGATTTTTGAAAAGAAATTACATAATTCTACATTATTACATAATTCTACATAATTCTAAATTATTTTCTGTCTTCCTAATTTGAGTTTTGCTTCTGGAATACCAAATGTTTCCCAAAAGATATTTTTTAAAGTTTATATCAAGATTGTATACCTTTGAAGACATAAATAGAAACCACTGAAAATAGGAGTTTAGAATAAAAATTACCATAAATAATGCAGTAGATGCTTATTGACAAAATTACCACAATAAATACCTTTTCCTTAGTGCTGCATTTTGAAATTAAAAATAAGCATTTCATATATAGGAGGCACATCAAAGTTAAATATGTTAACATGGAAAAGGAAATCTCTTCATACTTCACTTTTCTCTTCAAAACAGTCAAAATTAAGTTAAATGAGTCACTTTCCATCTACTGATACAACATATATCTTGTCTGTGTTGCAGTGCAATACAGATGAACGACAACTGTCTAGACATTTACTAGTCCATCAATAGGAGACCATTCAGTGCATCAGAGCCCAGGTCTCTGATTTGTCTCCCCAGTAAAGGAGAAGGACATCATTGAAACCTGTGGGGAATCTGAGAAAAAAATACTATGGATTTCTGTCTAACGTTATTGATGAAAGTTAAATGTCCGCTCAGAACCATAATCAAGCTCAGGAGGCAACAAAACATTTGTGCGAGCTGTTTAAGTAGAAGTGAGGTGAAAAGGAATCCTGTTGTGACAAAAGGGGCTATTTGGGGGTTTGGATCTGAGAAGTACCTGGTTCTTGAGAAAAAGAAAGAGAGAGTGGAAATCACTGAATGCTCTAAATAAATTAACTCCTTCCAGCAGGGGTGCCTTGTAATTGCTTTTTTCCCCTTCCACATATCTTGCATCAGCTGTAAAGGTTTTTAACTCAGGGTTCAAGAGACTAGCCATCATAATGAACCCATCCTTGGAAGCACAGCTGAGTTTTTCAACTTCAGTAGTTTCAGCAACATTTCCAGCAGGCCACAATGTCTGAATGGTTAAAGCCTTAACATCATAATTTTTTTGCTTCTCAGGGCTGACTGCCTTACAGGACGGATTGGAATATATGTTCCTTTCTGATTTTTTTTAATCTGATGGTTCACTTTCAGACAGATGGGACTGCCTCTGCTCCCATGACTAAGCCAGATGTTGATTTGCATCAAGTTTTTGCCAAAGAGTTCATATAAGCTTTCTACTGACTGATTCATTTGCATATCAGTCTCATTAATAATGTATAGTCTCACTGCAGTGAATAACCATGACCATCTTTTCTGTAAAATTAATTCATATAGGCTCATCACTGCTCTAGATAAGTATACTGATACCTACAGGTATACTAAGCAGTAATGCCACTTCTGATCTGCTAAATCAGGCTATAAGAGCTTTTAATCAGTTATTTTAATCCTTTATAAACTAAAATCCAGAGTATCCTGATTTAAAAGAAAACATGTACCTGCGTGAAATGTGTCGATCACTGGGAACAGAGGAACCCAGGGCTTGAATTACATGACTTAGTCAGAAAGGGAGAAATCAGCTGAATAGTATATTTTACAGTCTTGATTTTATCCTTTCTTGTGTTGTCCAACACAAATATGGGAAGGTATTATTTTAGTGAAGTTCTTCCGGAGAACTGAAAAGAAATGGTGGTGTTTGCTAGACTGAAAATCCATTATGAGTCAGGTGGGGAGTATGGATAGACCACAGTTCAGGACTGCTGCTACCCCCAGGCTTTCAAGTCATCGCTGGGCATCAATTATCATGAAACTGCCTTGAATGTTGTCCATTTTGCTTTGGTTATTTTTAAAATAATACAGTTGGTATTCTGTCTCTGCGTTCTGAAGTTTAGAGTTGCATCTAATTTTCAGACTTTCCTCAGTATCAGTGAGGGCTAGAAACGTAATCCTTTTAATGATAACTAAGATTCTGACAGGGGCACAGTCTTCAGAAGCCGTAGCTTAAAAACCTCACAAGTGCAGTCATATGCAAAATAAAAACTGTTGATGATGCTGCTAGGGAAAGAGCTCTATAACATACCAGATCTTGAACTGAGCTTATACACATGTTTCAGTTTTGGAAGACACAAGTCTGCCTTGGAAGCTTGCCAGAAGTATATACCATGTCTGAAAAATTATTTTTCTTTTTTTTAATAATAGGGCTTTTTTATTTGATGCGAGACCTACATTACTAAGTGTTGTTATGTTTTATAACACTTGAAAATGAAACAGTTTCATTTCTTTAGACTACAGTTATTGAAATTATTTTAAATAATATATTTATCTCCCTGATAGCAGCTGTGGATATGTCCAGATTTCAGGGAAGACATATTTTATGGCACCTGGAGTCCTGAGATCCTGATTGTTCAGATCAGGGAATGCTTGTCATTTTCTTCCATGTTTGGTTTCCTTTCCTCCTTTCTGGGAGAGCCTGGGAGAGCAGGGGCATTGGTGCATATTGATGTCTTGTCCCATCATTTAGTTGGAAACATGGCTAATGAACTCAATACAGATCTGAGAACTGGGAAGTATGCATATAATGTGTCTGTCTACAATCAGTAGTCTCTCATGTTAGATTCACTGGAAATGAGACTTGCCAAAGTTTGGGGCTTGCAACATGCCTTCATGATCAGTTACTCCAAAACTGGAAGCCTATGAGTAATTTATGGCACAGTGGCCATAAACTAGAAAAAAAAATATTGTATTACTCATCTAATAAACTGACACGCATCTCACAGGAAAGATTTTGTCCATGAATCCCTACCACACTACCCAGATCCACAAGAAATGAAATGGGAGAATAAAGTATGATTTTGTCTACAGCATGTGTGGATAAACTGCCCATGAGCTAGCCAGTCTCATAATTGCTGCTGTAATGTGAGGTAGTTTCCTGTATTTTAGGGAGTAATAAGTGTTGTTTTCTTCATTCAAACTGTTAAAATATTTGCTGTCATGCATACAGTTCAGACTGAACCTTTCTTCTGACATGATTCCAGCAATATTCTTTCAATGAAGGGTTAGAACTAGCAGGTTTTGTGTCATTTGAGAAATTGGAAACTCAGTTTTTAATTATGTTAGTTGTGTATTGCTATTAAAATATTTCTCTAGCTTCAGATGAGTCAATTAACCCATTGCTTCAGTTTCCATATCTAAAGACTGGAATAGTAACTTCACAGGAATGTTTAGAGATCTGATTAATTAGCCAATGCTGAATGCGTGAATTCTCCTGTGCCCATCTCCAACAGTTGAATAATTCCTTCAGAGAAATAAAAATTGCATTATTCAAGTTACAGGCCAAATTTAGATTTGCAGATGTTCCCACATTAGAATTTAGTCAAGACACTATGAATAACACTTCTATTTCTGTGAAAAGTACATATGGAATTGTAATAAAGGACCTTTGTTTTCTTATAACTTGGCTTCATTTAACATAACACATAGACACTTCACATATGATATCCAATTCTGTCCTATTGTGTATTATTAAATATGAATCTACTGATAAAAATAAGAACACATTTCTTTTACTTCATATCCTAGCACAGAAGTTGCTATGTTCATAACACATAATGAGAAAACTTTGATAAAAGCAATTTGTATAAAAATTTTATTTAGATTACATAGGCAACTTTTCTTCAGATAGGGATTTTATCTTCAGTGAGGTCTTGTGTCTTTCTGTCTTCCACTGAATTGACTGAAATTTAATAGAATAAAGTATAATAAGAACTGTAGGCCTTTTCAGTTTGGGTTTTTTTGTTGTGGTGGTTTTTTTTTTGTGTGTCTGGGTTGCTTTGTTTTTTGTTTTTTTGGTTTTTTTTTTTAAGTGAATAAACTGTCTGGTAAATTCTCTGTTTTAATAACTATATCTTCTAGTGGGAGCACTATAATTTTACTTTTCAGACAGCCTTATGTGTCCAGCTCAGGAAGATATTGCTAAATTGCTAACTTTATAGTTGATATTTTTATAATGGACCCACTAGTTGCAATCTTATTCCTTCTGTACAAAGTATTTGAGAAATAGGTGAAATGGTAAATCAGCAATGAAGATCTGTTAATTGCCATTTTTAAAAAACATTTATGTCTTATTTGTGCAACATGCACAACAGTCATATTCATGAGAGATAAAATAATAAAATAATTTGTCTTCATTATTGTAGTCCTTCATTTAAGCAATGAACAAAAGAAAACTTGGAAGTAGTTTATAAAAATATTTAGTAAAAAGATGCAAATGATGTTTGGATTATATCGGAGGAAAGGTATACAAATAAAGTTAGTTATGTGAATAGATGAAATTAGTATTCATTTCCAGATGTGGTCTCTGTGTCCATTGTTTCTCAAGTTTTGATGTAGTTTGCAATGCTGTTACAAGAGAAAAAATTTAATTTGTCATATGGTTGCCAAAAGAATCCTACAATAGCTATCAGGAATTACATTTCAATGGAGTTAAATAAATATATTTAAGCCTTCCTCATAACAGAGTGGTATGGATTTTTTCTTTTAATGAAATTTGAAATGTAGATATAATCCACTTGTTCTAGGGCCAATGCCAAAAAAAGGAACTGTGACATCTTTTTGAAGTACCCTGCTTTGCCCACAATGCTGTCTGTGCATATTTCAATAGTAAAAAATCTCCCCTCCCCTGTTCTTTTTTTTTTTCTTTTAAGAGTTCTCTTGCCTGCAGCATTGCACACAGAAACAATACAAGCTGTCAAAACCTAGATAAACAATTTACTTGGAAAATGAATTAATGCTTTCCTCATTTGACATTAATTTTGTTGGAATTGTGTCTCAAGTGGAAAATGTTGGCTTTGAGTCCAGAATAATAAGTTACTTCTTTAGACTCAACAGGCTGAAATGCCAGGAATGGGAAGCCATGTCCCCAGTGTGACTGGAATATCAAGTGACAGGCTTGGTGGGGTGTTTTACTGGCACTCTTCAGTCCTGTGTGAGAAAGAATGAACAAACTTATCAGGATTAAAATTTGTGGTGCATTAACAAAATTTAATGATGAAGGAATCCATATTTCCATATATTTGCATGTTGCTTCACAGAACCTAGGACATGCTCACTAGACTGTCACTAATATTTTGTGGTACGTCTCCGATTTGCTTGAAGACACTTCTTATTCATGAGTGAGTAGCTACTGCTGGCTCTATAATGTTGCAGCTAGGCTAGCCTGTAATTGGTTATTTTGTGTTGTCTGTTGTCCTGTGAATCGTGCAGCAGCAGTGAGTGTGGGGCAGTTTTTCTCTACTGATGCACCTCTGCTGGAGAGATATTAGTTTATGACTTGAAATGTGCATTTGAATCATCATTTATTAAGCATTTTCATCTGCAAAAATGTTCAATGTATTTTCCAGTTTAGCCCTTGAAATCTCATTTTTACACAGACAGGCTTTTTCAATACCAAATGCTACCCAAGTTTTTACTGTCGCATCCATTTTTATGAATACTGGCAATATTTTTGGTGCTACTTAGCAATGTGAAAGATGACAGTATTTCAGAAGATGGCCAAATTGAAAGTGGAAAGCTTCATGTAGCAAAAAGAAACAAAGAAAGAACTGCAAAATTGTATTTATAACATCATCTGACTATATGTAGGTAAAGGATAAGTGACTTTCCAGTCGAACAACCCAGTCCTTCAGAGTACTTACTCTGCATGTAATGCTTTTCTTCCAATTTTGACTGCTAATGGCTGAGCTCATCCAGCACGTTGCGGCAGCCAACAAGGTCAATGAGGGTGGGTGTCAGAGGAACCACTGAAGGATTTTTAGGATCTAATTTGGGTGGGCCAGAAAACTTAGCATGTAAATAAGAGAATGACAGGAAGTTTGTCTGGAAAATTCTTGCTATTCTATACATTTATTATCTTAGTATAGTCATTAAAATTGTAGCATTATTCTTGTGTCATGGCAAAGTTGAAGAAAATTCCTAGAGATTTTTGAAATGGTAAAGTAGTGTATAGTTTCATAGAGTGATTTTCTCCAAGTGCCTTAGAGCACTGTATAATTGCAAAGCATATAAAATTAATTTTGGACAAAATGGTAATTAAACTGCAGCAGATTCATTTTGACTTATGTGAGAATAAACTTCTGTCTTGGGTTTTTTTTCTAATACTTTATTTGCAAAGTATATGGTTATAGTCATCTGTAAACTACAGATGATTCACAGAAGACTTCCAAGAGAAAAAAAACATATCCAAATGAATAAAGAAGTTGGTGTTTCTCTTCTTCCTCAGTAGCCTATAGGTTAGAAAATTTGTTCCTTCCTTGATAATGGTTTTAATGTATCTTGTTTTTTACAGAAGTACAGTAACAGAATACAAGAAGCTATGTAATACTGTAATGTTATTACAGTCTAATAGGCTTTAAGTAAAGCAGTGACATTTACATCTATGTAAACATAATAATCTATAACATATGTCAGTTGTCTATGTGCTAGAATTTAGCTTTACACTTAAGGCCTCCAGCAGGTTTTTTTGATGATGTATGGTTTGCTTTTCTCAACACAAAATGAATCACAAGATGAATCAGGCCCTAAAAATGCCTATTTCTCTTCATTGATTATAAAATGACTTTAGTCGTCTAGCTCATTTATAGATACCTACTTTATATAGGTAATCCACATTTAATCAGATGAGTTTTATTCTTTTTTCAAGATCAAAAACTAATATATCCTATTAGTACATCTAGGTTAAGGTGTCAACATTCTCAATTTGCCAATCAAACATTTTTCCATCGCTGGGATGTTGTCTCAGCAAATTACTGCAGACATTAAAAAGGTCTTGCAACTGAAAAAGAGCTCCAATCCATGAGTTTAAGCAGTTTGGATGCTTGCATTTAGGCCACTGTCACTTTCTTGATTTGTAGTTTCTCACTGTTCCTTCTTGTTTTCTGGGAACCTTCAGGCACAGTAACTTGTAAGTTTTATTTTTTCTTTTATAATGTAGCTAAGTAAAAAAAGATAAAGTATGCAGCACTGTTTTCAGTAGAGCTTGTTTTTTCTTAGAAACTGAACTATCTATTTTATTAAAGTTGAATTTCACCTTAAACATACAACTGCTTAACAGTTATTGTATTTTCAGTAGTAGTGTATTATAATTGGAAATAATGAGCCAAGCAATTCTTAACTCTTATTATTATTCTTAACTCTTCAAAATGACATACTCAGAGATTTGTTTAGAAATTGTGGGGGTTTTATTTTTATTTTTCATTCATACCACAGTGACTAATGTCAATGAAGAAAAAAAAGTAATTCCTTAATATTTGAAGGCATAATTTTTTTCAAGTGTGTTTAGCATCCAAGCAAGCTGTGAGACAGACACCACTGGAAATAGAAGACTTATATTGTATTTATCCCTGCAACAGACTGCACAGCAATGAAATACTGATAAAATTCTGTAATACAGCATCTCAGCCATGCCCCTGAAAGATTATCATGTAAGTGAGAATAATTATCTTTGCCAGTTGAAACATTAGACCTTTTAGGAGAGTGGCTGTTTGAATGGGTTTTTTACTGGCCTGGTTATCAAGTAATTTCAGGTGGTAACATGACCCATTCAGAAACATACTTAAATAATTGTCACGGTTTAACCCCAGCTGGCAACTAAACACCACACAACTGCTGGCTCACTCCCCCCTCAGTAGGATGGGGGAGCGAATCAGAAGAGCAAAAATGAGAAAACTGGTAGGTTGAGATAAAGACAGTTTAATAGGTAGAGCAAAAGCTGCGCACGCAAGCAAAGCAAAAAAAGGAATTCATTCACCACTTCCCATAAGCAGGCAGGTGTTCAGGCATCTCCAGGAAAGCAGGGGTCCATCACATGTAACTGTTACTTGGGAATACAAACACCATCAGTCCAAACACCACCCTTTCCTCCTTCTTGCCCCAGCTTTATATGCTGAGCATGACATCATATGCTATGGAATATCCCTTTGGTCAGTTGGGGTCAGCTGTCCCAGCTGTGTCCCTTCCCAACTTCTTGTGCACCCCCAGCCCACTCGCTGGTGGGGTGGTGTGAGAAGCAGAAAAGGCCTTGACTCTGTGTAAAGCACTGCTCAGCAATAATTAAAATACCCCTGTATTATCAACACTGATTTCAGCACAAATCCAAAACATAGCTACTATGAAGAAAATTAACGCTATCCCAGCTAAAACCAGCACTCAATAATGTACTTAATTTCAATCATATGTTTCAATCTTAGCCTCCTTCACAGGAAGTAATCATATGCTTGAGCATTTTAGTAAAATGGATTTTTCTCATTACTGTCCTCAACCAGCCATCATGCAGAGATCAAAAATGGGGAATGTGCTGTCTCACCTGGTCCTTTAGCTCTTCACATGCTGTTGCTCTGTGTTTCTGTTATCTCCACTGGGAACTGGGTGAGCACAACTGAAGTTGAAGGCACGAGGAAAATGAGGTCAGGAAGTGGACATTTTTCGTAACTTTTAACCTATTTTTAATTATTACCTGCAGTACTAACCAGATTGCTTGAAACTGATAGCTTTTGCCTTAGCAGATACCAGATTCTTTCACTATAGGAAGCCATGGAGCTCATACTCAGATAAGCCTTACATTTTTTTAATGATCATTGAACTATTGCTTAAAAAAATCTGCAACTGTAAAATAGACTTTGCAAACAAAGCTGAACGTAGATGGTTTCACTAGTGTATAGAGGGTTCTAGTGGTTACAGGTTAGTTTGGGATACAGGGAAGCCTCACTTCCCTCATCTCCTAAATATTTTCACATTTTAGCATTTTGCAAGATACGTTATTTAAGTGATTGTTTAAGAGTCATGGTCATACTTGCATGTTCTCTTCTGACTTCAAAATTATATGCAAAGTGAAATAGCCTCAGCAGTTATGGAATGTTTCCTTTTTTATTTTTTTTTATTTTATTGTGTAAAATACTTTTATAGGAGATAAGAGTTCAAAGTCCCTCCAACAAGTATAGACAAGAAAGCTTTTGTAAACTCTATTGTGACTGAATGCTTTAACTCTTCAAATCCCACCTCTCATACTCAACTTCATTAGAAGAACAGAGCACAATAGGTCTGCTCTGTCAGGGCTTAACAGATTGAGTCATTTCTGCAAACATAGTAAAGAAAAATCTAGTTTGTGAAGCCCGATAGGGCTTAGTCTAAGATCAGTGCTTCACTTGTTAGCAAATCCCAAAGTAGAACTTTAGGTACCATGAGAGCTTTATTTTTGGAAACTTAGAACTCTGCAGACTTCAGACATGAGTAGGCAGCAGCAAAGTAGATATTTCAAGCAGCTGTGTTTTGTATTTCAGTTCCTAAATCCTGGTTATGTCCCACTTTAGATGCCTATGCCCTTTTTACAATGTCATCTATAAAACCCAGATCTCAAAGGTATAGCTCTGTGAGAGTATTAGTCTCTCACTGGGTTCAGTAGAAATTTGCTATCTATCTCTCTCTGAGTATCACAGTTTTAGGATGCTAAATCTTATTGAAAAGCATAAGACTTAAATTCTTAAATACCCCTGTGTTTCATAAAAAGAAAGTTTAATTGTGCAAGAAATTTGGGGTAATATTACATTTTTAGGTATCCCACTGGCTAGCAAAATCAAGTCGTTAGAACTGAATTAGATGGCCAGAGTCCCTGTACAATGCCTCACAGGAGAGAGACCCCTGAGGGAAAGGTATGTCTATATTATATTTGTGTGCTTCAGAGCTTTCCAGTGTAGAAATACCTAGTTTGGGTACTGAAACAGTCCACTGTACAGCATGTTGTGCAGACTAATGTACCTTGAGAATATAGGCTCCCTGCAGTAGGAAGCTAGAGTGGACTTTGATATCTTTACACAGCACTGTCAGACTCTGCCAGATACTGACAATGGGTCTGACAAAACTCAGCATGGTTCTGAGTAAGGGCATGATTAAACCAGTCTGTAGAAAACACCATGAAGGGAAATGGGGATAAACTCTGTCCCTTGAAGGTCAGAGTAAGGCATGTGTCTCTGCTCAGGGCTTTTGGATTACGGGTGAAAGCCAGGTCAGGTCTTTCCTGAGAAGTAGCTAGTTCCTACCTGTTGTACCCAGTGGTAAAAGATGTTAGTTTTCAAATGCTTCACTGGCCTGATTTCAAATAGGTTTGCAGCCACCAGACAGCTAGACTATTCAGTTCCATGGGGGTCGTCTTTTTTCAGTCTCTGTCATTTTTACTGCTGTTTCTTCTTGAACAATTAACTATTCATTGAAGCAAAACTTTGATTCTGATTTTCATCCTCCCAGCAATGTGGCTTAACAAGTGTATTAGAGAGTCAGGCAGCAGCATGATATTAAAATTTCTGTAGAGGGGAATGTGTTTTAGAAGGTTACCACACCTCACCTCTTTTAGCCATGTTTTCTCACCAGGTGTCCCACCTCACCCCATCTCAGTCTTTGCTCAGCCAAAGCATGACTGTGCTCCAAACAGGAGCAGTAGAGCCCTCCAAAACTGGCACTTTTAAATCCTGTAATTTTAGCACTCATGTTCTTTGCAGTACAGTCCCAGAAAAAGTTAACATCAGGGTAAAGGATGGTGGGGAACTATAAAGGGGTGCAGAGCAGGGCTGAGTGAATGCCCAGAGGCAAGGGAATAGAAACCCCTTAAACTGGATTAACCATGAAAAACATAGTAATGCAGGATTAAATCAAGAGTGTCCCTGCTCCCTTGCCTTGTGGCTCAATTAATGGTAAAAAAAGAGAAGTGAATCCACACTAAAAAGCTGTAACAGTTCAACTGCATCAGTTCAGTCAAAATTGTACAAGGTTTCTGTTTAGACCAGCCCTAAAAAGTTATAGGCCTGTTCATTTAACATGGTCCTTACAGAATTGTCCATATTCCAAAATCTTTGCTGTAGGCAATGCTGGCAGACTGACCAAGAACTGAGTGGATATGGAAAATGAATTGACTTGGCTCTACAAGGAGTGATTTCTCCAGGGTCAAGATTTGAGGCACATTAGTGAAGAAGTGTATGCTCCCACTGTTCAGGCTGAAATTGTCTGCATATGAATAAGACGACTTTGCTGCCCAAGGCTGTCAGTTCAGCAATTTTCCATGAAATAAAAGGAAAAAAACCCCTCAGCACTGAGCCTTCTAACCTTAATGGTGTTCACTTTCAGATACATTAACTGATTTTCAGGGGTTTTTATAGAAAAGAATGCTTAAAGCTATATTGGTATCAGCATAAGCAATGAAATTGAAAGCTGGGCTTTCATGTTAGCATCTTCTATAATTTTTTGTTAGTGCTCCACAATGAGTGTCTACAGACACCTATATCACTAGTATATACTTCTTGTGAATAAATTTTATATATGAAGTTGGTACAGTTCAGCAAAGAGGACTGTGAAGTCCTGCATGTAGGCAGTGAAAGACAGGAAACAACTAAGTGGGTGGAAGTTCTGCAGAAAAAGATCTCAGATTTGGAGTGGATGACAAATTCTGCATGAGTCAATGTTATTAAGCTATTGCAAACAAGGCAAATATCCTACTGGGATATGTCAACAGGAATACAACCTGTAGGAGTAATCCTTTCATTCTGCTTAATGCAGGTAAGGCTTCAGGTCAAGTACTCCATCAAACTTCAAGCAAGATATAAAGCAATTACAGAGTCCAGAGAAAAGCAGTGAAACAGATCAGAGGTCTAGAAAATATGGCCTTGAAGGAAGGTATTTGAGGTTGTTAGTCTTGAAAAAAGTGAAGAAGACATTATAGCAGTCTTTGAATAGGTAAATAGATGCTATGATGAGAAAGATGATATACTGCTCTCAAATAACAGGCTTCAAGGGCATCATGGGACACTGGGTAAAACATTCTAAAAGAAAGATTGATTGGGTGTTTGAGTGGAGTGCAGTGATGTAAAATTTCTGTTACTGGATATTTTTAAGAAAAGGTTAGACAAATACCTGTCAGGAATTATTTAGGTCACTAGGATAGACAGAAGAATGACTTTTTCAGTCGCTTTTTATAACTATAATCTATATTTCTCTAAGTAGATATGTGACTTCTGTTTTTCACACGATAGATTCTTTGGGTATACCCCTCAAGAATAAAATTAACTAATACAATTTCTGCACTGGGAGCAAATACATATATTTCTGACTTACAGTATTAAATAACAAATGGAAATCTCACAAGGACTGTCAGGTCTGTTGAATAAATAATAAGGTGAGAAAAACCATACTCAAATGAATCATTCTGTATGCACTAGAACTCTGGGAAGGCAGAGTCAGTTCTTAGTATACCAAAAATCTAAACTTAATTACTGGCATTGCATTAAATCTGCAAGATGATTTTTTTATTGGATGTGTTTGATAAAATCAGTTTTCTAATATACAAAAATTAAGAGGATAAGTAAAAGCAACCAAAGTCATAAAGCATGATAAAGTTATAACTCAAGACTTCAAAATTATCTTTATAATGAGATAAGAAAAATTATTTGCTACTCGTGTAAAAAAATCCTTGGAAAAAGCTTAACAGGATGGTACAGTCCCTGGAGAAGTGAAAAAAAAAAAAATAAAAATTAGGTGAATAGAAATCAAAAGTACTGAAATTGTCTGGGACATGAAGGTCAAGACCTAGTACTATGCATTGCAGGAGACTGAGCGAACGTACTGTTATGCATAGCAATGCATTCTTAAGTACTATTGGCACTATGACTGGGAGAAGGATTATATTTCATAATTTGTAGTCTTGAACTATTTACTGAAATATCTGGGCATTTTGTTTAAGACTGAAAAACTGAGCTTTTTAATTTTAATTTTGGGAAAAATAAGTACAACTCATCATAAAACTGAACATCACCCTAGGAATATGAACTCCTGCAGTTTCATTATATCCTGTTGTATTTGGTCTCACGTCACTTTGTACTGAAATAAAAATCAGAATGAGTTATAAAGGAAAATACTGAAAAATAAAGATCTATTTCAAATTTAATTTATTCAGAGCTCTGAGGTAGTGTTTATGAATGAAGATTAAGCTGCATGTGACAGAGCAGTCCATACCACCTAAGCAGCCTATTTCACATATGTGTCAAATGAAAGAAGCAAGCAGGAAGGATCCCTGTGTCACACCTCAAAATTCAGTAGGCTGGTTGTCAGACAGCTGCCTGGGATGGTTGTTTTCTTGGTCAGTGCCTGGCTGTCTCAAAACTTAATGAATGTTTTCAAGACACTGGATTCTTCTTATGTAATATGCATATTTATATGTATATAGAATTATTTATTTTTATAGCAGTGACCTAACTCCTCAGGCATGCCTAGAGGAGGGAAAATACTCATGTTTTAAACCCCTTACATAAGACTTTTCAGCTAACATAAATTTATGTAGAGAATGATTTTAGGGTATACAAGTCAAAGTATTAAGAAAATATTAGCCAGTCATTGTGACTATATCTGTACTAGTAAACTCTAAAAATCAGGGTCTATTCTGGCTCTGGCTCTGAGAGAAAGTGGCATGGGATTTTTTATCCACGTGGCTAAATGCTCTTCCCTTCAGAACTGGGACCAGCAGAAATAGTAGTAGGAAAACCCACCAGGCACCAAAACGCCATCAAGGCAGAGGAGCTCCTGGCCCTGCTCAGGTGTACGTATGAGAGGCACCAGCAGCCAGGGAGTCACATCACGCCATAGGGGTATGCACATCCCTGGGGACTGTGGCTGTGGGCGACCCATGATGGGACAGGGACACTAGGAATGGAGCATCAGGAAATCATGAAGGGCAGTAAGCACAGCATGAAAGACTTGGCAGAAAAGTGTTTTGCTCAGAGCAGCAGAAAACTGTTATGCATGTGTCACCTCAGCCTCCCCCTACCTGTCCCCTCCCCAGTGAAATTTTGGAGGACTGAATGTAACCAGTGAAGAAAATATAGAAAGCTGAGACTGTGGAGGGGGCAGGATAGATGTTTATGTGCTTGTTTAGTTGTTTATACTCTTCTTTTTCCCAGTACCTAAAAGAGTGATCAGCAATTCGTGTTGGTTGGCAGTTGATTAATTTAAGTAAAATTCCCCATCTGGTGCCTGGTCTCCCCTTGACACCCATGTTATTCTTACAGACATGTGCAGGAGGTGACTGGGATAGCATGGTCTGGCTCTGGCCAAAGACATGTTAAGCACTGCCCGTACAGTATGAACGTTCATAGGACAATGCTTGATCCTGTGCTTTGGTCCTTTTTGCTTGATTAGGATAGCCTTCAATGAATCCTGGCAGCTGCAAATCCAAGCATAGTATTAACTAACACATTTGTATTTTGGTGGTACCTTTATATCTAGCACATCTCTGCTGAAATGGAGTATCTGTTTTCATCCCACTTGTCCCTTGCCTTAGTTGCTTCAGATGCAGTTTTATACAAAAAGAGATCTAGCATTGAAAAATGAGAAGTCACGGCCCTATCTTAGAGAAACGCCTCAGACCTAGCAAGTAGTGTGGCAGATTCAGCTACCTGTGGTATGCAAATTCCCAATTATCAACAGGCAAAGTAAGAACTGGGGATTGTGTTTTCCTCAGCTACAGGGAGCTCTAGAAGACAGTGTCTGCTTCACTTCTGCCTCTTGAGGATATGACTAAGAGATCCATTTTCACTAACCATTTCAGAATGTCTTGTCCTTTCTCAAGAAAAACAGTAGTTACAGTTAATTGGAGATTTAGTTTAGGTTTTCTGTTAAACAGGAAAAGTTTAAAACATCCTAAAACCATAACAATGCAAACATTTCAATCACTGTGGCATTTTATTAACTTCCAAGATAATTTCTTAACTATTCCACTCACGTAGTTCTTCTTTCTTTATCATTAATGTATTGCTGACTTTATTTTAAATTGAGAATTTTTGATGTTCCTTTCTATTCTGCATGCCTTCTTTCTCCCTATCACTGCACTGAAATTTCTCCTAAGATTTCTGTGTGCCCTGCATCTCTGGACTCTCCTTCTTGTACTTACTTTTCTTGCAATACAATCAATCTAATGTTTCCCTAGCATTATTACAGGAAAAAATAGGATTCTTCTGTATGGAGAAAGTCTCAATAATAGTAATAATATAGTTAAAATTGTAATAAACACACTTCTCAGTTTCAACCCTTTTTCCTGTGTTATGCTCATCCTTCCACTCCTCTGGGTGTTAAGGCCAGTACCTTCAGCAGGGTGTGTCTGTGTGAAAGGAGTAAGTGCTTGTTACTGTTTTCTGTATGAAACAATCTCTGTGCCTAGAAAGATAAAAGTTGTTTTTAAAAAAAAAAAAAATAGCCATAGCCTCCTGGTCTGCTAGAAATATCTCTGTAGGAAAAAACCTACTGCAGGCAGGTCTGGAACAGTTCAGACAGGGCAAGCCCGAGGCCTTGCAAGCTCGAGTACAAAGCTTGTGGTCTCATACCAGCTATAGCAATACTGGGCTACAAGGTAACAATAGTATCTAATTCCTGATGCCTAATTCTGTTCTGGCTCTTAAGTGTAGTTTCTTTCTTGTACACACTAGTGAGAGTATTCTCACCAAAAGTGCCTAATTGTTCCTCCTAGAAAAAATATCAGAGACTGTGACATGCTTTCTTTTCTAACCTCCCCAGCTCCATTTCAACACATCCTTTGTAGTGATTTTTTGTCATCTGTTGTCATCCTAGCTGTTACTGCTCAATTCATCCCCAGCTCTGATAATGTTTTACCTTTAACAAAAGCTCAAATTAAAAAAAAAAAAAATAGAGCTCTTCTATACTTCCTACATACATGTGAAAATTGGAAATAAGTATCTTTCCTTATGGCTTTTAAACAAATTTTTATTCCTGGCAACCATATTAATGAGGCAAATAATTGAATATGAGTTTAAAGTAATATTTCTCATGAACATGCTAAAATAAAGTGCTGCAGTTAGTAGATTTGATTTCTAAAATACATGATTAGAACAGGACACCTGAAAGCTAGCTTGTGTTTTTATGACTGCAGATTTAATCACAGGAATTGTATTAAAATTTATATTGAGCCATTGTACTCATGCAGCTCTAGCTGTGGTCATACAGGCTTTTAAGCTACATTTTTTTCACAACTCCTGCATAAAATCTGGTAGGAGTTTGGGGAACAAGGGACACTATAAATTAACAAAACCTTTTGCACATACTAAGGGCTACATTTAATTCTGAATATCCTTTCAGTATCCTTTGTGAACATCAGCTGTCATGCTATTAACACTTGGAAAGTTAACGAAGTATTAAATTAATCGTGCGCCAAATTGTGCAGTGAGGACAGGATCGGATCTTTACCAGGGCTGCTATCGCTCGGGCTGAAGTTGTGGCACTGGAGCACTGAGATGCTTTAAAACTGAAGCAAGGCTAGGAAGGGAAGCATCTAGAAATCAGTCGGGCATGCCGACTTAGCTCATATTTAAAAATCCAGTTGTGATTTTTTTCAGGCCATAACCCTCTAATTATGAAACAGCAGACAGTACTTCGCTCTTCAAGGGTTACGGCCAAGAGTGCTCGGGAAGCGGTGAGGAGGGGGGAGGCCGCAGCCCGCGGCCCCCAGCCCGGCACCGCCGCGGCCTGCAGCCCGCCGGCGCCCGTGCGCGGTCTCCCGGCTCCCACTAGCGGCGGCCGGGGGCGGGTCGGGCCGCGCCGCGCCTGCGCCTGCCCCCGCCCGGCGCCGGGGCCGCGGCCGGGGCCGGGGCCGGGGCCGGGGCCGGGGCAGGGTGGCCAGGCTGCGGCTCTGCCGGCAGAGCCGGCGACGGGTGTTTTCCAGGGAGCCGAGCCTCTTCTGTGCCCGAATCCTCTGCGAGCGGATTGCGGGTCTTTTAACCAAATTGTTCTGAATTACTCGGTAGATGGGTCGCATAAAAACGTTGTAGAATGTGTGCTCACAACTGATTATTTAGTTTATGCTATTTATGCCCTGGGATCATTTCTGTGAGTCATGTGGCATGGTTGCTCTCTCTGGTTGGATGGGCCAAGCTTCCCAAGCAGAAGAGGGATCCTTCTATTTCTAATTGAACTGAATGTTCTTAATCAGTTAATGAATTTATTGTACAAATAATAAAAGAGCTTTTCAATATGCTAGCACGCTAGTGCAAATACTCTTACATACACTGGTTTACAGAGATTTCGGTAACCATGAATATTCTTTTGAAGAAAAGTTGTTTACTGAATATTCATGAAGAGTTGAAGGAAAAAGAGGTCATGAATATGAACAAGTCTAATTTGGTTGGGGTTTCTTTGCAAAGAAAAAGGCAGGCATTCTATTTTGCTGTTGTCATGCAACTCTTTTTTCCACTTACAATGATGCTCACATTTAATTCAGCAGCTATAAGGTTTACTGGAAAGCTGAAGCTCAGGTATTTACCTTTTTAGTAAATTGTCAGTGTTTCTCTACTGAAGGCTCAGCATATATATAACATTATGCTGTCTTTTCAGGGAAGGATGCACAATATTGTGCATAATTCCTTCAGTCTGTGACTGAGAATGAGTTGGTTATTTAAGCAAAACAATAAAATTGCACAAAATTCCTTAAATGTGTTCACTTTTCTGATGAAAGATATGTGGAGAAATTCTGATCAGAATGTTTCCTTAAGAAAATCCCTTTTCCTTAAAAATCGGCTTTCAGCAGGCTACAGCTGGGAAAAATAAAATTTTAGAAGCTCCATTTGGGGTTTTAATTTCCTGACAGTTAAGGAAAATAACTTTTGATTTTACCCATACTTTAAAAAAAATTCCTTTTCCCTTTCTCTCAAAATTACAGTACTTCTCATGTTTACAGCCATATATAATTTATGATACTTTTGGAAAACTTGGAATGACATAAATATCCAACTGATTTAAAATTCAAATACAGTATGTAGAGGTACAGTGAGAAAAAAAGAATGAGTTAAAAATACTCCATGCATTAGAGAAGGTTATCCCAGTCAAACTTGGGCATAACATAATTTGGATGTTTTTAAAACTCTCAAATAAAAATATTTTAAATAATAGGGAAGATATTTAAAATGATAAATGGCATCAATATTTACATCACTAAGTTCTATTCACTTTCCATGGCTACTGGATGCCAATGTGTGACTTTTAAGATGTCTGCCAATCTGTTTAATTATTTTTAGCAATTAAGGTTGTAATTTGTGGATGTTGCTTCAGCTTCTTGCCATGTTGACTGATGTCTCAGTGTGTACAATCTATGTCATGCCATATGTTCCTTGCTAGCTCCTATTAGACAGAATGATTTTTTTTCTCTCTAATCAGTTTTCTGCTGGTACATGTTTCAGCAGAAAACAGAAAATCAGCATGTACTGGGTCTGTTTCTCCACGCTCTGCTCCTTGTATCTCTTTCTCCTAAATGTGGCAAGTGAATATGAATTGCCAATGAACAGAGAATTCTTGTTTGCATATTCTTCTGTGCTGACTTTGTCCAGATAAAAATAGTTCAGAAAGCAACAAGCCACTGAAAGACCAGTCCTGTGTGGATCCACTAGCTTCAACAGATCACTCCCAAATTACAAGCACAAACCACTAACTTTACTGAGTCCATCAAAGAAATGAGAACATCTTTATGCTTTTATACCCACTTTATGACTAAACTCATTTTTCAAAGTAGCATACAGTCTTTTTTTGGCTGTAAAATAGAAACAGTTGAAGTGACAAGATGTATACCTACCTGCCCATGGAGTTTGCTGTGGATAAATGAGTGTGCTGGAGCAGAAGCATGTTAGGAAGAGAGTGGTTTTAGGAAGTTTGCAATTCTATTAGTCCAGGATTCTTCCTGTCAGTGGAATAAGTTATCAGGTTCCCACTTTTAGCATGCTTATATAAGAATGGAAAAGGGGAATACAAAACCTGTCTTAGAGGTATTGTTTTTGTTTTCCTGGTGAAAACTAACTGTATCTTTATGTGTTGATACAGTGCCTGCTACAGATGGTTGCTAAATTAAATTTACTTGATGGGCTGCTGGTTTTATTTGTATAATGGTGCTTTTGATCAAAGATACAAAAAGACAATACACATGATAATTTTGATTGGTGAAATATAGGAGGCACTTCCAAATGTTTTTCAAGCACTGTTTGAAAAAGAAAAAAAAGCCACAAACATATTAGCAGCACTAATTAGTAGTGGGGAGCCTTGGATTTTCTAGGGTGGAAAACATTTTTATCATTTGTTCAGAAGCTTCAAAGCTCGATTTTAAGTACTTAGCTTATGGTGATAGGAACTGAAAGGTGACAGTGACAAAAAGTAAACAACATTTGCATAGCAAAACCAATTTGACAACTAAATTTATAAATATTGCAAATGAGGGGGGAAGCTTATTTCATTTTTAAAGCAAGATCTCCTCCAGAATTTAATTCTTTTTTCTCCTACTCTTCTATGAAGGCAATTTTATACTGTCATGTCACATGAATATTATTTCATATGAGCTTTATCTAAAAGCAAGCTTAGGTATTGAACTGTAGTACAGATTCATATTTGGTAATTCTTAGTGCCAAAAGCTGCTACGGACAAATACATATTCTCAGTTTCACACTACAAATCTTTTTATCATTAGTCCGTATCTCCTGAGTATGTTCTAAACCTGTGTACATGCAGACCTCCCACAGATTTTGATTAAAAATCCAGTGCTTTGGTACCACATCTGACTAAAAGATCTGCAGTGAAGACCAAAGAGGGCAACATTCCTATGTTCTAGCAATTACTTTGGCTCATTGCAGACTAGATAATGCTGAAGTAGAGGAGTTAGTTCTTGTTAATTCAAGTTACTGTTAATTCAACACCTGTAAGTAGAAAGAAGCTTTACATGCTGTTCAGAATTTAAAATCCCAACTTCAGAGTTATAGATATGTTGCAATTTGAACAATAAGAATTAAAATAGAAAGATATAAATAATATAAGCATAAACATTCCAAGGGATCACACTTGGTTTTGATCCAAAAGACTCTGAAGACATTATACAGAAGCAGTCTAGAAATTCCCAGCCTAACTAGTCTGGCGTACAAGGTCATATTTCCAAACCTGCAACTATATCTATACTTTTAAAGTCAGCCTGACTGAACAGTTCTCTTTGAGACCACACTGACATTCACACATAAAAAAGGCTCTTGAAGATAGCTTTGACAACAACTTCATAGCAGATAATGCTTAAAAAGACAAAATACCGGGGTTGCCTTTCTACTGCCTCTTGACTAACAGGTATGTTTGATGACATCGCAAGCAACAACCTGCTATTCTTGATCTGTGGGCTAAGTTTCACTGGTGTCCTTAAGCTAGTGTGAACTATAATGTTTCTATTTCCAACGCTGCTTCACTAAATCAGAATTACTTGGGCAGCTATGAAATAAGCCTAACGTGTACTGTGCTAATGAATAACTATTAATCAAGCGGCTTGTGGTAGCGCCTAGGGACAACTGAGATTCAAGCCCCATTACGTAAGGCAATGTGCAGCTCTTAAAAGAAGGCTGTAGAAGGATTTTCCCTTTTAAAACCAGCTGTGCTGCTACCACATCCAGGCTGGCTCTGTTTTTCATCCTTCTATCCATCCTTACAACTCCAACACCTTTGGCACTTGAACTGCTAAATTCACTTCGTGTGGCTCTGTCTCCTATTTGTTTCCTGAAGCCCTATAGGAAGGGGGAGAGATTGCACGATGCATATGACTTCAACCTACCTGAGAAGCATTGAAACACAAAATTCTGATCCACTTGAAATCAGGTATTTTACTGTAGTTTTAAGCAGCTAGTTTTCCCTATGTTACTGAACTTTTTCAAACAATAAAGTTGTAACCTGAAGTCTCCTAGATTTACTCCTTTGTGGTGCATTTTGGCAGCTGGTATCATTGTCAGCAGGAGGGATGCTTCCACAAAAGATACCATGCTCAATACATTTTTGGCACAGTCAGGTGGCCGTCATGAGTCACTAAGGCACCTGCTGTATATCAGCCTGTTACATTGGCATTCTCAATTGCCTATGAATTCCAGATCTCACTTTCTTATGTTATCATTTTTTGGCAGATAACTATCAACAGGTGTGATTATCAGTGATAGGGAGCATGTAGAGATGATGGTTAAAAGCTTTCACAAAGTCCTTAAAAGGACTTTTTCAAAGAGGGTGAGATATTTTATGGTTAACAGTTGGTTTTGATTAGAATCAGACTCTTTCCTCCTGCTGTTACCCTTCCCACTCATCCAGAATCTGAAAAATAAGATGAAAACTTCTGGAAGAATACTGACTCTGATGTTATTTTCATGAAATACTGTGGGAACAGTTCCATAATAGAGCAAGTGACAAACAGCCACATTCCAGCTGGCAGGAGGAAAAAAATAGATGGACAAGAAGGGAGGGTGACTGGCTTCAGAAGGATATATTAAGTGAAGAGGGGAGAGGAGAATAAGAAAGGAATAAAGTGTGAAATGTCAGAGGGAAGCTGAGAAACAACATATTGAAAATGGAGAGAGTTACAGGAGAAATGGAGAGATAAGTGAGACAGATAATGGTGGAGTTTTTTATGATGATAGTCTAAGAAATTCAACAGAACCTCAGAAGATAAAGCAAAATTAGGTGTTCAGAAGTAGAGGAAAATCAGCAACTATACTTCACACAAAGTACTTAAAAAATGAGAAGAAAATGTAAAAGAGCAACAAACACTTTTGAGAAATTATATCTGAACAGTGTCTGAATATAATCTATATGTAAAATAATAATAGATTTAGAAACTAGTTATATATTTAGGGGAACTGTCATCATAACCAACATAGCAGGCAAGAGAAACTCTTATTCACCACTTCGGAAATCTTTCCCTTCTAAACAGATCATCCACTGGCATCTAAGCAGTCACCTTTCATTGCTTGACACCTATATCCCCGGGGAAGGGTTTAATGAACTTGTAAACAGGCACTATGCTTTGAAGTTGAGATGAGCATGAGGGTAGACAGCAGACATCACATATGTGCACCGATTGTAGGATTTCATAATAGGACTCCTGTCCAAAAATGTGAGTGACTGTTTGAAAGGATGTGCGACTTCTGCTTTCAACTGCATCAGTTTTGAAAAAAAGACGAACAAAACAACCACAAATCTACGCTCTGAAGCTGGTCAGAGCTTCATTTAGCTCCATTTCTTTAGGGAGGTGTCAAGTGTACCCGTATACTATTCCTTCAAAAAGGTGGGCCCATTGACGGACTCTCAGCAGTGCCTGGAATATTCCTGAACACAAAGAGTATGACCAGTGCTTGTCTAGATGTTCCCAGGGCCATGTGAAAAAAAGCTATGACAGATACTTCCAACACCTCAACATGGATCCCTTAGCCAAAAAAGAGGAGTTGTAAGAATTTATTTTCCAAGTCTGGAATGCAAATACAAATCTGCTTGAAATCTTTCCATCAAAACGTCCCAGGGTCTGAACTCCCCTGAGAATGTATGGATTCATTCTCATGATGTGAATCAGTAGGTAACCATAAGGGGAGAGGCAAAGGTCGGTCAACCGACCTGAAGGCTTACATGCGTTATTTGCATGAGTTACAAAATTTTCAGGGTTTTATGAAGCTCATGCCAAGGTTTTTTGTACTGAAACAGTATTGAAGTGTAACGTGAATAGATTTTTTTTGGTGAAGTTTCCAATGTTCTCCATGATCAGCCTAGCTTCCTGCATGGGTTTTGTTCTTGCTTTAGGTTATGGCTGAAATTAGTAACATAAAAGACAGATGATGATTTTGAAAAGTTAATTAAGTTTAATGAAGTTCAGAAGTTTCAATTTAAGCTGAAATTATATACAGAATTTTCTGGTTGCTTTGTATTTTCTCTTGAATTGCTTATCACTCAGGAATAGGTGAATACCTGAAGAAAGTATTTGGATAATGCTTATTGCAGATGTAATAAGCAGTGACATCTTTAACTTTAAAAAATGATGCTTGTGTTAGCCTTCCCTTCTCTCTCTCATTCTCAACTTAGTTGTCAGGAACTTTAAGTCCACACTGTGATATGACTGAGTTTCTAGGAGTATGAATGAGAGATAACATCACTCTGCGCTCTCATTTCACAGTAGTTAATACTTACTAAGTTTCCATCTGCCACCAAATACTAAAAGGTATCTTCCAAAGATGAGAACACCTGCTTTCATGGGTAAAAGACACAACTGAGTAAATCTTTATATACTTACAGAGAATATTTTAAATATATTGTTATTTTGGAAGGTGTCCAAGGCCTTGCTATGAGGAACTAAATCTGGCAGTCTTTTTAATGCATCTAATGACAAAATGTGAAATACTGAGGTAAATATATGCATTGCTTTGAGAATGGTAAATCAAAAGGAAACATATTAAACAAAATAAGTGTATCAGGCTTCAGGGTTTTACAAGTACCTTCTGTTTACATGCTTTCATAAAAACTCTAATCTTGAAAAACTGTCAGGAGAAACAAGGGGATGGTATAGGTGTTGTCAGTAGCTTTTTGCAGTGTGGTTTCTCACAATACTATAACTTGAGAGGAATTGAAGCCACAGACTTTCAGTATTGTTCCCAACATCACTGCAGTTTGGTGTATTTTGTTGCAGAATTTCATTTGGTTTATAAATGTGCTACAGCTTATCTCCACACCTGTATCTTTGCAAAACTCTTCCGGTAATTTGAGCACAATGGTGTACTATACTACTGGAGTAAGCTTCTCGCTCTCAACTGGGATGAGATTCAGTCAGTTTTCTCAGAATCACTTCAGGATGAAATCAGGGAGGCAACTGAAAGATGTCCAAAGCCAGTTCCCCAAGTGACTCTTTCATCAAATTGCACAAGAATCAGTTTCACCTAAAACACTTTAAAGAATTTTTTTTTTTCTCAATGGAGAACTTGGAAATTTATTGCTTTCCATTCTAAATTTGATTGAAGTCAGACTTTGAAATCTCCAAAGTAGTACTGTAAGATGAAAAGAAACCTGAAGGAACTGGAAACATTTCCTGGATCATTGAGCCATTGCCCTGTCTTCTCAGGCTGTACATCTGATAATCCTATGTGAAATAAAATTTCCATCCTTCACATAGCTCTGCCCAGCAGCAGTTCTGGGTTCTGGCTCACTTCTAATAAAATGCGGTCAGGAATTGTAAAAGAGTGTTTAATCCTTCAGGTCCCTGCTTGATACCAAAAAGACTATAAACTATGAGGAAAACATAAAAAAGAATGACTAAAAAGGTGAACAGGCTAGTATCATAGTGAGCTATCACCTTTATGCTGTTAGTTTGGATGAGATGGTGTTCTGCTGCTTCTTCTGCTGAGAGCATTCTGAATGGTAATGGTTTTGGTCCCTGAGGGACAGAGTAGAGCAGCTGAGACAACATTTAATCCAGCAGATGAAGGTACAGTAAATGCCACAGGCAGTGTTCAATTTTGTGTGTTAGCAGCAAGGGACAGACATTTAAAAAGTGGAGAAATGGCAACCTTGTGTGATGGGATGTGATGGGAAAACATTGTATTTGTCCTGAACTGGCCTCTTATACAATTAACTACGCTTTCTTTTGTTACTTCTTTGTGATGGAAACAGCTAATGAATAGAAAAAATAAATTGACTGTATAAGCATGTTTCCCACAAAACATAATTAGAAGGGTACTGTATGACACTTGAAAAAGATATATGAAATATATCTACAG
This sequence comes from Strix aluco, assembly GCF_031877795.1. NCBI lineage: Eukaryota > Metazoa > Chordata > Aves > Strigiformes > Strigidae > Strix > Strix aluco. The sequence goes on along the minus strand of NC_133933.1, from coordinate 100,542,257 downwards.
GAATCAGACAGAAGCTCATGGTTAGTGCTAAGGGCCTAAAGGACGTTCCTTCTGAGCCAGAAGGGAGGTTGCAGAATAAGGCTACAAGAATGCTTATCAGTCTTTCACAGTACATTATCAAAGAGAGCGGGGTTTTACAGAAAAAAAGCTTATGGGATAAGATCGTGAACTGCAATGTAGTAGAGAGTACTTACTTTTTAGTTTCTCTTTGTTTTCTTTAGTCCTCTGTTAGCTTTAGGAACTTGACACACCTGAAATCTCAGTGGTTATCATGAGAAGGAATCAAATCAGAACTATTTCAATTGTACACTCCCTGAAGAAGAGATTAAGCCTTCTTATTCTTTCCATTAAATACACATACATACAGCACATACTCTGAAATGTGTTCTGTGAGCTGTGCTAGTTGCTGTGTTGTGTGCAGAAGTGTCCAAATAATTCTTCCTGAACACCCTCAGTGTCAGAATCAGTAGCATAGCATTCATAAAGCACCCAAACTGCTTAGCCTTGTAGAGGCAAAATTTCTTTAATTACATCTAGACCCACACTAGTGTATCTGTATGAAACTGTATGCACTTATTTGTGCAAGCTTACTGAGCTGGATTGCTGTTTGAGCATCTATGTGGTGCACATCTATACTGTTACAGACTATAGAAATGTCCTGTGCTGCACAGCATTATTAAGTGATTGTTACTAAGAATCTTGCAGGAAATTCTGGCCAAATGAAAACAATGGAAAATGATGCCATTAACAAAAATAATGAGTGTCATATATAGCCAAAACTTTTTTTATCTGGATCAATTGCCAAAAAATCTCATGTTCTAGGAAATGGCATGCAACATTAGTTTCTCTGAATAATATTTTTAAACATCTGATTGTTTTCCCAAGTTGCCAGAGTAATGAGTCCTTTTTTTTCAATACTGCTTAATTCTGTCCAAACTATTAGAACCTGGGAGCAGATTTCAGTTATTGGGTCCAGATTTGTCCTCTGTCTACAACCCAGCCCCACAGGGGAGGGAAGCAGACACGCAGGCCAGAAGGAAGTACAGAGAGAGACTTTCCAGACAGGGACTGGAGAACATCTTGAGTATCCTGCCGTACCTACTTTATCAATCAGTCGTGTCAACAGCATTGTGGGCCAACCCCATTAGCTACCTGAAAGGACATAATCTAAACCTACTGTTTTCTTTTGGTGGGGAGTATTACTTTGGATAATGCTGTAGGAGAGAAAACTGGAACTGAAATAAAAATGAAACACATATTCATTGGTGAATAAAGGACACCAGGATGTTCATATACAGAATGGCAGTCCTGTAGGGGCTGTTGTCACTGCAGTGATTTAATACAGGCATTCCTTAGATATGGTAAAAGTACTAACATTTTCTGCTAATGAATAAGGTTTTTCATAACTGTTGGTGAAGCTCTTTGTTTTCCATTGATTGACTGCATGACACTTTTTTTTAATGGCATTTCCTGTAGTTTCGATTTTAAAGTATTTACTGAAAATAACAAGGCCCAAACAAGGAAATAAAGAAGCATAACCAATGAAATCTTAAATAGCCTTTCTTCATGCAAACTGAAATTGAAATTTCACTTTAACCCACAAGCAAATAAATCTGGATACTCTTATTCCTAAACTCGATTTTTATGCATCAGAAAACTAGCAATTGAAGTGGCAAAATTATATATATTTGGCTGACTCTTCCATACCAGTGCAACTGGGTAATTGTTAGCCATAATTAAAAAAAATATATATAATTTTTGTTTCCCTCTGATTTCATTTTGCCTTTCTCGTTTGTCCCACTGTTCAGTTTGTCCCACTGTGAAAGAGGACACTGACAAGGGATGCAAGTCAGGGATGGGGAAGCTACCACTATGAATGTCAAATATACTGGTCTAAAATGTATTGCCTGCACTAAGTGCATCAAGGTTTTGTAGGGGAAGGTATCAAATCAACTTACAGAATTGGGGGGAAAAAGAGTTTTCAGTGCAGAAGCCCAGAACTGTATTTATTTTTTCTAACTTCATTAGCTGGTATAATATGAGATATTGCCTGTATCTGCAGAATTTGCTTTGCTTTTATTCTCAAACCTTGAGAGCTACAGTAGTACATGAACTCTACACTTTCAAATATCCATAAATTTCTTCCAGTCATAAAGTCTAGTTTTCTTCCTTTCATACAAAGTCTAGTGATTATATACTTAACATCTAAATAGTTAAAATCCACAAAATATTACATCTGTTGATTTTAACATTCTATTTTTGACTTTAAAATAGTTTAAAGCATAGCAAAGATGGCAGACATAAATTACTTTAAAAGTAAGTTAAGTTTAGTTATGTTTTGTATGACATAAAATATCTTTCCTAGGACATAAACCACCTTTTATCAGGGTAATGAAAATATCCACTTAGTTTTAGTCAGTGTTTTAAAGCCTGTCTCTTAAGAGCTACCTCATATGGAAAACCTATCCAGCTGTAACAAAAAAATTGTTAGGCAGGATTTTCTGGGGTTTTTTTTAATTTTTATTAGTACATCTTTAACATGAAAACATTTAGAGCCAAATCCTCATTTTTTCCTGCTTATGATGTTTTCCTGCATATTTAAGAGATAAACAGAATTACAAATACTCAAATATATTGTGCATTCTTTTTTAAAGGAGTTGACAAGAATTACATGTTCACATTAGAGGAAGCGTATTTTTAACTAGAAAGCAAGTCTGGAGATGTTCAGTGGTGTCGTAATTCTGAGTCATTCAGCTAATATAAATAATTTTGGTTTTACTGTTTTGTTTAACTGATTTATGAATGTAATGATGTTTCAGTAATATTACTGAAGATCCAAACCTTAATGTTGACCTGTCCTTTGAAAAAAATATATCCCCGAAGTATTTTAGAGTAATTATACATATGGGATTTGGTGCATGATACCCAAGCAACAACTCTGCATTGTTGTATTTTACTTCCCACTTCTGTACATTTGTGAACCGTTTCCCATTTGCTCATTTTTGCCGGTTCTGGTTGTATTAACACATCTCTATAGTTGTACTTCGTTTTAGCCTTTAGATGGCAGCATTTGAGAAGAGTTGTAGTTGTGGGCTTGCCACCATCTAGAATGCAATTCGTGGACAAGAATTGTAAATAGATAGGACCAGATGTGTAGGTACTCTGCTCAGTATGCGAGTCACATGAAGGTTTATTCAGAAGCATTCAAAATGTAAAAAAAATAGATATACATGACCATTTCTTTCTTAATATTTCTGCTTTCATTTATGCTTTTTTATATAGAAAGATGTGTACTTCAAATATGGTATGTATATGAATAGTTTTTGGAAACGTTTTGAATCAAAATAGAAACAGTTGTTCAGATTTACTGAATGTGAAACCCTTTATTGCATTCTTACATTCTCTCCTTTTTCTTTATATACTTTTTTTTCCTTTTTTTTTTTTCCTAAAAAGCAACTTCTATCTAGGAGAGGGATGAGAAAGAAAGGATCTTGAGTTTAATTTGCCCGTTATCCCTCTTTTCAGTTATCGTTCAGTCACTTTAAAATGCCTAAATCCGTATCGTCTGAATACGATGTAATCAACAAGAGTGTTTTAAAACATACACAAACCTTCCCTGTTTTAATTCACTGAAAAAAAAAATTACATTAGTAGGAAAAGAACTCCTGGTCCAGTATTTACACTTCTTCCTAATACCTACCCTAAGTCTGACTTGTTCTAAGCTTAAATCCATTAAATTGCTTTTTGTTCAATACTTATAAACATGAAGTCAACTGACCACTGTCCTCTTTATACAAAGTTTGTATACTTTTGAGGGCAACTGAGCTGGACTAAACAAATACAGTTCTTTTTTGCAAGTTATATTAATTCAAGGACCACATGATCACAACACAACCATGCAGTATTCAAATTAATCATATTTGCAAATAATCCTGCAAATGTCAAAAGTCAGAAACATGGCTATATACTTTGAATGATGCAAAAATAGTAATAGAAGCTTTTATTCTAAAAGTTTCATAACATGCAGGGTTTGTGTTTTTTATCTTGTGAGAGATCCAAGGACTCTACCTCGTAATTCATTTTAATTAATAAGGCAGTACCAAATTATGAAGCTAAATGTAACTATGCTAGAATTTGCTGACTGAAGTACACAATGAAAAAAAAAAATCCAAGAAGATTTTGAGTATCTGCTCCACGATGTGTAGAAGACCACTGGCCAAACACTGGAACCTTTCTGAGAACTACATAGCTATTCCACGTAGGGACAGGAAAAGAGGAAAGTCAGGTCAATCTGTTAAAAAAGAAAGCCAACCTGATAATTTGAGGTAGTGTTGTTTCAGTCTGTTCAACTGATACATTTCGACTCAAAAGAGAAGGGCTGAAAACAGACTTTCTTTCTTCATAATCTTTGCCTTACTAGTATTTTCTGTCTTTGTGGCTGTGTTACTTTGGGTCACGTTGAAAGGCCATCACTAACTGATGAGCTTCTTTATTTGGAACTCACAAGAGAAATTTTGTGACCATGAAAAAATGACATGATTGATACACTCAAGGTTTGATCTTTTTCCTTTCTCCTAACTCCTGTTCCCCATTTTATATGGGAACCTGCTACTGAAAAAAAGGGAGTTTTAAAGATGAGCATTCAGCTTAGCATTCTCTTGAGAACCATGTCAGCATCTTGCAGAAGTTCCATTGCAACAAAACCAGAGGTTGCATGGAAAAAAAAAAGTAAACAAATAGACAGGTTGCCCACTAGCTGTTGGATGTCTGTGGCTGTTATTGCTTTGCAAATTACAGAAATTTGAAGTCTGTCATTCAGATGTCAAATACTTACACATTCAAGAGAGAAGGAAAAGATTAGATGAAAAAAACCTGAATGTCTACTTGGAAGAAATAAGAACTGCGTGCAGTGAGATAGGGAGACAGATTCCAGGCTTGTCTTTGTGGGAATGCCACAGAAAATTCAGAATCAGATGAAGGTGTGACCCCAAACTAAATTACTTATTCTATTTTGTGGACAAGTCTCAGAGTTACAGTGGCTTTCATTCTTTTGAGCTTAATTTAGCAAGTAAGATAAAATTAATTAGGGCAACTTTAATTTTGAATGACTAATTTAGTCCACCATTTCAAGTAAAGTGCTTTGGTAGGTATTCATGAGCTATCCCAAGCTTAGCATCTAGACTGTTTAATGGCCAGTGGCTTTAGGTAGCAAGAGACAGTGTACCTGTCCTTTTCATTTGCATGTACAACCACAGAAGCTGTCTAAATGAAGCTGAAAAGTTCTCTTCTGAATTACTTTTTCACCAGTGACTAATATATGATATCCCAGATATATACTTAAGTCTATCATGCATTGAGAAACCTGCTACACAAAAATGAATAATTAATACACGTTTAAAAGCCAACATTTTATAACACTAAATATAGTACTTCACATTCTCTCTAATTTCATACTCAATATTAGCATATATTATTACTACAAGAGAACACATAATTATATATTTAGACAGAAAGCTGCGATGATAAGTCAAATGGAGTTATGAGGAATAGTGAGACAAGGAGGATCAGAGCTGCATCTACAACCTCTTTACCCAAATGATCACACTGGAATACATGTGTAAGTATATTAATATGCATATTAGAAGTTTTCCCTTTAATTTAGATGGTAGCTGTTCAGAGAATGAGATTGACATTGATGGCTTCATTGTCATGTAGCATGTGCAGTATCTTGACTTCTCTGGCGATTTTAAAGACAGAGTAACATAGAGTAAAGATGGGAAACTCCTATGAAGTAGTAAAGTTTGCTAAAGAATTTAGCTGCAGTATTTACATTTCTCTTGATTACTTATGTATTTGTAACACTGTCAGTCAGGCCTGGCATCACTGGAATGAATGTAGTTATATTGGCAAGTATGATACAGGGCCATGCATACCAGGTTAAGAAAATGTTATTATGGTTGTTATTATTATATCTTACTTTTTATTCTATTTATAGAAAGCATCCTAGGATCTGTTTGTTCAAAGCATAGAATTATTCAAAAGGTTTCACGAATCTGTCCTGAAAATGTATGTGTTTGTAGACAAACATCTGCCCATGAGGGCAGGTTTGAGGGAATAGTTATGTAAATAAAGCCATGATTCAGCTGTAGAAATCAAGAATGTTTCTACTGTGATTTCAGTAGAAGATACAGTAGTGTGAGAGACATTTCCAGTACATGGAGAAAAAATCACTAATATTTTTTCAAGGCAAGTGAAAGTTCTGCTCATCACCGACAGCTGCTGTGCTGTAGTTTTTGTTAATCTGACTAACAGCTCTGGCTCACATTGTGGCATGCATATTTTGAATAGTCTTAAATAATTAGTGTACTTAATGATCCATAATATCATGTAGAGCTTATTTGTAATATGATGTCTTTGTGTTACCAGAAGTGCCCCTGAAAGAATAAAATTTCTGATCTCAAAATTTCTTCAAAATATATTGTAATGTTATAAGCATTTTAATTAAAATTATATTTCTGGTTCTTAAAAATGGACGTCTTGATTCTCATATACTTTTTAAAAGAGGATTCTCATATACCTTTGGAAGGAGGGCTTTTAGTTTATTTCCTGATGTCATGTTAAGCATACTTCTCTGTAATACTAAAATAAACTACGGTCATGGAAGAAAGATATAATGAGTAAGACAAAATAGATAAAATTTCTCATAAATATGCTCTATTTTTATAAAACAGGAACAAAATCCATGTAACTTGAAGTTATAAAGACTGTTTATATCCTTCCCAAATGTAAACACACAATGGTTTTGTGTGAAGGAGAGACATAAGGTGAGCAAATATACATAGGTCATGAAGAGAAAACCTACAGAACACAAAAAAACGTATCATCTTTGTAAACTGACAGCTTTGCTCCCATGAGATTGCTCCTTTTACTTATCTCAGTGTAATGATCTTGACTAAGGCAGGTTGAGACTGGGCAACAGAAAAGAAAGGCTAAAGAGCTATGGAGCTGTCAACATTACGTTCCAACCAGCTGCATTTATTCACTTTAAATGGCCTATGTGGGGAAAGATCACTGCAAATATAACACAAACGGATTTGCATTGCTTTTAGTGTTTCAAAATTGTCCCAGTGGTCCACCCTTTATAGTTCCTTGCCTGCTTCGTAAGAACTTTTTGTTCTCCATTTTTGTTGTCTTACTTTTTTTGCTCTATTTACATATGGCGTTTAGGTGTTCATATTCTGGAGTAACACGAGAGCAGAGAAAGTACTTCTTCCTTCTTTGGGACACAACTCTACACAGCAATAGAGCAGGAAATACTCCACAAATCAAATTCTTGCCATGTGAGCTGTGCTTCCATCTCATCAATTTACTGATGACTGTAAATCTATATACTTTAGTATGTGTATTTTTTTAGTTACTGAGCAGCTGAGGGTGAAGTTACAGCTCTGTCTATCTTTCCTGTACTGACTGGTTTTCTATTTCTGTCTATTCTTGATGTATATTACTGTGTCAAAGGTGCACTATATCACCTCTGTATCATATGAAGGAATTCTCTAGATGAACTAAGCAGGACTGCTTAGTATACATTAAAATAAAGTAAAATTAAAAAAAAAAACAAACACAAACAAACAAACAAAAAACCACAAAAAAAACCCCAAATTATTTCAGAAGAAAAGAAATCCCCCAAATGTGTGTTGTAGATACAGGATGTGTTGATACAGGTAGAAACATAGGGCTATTTAAAATGTATGGATATATGTTTTTGAAAGTTTACAAGAGTAATTTCCTGTGACTGAGCTCTGTGTGCTAAACACAAGTGTGGAGCTTTCCTTTACTTTTCTGAAGCCTGATGAAGTTAGGTGGGTAAGCAACTGTCAACTGCTTTCCTTACAAGTAGGTTACAGAAAGCTTTTGTGGAAATGGAACTAACAGACCAAGAATGAATTTTGGCTTAATGTCTAATGAAGGTATGTCTTAATTCTTACTTATAGATTGATAGATGAGAAATGCTTATCATTAAAAAATATATTGAAAATGATACCATTGCTAGTACAACATTTATGGAGCAAGTAGTAATTTGGGACTGAACTGTATTTCATGGGTTCTAGCATGGGAGACTTTAATTCTATGTGTATATGCATATGCAATAAAAATAATAGACTTTCTTACCTCCCTTTTCCCTCTTACTGATACTGAACATCTCCTCTCATCCTCTTCTTACATAGTCTAAGTAGTTAGTAAATATACAGTTGGCCCTTCTCCATTTACTGCTCTACTACAGTGGCATTTCCTATTCTTTTCAGATAGGATTTGCATTCCAACTAGTTCATTTCTTGCATTTTGGCTGTCTTCTTCTACAGTAATGCAATAGTTTATACTGTTTAACACACTGTGCTAACTTAAATGTTCAGATTTTGCATCATCATCCCTACCTAAATTCATTTTGGTATTTTTCACATGAGTATTCAATTTCAGTATAAAACATAATTTTCATCTAACACTTTATTCTAATCCTGACTTATATTTTAGCAAGTGTACTTGCTCCCAGTCTAAAAGACCTTCAGTTAAAAAAACTTCTTTTAAAAACAGAATATTTCAAAGTAGAATATGTAAATAATGAAATACTACACCTTGGTGCTGATATTAGAGAGGAAGTCTGGAACAAATATGACAAAAAAAGGAATTTTATATTACTCTTTTTTTCTTCAAATTTTTCGTACTTTACCAACCAGGTTTTGATAAGTCAGAGTGCCTATCAGAACATGTTAAGGAGATTTATATTCCTGAAATACTGTATGTATTTCCGAAGAAAAATGTAGAGGTAAATATTTTACTGTGGAGTTTCTAATACTACTTTTGATACAGGAATACAACAAATGCCATTTAACAAACAGAATACAAGATGCAAAACTTTTCCTTTTTCTGTTACCTATCTTGAGTTATTTTATATGTTGATAAATATAAGTGTATAGATACATTAAAGCTAAATGAAATACAACTTGACCCACCAGCAGATCTTAAAGTAGTATGATTACCAATGGGTTTCCCCAGTGTTCAGTATCAAGTCTGAGTCTTTTCAGTTTTTCATAAAGAGTAAATATAAAGCCACAGCTGACCAAAACAATTATTAGAGTAGTAAGTAATTCTAAAGATGGGGCAGTCTTTCTGGATGACTTCAGTATCTTGGTGTGCTGTGCTTTACTTTAATAATAAAGAGTAAGAATCTACACCCCCTGCTTGTAGTTGTGCCCTGAGGATTTAGAGAGATTAATAAATTAATTAGATTTATAGAGATGTTCATAGACATTAACATGAATACAGTGTAATGCTGGTACATAAAGGGGCGAAACGAACTTTAGGTGCACAAAGAGCAAGTTGGGACGTCAAATAGAAAGATCTGGAGGATGTGAGGTATTTTTGTGGCCTCATGTAGTACTGTGGAAAACTGTACAGCTCAGAGGCTCTTAGGTACCAAAGGAACCTAAAAACTTAAGAGGAAGCAGAGAAAATACTCTGAAATTAAGTGCTTTTAGAAGGCAATAACAATAAAAAAGAAACAGATATTACTGGGAGGGAATCTAAAGAATTCAAATATAAAATTTGGGTCCTCCAGTTCACAATAATCTACATAGCCTGAGTGGCTGGGCAACAATTTTCCAATCAAACAGTCATACGAATATGTGCACTGCATTTATCAAAAGGAAATATTTCTAAATGACACGAATGAATCTTAAGCACTGCCGCTAGGATAATTTTCTTCTAAAAGAAAGAATAATAAATATATAACTAGAAAAAAACAGGCCTCCTCTTATTCTTAAGAAAAAAACCCACTCCAGCTCTATTTTAAGAAACATCTCTATCTTTCTTTTTCTGAGGTCCATCTTCTATGTCAGATGCAATAAATCTAAACCAATGTTCCCTCATGTTTGTTGACTTACAGCAAACAGCACAAAACAGCTTTATATTTTGCCCTTCCTAACACCCCAGGGCCATAGCAGTGGCAGCTTCCTGTAGATGTGAGATTAGTGGAGGAGGGCCTGTTTGTTGTCCCGGTGCAGAGGCTATTCAGGCACTTTTGACAGCCATACTGACTGATTCAAGAGAAGTGAGTATGTTGCTCCCATTTTCACAATCAGATCTGCCTGCATTACTTTAGTCATTTTGGTCAAATGATATTGTACTTATTCAAAAGGGAGACAACGCTCTCCTCCAAAGTTTGGGTGATCTCGCTATCTCTAGGTGAAGACCACCGGATTCACCAAACTCTATAAGCAGGAGCCCTGTTCACAATTTGCAGACTCCGGCTGAAGAAGAAAAGGTCTTGTTATGGTTCTACAGTGACATATACAGATCTCCAGAACCTTGCTGTGATACGATTGATCAGACTTTGAATAAAATACCTACCACTGCCTCTCTAACAAGCACCCCACAGGCCTCATCTGTCACTGGTTATTTATATGAAAGTGACCTTAAAGTGATGTACAAGCAGAAGATGCTTAGGGACCACTGTATTGATGATCAAGGAAAATGTTCTACCAGGCTGTCCATGGCCACAGAACAAGCTCTTGAGGACAGCCTGGTGCTCAACCATCAGCCTCCCCACACAGAGCACTGCAGTGAGTCCTGTGGCCCAGCAGGATCTCAGGTCAGCTGTCTGCTCAAGTCACCAAAGGAAGGAGGAGAAGTGGAGACAGACATGCACTATGCACCCCTTTCATTATAAAACCATTCCAAAAACAGTATTCAGAGAGATCCCATTGGAAGGGTTATGAAGATGCAAAGCTCCTGGTTAGGAGCAAAAACTGAAGAGCTGGATTGTTGTTCTGCCCTGGACCAGGTCAGAAAAAATACACCATATTTAATTTGATAGGTTTTATTCTTTAATTAACATGTTGAGTGATCGTGCTTTATAGTCTAATAGCTTTGCTTTCATGTGGGCTCAAAATGCAGCTAATATGTCTGCTTTTAGTTCAGTGCAGCAGTTTTGAACAGTAGCAGAATATTTATGAACTCCTACAAACCCTACCGTCAGCTGTAACTCCTTTTTCCTAATGAAAACTGCAGCTGACAAGCAGCAGCATCAATAGATTGGACATGATAAAAATTCACAGCCATGAAGCAGTATGCCAAGTCTGAAGCCGAACAAGATGACTGGTTTTAGGTACTCACTTTCCTGGTGGCTCAGTTTATTCATCCTCAGCACATGCAGAAAATATCAGCAATTTTTCCATCAGTGTGTAAGTATATGGAATAGGAAATATAAACAGATACATGGGTTTCAAAGATTCTTAACTACTATTTCATACTTGGTATAAATTTATAAATATTCATTTCTTAACAGCCTTATGGGGTGGGATGAACAGGGTTCGGAACTATTTATCATTTGGTTATTGCCTTTAATATTTTATCCATGTATATGCTCGATGTAATTATGATTCTTGGATTACATCTCACATAATTATGATTCTTTTCTTTCTTTTTCACTAGGTAAAGTTACTATTAGTTTTATTGTGAAGAAGCCTAATGTAGGAATTTACTTTTAATGTAAATCCTAGTGCACTTAAGTAGATGCAATAAAGTTTTTTTAATTTCTAGTTTTCCAAATTCAGTCATTGATATAATTTCTGGAATAACTGATTTTTTGCTTCATGAGACAGACAAAAAGTATTTGTGACTGAATTAAATGTGTAACTCAGGACTTTTATTTTCAGTGAGGGTTTTTTAATTAGAATTCAATTTCAAACTGTAGCTATAATGCAAAAAAAGAAAATAAGCTATTTCAACTTTTACAAAATGCTATTCCTCTTGTTTTCTCTTTTGTCTGAAACTTAGCTTAGTTCACATTAATCAATGAGTCTGGCCTTGAAACAGCTTTTTTATGAAATAAGCTCTTTATATGAAAAATATCACCTACGTCCCACTGGAATGTGCTGGTACAGCATTCATACAGTCAGTCCTGAATTAGGTTTAATGTTTACCTGTTCCTTTGCTCCATATTGTTACAGTGAACCAAAATAATCACCTGAAATTGTTTATGATATTTTTCTTCTGAAAAAAGTTACTTAGCTTAGAGGTTATAGTAACTAGTGATGTAAATAGAACTAAATATATATATAACATACTAAAATTTTAGTCAAGCAGAGCAGTTAAAAAAAAGTACTTCAGTTTATATACCCTAAGGATACTGTGAATTAAGTTCAGATACAGCCAATGAAAATAGAAGCCCTGATGATTAAGTTACCCTCTGTCTTCCTCAACCCTAGAGTAGTCCTACAGTGAGCAGAGCCAGATTGACCCTGATCAGACATGTATGCATAAGTGATTTCTTTCCTTCTGAAGAGATGTTTTCCTTTTTTGATACATTTGTTTTCCTTTTTTGTTGTTTTCAATTTTTTTTGCTAGGCTGATTTTTTTTTTTTAGATATTATTTAGTTAAGAATCATAGGACCCCTGCTCTTCCTGATGCCCTGAAGCCTGCAGCAGTCTCCTTTCTGCTACTTCAAATTCTGTGTCCTACAAGTAACTTTGTAAGTTTTCCAAGACATGTGAGAGGATCTACTCCTTGTAGAAGGCATGAGAGGAACCAGAAGGAACTCCCTCACAACAATTTACACCTTGAAGTAGTGGTGTTTATTCAGGCTCTTTACAACTTGGCCAGAAACTCTCCCCAGATCCTCAGTTTTTAAGTCTTTTTATTTAGAATCCCTAAACTGTGTTTTGACTCCCTCACACAAAGAAAGAGTTATCTCTAGGGCTAGCAAGAATTACCTTATTTAAGAATTTACACCTTATTTATATGCTTTGAACAGCACCTTCTTTTCAGACTAATATTCTTGTATTTCTTGACTGCTACAGGCTTTGTCTAGAAAAGCACCAGTAGTCCAGTGATCGCATGTAATTTTTTCTCTACGGAAGTATTTTACAATTTTTAATCATAGAATGGTTTGGGTTGGAAGGGACCTTAAAGATCATCTAGTTCCAACCTCCCTGCCATGGGCAGGGACACCTTCCACTAGACCAGGTTGCTCAAAGCCCCGTCCAACCTGGCCTTGAACACTTCCAGGGAGGGGGAGGGGGCATCCACAACCTCTCTGGGCAACCTGTTCCAGTGTCTCACCACAATCACAGTGAAGAACTTCTTCCTCATATCTAATCTAAATCTTCTCTCTTTCAGTTTAAAACGATTACCCCTCATCCTATCACTCTCTGATAAAGAGTTCCTCCCTGTCTTTCCTGTAGGCCCCCTTTAGGTACTGGAAGGCCACTATAAGGTCTCCCCAGAGCCTTCTCTTCTCCAGGCTGAACAACCCCAACTCTCTCAGCCTGTTCTCATAGGGGAGGTGCTCCAGCCCCCCAGTCATCTTCATGGCCTCCTCTGGACCCGCTCAAGCAGGTCTGTGTCCTTATACTGGGGACCCCAGAGCTGAACGCAGTACTCCAGGTGGGGTTTCACGAGAGCAGAGGGGGAGAATCACCTCCCTTGACCTGCTAGCCATGCTTCTTTTGATGCAGCCTAAGATAATCAATTCTTTCTTTTTTAGTAAACTGCCCAGGTCCTGCCACAGAAACATAACAAAGGTATAGTGGCTGACATTTCTAACTTCAGTTTAGTATGTACCCAATGTACCGTAACATTTCATGCCAGTAACAATGATGGGCCTTGGGGTAATAAGAGAACAGCAGAGGGTAACAATAACAACAAAAGACGATCTCCCAACTGGCACTTTTTCTCATGGATTATTGTACTGTCCCATTTTTAATATTGGGAATAATTTATTGTCACTACATTTTAAAAGACTGCCACTTAGAGGCAAATCCAAGCTGACCTCATCATGAATAAGGATTTAGTGAAATAACACTTTAACTAGCTGTAATTGTTCCTATAATCTTAAGGATTAAAATGTATTGATATGCATAAGAATCCACACGGTCAAACAGAACATAGAGAAAGGAGCTAGAAAATTGTAATTTATTATTCTAGGTCTGTCAGTCCTGTGTGCTGCTCACAACCACAGGAATTAATCCATCTGGAGCCAATTCTGCTCACACAGCAGTTAATTCCATTATTTCATGACTTTTGATTTACACTGGTGGAGGTGAAAGTGTCGTCATTTGTGGGTGATGTTACTCTGATGTTCGGTATTAAAACCACAACGTAAGGCAGAATGACACTGGTCTGTTCTTTTGATAGTGGGAAAAAATAGTTGAAATGCACCACATAAAGTGATCAAAATTATATGTAAGTGGTAACTGTGATTACCAATATAGGGGGTTGTATATTAGCATTAATGACTTATTTTTGGACAGAATCTGTTACATAAAAAATTGCTTCTTCATGTCTTTTGGGAACTTGTAATAATTTTTTAAAAATATAAATTAAGAAATGGGAACATCTGTTCTATGGCCTAAACTCTATACATGTGCTGTCATGTGGCACCAAGCCCTTTTCCCAGAGATAGATCCTGTGCACCCAGACTATCCTTTTGAGATGTTTTACATATGTTAGCATGTGGGCATTTGTATAATCATGTCTTGCATCAATGGGTTCTGCAGTTATCCTGGCAAATAAACTGCTCTGACTGGAGATATAACTACCTCAGGGCTCCAGAGTCCGTTCTGGCACAGAGCACTCCAGTTCAGTCAGGCTTTGCAGACCCATTGCTGCAGCACTTTCAAAACCTTCATTAAAACTAATGGACCGTTACTTTTGAAACCTAGGATTTTTTGAATAGATTTTAGTGGAATTTGCTACTTATATATCAAACAAATAATGATTTTAAATAAACAGAATTGTATTTTCATTTGCCTGAAGTTGTTTCTAAAATAATAAGATTTCAGTTTTTAGAAGTACTTTATTTACTCTGAGATGTGAATGAATACCAAGTTGAAGTAACCTTTTTTTAAAAAATAAAAATAAAAGATCAAACTTAAATATATCCTGGAAAATGTAAAAATTATTCCACAAGATCACTACAGAATGAGTAGTCTCTGTATTAGGTCTAAAGCTAGGATTCTTTTTCTGTGGTCTTCTGAGAACTGGTACCTTGCAAGCTTCAATATTAGCTTTTCAGGCTACTTAACAGACTCTTGATGACTAGACTTAAGCAAATAATATACACTGTACAATTTTTGTGGTCAACATAAACAGTGGTTTTTTTCTGAATTTTCTGAACTTATAATGTCTTCTGCCTTTTTCCCATTTTGAAGTTATCTGTTAACCACTTAACTGAATGTGAATATGTCTAATCTGTTCATTGTTGTAGTGTTAGAGCCACAGTAGTCTTAAGTACATAAGCAAGGCCAGGTTTGTAAGCGGCAGAAATAAAATGCCTAGGAATTTTGAAGTTTGATGCTTCTACTTCAGAGCTGAAGACTTGTGTGCCCAAAATCTATTTTCCCCCAATACTTCAGCTGTTCTAAAAAACCGCATTCTTTCCACCCACAAACACTTCTATTTCTCAATACACACTGTTTTTTATTTCCAGCTTACAATTCATATTGGCTAGCTGTGACTAGACATACTGCTTTTACGTTTCTGATTCTGATTCCTGATTGGACAATCAAAATATATACTGTTAAGTCTCTAGTGAGCAGATTCAGAAGTTCTTACCATAAATATTCCATTATACATGCTCACAGTAGACTGTATTTGAGAACAATTCTTCCAGGGAACTAAATCATTAGAATATATTCACAGAGCCAACACACAAGAGGCAAAAACATAATTTGAAGCAAATTCAATTTTTTGTTTGAAAATATCTTTGTATAAAAGAGATTTTTGTAGCTATTTTACTGAGCTACCTAGCGAGCCAATTCTTTTCCAGTCCTTTCTAGACAGCAGAGTAGGGGCAATGGGAGAGATTTATAGTATATCTGTGGGCAGATGTGAAAATAACTCTGCAGAGAATTCAAAAAAGGTTCATAGTTAGGAGCAGCATAATAAGATTCCAGTCTTAAGCCTGTCTTAGAGAGCCCTGATACACATGCCAGTTGTAGGTCTCCAGCTGTTGAGAGAAAGTCTGTTTGCACTAAGTAAAACACCACTAGCTGTACCACTTCTCACTGAAAGAGATACTAGTTTATCTATGTCCATAAGCAATAGGTCATTCTGAGAATGCATTTACATAAGTTACAGTCAGAGTTCGCAGCTTAATGAGTATTGCAAACTCTATAGTTCTAACTCCAGAACTAATCATCTTCACCGAAAAAATCCCTGCTTGTAATCTCCAGACATTCATATATGTTGACTATTGGCATCATTTCTTCAAATGATGGATCATGATGAGCTAAGACAGATTTTAGGTAACCACATTGCATCATAATATGCTGACAAGCTGAAATGAGTTACATGAGATGTATCTTGCACAGCCATCAGGGAATAGATGTTTTTTAATGATCCTTATTATTGACATCTGTAGGAGAAGCAGCCACAATTCTCCATAGAGTACACTTCCATTAATCATTCTGGAGGTCAAAAGGTATAGATTGTTGCAGTAATATTTGCAGGAGATGCATAAGAATTTTAAAAGAAGTGATTCAAGTGTCTGACATCATGTAGGGATGTAGAAACAATAAGGATACTAAAATCAGTTACTTTGATGCTTATTGATGAAAGGCAGGCATGCTCTTCCACCTCTGAGGGTGATACCACTTCAGTAGTGTCATCCCCATTGTTCTCCCAGAGTATCAATGTCATGTTGACTAGACTGTGTTTTCTGTTGCTTTCTAATTTAATCAGAGAACTGGACCAGGAGGCACTTTGCTATGGTTGAGTAGAAATCTCTGTCACAGCTACAGAACAGCATTTTAAAATGTTTTAAAAATTATGGATATGCAAAAAAAAAAAAAAAAAAAAGGTATACCAATGGCTCTCAGAGTAATGTGTGTATTTTGTAGACCTGTAGAGCATCATTATCATAGTCTCACTAATTCTAATGAATTCATTTTCTCAACCCAGTAAAGTGATGATGTTCCTAAGTTAAGAATAGTATATTGTGATCAGATAGATTATGCCCATTGAATGCATCTACTCTTAGGTGAATTTTTCTGCTATAATTTTTTATATGATGGAATTAGGTATTTCATCTGGTCTTAAGAGAGAAACCTTGCACCTTTGCTATTCTTTAATGCAGGCTTCAGGGTGAACTTCCTTAGAGGTAGTTGACAAACTCTTATGTAGCTCAGCTCTGCAGTTGAACAGTTAATTTGCTTTTATAGAGGCGTAGAATGGGCAACACCTGTCAAATAAGCCAACCATGTAGTCCTCTCTGACACTATGGGCCATAGAGGTGAGAAGGATGTGTTAGCATATGAGCTCAAATATTTTCTGTAAGTGTGGATTATGCAGTAAGAGTGAAGGAGAACACTGCTTTTTAGCCTCAGTGTGATATCTGGGTCCTCAAAATCATTAAATTAATTGCTGAGTCTGAGAATCTCAGAAACCTAGAAAAGTGTGCTTTTACTAAATCCAGTGAAAACATCTAATAGATTTTTTAAAAATCCTGAAAGATCTAGGTACAAGTGATTTTGATTTATAGTTTTGGGGTAAATCTCTTATGATTTTTCCTACTTAAAGTCCCATGCATGTATTTCTGAAGGAAGGATTTAGTTATTGTGAAAATCAGTTCCGAGGTTTAAATTTTGAATTGCTGGTTTTCCTTTCATTTGTGTCATGCTTCCCATTAAGGTAAATCACAGAGTTACACAGACTAGAGAAGAGTTATTTATGGGTTGTATTTGTTAAAGCCATAGGTGTCACCATAAACGTTCAGACCTTTTAAGAGGTTCCAGGTCCATTCTGGAAACCATCGCAACACTCTACCTGTCAGGGGGCTGTGCCATACACACATCTCTCAGGCTGAAATGGGTGGAATAGTATGTTGAAATTGCATGCAGGTGGTCGTTAACTTTCCCTTGGTGGTTAACAAAGGCTATGTATCCTTGTAAACAGGTTAGATAAACCTCTTAGCTCAGAGTAGATCTTTGGAAGAGGTGTCTAGACCACATCCTTAGCTGACAAAATTTGCCCTGTCTGGGTGGAACCAGGGCAGTTTACAGCAGCCAAAGCTCCTCTCTTCTCCTCCTCCTCTCCTCCTCCTCCTCCTCTTCCTCCTCTCCTCTCCCTTCTCCTCTCCCATCTCCTCTCCCTTCTTCTCCTCTCTCCTCTCCTGTACATACAATTTAGCAGCTACTCATGATGTCTGTATACAAACAGCCAGCTTTTTGGTACCACAAATGATAAACATGTAATGTGCAAAATTCACATCCAGTGACACTTCCTCCATATTTTATTATTCTTTTGTAAAAATAATTTAGCAGAGTTAAACAAGGACAAGAAAATGCACTTTAAAAGGCATACAATATTATTTAGCTTCACCTAGCTTTACCACTAGGTAAAAAAAAACCCTACACTCAGTTTGACTGTGCTTACTGAGTAGTTTGCAGTGCCTGTTATTTAAAACAATGATTCTTGTTCCTTTTCTTCATACAGCTTCAGAATCTTTCACAGGCACTAAACTTCCCTATCATAAATCCATAGATAATTCATCTCAAATCTTTAATGAATACTTCTATCATGTAGAAAAGATTAGGCAACCATCTGCAGGAATGTCTGCGGTAAATAGTTTCAGGGCAAGGAAATAGTCTAGATGTCCTTGTGAATCCTGCTTTCTACAGTTACCTTTACTTACTTTTCAGTGTTTCTAGAACAGAAAAGAAAGAGAATGAAGTTATGGAATTCAAGAATAGCTTAGAAAATTACAGTTTATCCTCAGTCATCTTCTCATGAGTTGTAAATGTATAGAGCAATAAAGAGGAACATACTAGCCTGTGTGTAATATGTAGGTAGCTTGCTGCAGTATTCAGTAAAAAGAGATTGTTTATATAAAAACATTACTATTCTGAAATAGCTACTGCACTGGGTAACCGTATCAATAATTCAATTAATTAAATACAAGAAAAAAGCAAAATATTTAATGCAGAAGTAAAATAGTATGAAATGTAAAAAAGCAATGAAGATACCAAAATATTATTATGATACTATGATTTGAATTTTTAAAGGCTACACATGAATAAGTTATTATAGCAGAAACATTAAAATGATGAGAATACTACAAGAGAATGCATTAAAGATTCTTCATTTAAAAAAGCAAAAATAAATAAAGGTAATCCCCTCTGTTTTCATTCTTTAATGTCTTATTACATCCATGAATTTCTTGAGAGAACAATAGGGAATATGAGAAAATAATATACTGCTGAATTTAGAGGATTTTAATGTTAAACTTCATAATGTAAATTTCCTTGATCAGTTTTATTATTTTTGATTTGAATACAAACATTTTGGGATGGATTGTTAGGGAAATACTTGAATGGGAAAAATGTGAACTGCCGAGCAACTTCTGCATACTGGCCACGATAATTATAAAATATGTCAGATTTAGTAGATATAAATGGGTGAAGCTGCAATTTTGTCTTTCATTGACCCCTCCTTTTCCTCTTTGCTTAGTTATAATTCTGCAAAGCACATGTGAAAACACACTACCTGCTGTGGTGACATTTTACATTCATTTTGAATAGATATGAGTCACTTAGCTAGATTCACATGCTCAGTTTCTCCTGTCTAGGTGCAAGATGATGAGCAATTGGGCCCAGGAAGGCAAGTAACAGAGCTTGCACAGTTTCAACATTCTGTGCACATGCAAAGTGAATAAATATTACATCTTTGTGATATTTTTCACTGACCAAATCTGTAACCATGAATAAACAGGTTCAGATCCCACTGAAGATAATGGCTGGCCAAGGGAGTCACTGCAGAGATGCACAGAAAGACAGCAGATTGCATTGACACAAGAAAGTCTAGGTCATCAGAATTTGTGCTATAATTTATATTTTAATTCAGTAATATTTAATTTCTTCTGTCATTAAAAATAGCAGCAGTAGTATTAATCCAACATTATTTCCTAGGAGCAAATGAGTGTCACTAGAGACAA
Source organism: Strix aluco (assembly GCF_031877795.1). Classification (NCBI taxonomy): domain Eukaryota; kingdom Metazoa; phylum Chordata; class Aves; order Strigiformes; family Strigidae; genus Strix; species Strix aluco. The sequence continues at coordinate 100,522,269 of NC_133933.1, read as the reverse complement.
ACACAAACTAATTACCTATGTACAGTATGTTCACTGTTTAGAATGCATAATTATTTTCCCTAACTTTTTAAAAGATGAAATAGTGCATACATATATGTATGAGTATATCTCTGTGTGCAAGAGACAGGAAATCTTATATCTAGTTTCCTACAAATGTTAACCTCTTTTACTTGAGAAAACACAAGAGTGTCTTATAATAAAAAAAATTATTTCCTTAGTACAAATACTATTACCTTTCATGTTTCCACTACTATTAAAATCCTCTCCATGTTTTCATGAGTAATAGGATACCTTTCTCACTGTGTTCATAAATACAGCTCAGTTCAGATCTTAATTCACTCTAGTGAAAGAAATTATTCCATTCAGTATGAAACTGGTCAAAGCTCTTCTATACTGTTTTGGAGAGCCAAAAGAGGACTTTTTATGGGACCAGGATCTATGTAGGAAGTAGGCAAAGACTGTTTTAAGAACGTTTTCCACATTCGCTAAGAAGAGGTTCCCATGGAAATCTAGTTCAGCTAATAGCTATGTAACCATTTTGGCAACCTGCCTGCCTGGTGAGGAAATATCATTTTGAGGGGTTCCCATAGAAAGCTGTAGCTTAAATCTGTACTGCAGAGAGATTAAATTCACCAAAGCCCTGAAGCTGTGTCCTGCAAATGCAGCATTTGAGAACAAGTGCTTCCTTGTGGAGCCTGGGTGCCCTGTTACACTGAAGCAGGGCTGGAGACAGGGAAGGGAGTGCTCCTGGGATTTTATTCTCCTTTGTCACAGGGTTCACTGTAACATAAAAACAACTGCAGTTTATGTTTTATTTCCTTTGGGTGTTTTGTTTTGTTTTTTTAATTTCTAGCCCTAGAGAAGAAGAACTAAAAAAAAAAACAAAAAACCAAAAAAACCCCAAAAAACCCCACAACCCTCTCCATCCTTTGATTGTAATATTTTTTTAAAAAAATATGTGAGAGAGAATTTTATAGTGCAAAAGAAACAGAAAGTCCCAGCTTCTCAATTCTATGCAAAATTGTGCTTCTAAGTCAACACACATTCTGCCATCTAGTGACCAGAAGAAACTGTACTGACCAGCGGCAAGCATGACAAGAAATCTACTGCTGCATATTGCAATAGTATTTTTGTGGGAGAAACTGTAGAATGGGCTACAAAGAAGTTAAATGTGCAGGAAACTTTTTCAACTTCCTGGAAGTCTGCAATTAATCAGATCATATTGAAATCAGTTAATAGCTCAGTCCAAAAATTAAACAATCCGGTTCTTTATATATTTCTATGGCCCTCTTCTTTCTTCCTTTCCCTCTCTGCACCCTCTAATTCCCCTTCCCCTGGGACTTACATAAGCATTTTGCATAATTTCTTGGAAGAACATTTGTGTGTTTGCACAGAGAGGATGCCATGCTACTGCACGTGAGACAGTTTGCATTAATGCACGTTCTGGCTGCAAGGCCTTTAATATTCATTCCATACTCGAGTAATTGAAAACACTCATTTGACTATTTACAGTTCAGGAGTGGGTAGGACAGTATGAAGTACACTGCCAGAGTGCTGTGGGTGAGAGAAGAAAATAACAGTCACTTTGGGGAATCGATTGCCACTTTTTGCTTTTAAGGGTCTGATCAGCCTTCAGGGAGCTGCTCACCATCTCACCTTTCAGACAATTCAGTACAAGCCATTCTCAGAGGTTGCTTTACATTTTACGTGCCCTCAAGGGGTAACCCTAAAGGTCTCAGAATCACTTTTTTTTAGTTCAACAGTTCATCCATGCTGTTGTCACCAACTACTATGCTGAAAAAGGCTTTTTTTATTATCGCCAGTGTGTTCTGTGCCATTAATAGCACAATTCATAGTAGATGGTATAACCAGATCAATACATTTACATTTACTGTGAAGGTCCCATGAAATGTGACATAAAAATAGCCATAAAAGCCAAACCAACATGGTTTATAATGTCATCTGATGACTAGGATATATATGTAACAGGTTTACAAATACTATTAAAGAGCCTAGGCATAAAATCTGTTTGACATGTACCTTAACTTTAATGATTATCCACTTGTCAAAGAGCAAAAACTAACCATTGGTGAGTAGAACCTTGCAAAGCTGGTATTTTTCTTTTGTATTGCTCAGTCTTCCTACCTTGCATTTTTATACTGTTAACAGATGTTTTTTCTTCTTTGTTCCTACAGAGAGCACATGGCACCTCTCTTCTCTCCTAAAAACGTACACCTACATTGGCCGCAAGATTTTAGATTCTCCTTTAAAAACTAAAAAGGTTACTCAATAGGAATAAAAATTCCCATAACATAACATAAAACTAAAGGTAAAGCCAATGGGACTACAGATAAGAGTTGTTGTAAATAATACTCAACTGTAAACTTCGGAATTTCAGACATCATTGTTATTTTTTTTTTCACTCCTAGAAGGCATGGAACTATATTACATGCTTCAGAGTTATATGTAAAATGAAATGATAAATCACATCCATATTAAGATATATGCATTGCTAAGATACTTTCAGGTATTGATCCATTGTGTACAGCTGAGAAGAGAAAGAATATGCAGCCTATTGCAGGAAACTATTGTACTTCCATAGCCACCAAAGGACCACTGACAGCAGGATACATTCTTTTATCAGATAACTAAACCTCAGATTTTCTACCACAAATGTTTGGAATATGTTATGATTTGTTATAAGTCACGGTCTGGTTAAAATGATCTATTCAAGGTTCTCCATAATGCTATTTGTTATTTACCTTTTGAGATATTTCTTTACGAGTTTTATTCTCATGCAGGTAGATTATAGCATTAACAATGTAATAAAAAGCATTAAAACCCTTTCATGTTTTCAGATTTAACTTAGAGTCACACTGGTGATTTCTGGATCAAGCCATGTACCCATCTGCTGCTGAAAAGTTTCATTGCCCCTCTTTATTTAATGAAACAATCTGATTAATATCAATGTTTGAGGCAAGGACTGTCCTGTTTCCTCCAAGGGAAAATTAGGACAGGCATCACCAAAAACTTCTGTTCAGAAACTGATGTCTGCAAAAATACCTTTTTCTGGGATAGAAAACTTATTTTCAGCAGCAAGAACTAGGTAAGAACAGTGAGAATGAGAAAAAATCCTTTATTCAGAATCTCAATTCAAACATCCAATATTATATTCCAGACATCAGATCTTGAATCATGCTGACTTGACCTTACAGGATATCTCTATGCCAGATACTGTCTAGAGTAAGATGGTTCCTATCACCTTTCCCACACAAACAGGTTCTTGAAAACACTGTGCCGTTTAGTCATACTTTAGGCTGACTTGGGTTGAAATGCTTTCCTACCCCAGAAAGCTTTTAAATACTTCTCTGTGAAGTATTGAGGGAAAACAAATGCATAACTAATTCATCTTCTGCATTCATTATTTAGCTAGGATCTGAAAATGGAGGAAAGTTTTATTCTATTTAGCATTTATTGTAAACTATGGCAGTCACTTAAGTTAGATATTTTATTATAAAATGCTTCATAAAAATGCACTGCTGTTGAGCTTCTTAGGTTAATTTTGAGAGCACTGTTTGTACTTACACACAGAAACTGGAAACTTCTGATCCCATTATGAAAATGTACTTGACCCTTATTTTTCTTTTCTTATGAGGCCTGAATTTTAATGAGGCCTTAAAAGTCCTCACCCATGCCAGTACACTGCATTTCCTGTTACAGCTTTTGTTCTCATGCAGCTTTTGTTTAAATACTTCAGCTGAATATGAAAATGAGAGCACTGCTTAAGTCTAGTTCTATTTTTTAACAAAACTTATAAAGAAATATTTTTATCTTTGTTATGAAACATTAACTTTAATATATATTTACTATATAAATGCTTAATATATCAAAGGGAGATTAGTTGAAAAGCGCATCTCAAAGACCATCAGCAATAGTTGAAGTGAATTGAATGTGTAAACTAAAAATGTGTTGCTAAGTGGAAAAAATGAAAAAGTTGAGGCATGATTAGATCCTACATCAACAACTTGTGGTTTAATTTGATTGGTGATACTCGTGAGTACCTCCGTTGTTGTGAATGGAGCTACACTGGGTATAAACCACAACCCTGGAAACTGATCTCCCAAACTTCCCTTTGCCTCTTCACCAGAGGTCTCTGTCCTGCAGGACTTTGCTTGTGCCTGCCTCAAGCACAGGATGTTGCAGGACTGGTACTGGAGCATTCACCACCTCCCTGTATGCCTCTGGAAAGCCTTCCTCCAGCAAAGGTCTTCCATTATTGCACTCTGTAACTTAAAATATAGAATTAAGTCTTCTGCAAGAATGGTGCCATATCCTCTACACTGCCTAATGAGCAGGCAGCACGCAGGCAGCAAACTCAGAGCAAACATGCCTTGCTTTTGCAGCCTCTTCAGGGGAAAAGCTCTGTAAAGTCTCTTGTCTTTCAGCATGTTGGTAATTACAGTTTAAATGGTCATCTGTATTGCACCTTGTAAAAATTGTAAGAGTATCATTCTAATCTTAATTTGCATTAGAATATTGATTGTAAAATTTATAGTAAGAGATTTCACACAGAATAAAAAGCTGTCGTAAATCAGAGGAGCTGTAGAAGAGGTGTATTTTGTAAAAATATATTCATAACACACATGTATACACATACATATATGTATATACATTACATGTATGTATGTGCATATATTAATTATATTTTATATGTATTTCTGGGATGTATTAAAAATGTTGAATGTTTAATTCTCAAAATATATTTTATTAATTAGATTTTCAAATATTCTCTTTAGCATGCAAACTGCATTGCTGTTCTCAAATGAATAATTAAATTTATATTTTAAGTGGTACCATTAATGAATATTTACAAAAAGGAAACACTAATTTGGAGAAATATAATAATAATTTACTAGAACAAAAAAAACCCCTCTCTCTGCTGATTGACCCCTTAAAAATATCTTTGTCTTTTATTATTTCTTTACTCCAAACAGAAATTTAAGTATGTTTAACGATTTATCAAAACAATGTGTTTTCAAATAATATTTATTAGTAGCATTTACATCTTATATAATGTTTTGCATCTTTTGAGGCAGGAAGGTAAGTTTTATTATCTTCAAGACTTTACAAATTGGGGAGAATTTTGAATTTTGCGTTTGCAAGGTAACCGTCCAGCAGAAAAGTATTTTTTAATGTTTATATTCCTAGTGCTTCAGACACCTTCTGCCTCATCAGAAACTTCATGTGGTTGTAGTTGGAGTAGTTTAAATGTTAACCCATGTTTCCCAGCACACACTTTCTAAATTAGAGTCCCAACAAAAACTGAATATTTAGCACCAAGCTGCAGGCAGCTGTGTGTGCTTGGGAGGACCAGAGGGAATTGTGCTGAAGACACAGCAGCCCCCCCAGTAAGTGCAAAAGGACCCTCCATATTTCATCACCGAAAGGAAAAATGGAGTCTGAGGTGAGAAGGCTAGGGGCTTTGCTTAGGACCAGAGAGGGGAGATGACAGCAGTGATAGGATAAAAAAATGAAGCACTCCTGTCTCCCACACTCTGGGCCTTTATGTAATTGTTTTTTACATATATTTCCCTATTAAAATCAGTGGGGACTTTTTAAATACCGAGGGCAAGATATAACCTATAGTCTTTATAACAGAGGTTTCAGAAAGGAAACAGTTCACAAGCACTTGTTCTACTGGATTCAGCCTAAAAATTAAGCAGTTCATTGGCTAACTTATTATTATTTTGCATTGCCACCCAAAGATGACTCATTATCTCTGTTGAAGGCTTCATTAGCCTGAAAGACAAGTGCAGAAATAGAAGTCCTCTGGAGGAGCAGCAGGTTCTGCCACAGAACAGCAATGTCTAACACTGTCAATCATTTTCTGGTGTGGTTTGCACTGATTAAAAGTATAGGAATAAAATGTCTGCATTTGAATAATTGTTTTTGTTCCGTGTCATACAGCTGATTTATAGTATGTGTCACTACACTGAATGTTGGTTCATACAATAAAACCATATTTGAAAAGCAGCAGACACAAATTTAAGTATTTATTTATTAAAAGCTGAGCGTAGCAAAGTTAAGTTGATGTTAACTGCCATGATCACTTGCCTGACTCTTGCCAGCAACTTCCAGGTATGTTTAGGAACATATTGCATGAGACAGTATGTGACTTTTGAGAAATGTCTACACACAAGCTTTCATAAACCTTTATTCTGTCTTTAGAATTTGGAATGATGGGAGATCATACAATTAAAAGTCAGCGACCTCGATCTGTTCATGAGAAAAGGGTCCCTCAGGAACAAGCTGATGCTGCTAAATTTATGGCACAAACTGGTAATACATCAGTTACATTTTTCTATTTACTGTTGTTAATTTTAGCAAAACCACTGCATGTTTCCATAATCTTTTGCTGCATATTTGTCAGTTTTCTAAGCTGATACTTTTTTTGAATCATTTATTTTTTTTTTCACCAGTTAAAGTCCATAAATAAAGTAGCTGAGAATTAGGTAGATCATACAAAAACATGCACTGTGAATGTGGATACTGAATCATTTAGTGTAAGCATGGATTTCTTTAGTAGTAAAAGCAGTCTCACATGTACAAAACACAGGACTGTGACATACTAACTTTCTTCCAAAGATGTTAAGAACATGCTTCAGAATTTCTATATAAATAGACTGAGGTCTAATCCCAGCTTTAGGCATTTATCAAATTAATTAATTAGTAGGGTGACTTTAATGTGCATACATTCAGCATTTACTATCTTTGGCCCAGAACAACAGCCTATTCTCTAGTTTCCAGATTCATAATTGCTAAATTAAATTGGCCATAAGTAGTTTTTAATTGGATGTGCAAATTATCTAACAGCTTTTCATCTAAAACATACTTTCTAATTTTGTTGGAGCGACTTCATCTTCTTTAGATAAAGATACCAAAATGATATGACAAACCTAGAGCTGAAGTAATTGAAAAAAAAAAAAAAGCCTGTTTACCAACAGTTACCAACGGTTACCACAGCTGCCTTTGAGGTTAAATGATAAAATTTCAGTGGTGCGTTGAATTAAGCTCTCATACACCAAAACTTCTGCCCATTTTGACATCAGTAATGATCTGTGTATCTGTTGGTAAAATCTCTTTAATGGTTCCCTACACACTGCATTCCAGTAAGTTACTGTGTTGAAAATCTTGTGCCCCATAATTATTGTATGGATTTGAAACAATTTACTCTGTATTCCATAGTTACTAACCTAGAAAATATGCCTGCATCAGTCATACATAATGCTTCCAGTTTATATTCACTTTAGTAAAAGAGCTATAATTGCTTCTAGTTATATTGCATGTTGACTTAGTAGTAGGGTGCTTTACCTAACAGATTTGCAGAAATCAATATATTAAGTAATCTAAATACATATATAAGCCAATCAGTGTAGATCTGTTTGGTAAAGAATTTAGAAGGGGAAAAAGTCTGTTTCCCTCCTATTAATCTGTGGGACTACTTTTATGGCTAACTCCCAGTTGATACAAATGTAAGCAAATGTAGCGAAAGAAGGAGCCTAGAACCCTCTTGGTCTCCTTGCGGTTTTTGTTTAGGCAAGTAGAACTTACTGCTTACATACCTAGCTCAGACTTAGAGTGTTAGTTGCTTACTACATAGAATAACACCTTTGCTTTTATGCTGCTTCTTGAATTCATACAATTACTCCAAAAAAATAAGGTAATCTGTTTTATTTCCTCATATAAATCCCTAAAACTTTCGTATTATCAGGTAAAACTTGTATTTGATAATTTCTAGTCATGCATTGCAGTGCATCTATTATGGGTGTTAGAGAACTGCATTATAAATGCAGCATTTATACCATCACCTTCTGATGGATTGTGTGTGTGGAGTGGGAGATGAACGTTCAAAATTATACAGGCTTGGTTTTCGAGGTCCTGTTCTGAAAGCATGTGAGATATATCAGCAGAGCATATAAATTTACATGTCCAACTTTGAGGAAATCTATATTTTACATACTGTAGGTTAACCCATTTTAAGTAATAAAATGTGCTCTTATTGGACATACTAATTTTCATCTCTTCATTTTGATTTTCCTTTGTAGTGATCATTGCATATTTTCTTCACCTCTAATGCATCCATTTTCTTGTGATATAATTAATGTGATATCTTCTTAAACTGATTCATAAGGTTTTTTCTAACATACCTATCTCATGAATTTACCCATGTACTAAGAAGTCTAATAGCCTTTAAAGTAAATGGATACTGAGTTTATGAGGTTTCTTATATTTTAAGCCTGTTTAATATTTTATTTTGTGTAATAATAAACCAGATGTAAAACTGCATCAAAATGTTTGCATTGTTTTAAAAGGAAGAGAGATAGGAATAGAGAATTGTCCTGGAAAAGATTTATGAAAAGCATTTAATACTGTTAGAATAGTGAACTTAATCCACTGAATTTTGCTGGGAATGGAAGAGTTTTAAAACGTGGTATTAAAATACACATTTTCCTGTTTGTTTGTGAGTGATCTGAGGCAGTAAAACATTTTATTTAAAAAAATAATATTCTGTGAATAATTTATTGTCCTATATTTGTCATTTTATGTGTTTGGACTGATCCTTCCCTTAGGTGTTATGGGATTTAGAGAGTATAATACAGGTAAGTGTTACACAGATCAATGAGGCCTTCCATACAGTAAGTTATGTTTCCTCTTACATATCAAGCAGCAGGGGAGAATAAGGGCTTAGTAGCTTGCCAATAGTTAATTTTAGATTGTAGGCTTAATACGATAGATCTAAAAGTTTAAGAGTTCTCAAGTAATGGAAACTAGAAGGAAAATAAAAAGTAGCCCTTCTGAAATTTTCAGTTCAGAAAAGAAAAAAAAAATGGAAAAGAGATAAAGAGAATAATAGAAGATGTATTTACAGAATACGTAGGCAATCTAGGTTTATTCTAGAAAATAAAGAAGTCTTTATTTTCTTAAATTAAAAATAGTTAACTATGCTATATGTCTGTAAAGATGTTTCCCTGTGTTAAAATATTTTAAACTAAGTAATAATCATACTCACAGCAGTACAAAATACTCTGAAAAATTAAAAATTACCAAAAAACCATAATGCATTGTGCAAAAGGAAGCGAAGCAGCTGGTGAGATAAATTTGTTCTTTATTTTCTCTGATTTTACTCTTTTTGCACCATACATCATGTTGATGTGGAGAATCTTGCTCCAGCAAATGTTTAAGCCTTCTATCCTTTACATATGTTGAAGTATATTGCTAGAGTCTGCCTTTTGTGAATAGACAGTACATATATGCTCAGAACTTCTAATAATTAATATTAATTTCAAAATTCACTCAATACAATCACATTCTCAGTATCATGTTACTGCTACTTTTCGTCATATTCCAAGGGTTAAGAGCAGTTTTTTATTACTTTAAGATATCCAAAACTTTATTTACACTGAGTATATATGACTGTTTTACATAATGAGGAACACCCTGAGAAACACAGCTTTGATTTTTTCTGCTGTTTGACCTTTCAACTAAACCATTTAAACAAAGGCAAAGTCAAACTTCAAACACAGGAAAAGACAAAAAATATTAGCCTAGAAACCCATAGTAATACAGGTATTTTTACCATGTACATAGGACTTATAGTACGTATTGTATAATTGTTAATGTCTACCTACATATTAGCTATATTTGCCATATTATATCATCTAACCTAAACCCAAGCCATGTAACAACATAATCAAAATGCTAAATTCATATCAGAAAAATGATTAAAACAATAATCAGTGATTAAATTTCTCATTTTTGTCACCTCACAGATAAAGAAAATGACTACAAAAATCACTTTGGTGAATATTTGTATGTAAAAAATCTCATCAATTTGTCCTTGGCCATAGAAATTTTTAGAATTGTATATGATTTCATGAAAAGCAGAGGGATTTCTATGCTAATTATAAAACATTCTGTCTTCTTACTGAATAAGAAGAACATTTTTTTAAAAAGCATTGAATAGCCTTAGAATTGCTTCTTAGAGGACTAGCAGAGACAAGCATTTTGCAAAGGTTTCATGCTTGGCCTCTGGGAACAAAAAAAAAAAGAGCTTGGACAGATGCTTGCTACAAAAGCGCAGTGTCAAGAAATAGTATGTCATTTACTGCATTCTTGGAAAATAACACCAGAGTCTTCCCGGTTTGCAGACATTCCCTTGATTGTGACCAATATCAAAACTTTTGGAAGACTAGAGGTATATTGATATAACTTAAATTTTAAGCAAGCTATTCAAGACTGAAGGTTGTACCATGCCACTGATTTTAAAGCAGAAAATCCCATTTGTTTCAAAAAGGACTTAGGTTTAAAAATGGAGGGTGTAATAGAGGCTTCAGCATGCCATTTTATACTGATTTTTAATGAAAGAAGGTAAACATGAATCCACAATGTTCAGTGAGGTATATTCACATTATTTTTACATTTGCTTTCTGAGAATACTCAGGGGATCCAGTTTTCTGAACATGTCTTTGGTAAAGGAATTCCAGAATTGTGTGTATGGCTGTTCATGGAAACTAAATTAAGCATTCTTTCCTGAACATCCATGCAAGAAGACTTTACACATTACTTGCTTTCAAAAAAATAGAAATAATATAACGTTCTATCTCTCAATGATAAAAAAATTACACTATCCAAATGTATGGTATTAATAAATCACATCTGACAATTTTGAACATGTACTATACACAGTAATGAGATCTAGCACATCCAAGAGTTTAGCACACCTGTAGGTCAAAAGCAAGGAGCAGATCTGTTCAGTAAGTGATCAAACCAAAGTTCCCATCCCACCGTTCAGGTTAAAATTTGGTAAGCAAAGTGCTTCTCTTTGCCAGGGAACTTCTTTCAAATGCTAGATGACTCTCCTCCACTGAAGAAAAGACAAGAAATTAGAGGGTTGGTTTGGGTCTTTTTAAAAATCAGAATTCCCTTTGGTAGAGTTCCTTAAACTATTACCTAGCCTTCATTCTAGAGTGATAAGTATAAATATCAAAGATAAATCCTTTACTATTATATAAAAAGAGTTGTCTAAGTTCTTTTAGCATCCTGAGGGCAGTGTTGTTTCTCAAGTGTTGAAGGGCAGTACTTCTCATAAAGTTGTAAATGATGCTAAGTGATCAAAGTATTTCCCTCTGACAGGCATTATGTGACTGCAACATTGTAGGTGTATTTATTTTCTATTCATTGCATATTTTCACAGCTGCTTTACTCCATGAACTTTTAAATATTTATTTTGGTGTGGTACTTTTTTCTTTGATTTAAAAGAGCAGACAATAACGAGCTTTAGCAAAAAAAAAGTCTCATTAATACTTATGTCTATATTCATGTTTGTTTGTTGTCTTGAATACAGGTGAATCTGGTGTTGAAGAGTGGGCGCAGTGGAGTACGTGTTCAGTTACTTGTGGTCAAGGGTCGCAGGTGCGAACCAGAACTTGTGTATCACCTTACGGGACACACTGCAGCGGCCCTTTAAGAGAATCAAGGGTTTGCAATAACACTGCCCTCTGTCCAGGTAGTGTTAGCAGCCAATAAATAAAATTGTGGATGTTTTTGAACTGTATAATGATAAGAATTTGCAACTATATTATTATTATTGTTGTTGTTGTTATTATTATTATTAATGAATTTCATAAGGATATTTCAATTAGAGCAGAGAAGTGCAATTCTATTCAGCTGTGAAATTTTGTCATGTAGATTGTTATTTTTACTTTCAGAACAGTCAAGATATGGAACAAGGGTCCCTTTTTTCTGACAGTTTCAGATTTTTTAAAAAAGTCTATATTCTCTGATTTTCATTCAGAAGAGAGAAGGTATAGCATGAGTACAAAATACAAACTAAGGAAAAAATCCAGATCACCAATACATTAAGAAGGAGAGACTGATTAACAGGGTGGGCTAAGTTAACATATATTACTCAACACTGCTATTGTTTCGCCATTTAGAATACTGTCTTCTAGGCAATGGGCCAGACAATGTTCTCTACACAGTAATGTCTTCATGGACTTCCCTTTACATTGTTCTGGCAAGAAAGGGCAACAGCTGCCCATCAAAGGAAGAAAGATCAGACAAAAAGTAAGTCTCTTACATCTGACACAAGGTAAAGGTCATCAGTGTCTTGCATCACAGTTTTCCTACTCCTTTTGTCTCAGAGATCTGGACATACTTGGAGTTAAGCAGTAGTTATACACTAAGGAGAAGAGACAGGCATGTTCAAGTTAGTTGCTGAAAGGGCACATCTCATTTCTTTAAACTCTACCTGTGGATCTGATTAATCTGGGATGAGAAGCAAAGGGAAGGCATATGACTACATTAATTAAGTAAATGCAAAAAACCTATATGCCTTCCTTCAGATGCACAAATTCCTCAGGTCTTTGTAACGTTTGATCCCAGGGGGGTGGTGAGCCATTTTCAGCTTCTGAGGAGGGTCCCTCAATTTTTGAGGTACACTAGCTGTCATACACAGAGAATCCCCTGGACTTTATCTCAGTAAGTAGTAACATGTAGAATCAAACTCTCATGTTGTTACTGTGTGTTGAAAAATATCCAACAGGAAGTGCATATGTGATCCCATCGGGGTTTGTGTATCAGCATTATAAGATCTTTAGGAAACCTCTGTAATGGAAAGCAACTTAAAAGATTGCATCTAGATAAACCATCACTGTAATAAGAACCGCTCTCAGCACCTAATGCTTTATTACTGTGCTTTAGGTAAAATTCACATGGGATTTTCTAATATTTCTAATATGGAAATTCCCAGGCAGGGCTGAATTCAATCACTTGAAGTGTTTTCATACAAAAATGGCATCTATTTCTAAAAAGGTGAGGCTAGTGTAGAGTCTGCCAGAGGTGGGATACATTGCAAAAGAACTCTTGACTTGATAGTACAAAAATAAGAAGTGAAAAAAGAGAACTATAAAAGAAAAGAACAAACATTTGAAACAACCATAGATTTAAAGATTCCTTTGAAACTGCATGAAGTATGAAGATGAAAACACACAGTGCAGCACTCACAATGACATGCAGTTCTGCCTGCTTTCTTTGTCATTTAGTATTACCTAAGAAGAGGAAAGGCATCTAAATCACCTACTTTTACAGAATTTTATCTTCATTCCAGTAAGGAATGAGAACTTTTCATATCAAAAAAAGAAAAAAAAAATCCATGTAATGTAAAAGCTAAGGTAATTAATTTCCTGTCAAAGCAAGCTGGAAAAAAAGTTAATTCTTAAATATCACATTGTCTAGCAAACTTCTAAACAATGCTCACACAAAAAGACTGCTCCATATTTCTCAGGTCACAAAGGAGCTCTTTTCTTACACATGAAAACCCAATTCAGGGTACAGCTTTTGTTTCCAGATACCTGGTATGAGTACCTGGTATGAGCAATGGCTACCAATTCTCATTGGCTAAGAGTGATAGTGCCAAGATATTTTCTTTTTCAGATCAGCACAGTTGATTCTGATAATCTTTATGTATCTTGAGTTACATTTTCCTAAATAATTAGTCTTCTGGGCTTAATCTTTCATGTTGTTTCACATAACTACAATAACCTTATTAATTTATGCTGGTCTCTGGCTACAGGGTCACTACTGTGTGGCAGTGTGCAAGATTAGCAATTTAGAAATATGTTTTCCTAGTCACAGATCCATTAATTTTTCAAACGTCCCTTTAACTATTAGACTAAATATCGTCTGTCTTAAATATATTATGTATCTTGTCTCAGAGAGTTGCATAGTTCAAGGATTATCCCTGGTCCATGCATAACGAAATGCATGATTTGTATACTAGTATAATTAAAACACAGATTTGGCATAACAGTCCAAACATATACATATATAACTGGGATCTGGCCTGTGTACGCAGACCTGTACCACTCATTCCATACAGCTTTTGGACTCTATTGTCACAGCAAGATTTTACATGGTGGAGCATAAACTAGAAGCAATAAACATACAAAAACTTAACAGTGGTCTCTCCTTGAAACCTACAAATAAAAAATCTACTGGGGCATATTCATTATATGTTTGCATCATTAGTAAAAGGCAAGAGGGAGGATTCTGAGAGCTGTAATAATGTCTCCTAATCAAAAGTTGCCCCTTCAAAATAAAAAAGTATGCAGAATGGCCTACTGGACTATACTTCAAGAATCTATCCACAAGTATCAAAGGAACCTGTTAAACTTGCAAATACTTGCAAGTCTTCCAGAGTATTATTATCTGTTGCCCTCATATACTACCTTTAGTGTCTAAGATACTGGGATGTTAGGAAATACATCTCTCTGTGATCTCACTGTCCTGGAAAATTTTCAGAATGGGATTCACCATATATATATATGTATTAGTATTGAAATGAAGCTTTAAATTTCAAAATAGTACTCCTGATAATTCAAGTAAAATCATGAAGGAATCGTTATTCACATAATTTTTCATTTATTTATATATGTTTTGTACCACTACTATTTCAGGTGGGGGAGTCCATTAGGTAATTCAGTCTGTCTTGGAATCAAGAGCCTTCTAGAAAAGTTCAGCATAGTACGCAACAAAACATAGCTTAGGTAGCCATCGTTACTGGTTGTGAGCAAGGACACCTCAGGATCCAGTACACTGCAGTGCCACTGATTCAGTTTAGTGGATCATTTCCTTGAAGTTTAGATCATCTGAGTTAGTTTTTATTTCTCCTTTTTCATTGTCTTCAACAACTTTTACCACAAAATTTAGCTGAAGCTCATCATTTTCAGGCTTATGGGTAAAGCAAGACATGTCAGGAGCAGGAATACCCTAAATCATCTAAAACATTTGTATGCTCAAAAGCTCTATTTTGGCCACTTTACTTATCTGCCTTTTTTTCTTAGGTCTTATATCAAGTTTAGCCATATTGCTGAAATGTTGCACATTTTGATACATTCTGTGCCTGCATGGTACAGTGACAAAATCATTACAGAGAAATTATTCCTATCTTTTTTTAATTCCTGTAACTTCATTGTTAGTAAACTATGCTCTGGAAGTTCAGTCCTTCACTTGAGAGGAAGAGTAAGACAATTTAAGCTTTACAAAAGGAAACTATAGCACTTAAGTGAATTTAAATTTGTGCATATGAACCCTCTAATTTAATTTTTAAAATTCCATTAATGTAGCATCTGCTTAGATGGAGTTATTCAGCCATATTAAACTAAGATACCATAGAATCATAAAATCATAGAATGGTTTGGGCTGGAAGGGACCTTTAAAGACCATCTAGTCCAAATCCCCTGCAGTGAGCCAGGACATCTTCAACTAGATCAGATTGCTCAAAGCCCCGTCCAACCTGATCTTGAATGTTTCCAGGGATGGCGCATCTACCACCTCTGTGGGCAACCTGTTTCAGTGTTTCACCATCCTCATTGTAAAAACTTTCTTTATATGCAGTCCAAAGGTACTGTCTTTTAGATTACAACCATACTTCTTCTCCTGTCACAACAGGGCCTAATAAAAAGTCTGTCCCCATCTTTCTTATAAGTCCCCCCTTAAGTACTGAAAGGCTGCTATAAGGTCTCCCTGGAGCCTTCTATTCTCCAGGCTGAACAACCCCAACTCTCTCACCTATCCTCACAGGAGAGGTGTTCCATCCCTTTGATCATTTTTTTGGCCCTCCTCTGGACCCACTCTAACAGGTCCATGTCCTACCTGTGCTGAGGACTTCAGAGCAGGACACAGTACTCCAGGTGGGGAGTCACCAGAGTAGAGAGGCAGAATCACCTCCCTCAACCTGCTGGCTGTGCTTCTTTTGGTGCAGCCCAGGATGCAGTTGGCCTTTTGGGCTGCGAGCGCACATTGCCGGCTCGTGTCCAGCTCTTCATCCACCAGTACCCCCATGTCCTTCTCTGCAGGGCTGCTTTCAATCCCTTCATCCCCCACCCTGTATTGATGCCAGTGATTGCTCCAACCCAGTTGCAGGACCTTGCACTTAGCCTTGTTGAACCTTATGAGATTTGCATGGCCCCACTGCTTGAGCTTGTCCAGGTCCCTCTGGATAGCATCCCATCCCACAACTGTGGGATGTGGTCAACCACACCACTCAGCTTGGTGTATGCAAACTTGCTGAGGGTGAATTCGATCCCACTATCTATGTCATTGATGAAGATATTAAACAGTACTGGACCAGTAACACTTACAGTGAAACATCAATGGCCTTAATAGCTTTCCAATATCTGTTCAGTTTGAAGCTGAACAAATCAAAAGCATTTAAACCCTAATAAAAATCTCCCAAAATATGCGTGTAGGATGAAGGCCAGCATGGCCTCACGCCTCCTCCCACTTCACAGCAGTTGGGTATTGTGAACACTGTGGGTGTTCACTTCAACATGATTAGGTTCACAGAGTGGCAGAGAAGGGAAAGATGCTCTGCAATAATCCAAACTCATTGTGCTAGCAATCTTTTTGACAGATAAATTGGCAATAATCTGTATATTTTTGTCCCAAATAATGAATCTTTCATCTGAAACTGTGTTATAGAAAACAGTAACTCCTCTGTGGGCCAGCTCTCCATCTGGTGTAATTTGGCATAGCTCATCTGGCTATAATTCATCAGATATTATAGGGTATTTTGCATTTAGAAAATGTTATTAAAGAAAGAAAATGTAAATGAAATATCAGAAAAAATATTCAAAGGTAAGAAATTTGAAATTAAGATGTTCTTTTAAAGCTGATCTGGATAATACTGGACACTTCTGTAATACATTGAACAGATTAATTCTCCTTGATATTTGTTTACTGACATTGGTTGTTTTCCTAGTGTTATGCCTTTTCCATCCTTGACTTTATTAGTTATGTACTAGTTTCAGATATACATACAAGAAGCTACTGTGAAATCTTTATTTAATGAGCTAAAATTTGTCATGGAAGATGATTTTGGACACAGCTTACCGAAAACCACAAATAGATATAGGATAGAGTTTGAGTCCACCCATAGTGAAACATTTTGTTCTGGCTTATGTTCAGATCCAAAATCACAAAAGAATTATTCTGTGTTGCTGCTAACATGCAGTCACTTTTGCCAGAAGAGAAATACAACCTTTTGGTTCAAGACAGTATCTTTAAAGAGCCCCTCAGCACATGTTTTTTGTCATTTTTAAATGAAAACAACTAACTTGTAACATTTTGACAGCATCAAATCAAAACTCCAAATTAAACAATAGACTTAAACTTGTATGTACCCTGGAAAACCTCAGCCTGTGTCTACTTAGTGTCAGGACCTTTCTAATTTATTATTTTTTACAGAATAATCTTTTTCTAATTTGGATTAATTTTGGTTTGCTATGTTTTGTGCTTTTTGAACTTCTTGTTGCACCTGAGTATCTTAATGAACCATTGTGGTAACAGGAGATGAAAGTTTATCATTGTTATTACTGACTACTGTTTGGAATCGGACCTGAGAAATTGATTTCTCATTAATTTTTCTCATCTGATAAAACATTTGGAGTCTTAGAAATATGTCTGGAATCAGAATCTACTACTTTGTCAATGAGAAAAAAATCTTCAGATCATATGGCTGGATCAGAGTATAGTACCTGTCTAAGTATAGTATCTGTTGAGAAGATACGAAATGTAAGGGATTATATGCAAATGTAGGTATAAATTTACTAGTTTTAGAAGAGTTAGGTTTCCTGGTTTTGACCAAAATGTCACAGTTAATTAAGGTCTCTAAAATAACTAGACTAAAGTCTGTCACTTATTTTTGAATGCTCCTGAGGGTTCGGTTTCGGTTTTTTTGCTAATATAATGCAGATTGATGTGATATTTAGAATAAGATAATTTTAATAAAGCTAGCCATGTAGGATGTGAAATAATTATTTTGCTTTTTGACCACTTGTATGTGACCAACTAAAAATCTTTCATCAGTTGAGCTGTTATCTAGTAGGTTAAAATCTTCCCTGAATGAAGCTTGACATTTTCTGTGGGGTACAATTTCTCAGAAGTTAGTTAACAAATTTTTTACCTCAACATAGCATCTGAAATGACAATTTTCCTTACTTTTAATGAAATGCAATAGAATCTACCTAAATGCAGAACTCCCCTTGATCTTACTGATGATTTTGTGATAATATGCCAGGAAGCTGAACATTCTTCCACACCCTTGGCAACTGAATTTCACCCTAGGAAATGTTATTCTGATCCCTACAAAAAAAATAATTTTATTTGTAGAAACTGGGCAGGTGATACATGCCTTCAGGGCAAAGGAAACCAATACACAAGAAGTTCTTTCGCAGTGGTGAAAAAAAGTGAACCAGAAAATCTCCTTCTTCTGTAATGTTGTGAATCATTACCAATGATACACTGAGATGTTATACACTATTTCACCCTCCAGACACCCTTCAAACAGACAGGGTTGCAGAAACACACACAGTTATGTGATACCAAGTGTGATGCTCAGTCTGGATACTAAGTCTCTGGATTTCTCTTAAATGCCTACTACAGTTCTCATTACTACCTTCCTGTTCTCACAAAGCCTAATTTAAACCTGTTCAACTGCTTTTATTTAAGCAGAAGAAAAATAACTAAAGTTTTGCAGTATTTTTCAATTCATAAAGAACTGTTTTACCAACGCATGTATGGAATTGTCTCACCAATACATGCTTAACTATCATATATTAGAGAACTTTCTGAAAATTTAACTCGAATTGTTTCTGAAAAGGGAATGCATGTGGTATATATGCTTATATGGATATTGTATATTAGTTTCTCCTACAGTGGAAAAAATTTAAGGTAGAGAAAGATGCATCGTCTATGATTCTTTATATAAATTTTATTAAATACTTGTATATAAAAATATTGGTATGTGTTTGTAATTTATTGTGTACTTCTGAAGGTGTTTGCAGTTTGCTGAGTGAATATTTTTTTAACATAGAATGATGCATGTATTACTGTGTATGTTAAATCAATTAATACGTTCATGTAAGGAAATAGTACAAGCCTCTTTTGCTTATGTGGTCTTGGAATTTTCATGGAGAATAACTAAGCACATGTGCTGCCATGTTTCCACCAGAATTTAAACAAGTGAAACAATTGTAAGAAAATGGCTCCGATTTATTCTGGTGACACAGTAAGAAATTATTGCATTTATTCCTATATTTTCAAAAGAAAGCTTAGTTTTGATTGCTTCAAGTTTTTACTGTTGCCTTGATACATAAAGTACATGCCTGATTTTCACAAAGACTAGTCTCCTGAAAATCAGGGCTATCTCAAGTCAGGCACCAAAGATATCATAACTAACTTTAGAAAAGGGAAGCCATCTTTCTTAAAAGAATGAAAGAAAAGAAAATGTGGTAGTGAGATTAGTTTAAAGATTAGAGAAAATGATTCTTTTAAAATTGAAATTACCTATGCACTGATTTCCTTGAAGCTGGCAAAGTAATTCCCATTTAAAATATTGATCTTGTTTATTTTGAAAGCCTTCTGTTACTTCTGTGTCTATTTCTGGTTAAAATCTGTTTGGTTTGTTGCAGTACATGGCGTTTGGGAGGAATGGTCACCTTGGAGTTTGTGTTCATTCACATGTGGTCGAGGCCAAAGAACTAGGACAAGGTCATGTATACCTCCCCAGTATGGGGGAAGATCATGTGATGGACCTGAAACACAACATAAACCTTGCAATATTGCACTCTGCCCTGGTGAGCTCATATAGCAACTCTCTGCTTTGTTACAGTGCATTCAATGTGCGTTGTTCTGATGTCTTTTATTGCCCTTTGCACACAGAAAAAAAAGTTATGCAAAGTGAGTAGGTGTGGTAATATTGTTCATAAGTCTGACTGTAGGGATTAAAGGATATAATCAGGATGGTAACTGTTCAAGACACTACACAAGCAGACAGTTTTTAGTTTCTTCAAGATACTCTCCGTAGGGCACAGTATGTTGTGTAGGAAATCTTGATTTAGGACGGGTCTTGGAGAACCAAAAGGCAAACAATTTTCTGAGTGTGACTTAAAGGGAGACATTCGGAGGTCACACAGTTTGTGTCCACCATATCTGTTTGAATTATGTTTGCTTAGAGGTTCACTTTAATTATTTATTTATCATACAACAAACATATTTGGGAAACTGTAAAATTTTAATTGCTATTTATTCCAAATGGATATTATTTACATGTGTACAGAGAGAAAGGCTGACACAAGCTAGGGCATTATTTGAACCCCAGTTAAGCCCTTATGATAAGGATTTTAAGTGCCTCATTTCTGGGAGTTAGTTGCTAAACCTAACAGTAAACATTGTGTAGACTTCATGTTAAGTCGTCTATTCACTGCAATTGAAACTACCTCAAAAAAATCATATATTCTTTCAAAATTGATTTTAAAATTTTTGTCCATTGGTTATGATTAATTTTGACCAAAATCTTCAGTATCTGTGCATATAAATGTATATACATATATATGTGTTTATATATATGTGTGTGATACCTAAGTATTATATAAATGCATATAACGCCTAAGTATTACAGCAAGTTCAATAAACATAAATATGATTATATATATAATAATAACTTATTGAACTCATTGTAATATTTAGGTATTAGAAAGGTGTCAGGTAGCTGTAATGTGAGAAATTTCTTTCATGAGTTCTGGTCTGAGAGTGTGAAGGTTGCCCTTGCAGTGGGCTTGTTGAATATCCATGGTTCACAACACTGCTGCAAATAGTTTCTCCATAATCGGAGCTCTTCCTGAGAAGGGTTGAGGGCATTTCATTAGCAAATGGTTGTTTGATCATTTGAAAACAGAGATGAAGGAAAAAAATGGAATGTAGTGCCTTACAGAATTAAAACTTAGTTTCTTGGATTTTTATGAAACCTGAATTTTGCTTTTCTTCTGCTCAGCAAAGCATACTCCAACTTTAGGACAAAATTTGTGGAAAAGTTTTAGTGTTGAATGCAGCTGCAAAAATTTTGAATTAATCCAGTTTTTGGCCAAGTTGGCAGCTGTGCAATTTTACATGTGCCTATACAAAAGTAATTAACATGATATATGAGCATGAAGCAGAGTTGACAAGAGAAATGCCAAATAAAAATAGCAGAGAAGAAATTAATGTATTCAGTTCAGTATTGCAAAGAAACACAGAAGATTTTACACCTAATCTGTCAAAATAAGCAGTTATTTGAGAATTCTGGATTTTGAACAGCCAATTGTACCTAAATGCCTTTCACCAGAAGAAGTTATATACTAATTACATTTAAAAGTAACAGTTTAAATCTTTGCTGAATGTTAAGATTTGCTGTAATTTGAATGTTCAGTTTTATAAGGGAATCTTCATGTTGAATTCTTTAGTCTTTTAACGGTATTTCTGATATAGAAAACTCACATGCTGTTTGCTCCTAAAGATAAAGAAGAGAGATGTATGAAATATATATGAGAAGCTACGGAATGAGTTTTCTCCAAAGACACTATAGTAATTGATACGATCTTTCCTACCCTAAATAATACTATATAGTAATGAATAAAACTGAAGAGAGTGCACTGAAATGTAATTTCCATAATGTTTTCCTCTTCACATAAAGCTTTTATGATTAATGAGTGCAACTAGCTTCCATGTTTGGAAAGATTTCCATTCTCTGCTGAATAAATTACCAGGGTGCAGCTTCATATCTTGAGAGGCATCTGCATTGAGGAGTGGTTCACAGCCAGGCATTACATAGAATATTTAATACAGAACTTTAGGAAAAAGCCTCAAAAACTCTCTTCCATTAATTCACTGGTTGTTGAGATATGGATAGTATCTTTGAAATGTTAGAAATGTTCTGTGGTTACTGTCAGACAACAGTAAAATAGTTCACCTCTGTATTTCACTAAACAGTGATGCACCCATACAGACACAGTGTGTCAAAGCACTAATTACTGACACCATCAATTTAGGAAGCTGCTATTCCAACCCTCCTTTAGAAGAATCCTGAAATCAGGGGCTGGCAAGTGCGCCAAGTGAAGTTTGTCGTTTTCAGTGGTGGTGCTTTTATAGCAATAGTAGTTATAAAACCAGGTTGTAGTATTAATGAGTATTAATCAAAATTGTATTACAACCTACATTTTGAATTTATATTGGGTAACTGCAGGTGCAGTGAGGAACTGATGATTGCTGAAGTCTGCATGAATGCAGGACTCTGAATTAGCACAATCAGTAATAGCCCATTTCATAATGCTTACCCATTTTCAAAAATACTCTCTAGTCCTATTATCTATTACAGACCATATAATTTTTTACTTGTATAAGAACTTAATTGGTTTATATTTTTTATTATTTTGGGTTTTTAATATTTCCATTTACCTCAAGAAACTTTCTGAAATATGAAATTAAAAATAACAGTCTTAAACCTTTACTCATGGAAATATTCATCCAAACTCAAATATACGGGGCTAATACAAAATACTAAATACAGAACTCATCACCCTATCTATACTGTTTAAAAATTCTACTTGACAAATTCAGAAAGAAGATTATGCAAGATGCAAACACAGAAGCAGACCTGAGGAGGAAGGCAGGCCATTTCTGTCCTACTTTTTATCTCAAAAGAATGTTGAAGAGCTGGGATAATATGCCTTACAAGGAGGATGAATGACAAAAGTATATTCAGCATTATAAGTATAGAGAACAGAGACTGTATGTGAGGCAAAGTGGTAACTCCTGTTTTCCTTTTCTTACTCAACTAGAGAGACCAAATTCCAGAGTCAAGACTAAGAATTTTATAAGCTGACCCATCTGAGTGATCTCCGCATCTATAATAAATTACTTTGAAGGGCTCAGCGTTTACGTGATACAAGATTGGCCCCTGCTTTTGCCTAAAAAGACTAGTCTTTTTAATAAGGCCTTATATGGTATGTGGGCAAAATCATAATTTATCCATTGTTATATCAGTATACAATTAGAGGAGATGAAACATTCTTCACTTGAAGAAAAAGGAAAACAGTTTTAAATTATTTTAAAGTGGCTCATAATGGTGGTTTCTGTATTTGATTGCTGTAAGAAATCAAGTGTCTTCAGGCTAGGCCCAGTCCAAGAGGCTGCATTTAGGCCTAAGTTGAAACTCCCTAACCTAGAAGGAAGCCACAAGGCCCTGCCCAGCTTAGGTGGTAACTCTGCTGTCTCCATCTCTTTTGTGCCTGCCGCGGCAGTCGACGGACAGTGGCAGGAGTGGAGCTCGTGGAGCCAGTGCTCAGTGACCTGCTCCAACGGCACCCAGCAACGGAGCCGGCAGTGCACGGCGGCGGCCCACGGCGGCTCCGAGTGCAGAGGGCCCTGGGCCGAGAGCCGGGAGTGCTATAACCCCGAGTGCACCGGTGAGTACCAACTGGGACTGGCGCAGGGAGCTGCAACTCTGCCTCTCCTGCTCAGGAGATACTCCGGGGCCAGTCTGGCCAGTAGCTCTGACCCGGGAACTGGGAGTACGCCAGCAGGCTCCCGGGCCACCACAGGCCTTGGCGAGCTGCAGAGGGGCAGAGCAGCAGCCTCCAGAGGGAAAGAATACATCTGGAAAGACTGCATGATGGGCTGCATATCAGCTTTTTAATTTTATCACCATTTAAAGGACATTCAGCAGTTTTAGAAAGATATGTTGAAGGACAAAAAACTTTATAAAGTGTTTTGTGAACCTAGAAAGTGAACGTGTATGAACTGATTCTTTTACACTGAGACTACTTCATGATCTTCTGGCAATATAAAAGCAGCCTTCCAGGGTGGGTAAATTACATTTATACCTACTTTTAAGCCTCATTTGCACTGTCAGAGCATGTAAAAATCAAGCTCCTAAAATATCACATGCAAAAATGTTTTCATTTAGTTTTTTAAAGGGTACTTATGCATGTTGTAAATGTGTATCCTTACCATACAACAGCACTATACAAGTATATAAAAAAAATACAAAAGGGACAATGTCTGTTTTTCAGTCTTAAGTAAAAGCTTATGTGAGCCAATTCTTATTATTTTATCTTGAGATGCACATCATTTAGACAACAATCCCATATTTAGGAGCCAAATACAGACTTCCCCATATTCCCTGGGCCTACATCTACTACTTCTGTCACTGTTAGTTTTATCTGGGGGCCTTTCTTCTCTTACCCAAGTAAAGAATAACCTGTCTATCCTTGTTTATGACTGTCATTGTGTTACAACAGTAATTATATTTTTCCAAACAGCAAATGGCCAGTGGAACCAGTGGGGCCACTGGAGTGGCTGTTCCAAATCCTGTGACGGTGGCTGGGAGAGGCGGATAAGGATCTGTCAAGGTGCTGCCGTGACTGGGCAACAGTGTGAAGGAACCGGAGAGGAAGTTAGACGGTGCAGTGAACAGAGGTGTCCCGGTGAGATGCAAATATTATCACTGTTATTATCTACACTACATATGGCTTACCTTAATGGTCATCTTTAGGAGAGACGAGATCAACTTCCATAGAGCAATAACCATAAAGAGACATATTTGGCCTTGCTTTACACAAGTCACTGATGTTTTCCTCAGTAGAGCTGTGTTTATGTAGCTAGGTGTAAACTAGCCCTATTGGATATATGAACAATACATCATGTTTTAAATAAATCAAAATACCATAGTAAAGGAAGTTATCAGAAAAAAATATTACATTGCCTAGGTATGCCTGTATTATTTGGAGCAGCAATGATTTGCTACAGAAACTCTCTTTGGATGAACCATTTCTCAGAATATCAGGGCTGGTTTTGTAAATCATGGAATTCCTTTTATCCAGTGTACAAGAGATGTCTTTGTAATATATTTGGGGTAAATTCCAGTGCAATAAAGGAGAAAGTGAACCTTACTGTACTGTATAGAATGAATGAATACATGAGCAACATTTTATACAAAGAAAAGTAATTTAAAATGAAAAAGGCACATCTTTCCTATTTTAATATAATGTTTAAATATATTTCTTTGCACACCTTTTTACTTTGCCCTCCCAACAGTTTTAAGTCTTTCCCACTGAAAGCTAATAAAAGTGTACTTTTGAGCTTCTTCAAAAGTGATGAATAAACAAGAACAGCTGGTGAATCTGATTGTATTTATCTGTAAAGACACATTATCCTAAAGTAAAGGAATGCCTTGTTGAATAGGTGTAAGATAACAAGGTGTAAGTAGTGTAGGATGTCTTAGCTGTTCACTTGGGAAATTGTGTGTTCTGAACTGCAAGCCAAGAAGCAGCAAATATCAATCTAGCAATCTCTTTGACTTCTAAACATTTCAATGGCTATATTCTCTGACAGCCAGAGAAAGGACATAAATGGCAGGAATGCTTTGGGTCAGGAAATAGGAAATATGTCAGATGTGAATTTTATGTTATCAAACCCCAAATTTTCATAGGCAGCATATTTATCCCTTGACAGCCATCAAAGAACAGTTTTCGAAGTATTTGCAGTATAGTGGAACAATGAATCTCATTGCAGTCAAAGAACAACAAAAGGACTATTTGTAGTGATAAAGTTATAATATTATACTGGAGAAGTTAACCAAATTTAACTTCTCAAATGATCTCTTTAATTTTAATATGACATTCATGATTCGAAAAACCATACAAACCAGTATTTTTATTGGATTCCTAAGCAATTTATACTTTCCATAGTTAATGCAGACTTCCTCTATAAATGCACAGCACAGAAAGTCAGTGTGAATCTTCGCAATAAGCATTCAGATCAACCAGTTTCTGCTTATAAAACCATTCTTGAAATAATTTGCATTTGTATATTTAAAAGTAAAACCATGCTGCTACAGTCCAATTTTCAAAGGTTGCCACCTGCTGTTAATAAAATATTTTACAGATGTATTTACAAGTCAAATGCACACAGAGCTTTATTTGCCGTTTGGTAAATTTATTTATTTACTTGATTAATTCCAGATTAGAATCAGTATGCTTATAGAAGCCATAACCTAAAGCACCTTTTAACAAGCTATACTTGTGCAGAAGATTATACATTAATAACAGATTTAATTTTTCTGTTTCTAGACTGACATTTACTAAAGCAGCTCAGATTTAAATGTTGACAGTGGATAATTTACCAAAATTTTATGAAATTATATACAGACTTACATTTTATAAACACCAAGTAAAACTGAAAAGTGCTATACAGAGATGATTGTTTAAAGTCTAAGCAAATTCCATAGCCCTAAAATAGTTCAGAAAAGCTATTTTTGTCTCAGTGGTTTCTTTTCTATGTAAGTCATTGAGAAACATGAGGGACTAAAATGTTAATTTTTTCTTATGTTAGCATTGCTTTTCCTTTAGTGTAAGACCAGATCCTCAGCTCTGTAGATCTGCATAACATTTCTGTAAAGTGGATGAAGCTGCAGCTGTTTGTATCACCCAGAGGTCTATAGACTTACAGAAAATCAAATTATAGCTGACTTTAATCTGTGGAAGCAAAAGGATAACAAAACCTTTTTCTATGATGCCGGCCACTGTTAATAAGATACTTTGCAAACAGAGTTGTTTACTTGACTGACTGAAAATCTTGACTGGATGTTTTGTAGTTTGAGTTCTGCATTGTCTGAACATTATCCATGATTGTCTTCATAGTCAATCAGTGATTGTCTTCAGATAGTTTGGGCAGGGAGTGAATTACATCAGACACTCCTAGAAGCTGAATATAAGCAGCGCTAAGCAAGGCAGCCTTGGAACTATTATCTGAAAGTTGGTTTCTCAAACAGCTTGGTTTCTGGACAAATGTTGAGTATCTTTCTTTGTGATTTATTTCTATTCACAATTATAAATTTTAAAACTGTGGTTGTTTCCTTCCATTGTGTAATATTCTGGGAACGAAAAACAAAGATCTGAAGATATTTTGTCTTCAGTCATTGCTCCTTTGTTGTATCCCAAATGTACAAAGTCTAGATTTGCTAAGCAGCTAGTCATGCAGGAATCACTGTGGAAAACTTACACAGGATGAATGAACAATAGGTCTGTCCCATAGGAATAAAGGAGACAGCTAGGTAACAAAAGAAATTGAAATCCATGACTGATAAGGACTT
Organism: Strix aluco; assembly: GCF_031877795.1. Classification (NCBI taxonomy): domain Eukaryota; kingdom Metazoa; phylum Chordata; class Aves; order Strigiformes; family Strigidae; genus Strix; species Strix aluco. Next base: position 100,495,241 of record NC_133933.1, on the reverse strand, counting down.
ACATGGCAAGCTGATCAGAAACTATTTTAGAGAAATGTGTGAGAGAAATAAGGTAAGTCCCATCAAATGTGTCAGTAAAAATTAGGAGATGTGAGGACTGAGAACAAAGTACAGTATTATTCAGGAGAGAAGACTTCTGTAAATTTATTTTTATAAAAATAGGACCATGTTCTTATGACAGTTTTAAGAATGTATTAGGTTCCAGTAATACAGTATCACTTTCCGGAAATACTTGATTTCATAATAGTTAATTCTATAATTATTCAATGCATGTTCCAATATTTATGCTTTACCCAGATTTTACTCAAAACAGATCCTCAATATTTTTCTCATAAGCCTATTGTCAGTCATAGAAAACATAAAATAGGAATTGTTTTGACCAAAATATTACTGAAAACAATTATAGACTACCTTGTTTGTTAACAAACAGATAACAGTGCAGAACTGCTGTCAAAAACTAGTTAACGATTTCCTACAGAACATAGAAGGTTTCTTCAGGGGCAATACTAGCTACATAAGATAGAATATGAGAAGGGGGAAGATTCAAATAATTGTCAACAACTAAATAATAAAATTAAACCTTTAGGGTTTGTTTTGTCTCTGATTACAACACTATTCTACAAGATGTTCAAAAGCTTTTCTCTATTGCCTTTGTTTAAGATAATTTTGCCTGTGGCATTGAATTAGGATTTAAGAGAGAAACTGTAGTTCTAGCTTCATCTGTGAGCTGCTGTGTGCTGTTGGCTAACTCGCTTCACCCTTTTGTGACCTTTTCCCATATTTGTTAGCTGCCTAGCTAGATCATAAACTCTGTGAGGATGTACGTGTCTTTTGCTATGTCTGTGTGTTGTACAGAGCTTCCTCAGATCCCAGGTGGGTTGATTGCCTCTTGGAGATGCATGTCCTCTCACCATTAATGTCAGAGGAAGACTGTGCTTCCAGACCACTGAGTTTGTGGAGTGTTTGTGCTTATGTGGGATGAATTCAGGCCTATCATGACAGGGGTATAATGTGGTAAATTTGAGTACATGCTCTGTGTGGGAAGATATTGCTGAATCACATCATCAGTGAAAGAGAGATCTGCTTTCTATTTGCCAATTTTAGCAAATTTACCTCAGCATTTGCTGTCTGCTTCTAACTTTTAGCAATTCTCTATGATTTTGTACAGCTAACTCACAGTTATCTGTGGGTGTGTTATGAATTAATTGTGCCATAGTTACAGAAATACTTGAACTGGTCCTGAACAGAGCCAGCAGGGCCGGCAAAGATTTTTAACTCAGATATAATACCACTCCAGCGTGACTGTAATGTCTCCATGGGCAACATGGGTTGGAGCCTCGCAGATGCTTTAGTGTGGGTGGATGTCTGTTTAGAAAGCTCTGCCAGATATATTTTATCTTTGGGAAGAACTGGTTTGGGTTTTATGCACAGTATTCCTTGATCCAGGGTATTTGTACAGTGCGTTGCAAGGCACAGAGTCAGCCAGGGACCAGGAAAACTTCTTTGCTTGGGCAAAGTGAGACCTCTTCCAAGCTTTGACTTGCTCCCACACCTCTTTCCTGATAACTCTGCATTTTGGGAATGCCTTTTACTTTGAACACAACACACAGGTGCACAGATTATCTCTGGCACTAGGCTAAAGTTAAAACGTAATCTTGAGTTCTGAAAAGTGTGATGCAAAAAGACACAAGTATTACCCTTCCAAATAAACCGGAAATCTTTGATATTACCCATTACTTGCTAACATAAAAGAGAAAATGCGGTGTATGTAAGTACACATGTATATGCATGTATGTATTTTTCTCAGAAGAAAACTACATTTAACATTAAGTATTTGGAGGGAAGTAAGAGTTCTAGTTCTGAGAATCAATACCTAAAGTGTTGATTAGTGAACACAACGCATTTGAAATGGCCACAGCTGCATGACAAATATATTTCTCAAAGAGCTCTAAGCTTTAGCAAATTTGTGTAATTTATAATATTACTTCCTTATGATGTTAATTTACACTCCCCAAATCAGAACATTTCTTTTGCTTTTAAGGTCATAATAGGATGGTAACTGTATTTGCTTATGTCACCAGCTGGTTTATGTTTATCAAAATCTGCTTTTCCCATTGTAATACTGGCCTGATGCATTCACTTATTGGGCATGTCTGAAACAGCGTTAGTATTCTAGATTATGAATATAACAGACTTTCATTGGGTTTTGCCATTAATGGATCTCTTGCTTTTTTAGCAGCACCAACTGTCTTGATTTTATGATTCAGGAGTGCTGCTGGTGAGGCAAATTTAGCATTTTTTCTGCCCAATTGCAATTCATATTAGTGTTACTGAGCCATCTGCAAGGTATTCTTTGTCCTCCACAAAGAGAAGGTACAGCTTTGTGCAAAAGTCTGCTCAGTTCCCTTACTCTCCTTACTCCTCCAATAGCAGAAGTACAAAACAGGGAAGATGGACAGTTTTATGGGTTAGGTAATGGGATGGGAAAAAGCTGTAATCTCTTCCTGCCTCTTCTAGATATTTCCCATGCAACCATGGGTGAATCACTGAATTACTTTCTGCCTTATCACCCCATCTATTATAGTGGTAGAATTTCCTCTCTTTTCCTTTTTCTTGTTTTGTAACCGCTTTGCTGTAATACAGTGGGGTTACAATTTTCCTGTAATACATATAATATTAAATAACTCGTGGCTTTTCTCTGTTGAACTTGGAATAAATTAGATTTCACTAACTAGCATTTGTCAGTACTTTTAAGTTGTGAGATGACTTCAGCCAGATGTTTGCTGTGTTAATCTAATTTACTCAAAAATTATAAACTGGGAATCTACAGTAAAAATACAAAGAGCAAGATGAATGTAAGTCATGTGAAAATAAAGCACGAAGCATTTTCAGAAGCTTCTTTTTCCCCATGCAGTTCTGTTACTATGAAATTGTGAAAATATTTTTTCCCTTTGAATGATATTGCAGGAGACAGTAAAAGGCCATTTTGTTTTATAGCCACTCAGTCGCACATTATTGACTATACTTGCCTAATTACCAACTTGTGCTGAAACACATTTCAAAGAAATAACCTTCTTTTTGGCCTTCAGAATATACAACTCTCATTTGATACCTTTAGTGCATTTAATGATTCAACTGCAGTTTCAGAACTGATTCTTTTACATACAGTTTAAGTTTTAGAAAAATCTGTAAAATTTTAGTGTAAAATAAGCATCACATCTTATAACATTTTAAGTATAATCATCTTCTGATAGATGCTTAACGTTATTGATGAAAATTAGAGCAACAAGATTCAGACCTGTTAACATTGCAGCTACAACCTAAAGAATGTTTGTTTGCTGAGGAGTATAAAGACACAGACTATATGAAAAAGATATGGTCACAAAGATGGATATTATAGAGAAATTGCAGGGTTTGCATTTTTACATTTTTGTACTTCATTCTTAAAATCAAACCAAATGATGTTAGCATACACATGTCAGGAAGAATTAGGACAAGATTGAAGACTTACTTTTCTGATATAAAATATCTGTTTTACATTAATGTTTCTATTTAAATTCTCATTTCTAAATGGCAGCACCTTATGAAATATGTCCTGAAGACTATTTGATGTCAATGGTGTGGAAAAGGACCCCAGCTGGGGACATGGCATTCAATCGATGTCCTCTCAATGCCACAGGTACAGTATTACTTTGAAATTATATGATGATAAAAAAGGGGAGAAATATTCTGCATTGTGTTCTAGACATAATCGTTACTAGAGTCGTATACATGTGTATATATGCAGATATGTGAATATATCTATATAAACCCCACATATTTACATGTGCATATACATACATATAGTATATACATATACATATACCCTGTGTCTTATAGCTTACATATATGCATGGGTCTGTGGTGTGTGTGTATATATATATATACACACATACATATATGCATTATAGCCAGAAATAAAAAGCTGAGAAGAAATCAATTTGACAGGACCTATCAGGCAAAGTGATGAAAATGAAGCAAAACGTAAAAATCTTTTTAATTAAGAAAACACTGCTAAAAACCCACCAAGTGAACACTGAAATGTGTTTCAGAATCTTATACTACTTGCTATATACTGATAATCATTGCACGAAATTGTTTCTGTGTGTGCTTTTAAAATAGCATGGAATGTAGTTTGAATAAGGTTCATTCTTTCCAACTGTTCTCACTTATGTAAATAATGTCTGTCTTCTTTGTGACTTACAGGCACCACTAGCAGACGCTGCTCTCTCAGTGTTCATGGAGTGGCCTTCTGGGAACATCCAAGTTTTGCTAGATGCATATCAAATGAGTACAGACACTTGCAGCATTCAGTAGGTGCAAAGCCAGCTTTAGTACTTGCTCTGTTTATTCATTACTAATGGTGTGCAAAAAACCTTACTTATTTACACTCAAGTCAGATTTCTGGTAAGAAATGCCAGGAGGAGAATAGACCCAAAAAAGAATAATTTATATTAATGTATATTATTCTGATCTTATATGTTACTTGTGTTTGAGTGAAAGAAGCTTTGTCTTACTGTAGAAATGGAAAAATTAATCAGATTCCCTTTTTTCATGTCCACTGTGTGAAATTTTGATAGGGGTCAGAGGTAAGACATATTCTGGTTTATTAGAAATGAGATGTGAATAAATTAAATTTACTGGAAGAGTGACCTGCTGAGTAATTTTATAATACCTTGAATTCTTTAATTGCACACTAGGAAGTCAGAAACGATATTTCTTTTTTTATATCAAATTTAGAATTTCACCTTCAAATGTAACAATAGGAAATTATTATAGGGTAAAGCTATTGCAGTGTCTTGGAAAAAGTAAACTAACTCTAGATGAAGAAATATTATGGGTTTTTTCAGTATTCTTAACAAAAAGTTTCTTTGCAAAGCATATGCATTATACATTTATCTACTGCCTATGTTTAAATGTATAGATGTAATACATTGTATATGTTGCATTATAAATATACTACCATGGTATATGCCAGGTATATTCACTGCATTCTATTTCCATAGCTGAAGCATTCATCCAGGTTAATACTACTGTGGGAAGAGTTCCTTTGAAGATTCTCTTGGACAATGGTTTTTGCCTGCATGATATATTTTACTGACATTCTTATTACTCTGCCTCCTTTTCCAAAGGCCACCGCTCCATTAATCATTCAGCAGAGGGGCACTAATACAACCGTTGCTTCATAACTTCCCAACCTTTCAACCAAGTGCAACACTTCTGTAGTGTTTTAAAAATCTTTGGTGGCTTGAAAAGTAGTAGTCTGACTGTCATTCCTCAAATCTGACTTGCTACTTAGAGGAGATTTTGATTAATTCCTTTGAGCTGCATTTCTGTTTCATTAGATTCCAACTTTATTGAGGCCTGGGATTCAGTTTCAGGGTAAGCCAAAGCAAGCATTATTTTTAAAATAACACAGAATACTGTGTCAAAGCAATTTTTCCCACTACAGAGAAACTTTCTTATTTTATATAGCTCTCTGAATGTTGCTCTGTCTCTTTAGTGTTCACACTGGATAAAACAACATTCAGTTGGCTGTAACTGTTTTGCATTTAATATTTTTGATATTTTATTCTTTTGCAACAGCTGCATATAGTATATCTAAACATACTTTATGGGCATGAACAGCAATACATTTGTATTTCATTTGCTTAGAATCTGTATTTTAATAAATAGCACAATAAAGGCAATAACTGTAGGTACTAGATAAACAGTTCTGAATACTAATAATGTCATATTGCAGGAAAAAAATCACATTTTGTAATTGAAAATATTGAGATATTTCAAAGTAAGGCAAATTACTTCTTTTACTTGATATTTTTGCATTTAACTATTACAACCTTCTGAAATTTTTAAAGGATTTTGAAATATTTTAAAGGATTTATTCATCTTGACCTGCCTGACCAGAAGACCATCCCTTTAGACCTTTGTTCCTCTGCTCTTACCTTTTTACATTTCATATCAACATTCATTCCTCATGCCACTGATTCTGTAGTGATATTCAGACTTCTCTTTTTATGTTATTGCTAGAAGTCATTCATAAGCAACTCAAGCAGTGGGAAACGCTCTTTCATGTTATTCAGTGATTTGACTTGCCTGGCTAACTTTTGGTGAGGCACCAATATTTTTTGAAGAGCTGCAAGTCTGCCTGGCAGGAAGGGGTCATTGTTGAACAAAAGAAGTAATTTGTAACCCAGATCAGATTTATCTATTCTTCTATATTTCATTTTACAAAGTATTAAATATGACTAGATGACACTGTGAAATAGTCTTTTGCCAAATAACATTTCAAAATAGCTAAAGCTTCTTTAAAATTACACAAGCATCTAAACATCATCTTATTGCTGCACAAAATTTAAGTCCAGTTTAGATGCATACAAATTAAAGGAGAAAAGTGGATTTCTTTTACACTTGGGAACTGTTCACAAAGAAAATCAACTTGTCTTACATCTTACTCCTTCTCAAAGTGAACAACGCAGTATATTTAAAGAATTGTAGAAAATAGAGGTAAAGACCTATAAGGTCATTGCCCTGCAAATGTAGGCTTGTCCCCCCACGATACATATGTCAGCTCTATAAATCCCTGCAAATAGGGCTTTATAAGGAAGCTGCTGACAGACAGTGTTGCTGTAATAAATATGTGTGCTTATGAAAGCATTTATGAGATGCCTCAGTGTGCTTAACTTATCAATAATGTTATTTTACCAACTCAGACCAGAAATAGCGGGGGCTGTCACTCAGTTCTGTGAATGTTCCCATAAAATCTGAGTCTGAGCTGAATCCTTTTCAGTTCTTGCCTGCAATACATAAAACAGAAGTAGGTGTATAGTATTCAAAAATTATACTTCTGAAGTTGGTTTAAAGCACTTGATATACGTAATATACATATAATACTTAATACATTAAAGCATACCCACCTGGAAGAATACAGACAGGTCCCTGTCTCTTTGCCCTCCAAACAAGCCACGTATGATCCAGAACCAGCCCAGAAGTCATGTAGTTGAATTCACATGGTGCTGTGCCCAAGTAAATACTCCCCTAAAGAAAAGCGTTTCATATGCTGGGAGCCAGAGAATGCTGCCTTGGCCACAGACCCTGCTGACCTGGCTACACAGATTCTGGACTGGAAACTTACAGTTATACTAGTAAATAAACTAAACAGGGTGACTGCCCAAGCTTAAACACTGTCCTTGTAGTCATCTACTCTGTTTAACTGTTTATCTGTTAGCATACTCCCTGAAATGATCGTAAGACCATACCAGTGGGCACTGTCCCAAACAATGCCTAGCATCCTTTAGAGGATAGCATGGCACAGAAACCATTCCCAGTAGGCAATAAAACCATTTTCTGGGACAGAGGAAGAAAAGAGAGCTTACCTTGAGGGATACAAGCTGTCTGTGCTTGTTGGCCTCAGAGCTAGAGAATATTCCCATGGCTACTTTATTTACCTGTATTTACTGTTTATATAGTAAAAACACCTTACATTTGGGCAGCTTGAATTGTGAGTAGTGAAGTTGAAGGCTCCATGGGTCCATCAGTGAGGCCACACCTGGAGTGCTGTGCCCAATTCTGGGCTCCCCAGTACAAAAGGGATATAGTGTTATTGGAGGAAGTCCAGCAAAGGGCTACTAAGATGATTAAGGCACTAGAGCAACTCTTCTATGAGGAAGGGCTGATAGCGCTGAAGCTGTTGAGCCTAGAGAAGAGAAGTCTAAGGAGGGATCTTATTAATGTGTAGAAATACCTGAAGGAAGGGTTCAAAGAAGATGGAGTCAGGCTTTTTTCAGTGGTGCCCAGTGACAAAACCAGAGGCAATGGGCACAAACTGAAACACAGGAGGTTCTGTCTGAACATCAGGAAACACTTTTTCACTGTGAGGGTGACTGATCACTGGCACAGGTTCCCCAGGGAGATTGTGGAGTCTCCATCCGTGGAGACATTCAAAAGCCATCTGGATATTTTTCTGGGCAGCCTGTTGTAGGTGACTGTGTTTGGGCTGGGGCATTGGACCAGATGATCTCCAGAGGTCCTTTCCAATTTCAACCATTCCATGATTCTGATTCTGTGACTCCCATGACTCCAGAAAATTGGAAATTCACACAAATCCTGAAAAGTTAATTCATAGACTTCCACTCTAATACCAGTATGTTTTTTGCTTTCTTCCTAAAGATAACTTTTTCCTACAAACATTAACAGAGGTTTTCAGCAGATGTCCACATTAAGCCAGAATTCTATGCTATATATAGTGTAGAATTCTACCACATAACCACAGGTGATTGACCCCTGAAGACTGTTTCCTTATTATATGTAGCTACAGTAGGTTCACTGCCTCATGCACAAAACCTCTTGTAGTTTTACAATTTTCTCTATATATTACTCACCTGGAAGGGATATGGGACAAATTTCAACCCTTAATAAACAGTATTAAAGTAGCAGAAACACAGCTAGTGCTTCATGTTCTTCAGCTTGAGTTAAGACTTTTACGGAGACAATATGGTAGCTATGTAAATCATGCTAAAATGGCACTATCTTTTCATTTCAAAATCCATTTGGAAGCCTATTTGCAAAAGGTGAAGAGTCAGTAAAGTTAAAAATACACTCATAATGCTAAAGATAATATACTTTGCTCATAACCCCCAGCATCATTAATAATTTAGCTATTTTTCCAACCACTTACATAATGTGCCAGGCAGAATTACTGCCTGTACTTAGAATAGGCATGTACTGGCACATCAGTTGCAAGGTACTGGCACCTCAGAAGAAAGCAAGGATTTCCATTGGTTAAATGGAATTGTCTAGATACGTGGACCACTTTTTGATGCATATATCAATATTGTACTTAGTACTCTATTGTAATAGTTTCAGAGTAATTCACAATCTTTAATTAATATATCACTTCAACATATGCTTGAGATCAGTACTACATCTCCATTTGTTGTTGATGGGGAACTGAGTGAGACCAATTAAGCAAGAAATTTATCTCTGGTCTTCTGTATTAGTGCCTAGCCACTGTTCCTTCTTAATGTTCATACCTCCCCATATGACAGCACAGATCCCTGGCATGGTAAAAATATAACTACAGAGCCTCTGAAGAGACTATACACTGGAACATGATGAAATAGTGCAGGGGAATAGTTTGGCTTGTGGAGTGGAGGTTGGCCATCAGCTTAATCTTTCAAGGGCACATTGTCCTACACAATTCATGTGTAGAAGCTTGAGTAAAAGCAGTTAAGAGGATGATGCACTTCAGCTATGCCACAAATGTGCAGCCTGTACTTTCATTAGTTTATTTTACCTTGTGCACTATGGAATACAGGTCCCTTTTAAAACTAGGAATGATAATTAGATCTCTTTGAATAACGGAACCAATTAGTCATGAATAATTTATCCAACATTTGGTACAAATCAGTCATCAAATGAATTTAACAAATACTGTTTGACCAGCTTATACAGATGGTTTAATAAGAAAAATTATTTGCTGAACAAATTAAGGGACAAAAATGCCAAAATCCATGAAATAAACCCTTGGGAAATTATTTGGTTAGCTCTAATAATAATACTTAAAGAATCTAATTAGGATTATTCTTACTAAAGCACTATAAGTGGAAAATGCAAAGTGATAAATAGATGTTGCTTTGCCTTCTGGAATCGTGACCTAGAGGATCCAGCAACAACTTGATGAACACAAAAAGAAACATCACAGATAAATATCAGGTTTTGTTCTCGTTTTCTTGTATTTCCCTAGTGTGTTTGCACTACCTGCATCTTTTCATTAAGAAAACACCCTTAGTCAAGCACAGTGTTTCAGGACTGTTACCAGTCGTTGCAGCTAAGAAGGACTATATTGTCCAGCAATGCACAATTTGTTAAATGTGTTCTTGAGAAAGAGGAGATTACAGCAAAGTCTTCCAAGTGTCTGTTTTATTGTGGATGGAGTTGAAGAAAAGAGGTTGAATAAGATCTAGGGGAAGGGGATATCCTTTCTTCAGTTCCTTCTGGATAGTTCCTGGTCACATACTGAACACCAGATTTTAGTTAATAGGGAGGAATTTCCCTGCTTTCTTTAATTCCATGTTATATTCTCAGAATTTGGAGGTTTTTTCCCCACTGTGGCATAGACATGATTTGGGTTTGCAGACCATTTTACCAAATCAATTACTACTGTAGCAGAAGTTATGGACCTTGTTAAAGTCTATTCTCTCCACCTTTGGCAAATAGTTTCATTTTCTGAAAGCTGAACTCCTTTGGTCTAACTAGCATATTTTAATCTCTTTAAGAGTATCTGTTGGTAGCTTAATGGGCTGTTATATATAGAAAGGCAGATTAGATGATGATCTAATGACCCAAATTTAGACTGTATAATCTTATGAAGTATTCTCATTGCTTATTATCTTCTTTTGATCTAGAAGCAGAAAATGGTCTGCCTAATTATTTTACCTAAAATAGTTTACTTGAGCTAGTACTTAGTTAATTTGGACTAGTATTTTTCTGAGATATGTTTTCATAAAAGAAAGATATCATCAGTCAGTGAAATATCTCAAATAAAAGTTCATTTCATTTTCATACTTTCTTGAAGCCTATCGAATTTGGTACACTACAAGCAAGAAGACTAAGAAGCAAGAGCCCGGCATTAGGAATATCCTATATCATCCTTTGTATGAACAACTGCTTCTGAGAGGCACAGCCAAAGACTTGATCTATCTTAATCCATTCTACAGATGATAGCCACCTAAATTAGAAAACAAACAAACAAAACCAAACAAACCAAAACCAAACAAACCACTCACCCCAGCCCTCCAAAAAGCAAAAAGTCAAAACCAAGAAACAAAAGACTTGAATCAACACTAATGCAGAAAATGAAAATGAGATCAAAATAGGTCGGTATGGAAGAACAATGAGTTTTCATAGCTTATGAGATCTTTGTGAAATGAATATCTGAAGCCCATATGACCATTTTTAATGAAAACCATTAAAGAATCTTAGCACAGAGTATTAGAAACTGATTTTGTGTAAATGGAGAAGTTACTTGAATATATAGGTCTGTTTCTATTTTCTACTCTGTTATGCCTGTGTTCTGATAAGATTTATTGAATCAGAAAAAAAAATAATTTTGTGAGGGATCTGCTTAAAAAATATTGGTAATATATCACTGACTCAGCACGCACTGGAATAGTCCTTTTGCCTAAAGTGAGATTTCCTCTAAATGGCTTTTGGACACTAGTTCGGAAGAGATTTGTACTATGCTCATAAATAATGAGGAAGACTAAAGCTTGTCATCAAGAAACTTTGTTTCTGAAGGTCATCTCCAATATTATCAGAAAATGCCTACTAATACAGCCTGTTTTCTAAACCTAGGTAGCACAGTTTTCAAACCTGGATGATGAATTCTACATTTAGTTGCTTTGATAAAAATAAGGTACTAATTTGTGCCAGTTTGAGTGATATGACACCTAAATGAAACATGCATTTGTGCAAACTGGGCTGCTTTTCTATCAGAAAGAGGAAGTTGGAAAACTGAAAAACCTCTTAACTCTTGAGAGTTAGGAAGGAAAAATCTGCATATGAAATATCACACTGGTGTCAAGATATTAGCACTTATGAAGGAGTATGGGAACTTACGCAGGTGAATCTTTGCATATCAAACTGATAATATAGCCATAAAAATGCATTTCTGCTGCTTCTAGTTCATACTATAATTCTGTTTCCCCCTTTTCCACAGCAGTGTTATTCACAATTTTGCAAGTGCTTGGCTAAAATATAATTTGATAAAAAGAACTCTGAGGTGAATAATGATTTGCTCAGCTGCAGCTCATTAGAGATGATTTTGTTTTTCCAAATTATATTACAAGGGCAGCGTATCAGCCTGTCCATGTACTCCTCACTGAAATGACTGCTGTACTCTGGGGAATGAAATGCTTCCTCCTAAAAAATTTACTGCTCCTTTTTTGCTAGTTTAGTGCTTCATTTCTTTTTATATAGCTGCAGAGCAAAGCAGCCAGGCTTAGTTTTGTAGATTTGAATGTACAGGTCTCAATAACGAACATTTTTGTTCTGCCTCAGTCTATCCTTATATCGGTATATGCCAGCTCTTTATCTTCACCTTTGTAGCCTTTGATAGGCAGGGGAGTTATATCAGTAAATGATCTGCTTTCCTTGTCTTGCCTCTCTTGTAAGCACAGAATCTGCAGGAGTCAGCTCTGTTTTGTCCCCTCTGTATCTTGACAGGAGGATGGCAAACTGTTCTCTCTCATCAGGAAGCAACAGATCAAGAGATTGTGGCAAGCAACAGTTTTCCCCTGCCTCTCTAACATTTTCCCATTTTGTATGGGAGAAGGTTAAAACTTCAGAAAAAAGCTAATGACTTCAGTATTGCTGTTTGATTGATAGTGAGAGCACTCACTTCGTTGTGAGAAGGCTCTGCCTGCTCTGCTCTGCCAAACTCATTGCATGGACTGAAACACTGGAGTTTTGAGTGCTTTTAACACCATGTTATAAAGTCTTCTAACAGATCTGCTTCACTGTCTGTAAATAAATGTGCACTTTTACAAAGAGAGGAAATAACCCAATACTTCAGCTACTAGTATGAAATATGTAAGCTAGAAACCAACTGCTCCATCCCAAGTGAATGGCTGCTTTTTTCATAACTGCCTCTATTACATTAAGCACCAAAAATGAGCAGCTTAGGATCGGGAGAGTGAAATGTGTTTAAAGCTACTGTGCTACCTTCTCCATTCATGAAATTATACTGCTTGATCTAGCCAACGTACACATGCACCTCAATCTTAGAGATGCTATACGGTGGAAGAAAACATTTACCTGCTATTCTGCATAGGCACATCACAACTTAATTCAACTGCATAAGTTGCTTTTCTTCCTTTCTGCTTTTGAGTATCTGCTTTTTAATAGCCAACCAATCCCACTTATTAAATTCAAAGAAAAGTCCCCACTATCATCTCAGCATCCATAATCATCTTTCCATGTCTGGTTTACCAAAGAGTAATCTGTGTGTTAAATGAAATGTGCTCCTGTGGTTGCTGCTGCTGCTGTGTCTACTGCAGCAGTGAGCAGCTGAGTGTTCCCTGATCATATTGATATTCCAAACCAACCAACACTGCAGCCAACAGGTGAACTCCACTAGGGTATGGTCAGAGGGAAAACAAGAGATGAAAGCCATTTAGGAACTCAGTAAAGAAAGAATTCATCTAATTTTCCTTAAAGTCTACCAGAACTGCAGGAACCTTCACTCCAACACAGCTGCAAGAATTTGGCCAGGCAGCTATCAGCAAAGTGGTCACAGCATCTTACACTTAGAGTCATTTCCCTGTTTTTTGTCCACTACTTCATTTGGTGCATTCCGCCACCACGTTTAAGCTCAGATTTGTTAAGTATGTGAGGCACAAAGGATTTTTATCTTGTCTATTACTTAATACAGTACTCCCATGCAGAAATTAGTGCTCCCCAATAATACTAATTTCCTTGAAGAAACCATTCTGGTTTATCTTGCAAACAGTAGTGAATGTCATTGGAATGACTATATAGAAACATAAAATCAAATAAATAAAGAAATTGATTAAAACCAAATAAACATATAAATTGAAGCAGTTAATCAGAGCTTTATGTTTTAGGGACACATACTTACCAGAATGACCATGTACTATAAAAAAAGAAAGACAACTCATTTGTTGTATGTCCCTTTGTGACCCCCAGCCTCAACCATTCAGTCAGTATGGGGATCTAGGAGACTACCTCAAGCAATGTTATGTCAGTCATAGAATGAAAACAACCCTCTCAGAGTCCTCTTCTCTTTTTCCTCTCAACTCTTGCTCTTGTCGTGTTGCATTATACATAGATAACAAAAATCTTGAAGACATGCCCTCTGGTTAAAAAAGGAAACAACAATAACAACAACAAGATCTCTCACATAGCATGCCAACATGAGCAGGATTTAATCACACATAATTGGAGCATTTAATACCAGTATTTAATAAAAGAATTATAGAAATCCTGGTCAACAAACACAGTGATAAGTATAAGAAGAAGAAAAAAAATCCTCCAAAAGTGATTGTTTAATGATTATTCATTTCTGATCCCTAGAGCCATTCATTACTTTACTGAAGAGCAGTCTCATCTATTCAAAATATCTGTTAAGATATTTTGCTGAATCCATGCAGAAATCAAAATACTGAAACTTTATAATGACTTTCTCTGTCACCTGTTTGGTGGTTATATCTCAAGGACTAAAATAAGTGACAATATTGATGATGATGATGATAAAAAAAAAGAACTATGGAAAGGGTTAAAGTGGCAAAAAAAAATCTCTTGAGCAGAGTAATAGGAGTCTTCTTGTGAAAGAGGGTAGAAAAAGAGGGTACAGAAATAACCAAGCATCCCTCTGAACTGTTCACATTCTTCTTCTAAAAACATGTTAGACTTCCACAGATACTACATTATTTCTTTCAAAGATTCTCCAACACACCGCATCACATATAGAAGAGCGCATGCAATTTCTCTGGCATCTGTGCAGAGATTCAGTTTGCCTGAGATGAGTGTCTAGAACAGCACAGGATTATGTGTGATTAAGCTGGCTCCTTTTCTCTAAAAACAAATCACTGTTTTGAGGAGTATTTTCCCTAAAAAAATTTAGAAGTATATGAGAGTGGGACAACTGTACATAGTGAAACAATCCTCGTTTTCCTTTCCATCAATGTAAATTTAGAATAAGTTCTTTAAAGCACAGGGTTACGGTGATTTCACCTGAGTGCACAAAGGCTGATTGAGGTACAGTATCAGCAGAAACTTGGTGCAGCAGATTGTACACCATGACACAATCTGCTAGACAGAATCCCGTGTGAGATGGTCCTGAAGGGTATAGGGGTCCAGGAAGGCTGGACACTCTTTAAGAAAAGTCTTAATGGCGCAGGATCAGGTGGTCCCCAGGTGCTGTAAGAGAAGCTGGCGCCAGAGAAGACCACCCTGTCTGAACAGGGAGCTTTGGCTGCAACTCAGGGAGAAAAGGAAAGTTTACGGCCTTTGGAAGAAGGGGCTAACCACTCACAGTGATTACAAAGATGCTGTGAGGCTATGCAGGGTGGAAATCAGGAGGTCTAAAGCCCAGCTAGAGAATAATCTGGCTTCAGCAGTCAAGGATAACAAGAAATGTTTCTATAAGTATGTCAACAGCAAAAGAAAGATCATGGAGAGCCTCCATCCCCTGCTAGATGCAGGAGGAAACATGGTAACAAGTGATGAGGAAAAGGCTGAGGTGCTTAATGCCTTCTTTGCCTCAGTCTTTAATAACAAGAATCCAGCCTCCTCAGGCAGAAGACAGAGACTGGGAGAATGACCCCCCCCGCAATCCAGGAGGAGACAGTCAGTGACCTACTGCATCACACAGACACACACAAGTCTATGGGACCAGATGGGATATACACGAGGGTGCTGAAGGAGCTGGCTGGGGTGCTCGCCAAGCCGCTTTCCATCATTTACCAGCAGTCCTGGCTGACTGGGGAGGTCCTGACAGATTGGAAATTGGCCAATGTGATGCCCATATATAAGAAGGGTCGGAAGGATGATCTGGAAAATTACAGGCCTGTCAGCTTGACTTTGGTGCCCGGGAAGCTGATGGAGCAGCTCATCCAGAGTACCATCATACAACACGTGTGGGACAACCAGATGATCAGGCCCAGTCAGCATGGGTTTATGAAAGGCAGGTCCTGCTTGACAAACCTGATCTCCTTCTACGACAGGGCGACCTGCTTATTGGATGAGGGAAAGGCTGTGGATGTTGTCTGCCTCGACTTTAGTAAGGCCTTTGACACCGTTTCCCACAGCATTCCCCTGGCGAAAATGGCTGCTCGCGACTTGGATGGGCACATGCTGTGCTGGGTAAAAAACTGGCTGGATGGCCGAGCCCAAAGAGTTGTGGTGAACGGAGTTAAATCCGGTTGGTGGCCGGTCACGAGTGGTGTCCCCCAGAGCTCGGTTTTGGGGCCACTCCTGTTTAACATCTTTACTGATGATCTAGACCAGGGGATCGAGTGCACCCTCAGTAAGTTTGCAGATGACACCAAGTTGGGTGGGAATGTTGATCTGCTCGAGGGTAGGGAGGCTCTGCAGAGAGATCTGGACAGGCTGGAGCGATGGGCTAAGGCCAACTGTATGAGGTTCAATAAGGCCAAATGCCGGGTTCTGCACTTCAGCCACAACAACCCCCAGCAGCGCTACAGGCTTGGGGAGGAGTGGCTGGAGAGCTGCCAGTCAGAGAGGGACCTAGGGGTGTTGATTGACAGCCAGCTGAACATGAGCCAGCAGTGTGCCCAGGTGGCCAAGAAGGCCAATGGCATCCTGGCTTGCATCAGAAATAGCGTGGCCAGCAGGGACAGGGAAGTGATCTTACCCCTGTACTCGGCGCTGGTGAGGCTGCACCTCGATTACTGTGTTCACTTTTGGGCCCCTCACTACAAAAAGGACATTGAATTACTCGAGCATGTCCAGAGAAGGGCAACGAAGCTGGTGAAGGGTCTGGAGCACATGTCGTACGAGAAGCGGCTGAGGGAACTGGGGTTGTTTAGTCTGGAGAAGAGGAGGCTGAGGGGAGACCTCATCGCCCTCTACAACTACCTGAAAGGAGATTGCAGAGAACTGGGGATGAGTCTCTTTAACCAAGTAATAAGCGATAGGACAAGAGGTAATGGCCTCAAGTTGTGCCAGGGAAGGTTTAGACTAGATATTAGGAAGCATTTCTTTACAGAACGGGTTGTTAGGTGTTGGAATGGGCTGCCCAGGGAGGTGGTGGAGTCCCCATCCCTGGAGGTGTTTAAGAGTAGAGTCAATATAGCACTTAGGGATATGGTTTAGTTGGGAACTGTCAGTGTTAGGTTAATGGTTGGACTGGATGAT
The DNA here is from genome assembly GCF_031877795.1 of Strix aluco. Taxonomy (NCBI): domain Eukaryota; kingdom Metazoa; phylum Chordata; class Aves; order Strigiformes; family Strigidae; genus Strix; species Strix aluco. The sequence goes on along the minus strand of NC_133933.1, from coordinate 100,478,303 downwards.
CTGCAAGGTCTTTTCCAACTTGATGATTCTGTGATTCTGTGGCAGTGGATAAATGCAGGAAGGCAAAAGTTCAGTTTCAGGGCAATCCTTAAACTTTGATGTTTCTGGTTGGGGTAAATCATAGGAGACCTTTGTTTGGTTTCAGAACATTTACGGGGACCTGTTACAGAATTATAGAACTAAAAGGAAATTCACGAGATCATCCAGCCCAAAATTCTGTCCCATAAGAATCAGAAATACTTGCATTATTCCACCATTTTTTTTTCTTGACTGTTATTAAGGCCTCCAATATGGAAGACTGCATATTCTCTTCAGGTAAATGATGGTATATAATTTCCTTTACAGTTAAAAAGTTTTCCTTGATATATATCCATAATTGTCCTTGACACAATGTATACAAATTACTTTTTCCCTTTTATATTATAAACAAGGGGAATACCTGATTTCCTCCTTCTCTGCAGAAACTATTTATTAATATGTTATCGTGATCTAGATAGACATTACTGACTAATTTCACTGATGAAAAAATGGAAAATTATTTTGTATTGCTTTAGCAATCTCCTTCATATAATGTTAAATGCATAGAGAAGGAAAAAGTCTCTTATATGACATTAGGTTATAAATATTCAGATGTGTACCTGAAGATGCATAGCTGTATCTTTAGACCCTACTCTGTTTCTTTTAAAAGATGAATGAAATAATATTCTTGAACACTTAACCAGCCTGAAAATAAACAAAGAAATTGTAAGTAATTAATTTTATTAAGGGAAAGTAAATGAAACTTCTAGATTCTGTGCTAAAATAGTTAAAGGACTGTCTGCCGACAATCAGAAAAAACACCCTTTAATGAAGTTTTTCTCAAAGCTGAAAGGGAGAGCTTTCTCACAATGACATCACATTATAGTTTCAACATCAGCATGCTGCATGAGTTCAATTAACTGCAGGATTATACCTAGGGGAATATTTCAGCTGCTAAAGATGTATTCTGCCTTTTTAATTTATGTGCCTAACTTTAAGCACAGAGATTTCAGCATTTTAGTTCCAACCTTTCTGGACCTCAATGCTGGTAACTATAAAAGTACGTTTAATGTAAAATCATAGAATCATAGAATACCAGGTTGGAAGGGACCTCAAGGATGGTCTGGTCCAACTTTTCTTGGCAAAAACATGGTCTAGACAAGATTGCCCAGCACCCTCTCCAGATGACTCTTAGAAGTATCCAATGTTGGGGAATCCACCACTTCCATGGGAGATTATTGCAGCGGCTGATTGTTCTCATTGTGAAGAATTTTCCTCTTGTGTCCAATCAGAATCTCCCCAGGAGTAATTTCTACCCATTATCCCTTGTCTTTGCCATGTGACTCCTTGAAAAAAGCGAGTCTCCATCTTTGTAGCCACACTTTAAATACTGGAACATGGTGATAAGGTCTCCCCTAAGCCTTCTCTTCTCAAGGCTGAACAAACCCAACTCTCTCAGCCTTTCCTCATACAGCAGGATTCCTGGGCCTTTGATCATCTCTGTGGTCCCTCCTCTAGACCCTCTTCAGCCTGTCCACATTTTTTTCGTATAGCGGGGACCAAAACTGAACACAGTATTTCAGGGTGGCCTGACAAGCGCTGAGTGGGATAATGACTTCTTTATCTCTGCTGGTGATGCCTTTATTGATGCAACCCAGCATCCTGTTGGCTTTCTCTGCCGCTGATGCAGCAGCACACTGTTCACTCATATTGAGCTTATTGTTCACCAGTTCCCTCAGGTCCCTTACCACAGAGCTGCTTCCCAGCCAGGTAGATCCCAGCCTGTGCTGCACTCCTGGATTATGTTTTCCCAGGTGCAAGACCTTACACTTGTCCTTGTTGAACTTCCTAAGGTCCTTGTTAGCCCACTCTTCCAGCCTATCTAGGTCTTCCTGCAGGGTGGCTCTCCCCTCCAAAGTGTCCACTTCCCCACTCAGTTTGTTATCATCAACAAACTTCATCAGGGTACACTTGGTCTCATCATCCAGATCACTTATGAAGCTATTAAACAGCATTGGGCCCAATATCAATCTCTGGGGGACCCCACTTGTGCCAGGTTGCCAGTTTGAGAAGGAGTTATTTCCCACCACCCTCTGCGTGCTGCCTGTCAGCCAGTTCCCCACCTACAGTACAGATGACTTGTCTAGATTGTAATGCATCAGTTTCTCTGGGAGGAGGATGTGGGGAACCGTATTGAAAGCCTCGGAGAAATTGAGGTAGACAATGTCCACCACTCATCCCACATCAACCTAGCAGGTTACTCTGTCATAGAGTTGACATATTTATTGAAGGAGTACCAACAATTTCAGCCTCAAGACTAGAAGCCCCAGAGGTCAAGAAATGTGATTCAGAGCATTCAAGATAAGATTTCAGGTGTTCTGGGTTGTTCTATAGAGGAACCAACACTCTCAAGAGCTTTTAGGGTTCTAATACAGTTGTGTAATTCAAGTGGCTATTGCAGGTGATGTGAATATTCCTTCCTGTTCCACATCTTAGGAGCATTATGAAAAATATTTTACAAAATATTAGTGTTGTGTTGTGGAGGTGCAAAGCAAAGTGGTTTGCAGATTATAAGCAATTTCAGGATATATTTTTATTTCAAACAATCTTTCCTCAATTCTATCCGAGGCTTCCTAATTCAGGTTATTATAGTCCCCACTACCATAAAATATATTAATGACATGATTGGTAATACATAGACACGAATCCAACATCATCTTAAAAAATAATGAAAAAAGGATGATAGTGTAGTTACTCTTCAAATTAATCATTCTTTTCAATCTTTTATAGGTTTCTTGAGGGTTCATTGTTTTCTGTCCTTTTAAACCATGTCTAGCTGTTAAGTTGGCAGTAATTATTATGCAGTAATAAATTTGTACTCCAGTGCCAGAGGCCTAGGAGCTCTGACTTTGTAAAGAGGCATTTTTATTATATCATACTTTCTGACAATTGAGGGACAACGGCAGCTGGACCCTGAGTCAAAGTCCACTTAAACATTTCAGTAATTTTTCAAGTATGCAACCGTATAGTGCAGGCGGCTAGAGGTTAGGCTGACAACTGAAGTATCACTTTAACAGCTGCTTCATTTCACTATCTCTCGGCTCATAAACTTTATTTTTAATGAGCCTGCCTGTAAGACCACTAAAAAATGACCTTCACAGAGAACTACAAGTACCTACAGTGGTGACCAAACTAGCTTTCTTGGACATTGCATAACATCACAGTGACCATAGCCTAGAAAATAAGCAGTATTGTGAGAAAGACATTATACTAACTACTGATGAGAATATTCTAGTTTTTCATACTGAAAGATTCTTGTGATAGCTGTGCAAGTAATCCACCACCTTCAACTCACACTAATCTGGACATCTTCATCGGCTTTATTAGTGTTGCACCAGTTTATATCAACTGAGTGGATGGCCTGTGATTTTAAAGCTGTGTTGAGGAGCTGAGGCTGTCTTAAAACAAGAAAATACGTTATGTAATAAACTGATAATAAACAGTCTGCTAATTCTTACCCTTCCCTGCATGTTGATTGCCAGTCTGTAGTCAAAACTTTCTACTAATTAACCCTTTCACCCACTTTCCTTACTTATAAACATTGTGAACTTCTGTTTTGTTATGCTACTTCTAAGGGTATGCTGCTAGTCTAACTCAAGGCAGTGTGGGTCTGAAGAGGTAGCTAAGGATGAGGGGAAGGAATCTCTGGTTTGGAGCTTGAGGGGGTGAAGAAAAGGTGGTCATCAAGCTGTGTATGAGTGGTGTGGCCCAAAGGAGGAAGGGTACTTGTGCTGGAAAGGTGAGCTTTTGGGATATGCCATTTTTTTAAAAAGAGTTCCAAATTGAGCTGTAATTTTAAGAGCCAATAATTCTGAAGTACTTTAAACCACCTGCACCACAACCCTGGCTACTTCTGAAGTAAGTGTAACAATTTAGTCCTGTGGCATTGTGGGCACTTGCTAACCTTTTTTATCATTGTGTCCAAAAGCAATCAAAATGTCTTGCTGAAAACACTAAAGGGTATATTACAGCTCCCACTTCTGCTGCTAGAGATCTGTAAAATCTTTCACTGAAAACAGAGCTTTACTTACTCAAAAGCCTAAAAACCAGTCAAAATTAGGATCATTTGAATTTATTATTTGCATTCCAAAATCAGCTGAGACCAAGACTATGTGTGCTATGCATGGTCCAAAACCAACACACATTGGCCCCTGACATCTTTAAAATGTGAGTTTAAAGTCTTGCAGGAGCATGGAAAAACAAATGGGGGGGTGAACTTACAGATGGAGCAAAAGGAACCAAATTAATGCAATATAAAATAACATGTTGAATAGTTTGACAACTTTCCTACCAGTGTTTTATAGAAGCAGAAGAGTGTGGTACAGTTTTTATGAGGACTGATCTGTTTGCTGTTGTTACTGGAATTAAAAGAACCTCTTTGTTTTCTCTTAAATTGTGTGATGTCTTTCCCACAACACATCCTGAGGCATATGTTAGATTTGGGAGTTCAGCTTTATGGACTGTCTTCTATGTTGTACCTCTTTCGGGCTTGACTAAAGACACACTGAACTTTGTTAATCCTCAAAATCTGGAAATACGCTCTGGGGTCAGTGAACAGCTGGACCAGTTCCAGCAAAAGTTCTACTATTCTGTGTTACTGTGGTAGCTGATGCTCTTTTACTTTGCTACCCAGACACAGCTTGAGAGCAGATGAGGCAAATGGCAACATTTCACAGGCACAATCACAAATCAAGTTCTTGTTTGCTTTTGCTTGTTCCCGAGAAAGTAGTTTATAATATTATGTATATAATATCAGATCCCTGAATTTACTCAGATGAACTTTCTTCCATTCCCATACCTTTTTCTCCACTATTATTTTTCTATAAGATTACTTTCAAAGCCTCCTTCTAAAATGAATAGAAACTGAACAAAAGGATTTCTGCAAGCAAGCTTCTTGTCAAATTACTTATTACATTATTCTGAAGACTGAGGGAGGTATTTCTGCTGAAATATTTGTTAAAAAAACCCCAACAATTAACTGCCTTAGTTCTCACTGAAATTTTTGTTGAAAATATTTGATTGTACAATTATGCCTGTACCTCTGTACTCATGGTATAGAGTAGATTCATTCCCTGTCAATGCTACAGCAGGCAGGTGTTCTCCCAAGTCTTAAGTATTTCTAGGGTTTGGGTAAGCTTGTTGTGGTCCATAACAATCCCCAGCTGCTACAAAGATGACTTAAGGCCATAGACATAACTTGAAACAACCCCTTCACCCAGCCCCAGCTGTGTTACATATATCTAGTTTATCTCAAGACCAGTTAAGAATGTAACCAAAGTATGAGCCAACAGCATGAAAAAAAAGTATTTAGATCGAGTATGTTAAAGGATGATTGCGTTTTAAAAATTACTTCAATGAAAGTTATTTTGAAACTTTTAATCACTGTACCGTTTTTACTACATATTCTACATACTACATTATTTTATTTTTTATTTTTAATGAAGCCCCACATATCCACACAAAGTGGCTGGGGAGATCTGGAAGTGGCAAAAGGTATCTTTATACTCTTCTTTCCACTTCACCACCAAATTATGTTAGATTAGTCATCCTTCCCTTTATATGTCAGTAATAAGGCCAAGTTAAAAAGCAATTGAAGATAAATTTACAGAGGTGGTGTCAGCATTTTGGTTGCCAGTTGCACAGAACTTTCTCTTCAGCTCTCCTGCTTAGAGTAAGGTCTAAGGTCTCAGGTCATTTATCTTTCCTTTCATTTAGCTTCAATTTGGAAGAACTTGTGTTTGTATACATAAATTTATATGCACATTTAAAAAATAGGATGTTTAAACCAATGCACTCTTTTTCAGCCTTGGTTGGCTTTGTGACATCTTTGTGATACACTGTGCATCTTCCTGGGATGCTGAGTCAGCTTTAAGAATTAATCAGATCCACAAGTTCAGCTTCTCATCAGGAGGATTCTTCTACCAGCATATGTGTTTTGTACACTGGCCCTGTACAGATCTACAGGGAGAGCTACCACCAAAGTATGCTCTCTTGGCTGATACACAGGAGCAATTCATAATTTAATTTGCGATTCTTGAAAAACCAAACAGGGTCGTTCCAAGTTAGCACCTTTGTGTTAGGGCTGCAGAAGAAAGCACCATAATCAGCTTCCACCTAAACCATTGCTCTTGTATTGACTAGCCAAGCTGGGCTCTCAGAGATGAAGGGTATACTTCCCTATAGTAAACTAGATTTTAACAAGGACTGCCTTAGCATTTACTGCTTTCAGAGCTTTTAGTTGTTTAATAAGTGGCAACAGTGGTTGTACAGCTGTTCCTCTGAGGAAGACCAGTTCCTTGCTACATCATGGCAGTAGATTAAAGCCACAGTCCAGCCCATGGAGTTCCTTTGAGAACATGGATGTTGAGAAACTATTGGTGTCCAGATATAAGCAAATGGGTGAAACATGACAACTTCAGAATTTTTCAGTGTAAAATCTATGATTCTCTGATAAACATAATAATTCTGTCATCATAGTCTACTATTTTGTCTTCTCTTTAACAGGATGAAATTTGTAATAATGGCTTTAATATTTAATAGTATAATAGCTTTAATATTTAATATTTTTGGCTGTGTTTAGAATTTATCATACCTTTTTCTCAATAAAGTAGGTTCTGATACTCATTTTGTTCTTCTGCTACAGATTAAAGAGCACCTTGCCAAGGGACAGAGGATGCTGGCTGGTGATGGCATGTCCCAAGTAACCAAGACACTATTGGATTTAACTCAGAGGAAAAACTTTTATGCAGGGGACCTTCTTATTTCTGTGGAAATTCTCAGAAATGTTACAGACACATTTAAAAGAGCAAGTTATATCCCTGCATCTGATGGGGTACAGGTAAGAGAAACACTGTAAAGGTAATGTTTCAATTGATGGAGTTCATGTCAGTATACTGCATGTCACCTATTTTACCCACTGAGAAAACTAAATCTTCTGAATGATAGACCTAAACATTGTTCACTTAATACTAAGATACAAGTGTAAAATAGGAAGTCAGCTACATTTAATGAGACAAATATCCAAAACAAGACAGCAATTGAAAAATGTAAAATCCTTGCTTTGTAAAATTTTCAGTATCTTTCTCTTTCAAGGTTTGGTTTGATTGATAGGGGTGTGTTGGTATTTTGCTGCACTAAGCAATTTGCTAGTGTTGTTTGTTCTAGTTCATTTCAGTTCAAAAATATATCCCAGCATTTAGGTATGTAATTCTGGCATTGCTTCTTCAGTTCAAATAAATAAAGCTCATTAGAAGTGCACAGGAGTGATGCATAGTAAGTTTAATACAAGTCTTCCATTTCACATGTTAGATTAACTCTTCCTGTGCAAGATGCTAATTAAAATACTATCAGAGATACAACCACTATAATTATTTCTACATAATGGGCTGCACAGCTCATTGTGTAATGTTCATTAAAATAAATATTTCACAGGGCTTCCAGATCAGGATATTGGTTTCATCTATACCTGAGAATTTTAGACACTTTTCAAAGACTGTAGATGCACTGAAAAAGAATACTAAGAAGGTAGATATATATATTATTTATGAAAAAGAGAGTTTCATGATCATTCATAAATTCATAATAAGGTTATTAATGCAGGTCATGTGTACATATTTGTTTGTGTAAAGGTAAGCATAGATTATAAATATGCTTTGGAATATATGCATACAGATAAATGGAGGTATTTTGGAGAAGATAATTTTTTCCATAGTTAAGTTTTCAAGATCTTGCTATTATATTTTCAGTTTTCTTGTTTTTCTTTCCACAAAGAAAAATAAACTTCTATATAAAACCATTTCTTTTGTTGCCCTGTAGCCAGCTGAAAGTAACATCTTTTGAACAGTGCTTTTCTAAAAGTATTCTGGCTGGACAATCCTTTTTTTTTTTTTTTTTTAATTGTATAAGAGTCAATATATTTTCCTACTTTCAGTGAGTTTTCCTATTAAACAGGGTGTTATTTACTGAAAATTTTTCATGCATTCAACAGTTTGACAGCCCAATGTGACTTTTCATGATTCACAGGCACAACAGAAATCTGTGGTAGAACCAGCCTTGAGAAACTGCTTGGCACAAGTGATTTTGTTCATGGGCTTAGTAGATAGGGTCATTTGCACTTTACATACATTAGAGAGAATTTGATTCTTTTCCCACTAATGACAGTGCCAAAAGTTCTGTTCCCTTCAGCAGTGTAGAGCTGTTTCCAAATTATGTAATAGTATTCTGTCAGAATTTGGCAAAATGATTAGTACAATTTTAATAATTTTTGATTAATCAATTTGAAGTGAAGAAATGAGAAAAGGCAAAAATTGGTAAACCGTATTGTGAATGAAATAAGGCAGGATTTCTCAAACAAAATAACTACCCGTATTTCAGGATTTGGACCTAAATAACAAGAGCTCTTAAATCCTGCTGTTAAAAAGGCACTGAAACTGAAAAAAAAAATTAACGAATTGCAAGCTAAGGTAAAATCTAAAAACCAGTGCATAGTGTTCAGGAAAGTGTGTGAAATCAGAATGAAGCATCTGTTTTGCACAGGGGATATACTAAGCAATGTTCCTGTTACTGACATCTGATGATATAAAATTAAATCCTGGCTCAGTAACATCAGTTTAAAGTGACAAAAAAGTTAAAATTAAATTAATTTGCACAAAAATACCAAAATTATTCTTTCTGAGGAAGCTCTGTGTGGTGTTCTAATTAATTCCATTCTATTCTTTGCACTAGATAAAGAGTATAATTTCTTAGATGTCGAGTTTTTCTTTTAAACAAATTCTCAGAAAAGCATGAGTGAGATTTAAAATCCCTGAAAATAATAATTTATCATTTTCTATGATATCTGAAAAGTAGATTATTAATTATGGGTAACCGTATTTTTTGAAGGTCCATTAAAAAAAACCCACACCTCAGCCTCCTTTAAAACTGAGAAAGGAAAAATATATAAGTCTGAGTATATTTGTTTCTTATACATTCCATCTATCTGGATAGTTCATCTACTGTCTGCAATCTCCGGCTTATATCCAGTATTAATATTCATGAATAGTGCAAAAGTTGTGATTCAGAGACTCCATAACAAAAAGAATGAACAGAAAAGTGAGATCAAATTTGAAAATTTCAGGCTAATTACTCAAAATGAAGATGGCACTACCTGATATAATGCATAGAAAAAGCCACATCTTTAGGCAGACACATACCAAGAGCAAAACAAGGCTTCTAAAATATGTGTCTAATTATTTATTATATGACTGTTTTTCTTTTTGCATATTTTAACCTATTTTGCATATTTTAACATTTTTTGCAAATTTTTTTTTTTTTTTTTTTGCAACAATATTTATGTATACATTGCATATACAGTGTCAGGAAGAAAAATAACCATGTATGAGGCAGTTAAACAATATGGAAGGTATCCTGCATCAGTGGCTGAAAATAGCAGTATAGTAGCAGAAATAGCAAAAAACAAGAGTTATGCAATTATTCTACAAGCAACGTCTTTCTCTTAGTATGGGAATTACTTTAAAATACACTATGTAGATACACTTAGGCTATGAGGTGGCTACTGTGCTATTACTTGTGTAAGAAGTATGCTACCTGGAAGATAATTAACATTTTAAATAAGCATATTGTAAACAACATTTTGGGACACTTCCCAGAACTGGTCTAAGAGTGCTTGAACTACCTTCTAAGGACAGGATGACAGGAAAGGAACTACCTTTCAGGACAGGATGACAAAGTGACTTGTACAATATCCTGATCCAATGACCACCAGGAAACAAGGTTTCTCCCCAGAGAATTTAGAGCAGTATAATACCATTTATATTAGCCACAGGGACCATTGCTGTCAGTCATGGATTAACAGGATTGCCCAATGCTTTTTTCCCCCCACCTTCCCCCTCCCAGACACACACTCCCTATGCTGAAGTCCAAAAGTGGAGGTGACTTAAGGCTATCCATTAATTCGTCCTAGGGAGGAATTCTTCTCTAGCTGTATAAAAGGATTTATGACAGCTTTATTCCTGCAGAGAGGGTCAAAGAACTTGGACTGGAACAGAGAACTGCAACCATTGTATTACAGAAGAAAAAGATTGAAAGGAAGGAAATTAAATTAGGAAAACATAATTGTCCATTCCCAACTATAACTGACATTATCCTGAGAAAAGCCTGGGTAAAAATAAAGGACGTAAAAATTTGGCCCTGGCTGTCACAACATTTTCTATACTGGCCAGTTCAGTAATACATAAGCCTTGCCATGAAAGGAAAGAGCTTGATTCTACAAGGGGGTCTGTCATTTACTGCAGTAATACCATGAGATCACATCCATAATGCTTCTAAAATTTACCCTTCATACCTGTCAATCATTTTACTAAAGGGCAATGTTGTTTCTTGCAGCATTAATGCAATGAACAAGAGAATAGTCAAAGCAGGTGAAAGACTTTTTAACCGCTGTTTCTCTGTCACATTTTTGGAGTTCATCTCATATCTATTCATTATTGAAGCAGCAAAGCCATTTAATAGTCTCTGTCTTTAATTCACAAAGCACCGGTATTCCTGACTGAAAAATCTTCATACATCTCAGTCTTCACTGCTACCATAGATATGACATCAACCAGAGGTAGAAATAGAGGAAAAAAGATCTCAAGAAGCAAGATATTCTTGTCACTAGGTTCATATACACTATTTATGGTTTATTGGCAAGTACAAAGTACATATTAAATCAATTATTGATCGTCTTTTGTTTGTGCTTGAGTCTAGAATTATTTATAAACTTTTTCACATATATTTCTATTAATTATTGATCATTTTAATGCTTTCATGTAACTAAAATAAACACAAGATTAAATGAACACATAACATTATTAGCAAAACCATGTCATTTATCATCTACAAGAAACACGTATACCTACTGAGTGATTTTCAGGCGATCTAGGCTACTCTCAGATAGATCTCATTACATGGGCATGGACACTTTTGCAATTAAGGGTTAGACTGTTTCTGCAGGGGAGTCAGTGGCTGCAATGTAGTGCAAAACTAGCTTTGAACCAGCTTCTTAGTATGATAAATTATCCCACGCTGAGCTCCGTGCTGCTGCAGATAGACTACTGCTGGCACCCTAACAGGTTAAAGTTAGCTAAGATTTCTGTCCACTGCATCTCCACAGTATTACACTGGAAGAACACAGAACTATCATGCTTTTAAAAGTGTTTTCCTAAGGCCAACCCTACCTAGCAGAACTCTTTGACAAAATCATAATGTCCTAGAGTAGATGTGGTTATAGTGCCGTGCAACTGCTTTGGCCAGTATGGTGTATTTTACTTGGGGGACCAATAAAGCTATACATTTTTCCTAGCTGAAATTGCATTTACACAATTATGATTTCCCAACCAGGTTAAACTGGCAAATCCTAAATTATGGAGAATACTAAATTACTCTTTTAAGTATGCTTTATTTTGCATGAAAGGTATTCTTGGTATATAAGCAATATGTAGCTACATTTTACTCTTCTTATCTTCAGTTTAACTGGAAATTTCCCTTCTGTATCACTGCAAATTGGATCAAACAATGAGAACATTTTTCTTTCATGTCCTGTCTTTAATCCTCATCATCCCACCCCAATGCATACTTGTCATTTTCACAGGAACTTGCTGAGCCATTTCCTTTCTTTTCATGAAGTTTTGTGTCACTGAAGCTTATGGATATTTTGTTACTGACTTCAGTGAGAGAAGAATTGTGCCCTCATTAATGTACAGGATTATTTTGTCCAAGTTCACCAAAGTGTCAGTCACAGCTATGTTAAATTTTCCAAGTTAAAGCAATTTTTATCCATGTAGATTTTATGGTTAGCATAATTAACTTCCTAATGATGAGGCAAAGATGGATCCTCTCACTTGCCAAATAGTTACTGTTAGGACAGTATTAAACTGGTAAAAATATTTTTATGTAAAAATAATTTTCATGTAAAAAATAGTTTTCACAAGTTTTATTTGATTTTGTATCCTACAATGTTATACTTATATGGTTGTGAGACACCTAAAAAGTCCACAATATTTTGAAATTAATGTCTTTTCAAGCACAACCACAGTATCCATAGTACACTAAGGTTGGAAGTTATTTCTGATCTCAATTTATTCACTATGCAGTCGAATGCTTTGTACTTTTATTAAACAGTAAGTTAAAGTTACTTCTTGTTTAAACCTTATTTAAGCCCTATTTATCCCCCCAAAATGGCTAAAAGTAAGTGCAGGTGAGGGAACGATTGTTAATCTGAGTTCCAATAGGGTCCTATGGTTGGTATTCCACTAAAAGGTTTTTTCAGAGGTTGTGAGGATCTTAATTGCACTCTTCAGCTAAGGTCAGTGGAAACTACATGTATCTTTTATGAAGGAACAGATAAATTATAATTGACAGTCTGTAGCCAAAATTGACATTCTGCACAAAAAGTGATACAGAACTGAGAAGAACAGACTGCACAAATTCTTAGCTTACAAAGGTGAAGAAGTTGGGAAATCAAACTGATAGAGAGAGCAGACAAAATTAGAAAGGAAAATTCTCCAAAAACACTTGTAAGAAAGTGATTTTTTTAAATGCTTGATTTAATGCATGATTAAAAAACTAAATGCTAAATGTTTTTTTCGTTATGGTTAAATGAATAGGAGAATCAGATAAAGAGATTAACAGTTTAGCGTCAAAGAAATAGAAATTAATTATTAATTTTCTGTTGAAATTATTAAAAGAACAAAGGCAAATGTAACTTCTAAAAAGTAAGATACACCTGGTCAATAAAATACCACAGTATACCCTATTTATGGTCATTAAACATCGTTTTCATGTTTTGAATAGAAACTAGTGACCCTGAGCCTAGTGTTTTCATAGTATACTTTGTCTATTTGAAAATATGTAGTTGTCTAGTTTCTAGAATGAGAGCAATTTGAAAATAGCACACCATCACATTTAGAAGTTTAGCAAGTTTAAAACAGTTTTTATTTTATACAAAGCAGTAGTATGGAACCTGATTATATGGCCAGAAATGAACAATTAACCATAAAATATATGTGCTCTTTTATCAGTCTAATATATTATTTTGTTGTCTCATCTCTTCCACTGACAGAAAATATGCTGCAGAATTGCATCTGTAATAGAGAAAGGAAAACTTTCTTAGCATCAACTTAAGGATATGACTGTTTCTGTCATTGAAAGTAATTCTACTTTGACTTCTGTTTAATTGATTTTTCAGAACTTCTTTCAAATCATTAGTAACCTCTTAGATGAAGAAAATAAAGAGAAATGGGAAGATGCGCAACAGGTAAGATTTACATTTTGTAACTCATCAATTTAAAAAATTGAAAACTGTATTTTGACATTCACTGCATCAGAATCCACACATTATTTCAGTAAGTCATGATAAAGTGGAATGTATGGTTTCAAAAATCAGGTTAAATATACACCCTCCTGTAGATGAAAGGAAATCCTAAGTGAGACAATATTTTGGAAATAGCTGATCCTTTTCAAAAAGGAGTAATTCCAGAACCCATTGGCTAATTCCTTAGATTAAAATTATATAAGAATATAAGGTGCTTCTCTTGATCAACAGATTTCCATTGCATTCCATGGTATTACTCATTATGTCTTTCTTTTTGATGTTGTATGAAATACATATGAAAGCTGAGAAATGCTACTAAAGGCTAGCTGCAATGATGTTTTTATTAAACAGAACACGTCAGAACTCACCTAAAGAACTCATACAACACCACCAAAGAACTTACAGAAATCTAAGCAATAGACCTTTTTTAAAAGGTTGTATTTATAAGAACAATTCTGATCCTTAAAACTGACGAATTTCAGGACTAAGTTAGATATTGTGATAGTACTTTGTAAAATAGTAAAGTCTAACAAAAATCATTAATTTATAACAGAAGAGTTTAAAATCCAAATGAAACCATTTTTTTTGCTGGCATATATGTATTTTCTACTTGCCTATACCAAGAGCATTTTGAGACAATGTTACATTCTACCACAGAACTACCAAATCTGTTCCAATACAAGTAACAGTGACAATGGGGATGAACAGATAATTATGTACAGAGAAAAAATTATGGAGGTAGTCAAAAGCAGTGAAACATTTCTATATGAAGAATGATTAAATCAAGCAGATATTTCAGTATGGAAAAAAGTCAGCTGCGCTTATGTGCAATAGAAGTTTTTAAAATAAGGAGTGGATTGAAGAATGTGATGCAGGAATGACTAATCTATTCACTCATATTTCTTGTAAAATAAATAAAGGATATGAAATAGTGGCAGGTTCAGAGTGAATACTAGGAGATACTTTTTATACAGAAAGTCAGATTGCAGAACTTCTTGTCACTGAAAGTACATGAGTTAAAAAGGTAAATAGACAATGAAAGAAAAGTCCGTATAGGACTGGTCATGGAAAGATCCTGGTTTTGCTTAAAGAAGTTTTTTGGGAAAAAAAAAGTGCTAAAAGCTGGGCAAGAATTCCAAATGAAGTATCACTATGTGCATGCTCCTTTATACTCTTCCTTAGAAATCTATTTGCCACTGTCAAAGGCAAGAAAATACATTACATAGATCTTTGGTCTGCTCTTGTATGGTTATTGCCACTGTGTTACATAGATACTTGAAATTTACTCACTTTTAATGTGATTCTCAGTAAATCACTAGATTTTTGAAGATCTTTGAAGCTATTTAACTTCAATTTTGTATGTTCATCTTTGTAATATGACTAAGAAAGGGAAGATCAGGACTTTTTGTTACCAATTCAAACCTTATGGTAGCCATATGATGCTGCAGCTGACCCATTGTAATTTAGCCAGCAATTGTATTTTTCTTTTGTTGTTTTTCTTTTTCTCTGTGTAAGAGCCAGCTACAAAAATAGACTAAGTATGTCATTTTCTCTAGTGGTGATGGATGGAAGCAGCAAAAACACACGTATGTGGGCAGTTTCTATAAACAGCACCAAGATTAAGGAACCAATATTAAGCAACTATTTTAGCCTCACTAATGAACAGACAGAATACCACTCCTTATGTTATCAGTCTTGTCATCTTCTACCTCCCCCCTGACTGCTTGTCCATGCCATGTCCACCACATGTCCCACAAAGATCAGGGGATGTCACCTGAGAGGAAATGGTGAGAACATGGAGGTAAAAGAGGGAACAGCAAATTACCAGTTCTCACCCCTCAGTGCTCCTGGTAGAAGAAGCAGTGTTGAAAAAGGGAGAGGAGACAAGTTATTTCTACTTTTCTGTAGCTCGTTCTCTCTGCCTGGTAATTTGTTGTCTTGTAGACCTGAGTACATCACTGGTAGGCAGGCAGGAACCCAACCAAGCACCAAGATGAGCTGAACGCAGGAGTACCGGGACCATAGCTACCTGGTAACAAAGCTGGGGAATTCACTAAATCTTAGACTCCTGAGCTATGGCACCCAAAATAACTATACCACTGGTCTTGTTACTGTTCTTGGGCAGTTACACAAGCAATCTCAAAACAACTATTGAAACAAGTAGCTCTTTGTACTGGCTAGGAAGGGTGAGCTGGACTCCTAAGTACACCTAAAATTATTTTTTTCCTTCAGTGTTGAAAACAAAAACTTTTTCTATACAAAATATTATTTTCTATCGTATTTTGGATAAAACACTGAAACATTATGGTTAAATAGTATTTGATTTTAAAACAGAAACAGTATTATTTGAAATTACTACATCCTGTGCAAAGACTTTTTTAGTTTTTATGTCAAAATCGAGATAGGAATTGAACTTGAAAAGAATGTGCATAAGTCATTATGTGCTGTGAATGCAATCTAGTGCAAACACTATTGACTCATTAAAAAAGAGTAAAGGTGATTCTGTTTCCTATTCAGCCACTCAGCTGCCTTTTTTTTTTTTTGGTAATGAAACATGACAAACCAAGGGGCAGTCCAACCAACATTTTTTACCAACTTGCATGGTTTTCTTGAACTCCACAGCTACTGTTAGCATAGCACTCTTAGCCTCTTTTCTGGATTCTTTGCTGGAAAGAAAATCTTACTCACTGTCAGCAAACTGCTGACTTTCTATCAAGTATACAGCTGCAATGCCTCAGCACATCCTTTTTTCTAGATTAAATGCCAGCAGTTGATACCATTAATTACAGGTTATATAGCATTCAGATGAGCAGCACTCACTTTAATACTTGCTTTTGTTAAAGAGTACAATGCGTAAATTTATATTGGTGTTTCAAAACACAGGAGCTATTCTGCATATTTTTCATCACCATCTGTTGGCATCCTATTGATTAACCAGTACTTCAGATATAAAAAATGAAGAGTACCTCTATAACACTGACTGTTCAACAGTTTCTGCTGAAGTTATTACTATAAAATTTTATGTGCAAGAACTAGGGTGAAAAAATCTTTTCACTGAAATTTATCCTTAGTACACAATCTGGGAGTATGTGTGCTCTGAATGAGATGGATGCAAAACCCACACTTACTACATCAGTAACTTATAATTAGAAAAATGGAAGTTAAGTCTCCTTCACGTGAAGCAGCATTTGCAACCTGTTAGGATCATAAATGTATCAACAATTTATTAATAGAAATGGTTTTTCTGCCCTAATTTTTATAAAAAGATCAATGTAGAAAATGAAGCACATTGTGAAATTCTCTATCCTGAACAGAGCAGCTATGGATATAGACAGATAAAGCAAATGAAGATGGAGTGCAGCATGCTGGAATTTATAGTCTCTATAGGCATGTTTTTAGAGTCTGTAGTCCCAGCAGTGGAAAGAATGGGTTGAATGTTGCTCATAAAGTGAAATTTGGACATCTCACTGATATGAAGAAAAAGCATCATGAACAGGTCATCCGTGCTTTTTCTATTGCAAAATACTGTATTGCTGAAAATTGTCCTGTTCATATCAGGCCATAACAACAAAAAAATTATTTTACATGTATGTGATGTGAGCAGAATTTTTAAGGTTATTAATAACTGTTTTGACCCTCAATGCAGTTTTGATGATGCATCATTATTCTTAAATATAACAATTTTTGATGTTTTTGTGATCATAGTAGCTTACAGCTTTGCAAATAGATTACATTTCTTGGAAATGTGCTTGTCCTTGCCAATTTGAAAGTCATATTGAGAGACTGCATTAGCAATGCAAAGGTGACTGCAATTTATCTTAGTTTACTGTGCCCAGTTCTGGGGTCCCCAGTATAAGACATGGATGCAATGCAATGAGCCCAGCAAAGAACCATGAAGATGTGTAGGGGACTGGAACATCTGATATGCAAGGAGAAGCTCAAAGAGCTGACACTATTTTGCTTGGAAAAGAGAAAGCTCAGTAGGGATCCAGTCAATGTTAAAAATTCCTGAGGGGGGAGAGTAAAGAAGACTGAGCCAGACTCTTCTCTGTGGTGTCCAGTGACGGAACAAGAAGCAAGGGGCAAAAATTAAAATACAGCAAATTCCATTGAAATATAAGAAAAACCTTTTCACTGTGAGAGTGATTGAATCCTAGAACATGTTGCACAGATAGGATCTGGGTTCTCCATCCTGGGAAATGTTCAAAATCCAACTGGATGTAGTCCTGGGAAACCTGCTAGAGCTGATCATGCTCTGAGTAGAGGGTTGAAGTAGATGATCTCCAGAGGTCCCTTCTGACCTCAGCTATTCTATGATTCTACTTCTCCACATCAGCAATGAAAATAGTGTCACCAGTAACAATTTATATTACTTAAATATTGATTAAAGCAACAAAAGTTTATCATGCTGGAGAAGCCATGGTAAGATTTGCATTCAGCTGTTTGTGTCAATAGTTCTGAAGTTATTGAAGATATCTTCCAGAAGAAGGAAAAATATTTTAATTAGAATTATTCTGGAATATGAAATGCTTTAACCATTAATGAAAGTAATGGCCATGTTTTTATAAGTGCAGTGACTTAGAGTAAACATTCCACAGTTCCAGCACAAAGCTGATTTCACACATCTTTATGGGAAGGAGTGTCTATTCACATGAGGATCTAGTGACAAAATGGTTGTTCTACTGTGACAGAAAATGTTTGGTATGGAAACATGGGAAGAGCAGTTTGACTGTTAAATCTTACATTTCTTTTGATAGCATTTAGATTTTATTTGAATTTGCTGCTGTAGAGATTTTGATATTATAATTAACAGCATGTCAAACCTTCCTTTGTTAGATCTATCCAGGCTCAGTGGAGTTAATGCAGGTGATTGAAGATTTTATACACATTGTTGGAATGGGAATGATGGACTTTCAGAATTCATACCTAATGACTGGAAATGTAGGTAAGAAATAGGAATTTCTTCTATCAAATTTATGACCTATTGAAATTGCAAGTATGTACTATAGAGTTGCTGCTTCTATCACAATCTAGATTGGGCTGCTTCTCCTCCTCCAGATTACTTCTGTTGCTTGGTTATCTCCCCTCTGGTTTAAGACACTTGGTATGCCTTACGCATTGGACTTCATAATCGTAACTCAAGATCTAAATGCAAAGTTTCAGGCTCTAAATAAAATTCAGAAAATATTCATCAGAATACTATGAGTCGTAGGTATATGTTAGACATTTCCAGGATATATAGTACTTCAAATGGTAATTTAGAAAATCATGCTAATTAAGATAATAATGATATACTTAATAGTTTGAGAAATGTTAATTTTGTTGACATGATCTCTTTTAATATTCTGTTCTCCCAAAGAACAGTCTTTGCACATACCTTTTGTCATGGTGTGATAATAATCGTGATAAACGGATAAGCAATAATCTAATCTAATTTAAGACTACAGTTTCTTACATCAGTTTTTTGGTGTATGACAGATTCAAAATATTATTCAGATTTATTTTTCAAATTTTGTTTTCTGCACTGGAGAGTGCCAGGCAATATAGTCAAATAATAACAAATATCAAATATGAAGATTCTTAGCAACTGAATTTCACTTATTAGTAGCCATAAATGCTTCTGCAATATCATAGCATTTTATTAAAAATTCAACAACAAAAAATATTTGTTTGAAAAGCTATTTTCTAAGCATTTTGTCTTTGCTTAGTATATTCCTTACTCAATTATCTTTGTATAGCTGCACTTCTGTAATACCAGGAAAGTATAAGATAGTTTTATGCCAGGAAAGTATGAGGTAGTTTTATGTCATGAACAAATTCAAAATTTGTGTTTGTCTGATAGCTAAACTTCTGGTGTCAATAAATTCTTTCAGATTTTCAGTTAGCATCTTCCTGCATCTATGTCAGTCAGTTCTTCAGCAATTCAGTAGAATTAGTTAGAAAATATAGTCATTTAGAAATTAGTTGGCAGAATAAATCAGGGAAATTGTTAGAATGTCCCTGTTACACTTGTGGTGCAATAGTAAATATTTATTATTCTTATCCGGTTCGTATTTAGATTGACAGCACTGTAAACACTAGCCCCTGTAAGGCACAGCCTTGTATTGGAGACATGTCAAAGAACTCACCAAAAAGAACTCTGGCAGTCTTAAAATGTTTAAAACATTTCAGTAGGCAATATGGGGAACTTTAGCTTTAAACCAGTGATTTATTATTTCTGTTGTTTACTGTTTGCACTGTAGTACCACTTACAGCTCCTTCCAGTTGTCAGTCCTTCATTATGCTAGACCCTGTACAAATTTATAAAGAAAAGACAGTTTCCTGAAATTCTTGTTCCATGGCCTTTGTATGACAGAATAAAAAGATGAGATTTGAAGAGCACAGCCCATGCTGCTTGGCATGTTGTGCTGCATTCTGATCTGTTTGCCCTCTGAAAAATGTGAAAAAAACACTAGAAAATATTTTCAGAAGATGCATTTAAATAATCTGTGTCTCTACATATTCATGGCTTCAAGTGGGAAACAGCAACAACTTTCCAATTGAATCAGAAACTGTGCTGTGCACTGGCTAGTCTAGATAGCTGCATAATCTTAACAGTCTTTCTTTTGATTATCTTTCTCTTCCCACATATAAGATATATTTAGGCACTCAAGAGTAGGTCTGTTCTTAACTATATAACCATCAAAGGAATAGAAAGAAACTGAGGAAAGTAAAATTAATTTATACATTTATTCTGACTACCTAGCTCTGCGCCTTGACATATTGTGTGAGTTTATTGTCTCTTTGCTCAGTCAGCCATCAAAAAAGGACAAGGTCACTGCTATGCAACTCATTGACCAGAACACTTGAGCTCAGGTGACATGGTGAAATGGGGACTGAAGGTTGTTATCAGCAAGGAGTAATTTCTTATTTTCGCAAAGAAGGAAGGAATGTATCTAGAATAATTCAGTTTTAGTGTAGTTATCCTCAAGGGATTGGCATAACTGTGTCTGATTGGCTACGTACTTGGAACCTAGGGAATGTTTATGTTGATCTCAACTGAGAGGAATGAACTATGAAGTTGTTGTCTTCTCTCAGCATTAATTCTGCTGTATCAACAAGAGTTTAAAAATCTGTGAGATCTTGTTTATAATTTGTAATAACATTCTTGTCATTTAAGTCAGCAAACACATTTCCATGCAAGAAGCAGATATTTGCAGAAAGGAGGCCCAATATGCGTCTTTAAACAGGACTATTCAGTAGTTATTCCATAGTTATTTACCATAAAATATTCCCTCAGCACCTTCAGATATGTATTTTCATTTTCGAATTACTCTACAGTTCAGATATATGAGAAAAAGGATTCAGTACTAAAGATGAACCGCTGCTTCTTGTCAGAAAAAAAAAATCCAGTTCTGTAGCAAATGTCACAGTATTGCACTGAGTTCTTAGTTTGTTTCTGCTAATTTCAGTTAACAGGTTCATTTCTAATTGAACGGCACTATAGTGGTCCATATACGATTTGAACATCTAATTCTGTTTGACAGATATGCTAATCTCCTGAGATCCTCCACAGGTGGAATTTTATTTCCTCTTTCTTTCAAGTCACAGAAGCAAGTAACTGTGGCTTAAAAAATTGCTACACAACAGCCATGCTTAATGACTGTCCATTGTACATCCTCAGCTCATGGCACATGGGAAGTGATGAAAGTTACCTTAACTATATGATAGGCTACACCAAGCTACATTTTTATACATTTGGAAGTAGCTAAGAAGGTCCATGAGGAAAGTTGCCATGCCGCTGTTAAACTTTTCAGTGTAGTGGCTTTTAACTCCCAATTTTTTGTTGCTTCTGAACAAAGCATCAGAAACTGGTTTCAAATCCAGATGATCCAATATCTGATCTTTGGGGTTTATTTAGGCAGCTCAGTCGAATCAAATGCATTTCCATTAAAGCAAGGCCCATCTTCGCTTAGCTGTTGTCTCAAGGATAGAGAATATGCTATGAAAAGATTAACAAATGTAAAAGTAACAATTTCCTTTGATCATGCATGGCTGGGACAGATGGTATTTGTTTTGTGTGCTCTCAGTTCTATATTATATTCCTTTAAGAAATGATTAAGTGAAATAAAACCCTCTGATAGGAGGTGGAAGCCTCCTTCCTCATTCTGCTCCTTCTCCTTCCTCCTCCTCCACCTCCTCCTCCTCCTCAGGACCAGCTGAGCAGGCACAGGAAAAGGATAGTGTGAAAAAACACCTTTTGCTACACACTCAGTCCCTGAATTAGCTGAAAGCACAGGCCCATCTGCAAGGATACAACACGCAGTGGGAGAAAAACTTTCAAGCCATATTACCATTCTGTGTTAACTACTTGCTTTCAGCTTTCTTTGTTTTAAAAGGTGAGTTCCTAATTTCAGATCAAAGAATTAATCTTGGCTTTTAACAGCCTTTTGAACTTTTTTTGGAGAGCTGAAGGCCTAAGAAGATCCACCTCAGGGCTTTGGCTGATTTGGGGTCCCATTGCAGTAAACCATTAAGAGTTCTGAAGAAATGTACTAAAAGGTGGCTGAACTGCTATCAAGAAATATTCATCCTTTAATTTTAAAAAAAATGCTAGACTGAAAAATTGGAGTGCCACAAGCATAACTGTCTTTAAAGGTATAGGTGGAATGTGGAACTGGAAAAAGGGAGCAGTATTAGGAGATAGATATTTCTATGGCAGATTAGTGTTCTTTTGTAAAGGAAAATTTTCCTTCTGTCGTGAAATAAATTTCCTTAAGATCAGCAGCCAAAAAATTGTTGAAGACTCTCTTGTCAAAAATCAAGCTTACAGCTCTTAGAAGATATTAATGAGAATACCAAATAATCTTGAAGTGCAGTGTGTTGTCATGGATGTTATTTGGAACTGACAGAAAATAAACAGAATTTTCAGCATGAAAAAAGCCACTTTTTGTTAATGTTAATTTTATGAATACTGATTGAGTGATCAGTAATGTTCTAAAATATGCAGATATCACAAAGTTATTTAGACTAGTCAAAGACAGGAAAAAACTGAAGATCTCCAGGGGGTATAGCAAAATGAAAAGAATGGGATTTCCACTGGCAGATTAAATTCAGTGTTGACAGAGCATGTAAGAGGGAGTAGTTCAAACCATACATAATGTAGGAACCTAAAAGAATCCAGTAAAATCCCATGGTCCCTTCTGAGCAAAGCTCAGAGAAAAGAACACCATTAGTGTGCAAAAACAGCAGTCTAAAGAAAATACAGATTTTTTTAAAATTTTCAGTAGCCATCACTTGCAATGCTCTTTTCAATTGAGATTATATGTTTGGGATTCATTTTACTTACTTTAAGCATCGCAAAGTTTGCCAAAGTTGCCCTAAGCTTCCTTTATTGTCAAGGGAAACTACTGCTCAGGAGAGCAATTCATACCATCTCAGACATCTAAAGTAAGGGCATGGGTTGCCTTCTGGCAGTTCTTCCACTGGCTACAAAGAGAGCCTGCTGACTAGCTCAGGCTTGAATGATTCATGTCATCTAAAGCAAAGAGGAGTGCTACTTAGTGAGTAAATAAAACCTGCAAACACAGAGGTTCAGTGCTGCATGATAAAAAAAATGACAGATTGTGAACTGGACTGATTAGAACAGATATTTGAGAACAGATTGTTAAAAGGGACTAGATGTACGAAACTGAAAAGTGAATGAAAAGAGAAACTAGGCTGACATCGCTGTTTAATCTTTCTCGTAGGAAAAACAAAGATTCTTAACTAAACTATACATTAGCACATTTAATTATGAAGGAGCATGAGGCCAAGGTCTTAAGAGGTATAAAGTAAAAACAAATAGACATCTATGTGGTGAATGCAGCTAGCTATGATATTATATGAAAAAATGAAGAGGTGTAAGCTGTTATCTCTCTGCTTAAAAACGGCTACTGTGACACTGGTACTCTGATGAGTAATCTGATCCAGTATAGTAACATAAAATTTTTCATTTAAGACTTCATCCTTAGCTGCTTAGATAAGCTTTATAAATGTTGGCAGAGAACAAAGTCTGATTTCTGCCTTCACAGACAGTCTAGGATGCTACAGGAAAGAAAATTATTTTAAAACACTGTCCATTGTTTTGTGTCTTTGCATACTTTCTTGTTCCCCCTTCAATCTTCCATTCCATGTTCATATCCATAAAATTTGTACCAAAAGGTTAAATAATCTTGTAGGCTTATGGAGCATATCTTAAAATTTTCCAGTCCTAGCTAGAGATATGTAGAAATGTTAGTGACCAAAGGAGCTTTCAGAAGATGTACCTACTCTAGGTATAAGACACAAACAATGGTACACCTGCTAAGCTTTGGGAATCCTAGAAAATGAGCAAGCCGGATTTCTGTCTGTTACTGTGGGTTCATTAACCTTTTCCCAAGGTAAGATTTTTAGGTCTTGTAAATTGTAGCTCCTGTTCATACTCTCTAGAAACCTCTCCACATTATAAGGTTTGTTTATTTGTCCTAATGGTATCTGCCTGGTCTGCTTATCTTTTTTTGTATTGGAGTTAGTGATGTGTATCTTAAATGCAGCACTTGAGATCTTCTGACTCATATATCATTAATATTGTACTGGCCTAAAATATACCAAGAGACTGAATTGGTTTTAATGTTTGAAAGGGTCTTTTTTCAAATATATTAAAGACAGAAAATACCCACATCACTGATATTAACTTGTCCAAAGTTGTAAAGAAAATGTCTAAAATTCAGTCAGGAAACAACTATTTCAATAATTACATACATATATACTCAGAATTCATTTGTAATGCAATTACTACTTGTTCTGAGGCTGTGTAGTGCTAAAGCACAGTATTGTGAAGTTTAAAGTGGATATTTTAATAGTTAATAAAAATTGAGGTGGTAATATTTCAACATTTTCTCCCAATAGAAAGAAAATTGGACCTGTCAGACAAATGAAAATGCAAATTCCATAGAATGGCCCAAAACAGCCATTCAGATCTGTTTCTGTCAAGTTATTCCAGAATAACCCATGTTTTCACAAAGCAAAATTTAAGGATACAGCTTTTAAGGACCCACTGTGTGGATTGCACTTCTTATTTTTAAGGTGAACAGGAATCATTCCTTGTAGTGTGTCATATTTAATGTGTAAATACGTCTGTCATGATTAATACAAATATGTTTGGTTTTGTCAAGAACAAATTTTCACAAGGTAAAAATAAAGTGAAACTCGCATGGTTTTGCCATGAAATACATTCCTAATAGATATAAAAACAGAAGTGCCCTTTAATGCATGGAGCCTTTATGTTTTCAGATTTCTACCTAGTTTTTGAATAACTAGTAAAATACACTGCAAAGTAAGCAATATTTAGCTAACAATCTTTTCTTATATTTTAATGCGTAATTTTGCTATATAGACTTTTGCCAGTTTCCATTGTCTAATATCCCATTTCTTCTCAAAACAGCCTAAAAGAGTCAGTGCCCATGATCTTCCTGTTTCAGGCTAGGGTCTGGCTTTTATGACTGTGTCTATAAACATAATTAAAACATAAATTAAACATAAATTTAAAAGGACCAAATGCAGGCTTGAGAACTGTCCCACAGTTGTTCATACTGTTTAATTCCTGGCACCTGTCCAAACAATGTCAATTGAAAAACCAATTGAATGTCAGTTGAAAAACCAGTCCTGGTAGGCATAATTAATGCTTTCCTCTTTGCACTGTGGTACATAGTTGGTCACACTCTGTTCTTGGATAGTGAGCATGATGGTCAGAGCAATTACAAGTTCTGCCTTCTTCGCCCTGTTATTTTCATTCATGACATTGACTCCTGGTCCTAATCCTCTGTTTCACACTCAGATGTAGCCCACCAGTCTTTCCTGCCCCAACTGTTGGCTGAGCAGATGCTCTTCTATGTGACAGTGGGCATCTGTCACATTTCTTTCTTCCCTCCTCAAAAAATGCTTGAACTCCCAAGATTCATACACAGCCAGTGTCACTCTACTGTTTTCCTATTCTTCATTTGCTCAAACCATATATAACAATCTTCTGGTTGCTAAAGGCTACCAAAAGAGACAGTTTTCAGACAAAAGAATAGGAAAGCTACAGAGAAAGATCAATTGGAATCTTTTTTATACCCTTATATACTTCTGTCCCGTATATATTCATATCATTTCCTTTGCAGCAGCCTCAGCAATTCCTTGATCAGATGAATATGATGGTTTTCAGAAGACTCAAACTTTCTACACTGATTAAAGGGGAAAAACTTCATGTACACTTTGAAGGTCTAGCTCATCACAGCATTTGACTTAATGCCTGAAGTAAATGATCGAGAGCTCGTATTTCTTTCTCAATATCAGATAAGCTTATTAAATGATTCACGTTCCCTGAAAACTTAGCTGTGAACAGTGCGTAAAAGACTAGATTTCTTTTTCTCTCTTTTCTAAAACTGCATACTCAGCAATCCTGAGGAAATACAGCTCTCAGTTACTGAAGATTAAAAATTACTACTATCAAGGGAATGTCTATATGAATCTTTATCAAAAAATCTTCACAAATGTGAATAAAAATCTAACTTAATTCTATGACTATATTCGTAGTAGTAGTCATAATTCAGTAGTTAGTTTTATGTATACAATTTATTAATTACCAGCTAAATAAATTAACCATTCAGTATTTTTAAATGGGTGGTATAGGAAACTGAAATAGTCTAAGGTGTTTCCCTTTGCTACCTTATATTAAGTATGGTACAGTGCAGTAAAAGGTTCTAAAAAAAATGGAAACTATAAAACATGCAGACATCCAAGCTTCACAGAATCACAGAATCACAGAATTGTCTAGGTTGGAAAACACCTTGAAGATCATCTAGTCCAACCATTAACCTAGCACTGACAGTTCCCAACTACACCATATCCCTCAGCGATATGTCGCCCCGACTCTTAAACACCTCCAGGGGTGGGGACTCCACCACTGCCCTGGGCAGCCCATTCCAACGCCTAACAACCTGTTCTGTAAAGAAATCCTAATATCTAGTCTAAACCTTCCCTGGCACAACTTGAGGCCATTACCTCTTGTCCTATCGCTTATTACTTGGTTAAAGAGACTCATCCCCAGTTCTCTGCAACCTCCTTTCAGGTAGTTGTAGAGGGCGATGAGGTCTCCCCTCAGCCTCCTCTTCTCCAGACTAAACAACCCCAGTTCCCTCAGCCGCTCCTCGTACGACATGTGCTCCAGACCCTTCACCAGCTTCGTTGCCCTTCTTTGGACACAGTCGAGTAATTCAATGTCCTTTTTGTAGTGAGGGGCCCAAAACTGAACACAGTAATCGAGGTGCAGCCTCACCAGCGCTGAGTACAGGGGTAAGATCACTTCCCTGTCCCTGCTGGCCATGCTATTTCTGATGCAAGCCAGGATGCCATTGGCCTTCTTGGCCACCTGGGCACACTGCTGGCTCATGTTCAGCTGGCTGTCAATCAACACCCCTAGGTCCCTCTCTGACTGGCAGCTCTCCAGCCACTCCTCCCCAAGCCTGTAGCGCTGCTGGGGGTTGTTGTGACTGAAGTGCAGAACCCGGCATTTGGCCTTATTGAAACTCATACAGTTGGCCTTAGCCCATCGCTCCAGCCTGTCCAGATCTCTCTGCAGAGCCTCCCTACCCTCGAGCAGATCAACACTCCCACCCAACTTGGTGTCATCTGCAAACTTACTGAGGGTGCACTTGATCCCCTCGTCTAGATCATCAGTAAAGATGTTAAACAGGAGTGGCCCCAAAACCGAGCCCTGGGGGACACCACTCGTGGCCGGCTGCTAACCGGATTTAACTCTGTTCACCACAACTCTTTGGGCTCAGCCATCCAGCCAGTTTTTTACCCAGCAAAGTGTGTGCCCATCCAAGCCGCAAGCAGCCATTTTTGCCAGGAGAATGCTGTGGGAAACGGTGTCAAAGGCCTTACTGAAGTCAAGGTAAACTACATCCACAGCCTTTCCCTCATCCAATAAGCAGGTCGCCCTGTCATAGAAGGAGATCAGGTTTGTCAAGCAGGACCTGCCTTTCATAAACCCATGCTGACTGGGCCTGATCATCTGGTTGTCTCGCATGTGTTGTATGATGGTACTCAGGATGAGCTGCTCCATCAGCTTCCCGGGCACCGAAGTCAAGCTGACAGGCCTGTAATTTCCATCTAATTTAAAAAAAAAAAAGCCTGCAACTGAAACAGAAAGCAGTGTCAGCAGCCATTTGTGGAATTAACTTTTTACATCATTTAGGTATATGTATCTTAGATTCTTGTATAATTCCTAAATTTCTACCTCTGTAAACTCTTTTCTGTTTATAGACCCCTTTTTACATGAGCAATTAAAATCTGGTGTTTTCCAGAGGAATCATCTTGTTTATGACAGGCCATTTTTTAACAGGTGCACTTTGTTGCCCTGAGAAATCAAGTATCTGAGTTTATTTGCTCATTTTTCTCAGACAACTGCATCTTTAGGTGACTCCCAACAATTTCCAAGTAGAATGAGGTTGAAGGGGATAGAAATTAAGAGTCTGTGGTGGTAGCTTTGATTTAATGGACTAAATACACAGCCAAGAGAGTATTATAATTTCATATTAAGGTAGTGCCAAGAGGCAACAATCATATTCAGTGAATTATAGTGTCAAGGTATTCCAGACAATACAGTCCTCCCTTTAAGCAGGGGAGGCACCGGAGTTTCACAGTACAATAAAAAGATGCAATTCTACACAGACTGATGACTCATTCTGGAATTTTGTGTCCCTGTAAGGTAGTCAACACATGAGTGTCCAGCCATTGTCTGGTGGTACATCAGCTAGAGGTGGTCAGCTAGAAATGGTGTGGCTAAGTACAGCAGTGTAGATAGCAAAGTTCGCCCTCATTTTTAATGAATTCTACAGGGTTTTGTTACTTACTCACTACTGAAAATGAAAGAAGGAAAATTAAATCAAATTACAGGGAAAGCCTACAAAATATAAATTAGTTAAAATAGTAATAAAACCAAGGAATCATACTTTCAGCTGGTAAAAGCTAACAAAAGTCAGTGGATTTCCTATCCAGAGTCACTGATTTCCTATCAGAGACTCTGGAGTCAACAGACAATATTGCTTAAAAAGACTTAGCTATTAAATCTGCTTGTTACTTGCAGTGTGTCAGAGATAGGTCTATTACCCAAAAATGAACTCCATTGTGAATGTGGCAGTCGCATGGTTTATACCAAGCTAAGGATGTGACCTACCAGCCACCAAAGTTTGTTTCCATTTTCTGGCTTTTCAGAGGGAAAAAAAAAAAAAAAGTATTAAAAAAAACCAAACGAAACCACCAAACCAAAAAAAAAAAAACAACCAAACCAACAAACCAACAACAAAAGCAAACAGAAGAAAAAACAGAAAAGGGAGGGAAAGAACTTCTGTCTAGAATATGAGACAAATTGACCTGCCATGGAGAAAAAGTATATGATTTCCTCAGTGATGAATGTAGGTTTTAATTCCAAATAGCAGTACAGATCTGCATCTTTGAAACTGCATAGCCTGAAAGTTATGTAACAGTTGAGTTAACAAACTGGATAAGCATTTTCCATTTTTCAAGTCAGTTTTGTGAGAGTGTTAGTGGATTATTAATATGAGAGAAAAGCATTTTTATGGTAAATAATTATTTTGGCAGTGGAACTGTAAGATATTGTTAAGATCAAACTTCAAAGCCATGTAAACATATGCAGATATAATTCTGAGTAATTATGTTTGTGCCTGTATAATTTATTATTTTTTTTTAATTTAGAAAGTTTGACTTCAGTATATGGACCAAAGATACTAGGTATATCTCCGCAATCCTGTTAAGATTCAGTTAAGATCAGATTGTATAATGGTAACAGGGTCAGTAAAATCAGTTCAAAGCATCCCAAAGTTTTGCTAAAATCTAAAACAGGTTCTGAAAGTTATGAAGTATCTTTTGTGCCTTGTGATTTCTGAACCCATAACTTCACTCATTCCATGAGTTTTGTTTTGTGTTCTCTTGACTTCAGCTGTGAGTTTTAGGACCCTATTTGCTTTTCTGGCTCAAGGCTGAGATAGAGGATCTTTGATAATATTTGTGATATAAATCATTCTACTCTGATTGAATATAGCTTTTTTCCACCTTGGAAAATTTCAGGAGGAACTCTGTAAAAGACTATTTTCTTTTTTTTTTTTTTTTTTTCTTTCTTTTTTCTTTCTCTAAGTCTCCTTTACCGTAGGAAGAAGAACTTTTTCTCACTCAAAAAATGTGGTACAGCTCTGTGGCCTGCTGTGTTCAAATGGTACTAGATGCAAGGAGCACAAATGCTTAAATTGCCCTGCAGCAGTGCCAAATAGCTTGATATTGTTGTGGTTGTTTTTCTTTTTTTGTTTTAACAAACACTGCCCACGTACATGGAGACATGTAATCAGCCATAGGCAGCATTCCTCTGTAAATCTTTTAAAAATACAGTTTCAGAAATAGTCTTATAAAAAAGGTATTTGATCTCATTACAGGAATGACTTTTCATATAATCTGTGGTTCAAAGCTTATGCTGTTCTTTAATGACTTACTTTGTGGAACTTTTTTTCTATACTTATAAGGTCTTCCACTTTTAGTGCCAATTACATTATAGTTAGCAGTGTTATATGCCATTTTTTGTAATACATTGCTATTAAAATCTTATGGCCTCATACTATCTTCTGTTAGTCAGTAGTCAAGTATTTTGAAAGGAGCTAGATTTCAAGTACATCAATGGGGAAATAGTAGATTAGTATAGTAACTTGTCCAGAAAATCCTGTCTCTGGTCCTGTTGTAGAGAAGCATAGCTAGAATGTGAGCTGATTTCAAAGGCAAATCTTGGAAACACATTCATATGTGTATAAATTGTGCCCTTTGGTGGAACTCCCTATATTGGCACCAAAATTTCATCTCCAGTAAAGCAAAGGAATGAAAAGAGACTGGCCTGCCCAAGGGGAAGCTGTGGGACAATAATCAGGATGACTGGATCTTCAGGGACTGGCAGTCAGAGAGGCTGCTGCATCTGCACATGCAAGAATTCTCCCATTTCTGAGGGAAACATCAAAAATACAGCAAGCTTATCCCCTCCTTTCTCATTTTTACCTCAAGAGGGTACAATATGTTCATAAAGATTAAAGAGAACGTCTTGTTTTGCCATTAGGTATCTTAGATTGTTCATTGCAGAAGCATAGAATGAGTGTTTTTAATGCTCATTTAGCTTTGAAAATTGCATCACTATCTAGGCTATGAAAAATAATGGTTTCCATTCACAGTCAACAATGCACAAAGAAAAGTTAATTTCTGCAAAATTACTGTCATTTAACTTTCCCAAATTGAACTTATACCTGTTTCTTGGATGAATAGTTCCACTACTGGAAAACATGTCTGGTGATTTTATACTGCATCATCTATTTTACATTTCTGGTTGTACTTAGAAATAATTTTCAGAAGTTAAAATTATAGATATCCAAACCTCTCATAAACTGAAATGATAGAGACTGCACATCAATAGGGTAAGACATTCAAATATGGCACTAGTTCATTTATTTAGAAATGTTATTCAACAGCAAAGCTCAGAGGAGTTTGAAGTGTTTATACTGTTTATCATTTTATTTGACAAGATATTAGAGGGAGTTTGCTGAATGTATGTGTTTGTTCTTTGAATATACTTGAAGCATGCATTTAGGAATTTTCTTTTAAAGCTTGGAAATTAAGGAAGCAAGTAACAGTAAGAATTTGGCTGGTTTTCCTTCTTGTAGGTATTTGTTAGAATATTTTCTTCTGTTCATAATTTTGTTAATCTTTAAATATCTAACAGCATATTTGTTCATGAGCTTTTTAATGTATGGTTTGAGGGAGTCTTTGTCAAGTGAGTCACATGCACACTTTTTATGGATTTTTTTTTTCCTATGGATATAATTTCTATTGATAGCTCCATGTGCTGCATCCAAATTTTTGCCTGTCACTCAGCATTCTCTATGCTCACATTTATCTGCACTGTCACCAGTTTCAGCAATGTTTAAGGTCTCTCCTAGCTCTAACTGTGCATAAAATGGGATTGTTCAACCTGCAATTTTAAAATTTTTTTTTCTAGATTTCTTTTAGATTTAGTGCTTCACTGGAATAAAGCCAAACTTTCCATTAAAACAGCTTAAATGAAGTTATGTTACCTCCCAGCTGTGGTGGACAGTTATCACAGGCTGTCTGACAAGCTAAGAACTGCTAAATTGCCAAACTACTATTTTGTTTCTTCACAGCATTGAACCTCTTGGTGGTACAAAACATTGGGACTCAGTGTTTATATTGCCACCTTAATCTTTCATGTTGAAATAGTTTCATTTAGTAGAAGTATCTAAATGGGTAGGATTTTTTTTCATTCAGATCAAGTCTATAGTATATTGAGGTTTGGACTAAAGGAGAAAATGATTCTGTAGTTGGTGGCTAGGGTTTTCTCAGGAATATAAGAAAAGCAACGTCAAGTTACTGTTCAAGTGAGGTTTCTTTGTTCTCAGTTTAATAATTTGGGCCCAGGCTGAATTTAATCTGTGACAGAAAGAACTAAAAATGAAGGAAGGCATAATATAAAAATTCCATAAACATAACCTAAATATTAGATCATTATTAAAAAGCCCAAGAAATTATGTATTAAAACATACTTGCAGGTTTAGTTTAAGGACTTCTGTCCCCCTCTTCTCCTATCTTGTATATAATTTCCAGTCTTATATACTTCTGTTGAATAATAAAATTTGCTTATTCCTATTAAGATGATTAAATCAGCTGTTTCACTTAACTGATTATATTGCTTATATCTTATATTGCTTATGCTAAATTCTCATCAGTTCCATTTTTAATGTTTATGTGAATGTTGGTGTAAGATTTAGCAAAAAAATTCTTCGATGTCCAATTAATTTCTTGCTCCAAGCAATGTAACCAGTATGTTGTCTCAGCACATGCACTGAAAGTCTCATTTGCTGAATTATGACATTGAGCACCTTTGGAAAATGCTTCATTACCATTCAGATGTCCCTTTGCAAAAATCATAGTGTAACTGTAGAACTCAAATGTTTAAATCATCAAGATTTAATTAATAGTCACAGTTCATATCAAGATAGGTCCAGATTAGGCTGTCCACATCTGTGCTTCTGCAAAAAAATTACTGCTTTGAAATATTATCAAATAGCTGAGCATCCTTTCACTGGCCCTTAACTTTGTTCCTCTTTTGTTCAGTTTAGAATTTTTTTTATGAATGTTTGTCACCAGAGTGTAGTTAGTTTGGTTTCCAATAAAGCACCATTTAGATGTTTTGGGATTAGGGACAGAAAACCCATTTAGTATATAAAAAATATTCTATAAAAGCAGTAGCACTGTAAAAACTACACAGAACAGAGGGGAAAATAACCAAAGGAAAAAAAGCAATTTTATTTCCAGCATCCTGTAAAATACTGTTTGTTGGGTAACCATGCTATAATCAGGATATGATGGGGAAAAAGGATAATATAAAATGGTACTTTTTGATTGTCCGGTTCTCCAGGGAATGATTTTTACTAGGAAAGCCACCTTGACTATGGTTTATAAGTTGTAAGTGGTCAAATGCTATTGGAAGGAAAGAAGTATTTTTTTTCTGGCTATCTCCTATATCTGACTGTGGCGATAATGACAGTGGTGATAATGACAGTTATCCCAAATATGGCATGGCAGTAATAGCAAAACTGGACCCAGGTGTAGAATACTTGATGCTGAATGATTTTGCAAGACTAAAAGTATAGATTATTTTCAAACAGAATTTGCAGAAGTTTTCAGTAAATTAGTAGCTTCTCTGGCATGTAAATTCACTCTGTGTTAGTGCTTTCGGGTAAAGGAAATTACCTGAAGCAATTGTGTTTTGTTGTTGGGTCCCAAAAAGCATAGTTCCGTAGAAAAAAAAATTCCATCTCTGCTTCTTATTCCCATATTTCACATTCATGATATTCCATTTAAAAAGGATTCTCCATGATGTTTTATGAAATAACGTGCACAAACAGTCTGGAGTAAACTCTTCCTTTCCACTTTATATCATCAATATAATTATGTTTTCTGGAATATCGTAGAATCAAATTTTAACTTTATAGAGCTTCTACCTATAGGCACTATTTCCAGGAAATAAGAGATAGTTAGCCAAAGCCGTATAGTTTCAGTTTGGGGGACTCCTATTCTGAATAAATATATTTCATAAACACACTGCAATGAACAGCACAAGAAATTAAACAAATAACAATAGCAAGAAACCCAAAATTTGTATTGGAATAACTGTGACAGAAAATAGGTTGCATATAGGGTGTAGTGCCAAAGAGATAGCAGAGTCATATCAGGTGTGTATGTTAGTAATGAAAATGTTGCAGAGGCAGGCATGGTGATGGCTCCTTTTGATGGCATCTGTCATGCCTCAGGAAAACCGGAGGTGTTTTCTTATTCACGGTAGTTTCTACAGATTAACTGTCCAAAGTGGTAGTTCTCTACTGCATGTAAAAGCAAAACTGAAGTCACTGTAAGGGCATCTGAAAAGATGGTCTGAATCCGAATAGACTTTTTAAGAATTGGAAGCCTATCTGCTGCAGTTATAATGCTATGTTTGTCTTGAGTTAAATATTTTGACCAGCTTTGCACTGAACTCAGGAATAGTGTGCTTCCATTTTATGTACTCGGTCACAGGCAAGGGTTAATCCAGTATTCCTAAAATGCAGTGTAAGATCACTGTGCAATATATACAAAATTCAGATGATTTTTTAAAACCCTGAGAAGGCAACACAAGCAACCCTAATTAGGCATCTCTATCTTTCTCTGTCAACTACACTCAAAATTAATGAACATGTAAGGCACCTGAATTCAGACAAGGGAGACAGCAATGGTATAACATTTGACTTAGTTGTCTAGCTGTTGGTTTTCTTTCCTTTCTTAGCTGCTTGGATCTTTTTGATGCTTCCTCCCACAACTTTGATAAACATGAAAAGCCTCTTGTTTGGGGGGAGTGGGAGGGAAGAAGCAGGGGATGATGGAGATGGGA
Organism: Strix aluco; assembly: GCF_031877795.1. Lineage (NCBI taxonomy): Eukaryota > Metazoa > Chordata > Aves > Strigiformes > Strigidae > Strix > Strix aluco. Next base: position 100,443,837 of record NC_133933.1, on the reverse strand, counting down.
TGACCAGAATTGGATAACAAGAGCTGAGCACGAGGTCCACATGCGATAGTGATTCATGTGATTGTGTTATAACAGCTCATAATAACTAACCTTTGTCATTCTTTATAGGCCCAATTTTCTAGTTAGATGTTTTTTAAAGCATCTCCTTATTGTGCAGTTGGTTTATTGAAATGACCATAATAACTCTGAGATATTTCTCCTGAGTTATTAAAGTTAATTTAGAATTCAACAATGTGAACAAGTAAGTCAAACACAGTCCAATTAGTATAACTTACTACTTATATTGGATAGTGTCTATATGTCCCACTGAGGTACTAAGTTTTTGTTGTGCCATGCATGATGTAAACAATCTAAATAAAGCATGTGTGCATTATCCTGACAATTAGATTTCACAGTGCCCCAGGACAACTTTTTGCAATCCCTTAAGCAAATTTTAATCCACTTTATCTCCTCCATGGAGAACATTCAAGATGAATTAGACATGCCTCCAGAAAACAAAGACATAGTTATGAATTCCTGTGAGGAAGGTCAGAATCATGGCTTGAACATGAAACTGAGCACAAGGGACCTGGGTTTCTAACAGTTCTGTTTCAGATTTTCTGTATGACTCTGCTCAAGCCTGTCTTGAAGTTATTTACCATGTAGATGTTGAAGCACCTGCTTATCAGGTGTTGGGTTCAGGGAGAAGCAAGAGTGGGCTGCTTTATGAGGGAAACCAGAAGACAACAGGGCACGCACAATGGCCTCACTGGCAAAGGTGTGGTCCCACAGAACCCACAAAAGAATAGCAGAGGAGGTCAGTAATGGTAGCCAGGCCAGTTAATATTCCAGATCACCAAACAAGTCCATAGTGATGAGGCAGATCTGACATCAAGCCAGGAAGTCAAGTCACAGCATCAGGGTCAGGATTTGGTCCAGTGATCTCCAAGCAAGCCCATAGTGAAAAGCCAGGCACAAGGTCACTTGACCTTGACATCAAAACTGCAAGTCAAGGTTCAGACAACCAAAATACATGGCCATGCACAGTCACAGCTGATGCAGCTTAAGCATAGCTCCTGAGTGAAGGGACATAGACCCCCACTTCTCATGCCTTTTTCACAGTAGGTCTGATCAAAAGTTACAAAGCTGCATTATATCAGAGCTGATTTTGAGCATGGGCAGCTAAGGCTGTAGAGGTGTGTCTATGATGGCTCAGATTTAATGGAGCCAAAGTATAAAAAAAGCACTAAGATGCTCTGATTGGAACACTTCTGGGAAGGCATATGAGAAGTTTCACAGAATCACAGAATCGTCTAGGTTGGAAAAGACCTTGAAGATCATCCAGTCCAACCATTGACCTAACACTGACAGTTCCCAACTACACCATATCCCTAAGCGCTAAGTCAACTTTACTCTTAAACACCTCCAGGGATGGGGACTCCACCACCTCCCTGGGCAGCCCATTCCAATGCCTAACAACCCGTTCTGTAAAGAAATGCTTCCTAATATCTAAGTTTGTACATGCCTGGTGAACTGCTGTAAAAATGAGGGCAACCTGCAAACATTTCCTCCATATCTACTGTTTTGCAGGATATGGCTTTTAATCAGGCTCTACTTAGGATTCACTAGCCACTTCCATACTATTAATGCTCAGAGATTCTGTGCCAGAGTAATTTACAGTTCTCTCAGTTTTAATTTGCTCATAGTTGTATCTGAAAGTTATTCAAGATGACATTTTGTATGATTAAAAAATCTGTTCAGTAATAAAATATAATAGAAATCTGTTTCTAGTCTGCTAAAAAAACTGTGATTAGAAACATATATTGATTCGCATGCTTTATTTTGTTTCCACTGTGTGTGGCTTTTATACATAAAATCTTCTATCTCCATGCCTGAGAATTCACTTATATCACCTTTCAATATCCTGCATAACTTAGTTCACATCTTCCTAGATTTCTGAATTTAGTTGTCATTTCCCTAGAGATAAGACATTGGCTATCTTTCCTTTGCTTCAACTTACTACTTCTGGGAAGCAATCATTCTACCTGAGCTCTTCGTCTCCCCAGGCAATGTAATGTTGAGAGAATATTTTTATCAATTCCCTGCTAATGACTTTCATGTCTGTTTGCCCCCTTATTGATCTCTTATCCTCTGTCAAGTCCTTTCTGTCTATCTTTTAAGTAGTTCTTAGTGGATATCTAATCATCAGCAAACCTGATAAATAAACATATAAATTATCTCTCTCTCTCAGTTTTTCTTCCTTCTCCTTTTCTCTGATGACAGCTTCCCATGTTCTGAGCTCACTACCTTAATATTACCTTCAGTCTCACTCTCCTTTTCTGTCATCATCAGCTAGAATCACCAGTACAAGCACTTTTTCCAGACACCTTAGCATCAAAGAAATGCTTGGCTTCTGCATCTTCCCTGTGCAATCTAAAACAGTGTTGCAGGTGGCCTTGCCCCTCAGTATTACCATGGTTTTCACCTTTATGTCTGTAATATTAAAACTTATGCACTTAAATGCCAAGTCATTCTGTCTCCCACATCAGCCTCCATCTTCTGTCTTGCTTTACGCTGAGTTTTTCTTTTTCTTGAGAATTGCTTTATGACGAGGCAAGAGTTGCTAAGGGAGACCTTAGTGGCATGAATGCACAGTAACACTAAGAGGAATGAAAAAAAGTAAAGCTCTTTCAGAAACACAGAGTACCTTGGATGTGACTCTGGGTCTCTTTGGCTGTTCATGTCTTCATCTTCTTCAGTATAACTCCCAGAAGATGGAGTTGTCTTCTAGTTAATGAAGTACAGCTTCCTACCATGTTTTAAAATATTTTTCTAAATAATGACATATTTCAGAAAGCATTCCATTTATCATGAGAACACATTTTCTTCTGACTGTCGATAAAAAAATTGTTTTCATTTTCACTAGTTCAACTGGGTTTTCCTCAAACTTGTGATTCAGATTTGCAAATTTAAAAGTGATTTTGTTCTTTACATTTCACATTGGCCAGCTGCAAATAGCCATAATCATCTTACAGTATGCATTAATACTAGGTAAATAGTAACAATGACTTAAAATTATGAAAATGCTAAGATTATTATTGTTTTCCCCTAGGGGGACATGCAGAAGTAGCATCTGGAACATGGACAAATTCTGTGATGCTATAGCCATTTCTATACACTAACTATTTCTCAGGGAGTAAACTTGGATAGTTTCCATATATTTTTTTTATGAAAGATTTTATTGTCCATAACAACAATTCTTAATGCTCTAATTACTGTTTGAACTTTTAATTTTTTATTTTCCATTTTTATTTCCATACCTGAAACATGGAAAAGTTTGGAAAAAGAATTGGAATCTTATGCTTTACCTATTTTATTTTTATCAAGCTAGACTTTTTATCATAAAAAGTATGCAATCAGAAAACACTCAAGAGAATACATATGCATATGTGATATTTCGTGAGTTTGAGATTAGTATATTCCTGAGTTGTTCTTGAAATACAGAATTTTGTACTGAACAACAGAAGTACAAAAAAACAGAAGGAAACACTTGCCTGCTGCCTATGATTTTTTTTTTTTAAATATGCAGAAGAGATCTGAGTGTTTATTAAATGTATGCTGATCATTGCCTGAAGCCATGCTGCTTTTTAACTCATCCTAAATATTACACTGGTCATATTATTGATATGGTAGTGTATTGCTGGCATTTGTTACAGGCTTTTGGGAGCATATTCTTACACCATACAGTTATGGGACTGTTCATGTGTTTACTTAATCTTCATGTTGTTTAAAGGACTGCAGTGACTTGCAAGCTCAAAATAGAAATGAGTTCATTAATTCCCTAAGGTCCTTATCACTGATAAATATATTCTTTTACAACAAAAAGGGTAATGGGTACCGCTTTTCCCCATTTCACATTCTATGGAATAGAGAAGGGAAATAATCAGAGATCAGTAGCTTCTTGATTAACCTGAAGCATTATTCTTAACCTTCAAATAGCAGTCCCATTCAAGGCACAGTTTGCTTGACACCAAAGGAAGGATTCATGCAGAACTCATGCCTGCTTAGTGAAAATATCTATGAAATGTCTACTTCTACTTCTGCCTATAGAAGTAGTGTGTCTTGCTGCTCAAAGCCTGAATAGTCAGAGGGTAGTTTCTATGACCTGATGAGCTTCAGGGACTCAAGTGCATATCAGGCTTCTAGGGACATCCCTCCCTTGTCTGACCATGGAGCAGTAGGGCATAACAAGGTTCTGATTTAAAAAGACATCATTTCTATGTTGATAGTCATAAGAACTAGTAGATCTGTTAAGTTATAATTTTTTAGGAACATTTTTCTGACTGTTGTTTGATGTTAGTTCACTGCTGGGAGATTTCATGAGTATTATTTGCAGATGGAAAATTACCTGGTTGTTTCTATATTCATATAAGGGGATGTCAGTTCACCACAGTCCTTCTGTTATACATAATCTTGTGGGTGGTAAGAGGTGGATTTATATTTGTACCTAGAAAAGTATTTTAAAGGAGATCAAGCCTGCTCAGATGCAGAATTCTGTAGCAAATCCAGAGATCCACAAATTGGTCTTCTTGAAATGGGGGCTTCACCATTTGTGTTTGTTGCAGATTGTCTTTAAAATGATGGAGTTTAAGTGGATAGAACAAATCTTATGAATATAATCTTCAATATGTCCATCTGGCTCTTTGATGATGACCCAGACAAGACCTCGTTCCCTGTGTATCCAACCTGAGCTGACTTAAATAAGCCTATTTATTCTGTAAAAAACCAAAGGCTTTACATTTAGGGTCAACAAAATAATTCTAAAATGTATAAATAGATTCTAACTGGGTCTTCTTAACAGTGATGTTTGCAGAAATACTCAGTATTCTGAATTTTAACAAAAAAATCCTTTCATATTCTTTATTCTGAACATATCTGACAGTGGCGGTTCTATTCATGACTATTTTACACAGGAGTAAATTTAGCAACAGCTGTCCCAGAAGGGCAGTATAATATCTTCTGTCTGAAAAATCCAAACCTGTTGTGTGATGAACTCAAGTTTACTAAATGCTGAATAAAATATGTCTACTACACTGTCACTGGAAAAGTCAGAATAGGACAGAAAAAGAGTGAATGATGCTGCTAATATCCATAGTCATTCTCTGCTCTCTGTGACTGAAATGCAATCAGATTCAGATTTCTACTTTCTTGGTCTACCAGGGAGGGTTAAGCAGAAGTTGACAACATATGCTAATTCCATAGATTTCTGTATATCATTTTCCAATTCAGTCAAGGCATTGAAGCCTTTTAAAACAATTAATTCCCATTACTCTGTATCTTAAGTGATTGTAAATTAGGGATCAACATAGTTACTGTGCTGTTAAGCACAACAAACCCAGAATGTTATCGCTTAACAGAAAGGAGAATCAGAACCAGCGTTGTATATTCTTTTGTAAATACATGAATGCTACAGAATTCACACTCAGAATCACAGAATCATTTAGGTTGGAAAAGACCTTGAAGACCACCTAGTCCAACTCTTAATCTAACATTGACAGTTCTCAACTACACCATATCTCTAAGCGCTATGTCGACCTTACTCTTAAACACCTCCAGGGATGGGGACTCCACCACTGACCTGGGCAGCCCATTCCAACTCCTAACAACCCATTCTGTAAAGAAATACTTCCTAATATCCAGTCTAAACCTTCCCTGGAGCAACTTGAGGGATTTTGTCCTATCGTTTATTACTTCATTAAAGAGACTCATCCCCAGTTCTCTGCAACCTCCTTTCAGGTAGTTGTAGAGGGCGATGAGGTCTCCCCTCAGCCTCCTCTTCTCCAGACTAAACAACCCCAGTTCCCTCAGCCGCTCCTCGTACGACATGTGCTCCAGACCCTTCACCAGCTTCGTTGCCCTTCTCTGGACACGCTCGAGTAATTCAATGTCCTTTTTGTAATGAGGGGCCCAAAACTGAACACAGTAATCGAGGTGCGGCCTCACCAGCGCCGAGTACAGGGGTAAGATCACTTCCCTGTCCCTGCTGGCCACGCTATTTCTGATGCAAGCCAGGATGCCATTGGCCTTCTTGGCCACCTGGGCACACTGCTGGCTCATGTTCAGCTGGCTGTCAATCAACACCCCTAGGTCCCTTTCTGACTGGCAGCTCTCCAGCCGCTCCTCCCCAAGCCTGTAGCACTGCTGGGGGTTGTTGTGGCTGAAGTGCAGCACCCAGCATTTGGCCTTATTGAAACTCCTACAGTTGGCCTTAGCCCATCGCTCCAGCCTGTCCAGATCTCTCTGCAGAGCCTCCCTACCCTCGAGCAGATCAACACTCCCACCCAACTTGGTGTCATCTGCAAACTTACTGAGGGTGCACTCGATCCCCTCGTCTAGATCATCAATAAAGATGTTAAACAGGAGTGGCCCCAAAACCGAGCCCTGGGGGACACCACTCGTGACCGGCCGCCAACCGGATTTAACTCCGTTCACCACAACTCTTTGGGCTCGGCCATCCAGCCAGTTTTTTACCCAGCAAAGCGTGTGCCCATCCAAGCCGCGAGCAGCCAGTTTCGCCAGGAGAATGCTGTAGGAAACGGTGTTAAGGGCCTTACTAATGTCAAGGTAGACAACATCCACAACCTTTCACTCATCCAATAAGGAGGTCAATAGTTTGAACATCTTTTCTAAAGGTTTGGGTTCAGTCTCTGATGAGGATAGGAATCAAGTGTTTAATTTGGCTTGTGTTGTAATTTTAAAACCTAAATCTCTACTGTAAGAGCTGAAGTTATGTTTAGTCCATGAGCAAACATTCAGTCATTTTTCTGTCATGCCTTTCAGTGAATCTGATTTCCTGCTCTGAAGTGACTAATATTATTCAAGGGGTTGATTCTGAAATGTTACCAGTTTTTCTTGAACATGGGAGGCTAATGAGTGGATAGTAGAGAGAAGGGGACAATGATTCATGCAACTTACTTGATTGCTTTGTCTTTTATTTAGTAACCCATATAGTCAGAGAGCTACTAGAAGTTGCACTAGGCATCTTATAACTCATTCAGGGCTATAGGGATCATAGCAATACATTCCAGCTTTTCTATTCTAGGCCATGATCTACAACGGCTAGCATACAAGAACTGCACAATTTTTATTTCACTCAGAATTTTGTTGACACGTTGACCACTTTTGTGCTGCTCCAAACTCATTCACATATTACTGTGTATAATCAGCTCATTTGGTTAGTCATGGAAAGTTCTCCATTCCTATAAGTTTGGAGTTAATCAGTTCCAAAGATATTTTATTTTACTCAGTAAATAAGAACGGTTAGTAGTTGCCAATTCTGAAATTTTCAGTAGAGCGGTATTGAACAGGTTGTCTGCAACTGCAACATGAAAATGGAATAAAGGCAAAAGGAGCTGTATTTGTAAAGAATATTAAAATGAATCCATTAGGGGTCAAAGCAATCACTAGATTGATTAGACTAGACTACTTAAATTGATTTTTCTGAATCAATAATTATTATGGAGTCATCAAATATGTATGTGTTCTTATGTGTAATTGAACCACTGTCTTGTAATTTATACCAATGTGCATCAAAAGAATACTCAAAGAATTCTGAAAAGAAGGGCTTTTTCTCCTGTGTTCCAGCTTATAGCTAGGTGAGGTTTTCTTCCATCTACTGCATATAAATTTCACCTGCAAGATTCAGAATTATGATGGTGCTGGTTTTTGAAGAAATAAAGATTGTATTCTACCTCCTGCATTGTTCAGATGTTAAATACAGTCAAGTAACATAGATGACATTCCATTTTCTACTTCCTTTTTTTTTTTTTAACCTTTGGGAATCTCATTTAAATTGTAATTGAAAGTGTATAGGAGCCACAACAAGAGATGCTGTTCAGAGAATGAAAGAATGCAACATATTCTGCACCCTAAAAATGTTTCTCTACATTCAAACTCCCTGTCTCTAAGATTTTTCCTGCCAAAGAACACTGGTGGCTTTTTCATTTCTGGTTCATGCTGGTTAAGTCAAAACCAAAGAATTTTTTCACATTAATGCAAGCTCTTAGTCTTTTTTCTTTCTTTTCTTTTGAGCAATGCCTGGAAATATAATAGGAATTGCCATAATACAAATAAATAAAAATGAGAATTTTCCATATTGGAAAAGTTTGGATTAATTGTGTCTACAGCAGGGTATGTGCAAACAGTAAGAATGGTCTGTGGAATGACCAGGGTGGTTACTTGTCAGTATTATGTCTTCAGCATAAACAGTCCAAGAACATATATTCAGATTAGAACAGGAGAATGTATTATAACAATAACTCAAACAATGTTTTATCTGAGACAATAAGACATGCCGTATACAGTGTATATGGGAAGTTTCAAAGTTCCTTAATTTAAAATGACACATGCAGATTTTCTTCAACTTCTGATTAGATAATTTTCATTTTAGTTTTTTCTTCTCTTTTTTCATCTTTGTTTTCCACTTTACAATCTCATTCTTATTAATATTCTCATTGACTCTTTTTCCAGTATTATACATCTTTTCAGTGTGTATAAACACTTTTGCCACAGTGCCTGTAAACATCTTCATTGGCTACTGTTCTGTCTCACCAATTCAGGACATGATGTTTTGGTACAGTAATTAAAAAAAAAAAAAAAAAAAAAAAAAAAAAAAGAAGCAACTTTCGTTTTTTCCAGATGAGAAGGCAAAGTGCCTGTGTGGCAATTGCAGAACTGAATCATTTGGGTTCCAGTATTTGGACCAATGTTTTCAAATACAAGCCTAACATAAAAATAACGCTCACAATAAATAAGTATTTTGTGCTGCAGATTAAAACTGAGTTAGAGAGCAGCAAAGCTGCATTTCACAATGGAAATACAGCTGGTCATGCTCCAAGGTCTCATTGCAACAAGTTGTAGACTAATATTTAGTAAGAATATTATTTTTTAAAAAAATGAAATACAGTTCACAGTGGCACTGAAGAGGTGGGAACTGTTTCATGTATCCACCTGGCCATGCTAATAGACTGAACTAGTTCCCTCCAGTCAGATGCTATTAAATTATCTTACACCTTCAGACATCAGTGCCATGTGGGAAATTAGTAGGCACATCCTCTTGGAATCATTCAGCAAAGTGGCTAAAAAGGACCTAATAATCTGTGTGGATCTGTGAGAGTCAGACTTTGCAGGACATGGAGCAAGTATTTTGGCAAATATGTTTCAATTATTGGTTTATGTGTGCTGTGTACTCTCTTTCTCTATGCAAAGATCCAAAATCCTCAGGATGTTAAGGTCGCATCTTCTGTGAAATTAAATAAGGCACTTTTGTTTGATTGTGAGTAGTAGAAAAGCTTGTCTGAACCATGAATGGGAGTATACAGAATCATGGAATCATGGAATCATTTAGGTTGGAACAGACCTTTGAGATCATTGAGTCCAACCATAAATCTAACACTGCCCAATAAATACATATGTTTATTGCATATAAGCCAAATGTTTAGGTTTTACGTTTAGGTTTTGTGTTATTCATCACCAAAATATTAACAAATATTTTGGAATCTTTGGTTCTAAATAGTGCTTAGGTACCATGATGAATGGGCCTATTTAAAATACAGAAATTTTACTGGAGATGTTTACTATCCTAAACCCTCACCATTTATCCAGTCCTAAAGTGGTTTTCTGTTTTGCAGAGTGAATTCCATTCAATAACATTGATTTTCTATTTCAATAACCAAACTGTCATCCAAAAGGTGGATGAAATATAAAGGTTCTACTAGCTAATTAGATAGATAGGCAGATACACAGATAAATGCAGTGCAAATAAAAAAAAATATTGTCTTATACAGGCTGTATTTAATTTTGAAAACTATGTAACTGTGGGTTTGATTTTATTTATGTGGAAAATAAAATAAAATTCTTTTTATATTTTAATAACTATGGAAAAATATCCCTTTTTACAATGTTAATATATTCTGTATAACCACCGATTGCATGTGAAAACACGCAGTCCATTTTATGCCCCAGTAATTCTGAAGCACCTGAACTCTTCTCCCTCCACACACCACCTGAAAATTCACAAGACTAAACATCCCTTTAGGGCTGGGAATGTATTTGCCAATTTCAGTCCGAAGGAGATTGTAACTAGCATTGTAAAGCCCTAATGATAGTTTTATAATGGAAAGCCTGAAATAACCTCAAGTACCACCTCACTAATGTGATTCTATAATACATAACCAGTCTAATTTGAAACTAAGAGTCAGTTGTCAAGGAATACATTTCTAGAGTTAATATTGTTAACATCTTAATTTTCCTCTTTTCTTGAATTTGAATTACAGTTTCCTTTCAAATAAAATCCACTGATGAGGCACCTAATGGTTTTCTACTTTAATTTTGCTGTTCTGATTGCTGTTACAGCTGTCCCCCATTGTCTTTATATTTAACTCCCTTGCAGAGTCCTTGCAGTGAAATCGTTATGCAGATCAAAGTATGGTTCTGATGTCCAAACTCTTACCACTACATTAGCCTCTTCATAAATTGATTAGGAAGAGCATTGTACAGGAAATGGCTGTTAACATGGCTTGCATGAATAATGGAGCTAGTTCTCCAAATGTGTTGTTTGTCATCTCTCTGAGTGTACATAAACACTTGCAGCCCTGTCAGTTCCTTAAAAGTAGTTTGAGTCTTACTAGACACTGTCAGTGTTGCCATGGAGTCAGACTCCATACTTTCACAGCAAAGCTGAAACTGATTTCCAGATAATAGTTGAGTTAGAAAACAGAGAGAAAATGTGAATGAGTAAACAAAATTCCAGGCTCCCTATTATTAGATCGGATACTTTTTTCTTCTGTCTTTCTATATCTGTTACAGATATACTAGTGATGGGTTTTGGGGGATTGGGGTTTTTTAGATGGAAAAAATATAATTAAGAATTCAGAATAGGGATTATTCTTTCAAGGAAAAGAAATCAACTGCTATACTACATTATTCTCATTTGTGTGGAAACAATGAGGTCTTTTAATATTTGAATCTCCTTAATGGGTCTATCTTGAAATTGTGCCTGTATAGGGGATAAAAGCTCTGTTATTGCTTCATTACCCTGCATCTAACAGTTATGTTTCCCAAAGCAATTTGCAGCATCCTCTTCCCTTCATTGTCACATTTGATCATTTTAGAATTTGCTCTGAAGACACGACAATGTCCTTATGTGTGAATTTCAGGATATAAGCCAGTACATTCAATAATCTCTGTTAAGAAACTAAATCAGAATCTGTCTGACAAATGATACGATCAATGCCACACAATTAATCCATAGTAGAACTGCATGATAAACAGAAGATTACACTTTCTGTGCCAGTTAATGTCCTATAGATTCCTGCTTTACTTGAAAAGTATTATTAAACATTTTTGTTGTTGCTGAACTGTTATCATCGTATGATGCTTTAAGGTATGAAAGACAATTTTATTTGATATTGTGATTTGTCTTACTAGTGGCTAGCATTCAGAAGCTTCCTGCTGCATCTGTTTTAACTGACATCAATTTCCCCATGAAAGGAAGAAAAGGAATGGTTGATTGGGCACGAAACTCAGAAGACAGGGTTGTCATTCCAAAAAATATCTTCACCCCTATGTCAACAGGTAAAGAAGCATATCAGCATGTTAATTTTGTATTACCTTTAACAAGGGGACTCAGAATCTTTGTCTCATAGGACCACTGTGTGATATAGAAGTGGTTATTTTATCCATCTTCAAAAGAAATCCAGTACCCACAGCTTATCCCAGAGGGAAATGATGGGGCTGAATTTCAGCATCTTGAACAAAAAGTGCTACAGAAATCCTAGACATTATTTTCTACACTGAAGAGCCAATGCTTAGTTATTGTGCACAGGATTGTACTTATGGTGGTATAATTTGACCTGAAGTGCAGCTCTGCTGAACCCCCTGAAGCTCCTCCACTACAACAGACTGGGCCATTCCAACAGGTCACCTAACTTTCACCAAAGGATGCTCAGCAGGCAAATTACTGTGGCGTCACATATTGTTCACTGTTGCAGTGCGGATCTCTGACATCAGAGAATTTACTTGCCAGGCATTAAACTCTAAAGACAGCCTTTGAGGTTACTTAATTATAAAGGTAAATGAACTAGCTTAGATGTGAGTATACAATGATGGATTTTTTGAAAATGTGATTTTTCAGTGGTTTAAATCTGTTGATATATATTCCTGATAGTGCTACATCTTTATGATAGACTTCCAGGATATAATTCAAAATTATGATGGTTTATTTAAAATAAAATTTCTGCTAGAAAGATAAATGGTATTCACATTTTCTTATGCTGATGAAGGCTTGGGAAAGAGAGTTTAAAAATCTTTTTTTCCTTACTATTTTCAGAACTAGATGAATCAACTGTATTTGTACTTGGAGCAGTGCTATACAAAAATTTAGAACTGATTTTGCCTACTTTGAGGTAAGAAATTTCATAAATACAATATGAATTAAACTATTTTTGGATCATAACTACACTACATGTCAGGATAAAAGCAGACAACCAAGACTATTTGCATATTGGTGTTGTTGGATTTTTTTCCTGTTATTTAAAATATATACATATATATTTGTCTTTCCTTCATGTTTAGTCATTTGTATGATAGAAATAGAATTTTTATCAAATTGGCTTAATTTATATTTTATGTAGTCTATATTAAACTTAGTTACAGAAATGTTTGATTAGAAGTATGCACACTGAAGTGCATTAATGTTCAGGCCACTTATACGTGTGCTTCAGACTATTGTTTGTCCACTTAGTACAGCTGATCTAGTAATGATGTCATAACCTGATGTACTAAGGTTGTCTGCTCTACTTCTACAAAAGTCTCAAGTAGTAGTTTCCCAAGCACTTTTTCAGTGCAAGCTGTATTCACACAAGGGACAGCAGAGGATCCATTTTAGAAACAAGACATGCATGTGCCTGAACAGTTGTGGTATGTCAGTTATGAGGGCCATACACATACAAAAAAAAATAGGAGGGTCTGTTGTTTCACCTTTGTCCTTTCTGTACTTGATAACAGACAATTTGGAAATAAACATTTCACCCCCTCTTCTCAAATTACCGGTTAAGATCATTTCATGGTCACAGAACCACAGAATCACAGAATCACACAGGATCACAGAATCATCTAGGTCAGAAAAGACCTTGAAGATCATCCAGTCCAACCATTAACCTAACACTGACCATTCTCAACTACACCATATCCCTCAGCATTATGTCGACCTGACTCTTAAACTCCTCAGGGGTGGGGACTCCACCACCTCCCTGGGCAGCCCATTCCAACACCTAACAACCCATTCTGTAAAGAAATGCTTCCTAATATCTAGTCTAAACCTTTCCTGGCACAACTTGAGGCCATTACCTCTTGTCCTATCGCTTGTTCATTAACACTATCATATTTCACATGATCCTGTGCACCATCGGTCTACTAATGTCCTTTTATGGTAAAAGAAACGGGTGCAGACTGTGTCACAATAGCTGCTAATGAATTCACAATAATTAGAAAGGATAGTAATTAGGAAACCACCAAATCACCTTTTCCTTACTCTATTTAACCAAAAATTCAGTATTTGAAACAAAGGATAAAAAACAACAGGTTTTTGCCAAAACCCATTTGAAAACAAAAAAGACTCAGTCCTAAGAAAAAAAAAAAAAGCACTTCCCTTTGCAATGTGCAATGAGTAGCTGCAATGTTGGGAACAGAAATGTCTCTAAGGTAGAGTTCAATTTGAACAGTGATGTCCTGGCAGGACACCTGGAAGCCTGGGAAGTGCTGGTGAGAGCCGTCTATGCTTAAGGCATCATATAAATGACAGCTCATCCACTTCTGAAATGTCACTAAGCACTTTCCATTTGTTCTGCCAGTTCCTGAAATTAGCCATGAAGGAAGAGACGTTTGTGAGAGATATTTTTTCTTCTCCCATATTCGGAGAAACAGAGCCAAATGGCTATTGTAGTCAGTCCTTTTTGGCACACTTTAGAGACAATCTGCCAATCCTAGGAAAACATTAAGGTGGCCATATACCTTTCAGACCTTTATATTGTAAACCACACTCTATATCATGCCTTTTCAGATCTCATAGGTTAATAGTTTCAATTTACAGAAAACAAGTGTGAACCTTGAATGCTGTGTATGTGCTTATATGAAAAGCCGCTCAAGGCTTTTATTTCATCCATTAGAAAAGTAAGATTTATATGCATTTCTAGATTTTTCCCTAGAATCTATTGCATCCCAATTAGCAGAAATAGGGGCAGAACAAGAACATAAAAATACAGCAACTTAAGTACTATGAACTATGAGAAAGTGCATCTCAGTTCCCAAATTTTTTGCTTTTGTCTGTTCTACTTTCAGCTGGTTACTGATTTACACAGCAAATTTGACCATTTCTCTGTACATTTCAGTTCACAGAGAGGTTTTGTGAGCTTCTAAGGCAAAATGATCTAATAATCTCTGTATATCTATTTATAAATGAAGTCTTTAGAAATTCAAATATGAAGATATCCTACTTTGCCTCTGAATATGTTCAGTATTATTTGAATACAATTCTCAGCTCCCTAAGAAAAGGAAACGAGCATTATTGCTTTCTCTTATGTATGTGAATAAGGAATAACAGTCATTATTAATCTGTGATATAAAAATATAACACATATTCCCAGGTACCTCTAGTTTTTAGTTTGATCAGAGTATAGCACCTCAGTACTTCCCTGCACTTCTTTAATATTTATAATAAAGTTATACTGAAACTTTTACAGCTTATATATCTTACCTCATCAGGAAGTGTATCATGCTGGATTTCTATGCCCATGGCAGTCATATTCAAAACTGATCTAATGACCTTAAAATAGTACGTCAAAGGTGGCACAATTTCAAACTGTTTTCATAGAATAATAGAATGGTTTGGGTTGGAAGGGACCTTCAGAGATCATCTAGGTCCAACCCGCCCTGCCATGGGCAGGGACACCTTCCACTAGACAGGTTGCTCAAAGCCCCGTCCAACTTGGCCTTGAACATTTCCAGGGAGGGGGCATCCACAGCTTCTCTGGGCAACCTGTTCCAGTGTCTCACCACCCTCACAGTAAAGAATTTCTTCCTTATGTCTAATATAAATCTACCCTCTTTCAGTTTAAAACCATTGCACCTTCTTCTGTCACTACAGGCCTTGGTAAAAAGTCTCTCTCCATCTTTCTTTCAGTAAAGTACCCTTTAAGTACTGGAAGCCTGCAATAAGGTCTTCTCAGAGCCTTCTCTTCTCCAGGCTGAACAACCCCAACTCTCTCAGCCTTTCTTCATAGGAGAGATGTACGAGACCTCTGACCATGTTCGTGGCCCTCTTCTGGACGTACTCTAACAGGTCCATGTCTTTCTTGTACAGGGGACCCCACAGCTGGATGTAGTACTACATGTGGGATCTCAGAAGAGCAGAGTAGAGCGGAGGGGAGAATTGTCTCTCTCAGCCTATGGCTACCCTTCTTTTGATGCAGCCCAGTATGCAGTTGGCCTTCTGGGCTGCAAACACGTTGCTGGCTCATGTCCAATTTTTCATCCACCAGTACCCACAAGTCCTTCTTCACAGGCTGTTCTCAATCCCTCCATCCCCTAGTCTGTATTGATATTGAGGATTGCTTCAACCCATGTGCAGGACCTTGCATTTGGCCTGTTGAATTTCATGAGGTTTGCACGGGCCCGCCTCTCAAGCCTGTCAGGGTCCCTCTGATGACATCCCTTCCCACCAGCATGTTGACCACTCCACACAGCTTGGTGTCATCGGCAACTTGCTGAGGGTGCACTCAATGCCACCATCTATGTCATTGATGAAGATACTAAATGCTATTGAATGCATTTTGATGCATTCAAACCATTTTAATGTTCATTCAGATGGAATTCTAAATTGGAAAAAGGCTGCAACTGTGGTTAGTGCTAAATTTGTTGAACTATTATTCTCTTTGCAAAAATTGGAACTGCAATGCAGGTTTTAAAAGAATCTTTATTATGGCGTGGTTTATCAGTTTACACTCATTCAGGTACGTGAATGAAATGTAGATTTCTCTACGTCCCACTGCATTTGGAAAAGGTTTATTGTTGTTTGCTTACATGTTGCAGTAAAAAACTATCATCTTACATGGGTTTATATTAATTACTATTAGTAGTAATCTTATTTAACTGTAATAAAAATTATTGTGATAAGCCCTATTAGTGCTGAACATAGTGAAATGCTTCACCACAATAGCATTGTGTATGAAGCAAACACTGTAAAATGTGAGGGGAAGTAACATCATCTAGTTTTTATATGATGCTTAGAAGTGTGGTAGCTACTCACAGTGTATGAATTAAAAAAAACATTCTGAATAAGGATCTTATGTGATGCTGTTCTAAATGACAGTTGACAAAATATGCTAATGATGGGAGTAAAGATAAACAAAACAATAAAACAAGGTAAAATATGAAAATGGGCTTGTGTTTGAGTTCAAAGGCCACATCATTTACACGTTGACAACCTGATAAAAGAGGTGATTTCTACTGGCTGCAAGCTTTACAACTTTCCATGTGATTTCAGTCCCTGGCTTTACAGGAGTTAAGATAGGAGTAAAATAAATATTTGCTTGCAGTTTCCAGAACAACAAAGGTGACACACATTCTAATACATTCCTTACTATCAGCACTAAAAGGTATGCAAGCTTCTACATCATCACAAGGAATGTCTTTGTTTAAAATAAACAAACAAATAAAGAAAGAATATCTCAATATATCTTTAGGGAAGATCTTTCAAAGCACCTAACCACAGAATCCCCATCTGGTACATCACAGGTGTTCTGTGAGTAAAATGAGGATTTCATTATCTAGGATAGCCTATACAATATATTTCACAAACTCCAAAGTTATCTGCATTTTTTACCATATGGGCTTGATTTTTCTTGTGTTTACTGGCATAGAGTCTGTTAAAAGTAAGTCTTGTAAACACAGTGAGATGAGAACTTGGCAATTACATTAATATAGAACTTTTTGGACAATGTGTTTAATCCTAGTGGTACATGTATATTATTCAAAGAATTTTGCCAGAACTGTTAAAAGAAGAAGTTAGGAAAAATAGGAGAAAATTACTTTATTCTTTCTTATAAAAATAGAAGAATTTTTTTTCATGCACAAGTAAATAAACTTCATCTGATTCTATTTTGTAATATACTTTGCTGCACTACACTGTTCTTGTAATGTCATATGGATTTTTTTTAAATCATATATTGAAATATTGGATATTTTGAGCACTATAAACTGAATATTATTTCCCTATCTCTTGCATCCTTGAGCACAGTTATGTTATTGTTAGGTTCACAGAAAATTGATTCTCAGTATAATACTCATCTAAAAGACATTATATATAATTCCTCTCCTGAGCACTCTAAAGAAATACATTGCATAATGCCATACGCTAAGATAGTTTTTAACTTTTCCTTTAACAAATAAGAACAAATAAAGAATCAATTATTTTTCTGTAGGAAGCTTTTTCTCCCGTCACTTAAAGAACCACTGTACTTTTTCTGCTATAATTTCCTTCACTGAAATGTTCTCTTTCCCCATTTGAAACACCATTCCTAAACCCCTCCTTCGAGTGCTGTACAGCCAAAAAACCCTTAAACTTTCTTAGGTCAACTTTGTTAGACTGAGGATGGAGTACCTCAGACGGGCTTTTACTGCATATCATTACTGCTATAGTATCCATAATTTTTCTATGATGTATACAACATTTATACATTGAGCTATAACTTCTTTCATGTTGTCTTGTGTTAGCAACATGCCTTATTCATAAGTTCATTTTTCTTCAGTAACATAGAGTCATTCTAAAAAGAAAGGTGGGCCCATGCAAACCTCACGAAATTCAACAAGGCCAAGCGCAAGTTCCTGCACATGCCTCAGAGCAATCCCAAGCACAAATACAGACTGGTCGATGAGTGGATTGAGAGCATCCTTGTGGAGAAGGGCTTGGGAGTACTAGTGGATGGAAAACTGACTATGAGCCAGCAATGTGTACTCGCAGCCCAGAAAGCCAACTGTATCCTCGGCTGCATCAAGAGGAGTATGTCTAGCAGGTCAAGGGAGGTGATTCTTCCCCTCCACCCCAGTCTTGTGAGACCCCACTTGGAGACTGTGTTCAGCTCTGGGGCCCCCAACATGGACTTGCTCAAGTGAATCCAGAGGAAGGCCATGAAGATGACTGGGGAGCTGGAGCACTGCCCTTATGAGGACAGGCTGAGAGAGTTGGGGTTGTCAGTCTAGAGGAGAAAACTCCTTACAAGGAGCATTCCAGTACCAAAAGGGGGCCTACAGGAAAGATGGGGAGGGATTCTTTATCAGGGATTGTAGAGATTGGATGAGTGGTAATGGTTTTAAACTGAAAGAGGGTAGATTTAGACATAAGGAAGAAATTCTTTACTGTGAGGGTGGTGAGACACTGGAACAGGTTGCCCAGAGAAGCTGTGGATGTCCCTCCCTGGAAATGTTCAAGGCCAGGTTGGACGGGGCTTTGAGCAACCTGGTCTAGTGGAAGGTGTCCCTGCCCATGGCAGGGGGGGTGGACCTAGATGATCTTTGAAGGTCCCTTCCAACCCAAACCATTCTATGATTCTATGATTCTATGAAGAAAAGAAAACCTGAATTTCATATCACATATAATCAATATATATTCCCTTATATAAAAGGATACCCTCAAAATGTATACCCAAATAGGAGGAGATCTTAGTAAAATAGCTCTTTTATTAATACTGGTTTTAATTCAGATCGGAAACAACACTAGGAGAGCAGATCTGGTAGCTCTTCTTGAGCCTTTAGTCAATCAAACTTTGTTCTCTTGAATCTTCAAGGATTTATTCAGCCATAGTTTCCAAGGAATTGAATATATTTTTTGAGTAATTGTTTTCAAAATTTGACCCTGACGTGCATTTTTCTGGACAGTCAGCAGAGCACCATCCTGTACAAGTCCATTTCTCATTAAAGACAAATTTTAGATTCTTCTTTGGAGAAAGATGTAATGGTGAAGTCACTCTCCACTTGTCATAAAAGAGCTATAAGATAATGCACTTGCCCAGGAAGTATGAGATAGGTCATTCCCATTCTATGTCATTCCCAGTATGAGAGGGACTGAAACCCATGTATTCCACCTCCTGGGAAAAGCTGATTACTTAAATTCCTGAATAAGTGTTCTCAGCATCAAGCTGTAGTTTAAAAAATTATCTTCAGCAAATATATCAATAACACTACACTAGTGGTTTTGAGGGAAATTCTTGTGACTACAATGCTTTAATCTTTAATTCAATGGCATCTTAAGGTGTTATGTGAGTTTAGAATATACTTGCCAGATTACATTCTTCCAGAAACTATCTAAACAGTTAAATATGCGATATCCAACTAGGCATTCAGCCCAAACAGGACAGCAATGAGTGATGCAGATTTCATTTCACAGTGATATAGCCAGTTACATCTGTTTTCTGGTGAAACAGTCTGCTAGGGGCTCTTGAGAATGTAAATAGATTGGTAGGGTTTCAGTGAGACTGAGGTAGAATTGATGTACTGAGGTTCCAGTCTAGGCACCTTAAATGCTCTTTTGGATCTCACCCTAGAACCATTAGAACTGTACCAAAATTAGATACAGCAAGGGAACATTTCTAAATCACAATGATTGGCTGTGATCAAGTACTGAAGTATCAGTATTTACACTAGATTAAGTGAATTTCTAAAATTGACAAAATCTTTTAATAGCCAGTAAACTCTACTTCCACTTGTCATGACCTATTAGAGAAATTAGTTTTGTATTTATTTGGAGTTTTTTTCATTTTGTTTTTTAATTATCCCTTACTTGGGAACTTTTATAGATATTCATCTACTGTATGTACAGTAAGGTATCGTAATTACTCCCCCTCTACAGAACGTACTGAAAGTTTGCCAAACATTAAATGTTAGTCTGACAGAGAGATATGTTTTCGTCAACAATATGTGAGACTTAAAAGTGCAACTACAGGGTAGAAATAGGAATTAAGTAAAATAGAAAGACACTTCCATTGTATTTCCATTTGTCCTGGTTTTGGCCAGGATAGAGTTAACCTTCCATGGGCTGAGAGGGAGCACAGCTGAAGGGCTGGGTCCTGATTGATCGTTGGAGCATTCCATGTCATTTGATGTCAAAGCTCAGCATATAGGTGGGCGCGTGCTCTCTCAGGGGCGTTGCTTGTTTTGTTTTCGGTTTCCGGATCAGCTGGGTGGGCTTCTCTGGTGGGTTTGAGATCGCTGCTGGGGATGAGCTCTGTACCGGTCGCCGTTCGGTGAGCCACTACTACATTTTTCATGTTTTGGACTACTATCATTACTGTTGTTCTTTTGCTAAGTAAATCTTTGTTATTTAACCTACAAATTTCTTTTTTTTTTTTTTTTCTCTGTCCCTTCCCTATTTCACTGGTGGTGGGGAGGGGGAAGTAAGCAACTGGCACGTGGCAATTTGCTACCAGCTGAGTTCAAACCGCAACACCATTATATGATCTGGTTGAGTAAAATTGGACTAGAATTCATACCTTGCCCCAAAAGAATAATTTCATTCCTTGTGCTGAGTAAAGCGCCCGCTGAGTTAAGTTTCTATTACTGTAGCCATGGCAATTCCTGTTTCAATGATCCAGCAAAATGGAATCCTCTTCTAAATACCATTTCCTTAGAGAAAATAAGCAATTAAACAACAACAGAATATTTATACTGTCTATTATAATTACATCTAAACTGACTAGTTTCTTCTCTGATAACATCTGCCTGAGAATATGTCTTTCTGTGAAGTTTTATGTTTGTTTATGTGCAATCAGCAGAAGGTGTTGAAAACAGCATTACATACAAAGGAAAAGCCATAATTATCATCAGAAACAGTCAGACTGGTAACTGATGTTTGTTCTAAGCCTGACAGGGTCATAAGAAGCAAGTATCTCAGACATGAACGTCATGTCAACATGTCTTTATGCCTGTATTAGCATAACCCTGTCAATATTAAGTCTGTCCTAGAAAGGTAGCTACAAAACAGTGATCCATGTTTTACATGAAGAGAGAGATTGATGATGAATTAGAGATATTAACAGAAAATAATTCTTTTTGAGTAATCTGGTACAATAACATAACCAAATCTAATCTCATATATATGAGAAAAAATTGATTGGTTTTGGTGGGATTTCAGTCAGGGCACAACTATGGATTATACCTTTAAAAGTATTTAGATTATGAGGTTACCCACTCATATACCAAATGCAATGGTTTTTCAAAAACTGGAAACAGGTAGGTTTTTTTCACAAGCACAGAATCAACAGAATTTTAGAATCTCCCATTGCACTCATCCATCTTCACAATTTTACGGTTAACAGTCAGAAAAAAGTCCAACACAGCACTTTGGAAGAAAAATGACTGTCTCTTATAAAACATAGCTAGTGGGTCTGTGTTGAGAGAAGCGAGTAATATGTGTTCAAACATCAACAGAATGTTTGTGTGCATCAATACACCCTTCCAATTAGTGAATCATACTTTAAGGAATGGCATTTCTGCCACCGTTGTTGCTCTTCAGTCTTTAATGTATGGTTGGAGTGAATGTTTTCACCCACCACTTCCAAACAAATATAATTTCTTCCTGAATATTTGTCAACTAAAGTCACGAAAAATGCCCATGAGATACTTCTTTAAATGTAATATCAGAAGCCTCATTTAATCTCATACAAAGTTAAATCTTTCATTTCCACATGTTTTTTTCCAGGAATTTTACGGTTGTTAATTCAAAAATCATCGTTGTTACTATACGACCTGAGCCCAAAACTACAGATTCTTTTCTGGAGATAGAACTGGCCCATCTGTCTAATGTAAGTACAAGGATAGTTGATATGCTCTTCCAAGAGTATTTATCAGATCATATGAAAGAAGTAGGGTTGTTTTAAATATGAGGTAATAAAACCCAGTTTAACTGCTAAAACTTAAGTCCAGGAACAGTCTACCATACTTTGAAGGGAATGTGTACCTGTTTCATGCATGTGTATATGCAAAACAAAATTAATTGTTGTTCTGTGACTTTTGAGCTTTTCATTAAACATCAATTTCTACCTAGTAACTGCTTTGACAGATACAACTGAAAATGTAGTATTGTGCTGAATACTTAACCTTTTGCTCCCTGCATAGGTCATAGAGCTACATGATTCTTCAGGCCTTTCTTCTTTTCTTTCATTATTTTATACTCAAATTTTAACCTAACCTGTTGTAGCAGACTTTGAAAAAAAATGCTCTGGTTCCAATTTAGCTTACAATTCTTATAAATGTTTGAGATTTTTTGTGCAATTATTTTTAATTCTGTACTTTTCAGCCTTTAATCTCACATTAAAAATGTTTTAAATCTGAAAAAAAGGATTTTATGTCTAACTATATGAAAAATATTAACAGTTTTTCTTTCTGCTGTCAGCAATCTCCCAGCAGTCACAGGGAGAATAAAATATATCTTTTGCAGGACATTTTTGTCATGTACGATGTACAGGAAATAATGTTAAATAACAATCATGGGAGTAATTTATGTGAAGGCATGGCATATAAACTCTGTTTATGTTGCTAAAAGTAGATTTACTTTAAATAAAGTAATAAAAAGATGATTAGAAGAGACATAGTTACCAGAGCTTTAGTAAATAGTATTGTTATCTAAAAGACTGTAAAGCTGTGATTTTTTGTTCTAAACAGTTGCTCAAATGGACAATTCAAGGTACAATTCAACTGGAGGAGTTCCAAATATTTCATTCAGTAGCAAATTTGGATTAGTGTCTCTGGGTAAAAGTATGAAGAAAACTCTTCGAACTCTAGATCTTTGATTTATATTTTACTCAAGGTTAGAAGAAACTGACTGTTTTGCCATCAGTGGTCATCATGACCCACCATTCAGTTCCCAGAAAAATATTACAAAGAACAGCTCAGTGAAATTTACTGCAAAGTCAAGTAGAGAAAGAGAAAGGAATAGAGGGACATAAGCTGAGCTCACTCCTTACCTTTCAGTAAGATTAGTTTATTGATGAATTGTGGAGATTTTGTTTTTTATGGTAACCTGTTTCTATTTAATTTTAAAATGTTTTACGGTGGGTAGGTTTGGGTTTTTGTTTTGTTTTTTTTCCAACCTAAGTTACATCATATATATTAAGAAAAAATATCAGTCTTTAACATAACTTCTGTTCCTGTCAGAAATTTCACTAAAAATATAATAGAGTATTGGCTGAAATAGACCATGAATTAATCCTTTATATAAGGAAAAAAAAACAAACCACACCTTTGAAATAAAATATCTATTTTGATCTTACTAAGATCATTATTAGGAAGAGTTTATGGTATTTCTCAATGCTAATTTCCATTATTTTAACAATGATTGTGGGGCTACTTACATGAGTTGTAGATAAGAAATAATGGAGTATGACTTCTATATTTTGGAACTGGAATTACTGCTTGCAAAAATGTGGGTAGCAGATAGGAAAAACAAAAAAAAAAGATTATTTGGGTCACTTATGCTAGAAAAGAAATTAAAAAAAAATTAATATCAGTAAGCAACGTGTCAGCATTGAGAATACTTATAAGTCAAACACAAGCTATTAAAAACAACACAACACAGGCAAGACTACACTAATGAAAGGTTGAACCGCTGTTCCCAAAAGCTGAAATTCTAGACAATTTGTAGGGATTTTTTTCATCTTTTTTTGTTTTAATCCATCCCTTTGAGTAATTTACAGAGCAGGTTTTTGCCAACTTTCAAAATCTTGGAAATGAACTGAAATTTCATTGTTACAAAAGGTCACATTAGAGACACTGATTGTCACCTTGCTTTGTCAACCTTTCAGTAACAGACTATTAATGAGTATTGTATTAGCTCATTTCTTGACAAGGCAGAAAGACAATAACCTTGCCAATAGACATCAGAGACAATCAATTTTTTTTTTTCCTTTGGCTCAGTTTTTGTCTTATACGTTAATCCAGAGAAGCATCAAGTACTTGGAAAAAATTTCCAGTCACACACAGTACATTTAAATAGGATTTCAATCCACCTGTATATAAGAGTTAGATCAGCAGATACAATGACAAAATTTTGCTCTAGAAAATCTGGGAATGAAAACCAGTTTTAGTCTTTAAATGTTTGGTGATTTTTATGTTCAAGTCTGAGCCTCCATAACGGGACTTTGGTCTAAAGAACTAAGGCTGTAGATGCATAGAAATATTATTTTGTAAGTTTG
Organism: Strix aluco; assembly: GCF_031877795.1. Taxonomy (NCBI): domain Eukaryota; kingdom Metazoa; phylum Chordata; class Aves; order Strigiformes; family Strigidae; genus Strix; species Strix aluco. The sequence goes on along the minus strand of NC_133933.1, from coordinate 100,419,559 downwards.
AGTGTTTCTTGCCTTCAGAATATAATTCTAATCTTCTTTGGTATAATTTTCTCAGCTGAAAACAATTTAGTAAATTATATTACTATAAAACAAGCTTTATGTGTCACATACAAAAAGATAAAACTAGTATTAATGTATCTTTAGTGTTTAAACATTATATATTAATGGCTGGCAATTAATCATATGTCAATTAAATAGATTTATTATTAAACAGAAAATAAAATACAGACATTCTCTTTCATCTGATTATTTTGAAATGGCTCTTCTTGTTATTCTTGTTCTTTTCAAACATTTGTTCTTGAAATGCTGTTCATTATTCAGAGCAGTTTGTTTCCAAACTGGTTTCATGACTAACTTTTAAGCAATGTCTAGAGCATGCCTACTAACGTATAGGAGTATACCCACACATTTGTTCTCATACCTCCCCATCCACTGACCAAATTAAGTAGATAAGAGATTATGAAAATAATGGATAGATGTGATCATTTATTAAAAGTTAATGTGTTTAATCCACCTTAGCCTTAAAATTTATTCACTTATTCAAAATTTATCATCATTGCTTCATTTTATATCAAAATTAGCCAGTTCATTAATAAAACCAGAGAATTATTTTTTTGGAGGAAGTGTAAATCACAATTACACATGCTGTTTGGGATATCGTATGGTATTTGGATTTGCAGATAGATTAAAATATAATAGACAGTTGACACAATGAGAATGTGGGCTGTAATGCATTAGAGAACATGGTATTTCATCTTACGTGCTGTGAACATGTTGATGAATGTGATCACATTTTTCCAGTAGTCTGATTAAAGAGACACCAAAGTAATCTTTTTAAAAGTACACAACTCAAACAAAATCCTATTTGCTCCAGAGAGATTATGAACTCTCACCTTCTGACAGCACAGAAGTTTACTCCAGGGACACTAAAGTAACGAGGCAGCAGTAGTATTGGACATCAAGCTTTCAGTGAGAATGAAAACCGTGGCTACAAAATACAGTTGGCACTGTGCTGCATAGCTGTCAAAGTTGCCAATCACATCTTGAAAGTTCAGTTTTATATGCCAGGCAGAGATACATATACATACACACTAACACACATATGTCTGTTTTTGAGATATCCTGTACTGTACTGTAGTCCTGTACTGTAGTATGTAAATTAATACTGAAACAGTTGTAAACATTAATGAACACAGTAGCTGCTTCCTTAGCTGCAGCTAAGTAATCAACTGGCAAGAGCTGTGATGGAAGATTGCTGCCCTTACAGAGAGTGTTGGCTGTTGGAGGTAGCTCAACGACAACAGTGTGAGGAGACATTGCCAGTGTGAGGCCAGACCCAGAAAGACTGTGAAAAAGGGAGCAACAGGTTAAGGGTGAAGAAGAAAATAGGAAGACAGGTTCCTTGTTGTTCTTGCAGTGCTCGAAGAGTGTTTGATCAGGATTTCAAAAGGGGAAGAAGTTCTGAAAGGCTGCTGTGCCCTTGCTAGCTGCCATGCCTGGCAGAGCAAACCCTCACACAAGACCTTCTTAAGAAACAGCAGTAATATTTATCCTGTTTTCCAGGTTTCTGCTTAATCTCTCATTAGTGACTGCAATGGCCAAGCATACTTTTTTTTTTTTTTTTTCCATTTGAATACATTTCAAAGAGAATGAAGCATGTGATCTGACAGCAGCAGATTTATTGCGTTTCAGCTTTCTGCAAAGGCTTTTATTTCCCTCTATTTTGTAGATTTCTTTATAATAGACATTTTTTTCTGAAAGTATTTCTGTATTCTTTCTAATTGCACTGTGGGAATAGCAAGTGTAAACTGTATGATATCTGCTGCTAGGAAAGACATGTCTCAGATCTCAGATATGCAATGTCTTATTACAATTCAGCTATAGGAGTACTTTTTTAATATGCATATAGCTATATCATATTACAAGTAAAATTTCTTCACCCAGTCTTAGGATACAAATTAATACTCCTTAATGATGACATTTTACAAAAATGTTAATTCTGAACTGTCATTCTATTGCTCTTGATTCTTATCCTTCTATATCCTCTTCTATCAAATGTATCTGAAAGCTTTTGGCTAATGATGCAGGACCCGGCCTCTGAATCTCTGAATTTGCCTGTTATCCAATGCTTTGTCCTGTGCCCTCTTCTCCTTCCTCTTCTTTATATTATAAATACTTCAGGGAATGAAACATCTTTATGTATGTTTGTACAGTGCTATGTTAATATAAAGTGCCATAAGTATATGTTCGTTTTAAATATTCATACCCTCATAAAATTCGATGCAGTCAGCAAAATACTGAAGTAGAGGATCAAAACTTCCCTAAATGCCTCTCTCACAAGCATCTTCAGAAGGATATTTTTTATCTTTGACAAAGAGGTGGATGGAAGAATTCAAATACTTAATAGAATTAAATATTTGAATTCTTCACATGTTGCCATGTTTTTTCTTTAAATAAAACACTTTTCAGAATTAAATATCAAGGTGTTTTTTGTTTATATGAAATCATCTTTATATCTACTGCCCCAACACTGTTCATGAGAACTACACTAACATTGACATAAGCAAATAGTGTGTTTATTTAATCTCTTTCTTCAAATCACTTGTGATTTTTTTTAAAATATATTTTTATACTGTATTTTATATCTGATTTGTTTATGTAATTCTGACTTCTGGGAATATTCAGTTGAACAGGAATACAGTTTTGCAGTTTTTAGCCAGTTAAGTAATTTTAAGTCAATCTGAGTTTTGATAAAGGAAGGTTTGCAAGATTAGGGACAAAACTTGAACTTTAATTTTGCCTCAACTCTTCCTAGGCAGCAAATTAAACATGAGTAATAATAAAGACAGTTCAGTTTCCAAAAAAATTACTCACAGTTTAATGATGTGTAATAAACTTAGATTTCCATCCTGTTCTAAATCAAATCAGAAATCTTCCACTGACTTCAAAGATGTTGGAGCTGGAATTGTAAAGCTCAACAACAACAAAAAAAATATTTTCAGCAAAAATATCTGCTGAATTAGGACCTAATTGACAAAAGGACTTGGGTATTGAATGTGGAGTCATCTGAAATCCCAGCCTCCAGATATTTTGCCCAACATATGCTTAACATCTTTAAAGGCATTACTGGTTTTGACATCCAGGTTCCCAAGGGGCCTAAAGTTCTGCTTCTAAACACAGCCAGAAATGTTCAGTGAAGTCAAGACTCTTAACAGATTAACTCTTATCTCATATTTCAATTCTTCTAGGATATCATAAATAGACAACTTTATGCTTAACTTAGATAAGAGAGAGAATATAGCAAATACTCTGCTTTGAGGTTTGAGTACTTTTTAAATACTCCATAAGAATTAACCTTAAGCTTTTGCAATTTCAGTGGTATCAATTCATCAGAGTATAAGTGTGATCTTGTAGGAGGAGACCCAAATAAATGTTTAGGTCAAGCATGGCACATTTTTTTGTATACCAGTAACTAATAGATTTGTCTGTTTTCTTCTTAGGGCACATTGAATCCCTACTGTGTGCTGTGGGATGATTCAAGAACGTAAGTGACAGATGTTTACTTCTATTGCTATGGCTCAAATATTACAAAGTACCTAACAATATTTAAGTAGTTGATCAGTAAACAGGTTGGTACAAGGGCAGGGAAAATGAACCTTTCACATAGTGAAAGTACTAGATTCTCCAGTCACTTGGCTTCCTTTCTGCAGCTATGTAAATTGAAATAATACAACATCTCACCAGGAAGAGATTACTCACAAAGTAATTTTAATCTTCTTTTTCAAGATTAAAATGAGGATGTCTAAGAACTGTAGTTCCTTGATGGTAGTTGCTGGGCAACAAGTGAGTGGGTAAATGATCAGACAGATAACTAAGGAAGGCTCCCATTTGTGTTACTGCAGGGAGAAATCTATTTTTCAAGTGATACCCACAGCAATCTTCATTTTAGTTCATACAAATTTTCATTTTAGTTTAGTAAAATAATAGCTGTATACTAAATAGTGAAAGCTTGCTAGCAGTCTTCTGCTACTTTTTTCAGAGTGTGTCCCTTCTGTAGCAAAACAAAAAATGTTGCTGTAAAGAAGTAAAGCAGTAAAATCAGTGTGGTTTAAAAAGGATTCCAAATTTATGCAGCTGTAATTTCCTGCATTAATCTTTCACAGTAAATCTCTCATTAAAGCCAAGGTGAACTTTGCCTAAATACAGATAAAGTGTTTCAAGAAGGATCCCTATATGGTTGCCATACTAATTTTTTTAAAGAGCCTGTGGTACTTCTTGTCCAGGTATGTTATGTACGTCATACTACAGACTCATCTACAGTGTTACAAATTGTATGCCTGTGATTTTGTGAGTGCTTTTATCCTTGAGCCCAGGTTTACATCAGTACACTGATGGCTGAGAAACAACATTATAGTATAGAAATGAGAAACTTTGGACATGATGCTAGAAATCATTCCAAATACAAGTAGTACCAGGGTCTATACCTCTACAAAAGAATCATAATGCAGTTATTTCACAGCAACTTCATAATGTTCCATTTATGTAAAATGTGTGGAATCAAGCACATGAAAGACTTGATATTATGTATTATTATGTTAAAATAATATATTGTAAAATACTTATGTAATACGTATTAAATACATATGTAATATGTATTTAATATGTATGTAATATGTGTATAAATAATTACATATGTGTAAAATATGTATTATTATGGAATGCAAAACATTTGAAACGTTTCCTCTTCACAATATTTTGTGCTTGCCACCTCTTTTGCATGCATTTCTTGTAATATTGTTTATAGGGAAATTTAGTGCTACATGTAAGTACTGGTTTCAGTATGCTTCAAAAGTGAACTTTTGAAACATCTAAAATTTACATAAAGCTTACGTAAAATAGTTTGAGGTTTTGAGGGAGAAACACATGCTTTTCTATTCTGAAGTGTATCTTTTCTAGTCATATTATTTAAAAGTAGAAATTGAAGATGTTAAAGTATTTGAAGATTGCAGGTATTCTTGGAGATTTATCAGTTTTGAAAAGTGATACGAGCCATCAAATATTCACAAAAGATAGGATGTATCAGTAAGGTCTGCATGGACACCACTGTAATTTGTTTTACACCTGTATGTGTGTTATTTTAAGAGAATGTTACATTATCTCTTACCTGAGTGTGTAATAGCAAGAGCAAAATTCTACTTTTTTCCTCCATCCCTTAGGATAAGATCCTTAATGTTAGCTGTGGAAGCATTAGTTGATTCATAATTTTATTTTTTCTAATGCTTTTTCTTTTTGGTTTTGAGCATTTTATTTGTATTTACTCAGGAATAGCTCAGAATTTGTATTATGACACCATGAGTTTAAAATTATCATGAAAGGTCTATAATGCTGAATTGATTCCTATCATTTATAAATCTTAATAAATAAATATGTAGAGGACCATACAATTGGATAGGTGCCCATGATGATGTTGGGTTCTTGGTGGCTTGTTTTACTTCTCCACTTTTTTCTGTCTCAGAAATTAGCCACTCTCAGCAGCAGGCAACTGAATTTGATGGATCATGTGCCTCATACACATTACAAATCCTATGGAGCTGTGCTGTACTCATGTCCTTCCAAACTGGGTAATTTTCACATAACCAGGATTTGGCAAGCATTTTGGAATAAACCCAACAAAAAGTAGTCTGCTTTTAGCTGAAGATGCTTAACTAATCAGTAGTCTATGCTGAGATGGGTGTTTTAAATTAAGTGCTTTTCAGATGAAAACTGTTTGCTTTTATCATTGTCATACAGCCAGCAGTAACCTCTAATGGGTTTTGCCACCTTTTTAGCCACTTCTCCCACATCTTTATCTGCATGCATTGCAAGTTCATGTTTGGTAAATGACACTTCCTCCACTGACCTTGTCAGTTTAATACTTCTCCAACAACAGGAGAAGCTTTGTCTACCTGGGCATGCTTCTCAGGAGATTGATCAGTGATTACAGTTCCCTGTCATCCATCCTTGAAGAAAGTTCTGGATCTGTGAGCTCTTTAATCACACCAGGTCATCAAACTTATCCTACTGCCATTGCTACCTGTGATAATTTGGTCATCCTAACTTTGGCAAAAGCAGTTTTAATCCATTCTTTCTATGAGATTTGGTGGTTCTTCCCATGATATTTTATGAGGTTTTCCATTTATCAAGCTGGCAGGCTTGTGCCCTCTCCATAGGCAGCTAGTCAAATGTGTGTACAATATTGAGACAGTGCAACTAAAGAATAAAATATTATGTCATGTATTATAAAGGGCAAACTCAAATCCAATAATTCAGCATTTTATTTCAGTTGATTTTCCCAAAATACAGAGCACATCTGTCTGTGTTGATTGAAACCAGGCTGTTTATGAATTCTGGTGTTACCTTTGATACTTCCAGCTTCCCTACATGAAGCTGGTAGCATCAATGGTATGTAAGTGGTGACTTTTTCCCCTCAGAAATCTGAATGATATCTTCATCCATTCATTTCAGAAAATGTATACTAAAAGTTTCCTTCAGTAAAGTCTTAGGATATGACTGCTTCTCCTTTCAGTGCATGGGAAAATGTGTGGAATATTTGTAATTGACGTTCTGAGGAGAAACAATTTTAGTTCCTTAAACCAAACAAATAAAAACTCAAGAAAGAGTTGTATCTTTTCTGCTTTACATTGTCTGGCATGAACAAACTATCCCTGCTGTCAGGAACTGCTTGTGATAGATTAATTCCAGTGTCTCAGTCCACAAAGAGTTTAAAAAAAAAAAAAAAGTCGGTCAGGTATTAGAGCTGACTTTTGCACCCCACAGAAGTGATTTTGAAGATTTTAAGATGAAACAAAACTTGTGAAAGTTTTTCTTCTGTCCCTCCTACCTTTCTGGAAAGGAAAAGAAGAAGGGAGAGGGAGACAGCAGAGATAGTCTCAACCAGCAAGTAATCCAATGGTTAGAACATCTACTTGGGGACCTCAGGGACTGGCCTTTCAATTTTTTCTTTACAGAAGTTATTTGAGGAGTTTGAAAACACTTTTCAGCCTCAGAGGGGCAGCCCATGCACACTGAGCTGTCGGCTCCTCTGGAGTGTGTTACTTGCAATGTGTCCGTCTGGAACTCTGCCATATTATTTAGGAAAATATTCATGGGTTAGGGAGTTGATTCCCAGCACCTCTATATTTAATTTTACCACTCTTTCCATGTGTTTGTCACCATGCCTCACCTAAATCTTAGCCATATCACTGTCAGTGTTTTTTTCCTAGCACCGTTTTGCTTTATGTAAGTCTGGGCAAGGCTGTGTAAGCCCATGGGATCAAAGAATCCTTATATGCATGCATACATTTCCATTTCAAAAATACAATTTACTGTGGCAGTTTTGTAGGCTGAACAGTTCTCTTGAACTTTGTTGGATTCTCTGACGCTTATATCTGTGATAGGTGCCATAACAGTCTGTATGGAGCTCTAGCGTTCATGAAAGTTTGGCCTGACAAAGTTAGTCACTTGTCTTAGTGGACCCAGCCCCTGGACTCTTGAACCAGGGCACAGAATTCAAAACACAGTAAGAGGCTGGAAGCTAGGTGCCACAGTATGGAGCATTGTGAGTACCACCCTCACATGCAGTCCTCAGCTAACACCATCACAATGAGGGCGTGGAAGATGCGGTAAACAGGTTCAGTCACTGGAAGCAGGTGACATCTCACATGGGAGCTTCAATAGTTACAGATCAATTAGCAAAACAATGCACCTGGTGTTCATTCTTTTAGAAATGTGTTGAACGTAATGTGGTCACATGTGTTCTCCACGGGACAGTCAGTTGTTGGTGGTGTGCTCCACAGCTGTGTGTGGTGCAACATGACATCTCAGCACTGGTTAAGGAAAGGGCTTTAGTATTCTGGGGCTCTTAACTTTTAACTATTAACTAGCTTTTAACTATTTTTTCCCCATTGTCCCTAGATACAATTGTGGAGAAATAGTCCATCTAGGAATTTGTTCAATGCAAATAAAGAAAAGTCTACCAGTTATTTGTGACTTTCTCACATATTTGCCTATAGGGCAGAATGCAACTCAGATTTAGGATATAAGTTTGCATGCATAGCAGCAAAACAATTTTTTCATTTTGTGGCCTTGTGATAAAGTTGAAGGAAACGCTGATCTGCTTTGTCTCTCTCCTCTCCATTTTGTTTTTTAAAACTACCATGATGGACAATTACAGTTATTCTTTCTTTGGCTTAGCCTTGCAATCCTTTGAAAACATGTTCAAGAAGACTCTTTATAACTCAAGTCAAAATATCTCAAGCTAATCATCAAATAATTAGAATATCCTAAATCAGAATTTCCTTCTGTAAATATGAATAGGAGCCTCTCCTTACTTTATACAACTTTACAGTCATATTATTTTTGTCACCAGGAACACATGGAGGAAAAAGACTTTTCTATAAGTGAAATAAAAATTGAATGAGAGTAATTTATTTAAGTATAGTTTGGCAATATATGCCAGCTGAAGATTTGCTTCTTCCATTAACTTCTGACAGACTTGTTGGTCCAGCTTTTCAGTCAGACTTTTTTCCTGTTTTTCAAGGCAGAAAATTTTCTTTCCATGTTAGCTTCTATGCCTATGTATGTGAATGTAACAGAAGAGTTAATTAATGAACTTATTCAAAAGATAAATGCCTTCTGGAGTAACTACTTTTATGAAGAACTTTCCCTAATGGAACCTGTGTAATAGCACACTACATAATCTTCTGTTCCTGATAGTCTTGCATAAAGGATCAAAAGACTCTACAGAATCATATTCTTTTTCATTAAAACAATATGGAATTAAAAACCTGATCCAAACTTCCTTGCAGACAGACAAAAGGCTTTGTCTGGTTTGAATCAGATCAGATCAAGTGGCAAACTACTGCTCAAGCCATGCATTTAAAAAATTCAAAATTTACAAACTGCTAAGATTATACTGTAATGCAGGAGTACTTAGTTCTGAAATATGTAGGTATTGTACAATATAAAATGGAGTGTCTTTATGTTGAAAAAGAGTCAGACCAAAATTTTCTTTGCTTAAATCATACACAAAATGAATCAGTATATATGGGAGGAATTCATAATTTAGTTCTTTTTTATAACACTGCTCTTCACTAACACCTACACGGCCATGAACAGAGCTTACGTGGCCTGCTGAGATTTATAGCAAAAAAAGGAAATCAAATTAATTCTTGCTAATAAGTTCGCTTTCTTTTTAATTTTTACTGGGTGATTAATCAACTCCATTTGTTGAGAACGCAATTGCTATTTATTGCCTTTATGTAAATGTAGATTTTCAGAAACTAAAAATAGTGGTTTCTTGTAATATCAGGCAATTATAATTCTGAAATGTGAATAAAAAGAGCTAGTGGTTGTATCTTCATAATCAAATTTAAATATTTGAATTGGTCTTTTGACAGATTTTTTAGTGTATTGTGAGGGCAGAAGATAATTAAGCAGTTTGAATAAACTTTAGAACAGAAAATAAATTGGTCATAATTTGGATTTGTATCTATGTTTCCAGAAAATTTCATGAATGTTACCAAGTCAAATAAAATGTAATTGTTGTTTTCCCTAGTAATACCTCAGCAAGAAATGCAGCACTTGGGATCTGTGAATGTGGCATGGTGCTGGACTTGGATTGACTCTTGTAGGGGAAAACAGTGTTCGCCAAATCCAATACAGCTTCCTAAAGTACAATATAGCACAATTACAACTGTGAAAGTTTATCAACCTTTCTCATTTATACCATATAACTCTAAAAGTGTGTTACATCTGTAGATTTAAAAGCATTTTAACACAGAGATTGGTGTCGTCCTCCCTGGTTTACAGATAGGTGAAGGTAGGGCATAATGAAAACAAGTCTGTTTGTCCAAGGTCACTCATCAAACCCTGGTAGAATTAGAGTTTGAAATTCCTGAGTCCTAACTGAGAATGCTCTCTAGCTGTTTTCAAAGCTGATATCATTTCCCTGCCATGATGCAGATCTCTAAAGTTTAAACAGTTTTATAATGATATTTCTGTTTTTTTCTTATTCATTGTGATGCCCATCCTGGAGAATTTCGCTCTGTTTATCCAACAGAAGTAGTGCAGCAGCACTAAAGGTCCTTGTATTATGCCAACCTTAGACAAAAACAAAGTCTACTTGCATCACCCAGGAAGATGAAAAATCTGGGGAATACTGCTTATACATGTGAGAAGGAGCTGTGGGAAGTACCCTTCTTCCATTCTCTCCTATTCCTTTGACAATAGGGGCACAGATCATGTGTATAAATTGCTTATAAGTAAATCATGTTGCATAGTTTTGCACAGACATGTATTTGTCACTTTTAAACTTATTTGCAGTCAGTACAAAAAAGACAGAAATACAACTGTTACAGATAAACCTACTTTTAGTAGTTTGATGAGGATAATATAATACATGACATTTTTGAGCATTTGCAGAGTATAGGAATGCTTTTCTTTACTTCCAAATGCATGGATCTAAATCTGATTGATGTCTGCTGAATTAATAACTATTCTCTCTGATAAATCAAACATCATGTAATTCATCAAAGTCTGGTCTGTATTTCTACAAGAACAGTGTTTGTATGGCAAAATGACCTTAAAAGAAATGTTTGGAATAGTATTTTGGAATGCATTTTAGAGGTCATACCCTAGTTGTTCTTGAATTGTCAACACGGAAATTGTATCTGCCTTTTAAAACAGTAAAACACCATCAAAAACACTCAAACACATGTCCAGTTTAAATCTGCCATATTTTATCAAGTGCTGTCACAAGTATACACCTTTAATGCTGTATCAGCATCTCACTGACCTCATAGGTATCTGTACACAAAATTAATCTTTTGCTGAATCTCTGTGCCATAGTTGAGCAACATGAGCACATTCAGTTAAATCTCTTCCAGGACCAGTCACTAGAGGGAAGCAAAGACCTTCACGTGCCCATCCATGACGTCAATCAATGTCTTATGCCCCCACTGACAAAATCTGGTCAGTATTTAATCTAAAATTTTTGAAAAGGGCCTGTTTGGTTGAAAACCACCTTTAAAAAAAAAAAAAAAAAAAAGACAAAAATATATTCCTGTATGGTTGACTTCCAGAGGCCATTGTCATTTAAAAAATGTTATTTTTTAATTATTAGATATTTTCATGAATGATGATTTAAGAATCTGAATCTAGACAAGAAGCTTGGTGCTGAGTGGATAAAGAAGATAGGTTTAAGACTTTCATTCTTTGAACATCCCAATATTCAGAAAAATGCATTGAAATGTTGGTAGCATAGTAACAGTGCACTTGCATCATTTATGTGCGGCAAAACCTAAAATAAAATATACTGGTTTTTTGCTATCTTTTTGTTGATCCTCCCTTAGTTATCCATGCTTCCATTCCATACTGTTTTGTCTGTGGTACTCAGAATCTCATCCTGCGTAAACAGTTCTTCAGTGTATACCAGGTAAACAGATCAAGAGAACATCAAGTCATTAAATGAGGACTAGTTCATCGTGCACTCCATTTCAGCACGGAGAAAGCATAAAGTGTATATGAACTCATATTTATCTTTCAATTTATGAGGGGTTATATGTGGGGTAGTTTTACCATATACTATGTTTTTACTGTATTTAATTCAGCCCTGTTCTGCTTACTGAGAGTACAGTTCAATTTACCATTCTCTCTTATGAGCTAGGCTGGTTGAATTAATTTAAAGCAGAAACAGTAGAGGCCAACTTTACATTTTCTGACATTTGATTAAAGGAATATACTTGGTATGAATTGAACTTGCCATAAAATTGAAATGTCCAGAAACAAGGATAAAATATTAAAAATAATGTTTTGGGGTTTATCAGTTAAAATTCTGAATGTTTTAAAGATCATAAAGACAATATTTATACTAGTTACCACTTAATCTGAATAGAAGATATTTTATTAAACTTAAGCTATGCAGGATGGGCAGACCTTAATGACGATAATACAAATGTATATCAGGATTTAAACAAGTTTAAATGGAAGGTAATATGCTAGATGAACAGCTTCAAGCAAAGCAATTTAATGAAGAAAACCTGTTGTGTTGAATAGCTGCTAGATTATGGCTGAATAGATTTTTAGCTGAAAGCATGGTGTATTTGTGATGATTTTTTAATGTTATCATCATCTTCTCTGATAATGTTGAGTAAGAGAGATTTCTTGCATAGCCAGTTAACTAAATGTAATATACATAGGCATTCAAGTGCATGTGCTGGGGATAACATCCTGCAATCCATAGTATTATTCTAAGCAATGGAGAATATAATATAATTCTAAATTTCACAGGCTATCGTTATGATTCCCAATGCTACATGTTACCCTAATGATGCAATTTATAGCAATTGTCTTCTCTGTTCCATCTCCCCCTAACTCTTTGGAAGCAGAGGAAATGTTTGTCTTTTAAATTATGAAATACCTTTGCCTATATCAAAACCATGAACTGAAATGCCATCATGTTACTATCAATTCATCACTTAACATAAATATATATGTCAAGTTTACCAATAGATCCATTGAAGGCCCAGGTTTAAACAGCATGCCGGCTTGGGACCACAGAACCAGAAACACTCCTGCACAAATCCAGGAGTTATTCCATCAATTTGAATAGCAATAATTAAGGCATTGCATATACTGACATATAGAGCAATACAGAACCAGAAAAAGGGATCACTCCTTATAATGAATTTGATATATTTGTGTGCTTAGCCTGTAAAGAGTACATTATTTTGACCAGACTTAAAACTAAATTCTTTAGGTTTATACTACTTCATGACTGCAATTTTGACTGCAATATATATATATTCAATGTATTTTTAAAATATTGGTGAGTACTTTCTTTGATATATTCTGTTTGAAATGGTTATTAAAAAAATAAGCTATGATTTTAATATAATATCAAAATAGCTTAAAATGTAAATATGTCAACTATCAGATAATAACACAAAAGATTTATTTAAAACATAATAGAATTATTTCATTTGAACAACTTCTATTTGCATTTAGCCAACATAGTGCCATGCAGCTATTACAGGAATTCTAAAATGAGAGAGAAAGTCAGCAGTATTCGGGAGATATTCTAATATCTTTTTGAGCGGATTATACTTTTGTATCATGTTGTAGCATGTACAAGAAAAAGTCAATAGTATCTTTTTCTATGCACATCATTCATCTTCAGCCCATTCTTCTGCCCCCTTCTCCTTTTTCTTGTAAGCAGACAGTCAAAATTTGACATTTTAGGTACACAAATTGTGTGTGTACTCACACACATACTTCATCATTTCATGTATACAAATAGATTGAAATCTTTGAGGAATAAAGCATATTTACCACCACCCCCCATGAAGTACAATTGAAAATATGAAACATCATTTTCATTATTGTACTACACAGAAAGGCATGCTCTGCATAGTGCAATATATATTTATCTGATGTCAGATTCTACATGCTTTTAAAGTTATTTATATTAGATAACATATACCAATCTTTAATTAGATAACATACACCTTAATGTGAATTACACTGTATCTTCTTCATTGTAAATGCAGGAGAAAAACTATGCTAAATTTGTCAAAACCACATGTCTCTCTCTCCCCCCTTCCCCCCTTTCAATCAACTTTCCATGTACAATCAACTGCTGAGAATATGTTTTGGTTTTATTTTTCATCTGAAGCAGACAATTCTGTCTGGTATTGTTGTAATAGATTTACACAACAAACTCTGAGCAGTCAAAACTTTCTATTCCTCTGAGGTTTTTCCAGTAAATAGAAAAATTTTCATCAGAGTCAAGGAAATATGCAGATGTCTAAATATCATATGACTCAGTGCTTCAGCCAAAATTACAGAACAAGGTGCTCTTAGGTCCACAACCCAATGACCTAGCCACTAGAATTACCTATCTTAGTCTAGAAAATGTCTAGCACTTGTAAAAGAACCCACATGGTCCTGGCTTCACTCTCACCTTCCCGTAAAAATACCAGCATCTCTTATGTGTTATTTTAAGGAACCACGAAAGACTAGTGTGTAGGTGCACGACTATCTAAGAGTGATGATACAAGTTGAAATCCCAGACAAAAGGCATCTTAATCTCAGGAGAACAAAGCAGCTGCATGTTCAGACAGTTGTGGGGAAGAACCAGGGAGGACTGGGAGTGAGGTGAGAAGTATTTTTCTTACACATTCTGCTGTGTATGGAGTTTCTATATATACTGGGCGTGCTATTTTAGAGATATTCTTCTTTTACAACCTCTCTGTGCTGCTGCCAGCTCAAACTGTTACCCAAATGTCATTTTATAACCTATACAACTATTTTTCCTTTTGGTTTGTCTAGACCTTTACATTTTCAGTTTATTTTGATTAATGCAATTGTTTCTGAGAAAACATATATCACAAAAACCAAGGAACACTCAGGTCAGTGTTTTGGAGATGTGAATAAGTTTTTGATATTATTTGTATTTGGTTTTGAAATCAGTAGTCAACCTTACAAATGTTTTTAATACTTTCCCTTCTGGAGTTTTTTTTGTTTAGTTTTGTTTTGTTTAAGAGGAGGTGTCTTACAAATGCAAACTGATACAAATGCGAAAATACTATCTTGTTAACATGAGCAAAGATTCATGCACTTTTTTTTGGCCAGATTTACTGCATTTCAAGTGTCCAAATTAAGTGTAGAAGTCTAAAACATAGGCTATCGAATGCAGCAGGTTCATTTATTTTCCTTGAACTTGGTGTCAAAATGTCCCGGACAACCAAATGAGATGTAAGAACTAGAAGAAGTGACTCACAGCAACTGAAAAAGACACTTGCCCTTCTCTGTTAACCAGACTGTGCCAGAAATCTGCATAGAGCTAGGAAATTGGAAATAATTGATATGTAAATGTGTTTGAATAGGCCCTAGAGTTGACGGTTAATATTAAAGCTCAATTTAGATGTCTTAATACATCTGTGTAGAACAATTTCAGGATATATCTACAAGAGCTAGAAGAAATCTATGACCTTCAAAGCAGGTGAAGGAAAAACACCGTAAGACATCTCTAGTACTACTGTATGTAGGAAATGAAATCAATTAACAGCAGAATTAACTGCAAAATTAAGAAAATTAAATAATCAAATGTGTATGTGTGCCAGTGCCACAGTCGTCGGGTACCTCCTACAGGTAGGCTGTCCTCTAGGCTCTATAGATTGTACTGACAAGATCTCCATTGACTCTGATAGAAGCTTAGACACCTTGAACACCTAGAGGTACCTTAATTTAGAAGTTTCAATACCAAACTGAATCCTGCCCTATGTATCAATTTCTACCTCAGGATGTGGATTACCAAATTATGTCCTTGGGGTAAATACATACTTAATAAAGAGATGAGGATGACCTTTTGCAAAATAAACTAAGGTTAAAGTCCTTCTGGAATACTAGGGGTTCTAAACCCTCTTCACTCTGAGGGTGTTCAAACTCACAGTCTTCCCTCTCCAGGAGATTTCCCTGATCATCACACTATAAGCAATGATCCTGTAGAGCTGCTTTCTTTGCAATCAAAAGTAAAAATAATAATAAGCATAATTAAAAATATTGAAAATATGCTATTGATATCGAACTCACAGAACTAGATATAGAATAATAAACTTCAGGAGTAAATTAAGATATAAAGTCTGTAGGTTTTGGAGGTGGACATTTTCCAACTTTGTAAATTCAGCATTAAGTTCATAGTGACAACCAGTGACTCTATGGAGAAAATATCCTCTAATGGCAACATACAAGGTATCAGTATCTTGTCAGAGGACAGGCAATGCATTCAATAAATTTAATATTGGAAATACGAAATGAAATTGATAGACATTTTTAAATGAAATAAAATGAGAAATGAGCCCCCATTGGGACTAAGACATGCTATGAGACAGAGTATTTAGTTTCTAAAAAAAAAGCGAGAATCAGGGGTTAACAAATTAATGTTTTACCTTATCTCCACTCTTGGGTAAGATAATAAAAAATGGGAATTTGTGATCATACAAGGTTGATTATGTTCCCAAAAGCACTTGTGAGGCATTTTCTGCCTTCTTTACAAGCTTACTTATGAAATAAAAGATCTTTACTATGTTATCAGCTTTCCATTGTGTTATCATAGTTACAAAGCAGAGACTACAATGAAGGTGGTACACGGTCAATCCATTCTCATGACAACAGCTGTAATGAGAACACAAAATTGTCTGATATTTAACATTTGTGGCATTTTCAAAACCATAATCTTGCCTAACTTTGTGAATGCCATAGTTGGTATTGAACAGACTTTTCAGTATGTGTTTACAAGCACTGTAGATCCTATATTCTATATCACCAATGTGCAAACAGGCCCAGGATTTCATATATGTGACAACTTTTTTTTTTTTTTTTTTTTTTTTTAACTGCAGCACAACATTTTATGTGGTTTTAAGCAGTTCTGGTTTTCAGATTTCAATTACTGTCATAAAATGCACGTACCATTTATCAGTTTACACAGGCAAAGAATCAATCAGGCTAACTCTGTTTATATGGTTCCTCTGCCATATTTTCTTAATAATGAGGAGGTCTGAAATTTGTGAAGCAGAAAATCTAGTCTCATTCTGCATAGTGACACAAATAAAGAACACAAACCTCTCATGATGTATTAATGCCTATTGTATCTTGGTATTTTTGATTGCCTCTTAAACCAGTTCCTAAAGGCTAAAACCCCAGAAATAACCTTTTCACTATCTTTCTTAATTGAAGTGTGTGATGTACTCAAAGCTGGAACTGAATGGCTTACATCACACTCCCCTTTCCCCTACCCACTGATCTGGCACCTTCATTTTCCCATGTATTGAAATTAATTTAACAAGACAGATAGCACTCACACATACGAAGTAGAACCTATTTAAGTGCAGACATCCTGGCTGCGGGGATTACCTGTGTCAGCAGACAGGACTACATAGCAAGAAAAATAATTAACAATACAACGTTATCAGAAGCATTATAACAAGGGTTTCATCAATTGTGTCTTACTAATATTCAAAAATTGGTTTTCTGTACCATGCACTGAATAATTCCACATGCTATCAAGTTTGGGTTTGGCTTGCTCTCAGCTCTCCCTTAAACCTCATATTTTAGCCTCTTCTTCAGTATGTTGTACAGGACATAAATTCTGATCATCGTTAAATCACATTTTTTTATTACATTTCATGCAGTCTTTCCAGAAGGATGTGTAAAAATAATGAAATTTCAGTCTGAGGGATATTTTGCCCTTTACAATAATGTAATCGGTGAAACGTGTGGAAACTCCCAAGCAGTTACTTGAATGGTAAAAAGGCAATGAATAATATAGGGATCATTTTATTTTCAGAAAAAAAATGTTCTGTTTATCAAATGATTCAATATTTACTTACTTTGCTGTTGCGCAAACAGTTAACTTAGAACTATCCAACTGAAGTTAGTTTTACTTCAGCCTATGTGCTTTTTTTCTCAGTCCTTTGGGATATTTGCATATAAAGTAATTTTTAAATACCGAAGTTAATGTACCTTGTGTTTTCAGCTTGCTCTCCAACTGGGTGAAAATGCTAGAATTTTTATAAAATATGATGACAATGACACTTGTAGGTTTTTTTCATCACCTATGAGAAGTACAGATTAGCCCCTATTGCTAATCTTTAGTAGAAAAATGTAAAACAAGATCATAATATAGCAAAATGCTATATAGCATGTATTCAACTTGATTATATAAGTAGGTTCATTATCTTCAATCTATATGAGTTTAGTTTGATATCTGCACATTAAATGAGCTTGTCTGTCAAATTATTGGCACTGTTTGTCTCCCTACATTTAAGCTCTTGCTTTGCTGAACTGAAAGTCTCTTTATTATTTATCTGCTGAAAAAAAAACTTCAGTAGATAGTTTAAAGTCACAATACAATTTCAGCTAAAGTTTAAAAGAAAAAAAATCATTTAATAGCAAGAGTACTCCTGTCTTAAAAAGCATATTTCAAGTAAGGACTGAGAACTATGATGCCGTGCAAACCCTTGGGAATCTAAACAGACACGAGCAGTCCCATTTATGGTTATAAAGAAATAGTTTAATTTTGGATATTGTTGTAACTGACATCTGCTTTTGCAGGGAAAAAATATTTCTAATACTCTTACTGACCATCAAAGTCTTAATTTTCTGTTTTAATTGTACTCTTGCTTCCTCAGTAAAACTACAGAAGAGCCATGTAGAAACCTTTGAACAAAACCCACATTCCTCAACAGATACAGTGGAGAATTTAATACACTGAAAGCCTGTGCTCAAATAAGGGCAATAGAAGTACAGCACTTTTCTGAAAAGGGACTGCATCAGAATGGCATTATGGAGTATCATATTTTGTTTCAGTGACTTCCATTTAACTTTGGATGTGTTTATGACTAAGAACAAACAAACAACAGACAAAAAGCCTCTTCTCACCATAAAACCTCAGTCAGAGACCATCAAGTGATCTCCTTTCTGCCTATCAATAATTCTTCCCATTGGTGTGAACTGCCAGTAATGGTAAAGATGCACAAGAGCTGTGCACCATGGGATGATTCCTCATGTGCTGAAGTTGCACATTTTGTCTAATTCACTCTCCCTACTTATAAGACAACTGTGATGCTAAAAGAACTACTGCTGCTACTAAGATGATACTTGTATCCTAGCCCTTGTCAGTGTAGTTTTAAAAAGGAAAATAGTTACCACTCTACAAATGAGAAATCTGAAGCCCAGATATGCTTGTTTGACTTCTACAGGGGTCAAAAAGTAAGGAGAGGGCAGAGATGGATGTTGAACCCACAACTTCTGAGTCCATGTGAACTCCCAGGGAATCTTTAGTGATGAATATGTAAGAAGTCCCTGAAACAAGATTTCCACACCTTCCAGGGAAGAAGCATCATTATTTGGTTAGGATAGCTCTCCCTATTTGTCATTCTCCGGCCCTATTAATTGTATCTTTATATGCAGTCTGTGGCACAATTCAACAGGTTGGAAAGGGAGTGACCTTCAATCTAGAGTTGCCAGTCCCAGAAGTATGATGCTTCTGAACTACTGGCTGATGAGGACATAAAATCCAGGTCTCCGCCTTTGGGGTAGAAGGTGTTTGGGGCAGCAGTGCTTCTATCTTTCTGGCAGTTTCATTTAAAAGGGAATCAGCTAGTCATCTGTATGACACAGTTATCTGTGTATGGAAAGTGGTTTCAAGTGTCAATCCCTGTAGATGCCAACAAAGTGGAATTTTAAAAATTTCATTTACTGGTTTTCTACTGATTGTTTTATGTGTGCTTTACTCAAAGCTGCTATGACTACTGTCCTCAAGCACCTAACTCTCCCTATTCACTGCTCAAAGAAACTTAAACATGTAACTCTCAGGCTTGTGAATTTTATTCCCAATGCCATGATTACCATGTTATTTAAACACATGGCTTTTTTATACCTACCCCCCAGCAACAGTTTCTCTGGTCTCTGGGCTGGAACTAGTCCAAATCTGAACTGAATCAGGCCTTTTCTTGTTCGTCATTTGGTGCCTTTTAAAAATCAGATGGAACTCAAAAAGATTCTGAAGTTTTAGTTCACCAAGAAATAATTCTCAGATGTGATTTTCTTGTTTCACAATTTCTCCTGAGACCCGCATCCCACCAGAGTATTAGATTAAGATTGCTTAAACACACATCCTGTGAATAGTCTGACTGAAATCTACAGGGGGGGCAATACTCAAGAACATCTGTACGTTTGCACAATTGAAGTCTTCTTCAATTTAGGACTAGAAATTTTGAGGTGCTTTGTTAAAAATTAAGTTAGAAGAATTTCCAAAATATTATTTAAAATCGTCCATCATATACCCTCAAACCCTCCAGATCCTCCTATATGCGCACAGAGAGATGCAAGTTTTCTGAGTATATTTGCTGGCATATATTGCGTTGTTTTCCCATTCTGTGAGGTCTTGAAAGTAAAAAGGAAATCCCTCTGAGAGGGGAAAATACTGATATCAAGATAATGATGATGATGTTGTTTAGTTTGGAAGATGGTTTTCTCATTTTTAAGTCTTTCTTGTGTGCATAAAAACAGCAACAAGTAAATGTGACTAATGGCAACATTTCAGTGTTGTACTTGTGATGAACTGCAAAATAACACCTACCAAGAAGCATCCCACATTTTGCTATTTCTAGTTTCCTTGATTTTCCTATCCAATGCTCTGTAACATTGATCACTATTTCAAGTATCACTGCAGATGCCAGCTATCTCCAAAGAGATCTAGATGCAAAGGGAAAAATAACATTCACAAACTATTTCTACACCTCGTCTTTGCAGTGTACTGCAGTGTAGAGTCAATATATCTACACAACCTTCATCTACCTGGTTTGGATACTGATAGCAGCCTAGCTGTGGTAGAAACAGCTCAGCACAGTCAGGATAGTTTTCTCTGATTTTGTAAACTAGAATAAATTATTTCAGAAACTGAGACAAATCACTGCTATATCATGGCAAAGGAACAATCTCTCTCAGACTAGAATAAAAATATTTTGGGGGCCATAGTAATTTCTTAACTATACCTGCTAATGACATATATGATTAAGACTATGATATATGATTAAGATTATATAAGTGCACATTCATATAAATTCATTTCATTCAATACTAAAGACTGAAATAATAGCAACTTTTGCATCGCTGAGTACTGTCTGCATATATGTGTACTCACTTTACCCTTGTATTAAACATTTGGTATCTGACTACTTGCTTTTTTATTTGTTGCGGGGGGAGGGCTCCCAGTCAGAAAGCCAGTGGTCCTGGTCAGTGTTTAACTGTAGAATTGGGACAGACTAAAGGAAGAATCTGACTGAAGGTGCTGCATGTGGACAATGAAATTGCCTGTCTTCCTTTAGTCCTTGATCCAGAGTAGTAGAAGTGGAAGCACTGTATAAAAAGTTGACATTAATTAAGACCCAGAAGTTAGAAATGTATTATGCCATAAGAGTTGCCTGTCTGCCACTTAAAATCAGTAGGAGTATTGAGCAAATATTTTCCAGACTATCAACAGTGATTTCAGAGAGAAATTTTTGGGTATAAAGGTTACTTTAGCATTGCAGTTTGTTTCTATGTTCATGTTGTGGGCATTCAAAAAGTCTCTAAGAGTAGCCCTTAGGTGGAATTGGACAGATTAGATTTTATATAGAGAGACTTTTGGGCAAGAAAACAGAAAACTTCTTGACTCAGCTGTTCTTTAAAAAGTCATCTGTTTCAGTCCATTCTGGTACAAAATACACATTTGCTTTTCCTGGTCAGCAAAAGATCCTGTAAGCAATATTTTTTCCTGATATTTCAGTTCATGTTGCATTTCTTAACTTTTCCTGTATAATTTCAAGAAAATGATATTATCTCTCTGCTATAAAATACACGGATCTTCTCATCTCTCTAGATGTATATTTTTGCCTCTCATACTCCAGTTTGACTGAAAGTCAGAGCTCACCAAAAAAATTTATAACCAGGCACATATATATTAAGGAACATTGTTACAGGACACTTTTATACCCTATACTGTATATGAATGGACTAAATCTGATTCATTCATTAGGAATATAAATCATTCATGTTACTATATTTCCTAATAGATTGTGAAGATACTCATATTTTTCTGTTTGCTGTTACATTCTAGAAAGGGTCATGTAAAAATGTGGGCAAAGACTGTAATTCAAGTAACTACATACAATTTTCTTTCACTGAGGGAAGGTAATATTTCTCATTTTCTTAGCTTTTCTGTAGCAATTTTTTAGGTTATGTCTTCCTTATGTTCCTCCACAGCAGATGAATACATCTTTTTAATCTTTGTCTTTTTATGGTAATGCTTTGAGAATTTAAATATTTGAACTATAGTTTCCAATCTAGTTTAAGCATGTGTTAATTTCAACCAGATAGTGCTAAACATCAGTGCCCTGGTGCTCATAACAAATAATCTATACTTCCTATCATTAAAAAAAATGAGTTAAAGAGTTATTTGACTTCTTAAATGTTCCTGAAGCTACTGTAAACACTGTCCATTTTATTATCTGAGCAAGGCATATTATATTTCTGTCAGGTTTTCATGTTGATGAACAATATATTTAATCAGATCATCAGTGCCTCTAAAAGATACAAATAGCTAAAACAAATACACTGTGCCTTATTGCATGGCCACATCATGCCTTTTTGTTATGGTGAGTACAAGACACCCCAGTGAAAAGATTGGGCTAAGAGTTACTTATAGTTCTGAGTGTTTCCAGCAGCTGAATGTATTCTCCTAGTTAGAACTCTTGGGATTGTCAATCATACTGGAATGAATTTTTAATTTTTTTTGTTATTATGCCATATGCAAACTTAGTATAGAAATTGAAAATAACCAAGCAAAACACTTAATCAGGCAACGTGCTGGTAGGTTTGGGGTTTGTTACTGAAAGAGAGAGTTTCGGGAAGAGAACCAACTGTAGAAATGTCACTGTGACTTACAAGGTCATAAGTACACATATAGCATTATGACAGAAAGTACATAATTCCCAACTGAGCAGGGTAGAGTTAAGCAAATATAACTATTTCCATAAATGATGAACTATACAAGGTACCCAGTGTATATTTTTGAGTCGGGAAAGATTCAACATTTATAAATGCGAGAGAGAGAGAGATTAAATCAGACAGCTAGGTAGCCATAGCACCATTTTTCTCCTAATATTCTATCTTCCCACCCAGCCACGCTCCCCAAATGCCAAACTCTCAGATATATAAACATAAGATGTAGGCATATCTATTACATAACAAGAGGTAGAGCTGGGTAAAACAATGGGTGGAAGCCACTTTCCTTTAATATGAGCTACTCCAAAACATTTTCTGCTTTCCATGCTTGAAAGTGAAAGACCATTATCTGGACTTTTACTACCAAAGTAAGAACAGTTAGCAGAAACATTCAGAGAAATTATAGTACTGTTAAGTTTTCTTCTTCCCTCCCCACCTCCTTTTTAAATTTATTTTTAATTCTAAGTCTGTTTACAAGTGCCCTAAAAAAACTTGGCTAAAGTAACATTCCTGTGAACATCAGTAAGGTGAAATTTGGGTGGGTTTCATCGACATTGTAGAAAACCTGTACATTACACGTGCATGCTGACAAGCACAGATAATGTGTCTGTGAAGGTCATCCTGTTTCCATCACTACCTAAGTGCTTTTAAAACAATTTCTGAACACATAAACATCTTTTCTATACTTAGCAGGCAAGTGAAGGCAGAATCAAGATTTGTCTGCTTGTATCATATGCTTACAATTGTATCATCACTTACTGTTGAGCAGCAAACGTTCACGCTGCCTCCTTCCCCCAAAAACCTCTCCCATGTGTACAAATTCACATGCAGAACATGATTGAAAATTCATGACTCAAAATACGTCTCTTTTAGCTGTTGTAAAAGCATCTGATTCTGTGGCTATCTCCTCCTTTGATGGGTGTGCTGATACTTAATGACACTGTCTCTGGCACTGTTTCAGGATTGCTCAGGCAGTGTTACATTTCCATGTACTACTTTCTTGTAATTTATGTTTCGAACTTTACAGGTGCATACGATATCTTGTAATTAAATATACAACTATTCCAAATGGAAGCCAAATACATTTTTGCACTGGGACAAATATGCACTTTTCACTTTTCATTTTCCTCATCCACTTTTATGCAAATATGCGTGCTATGTCCAACTACCTTCAGAACAGAGTGCAAGCATTAAATTGTAACATATATATTTCTATTACAAGGGTGCCACTGAAATAAATTTTGAATCATTTTGAATCGAGATGTTCTGAGTCTCTTTAGTAGTGGACTTTCCCTATGATAAATTACTTTTAAATTGTCCAATATTTTTTCACAAATTTAACTTCAAATGTAAGAAATTTGAAATAACTTTTAAACCTCACTGCAATTAAAACTGAATTTATTTAATACATAAAGTATGTGCAGTGGATATAACAACTTTTCACCTGCCCCATGAAGACTGCAGGGTAGACTGATTTGGATATAAAGGTCTTATGCAACAGCATAATATGGTTTATTTTCAGATAACCAGTCCTCAGAAATTCAGATACATCTTTGAACCACCTAACATTTATTTTACTGAAGTAAATTGCCAACAAATTTGCTACATACATGGTTCATTAATTAAGATTTTTTAACCTTTGAAGAAATGAAACCTAGAAAAGAATTAATGTATACAACAGATGTCTTTCCAAAATAATGCAGGAGAAAGTTGTACTGGAAATTCACAGTACCTTTGAGAAGTAAAAGACTCTAATTGCAACAAAACGTTACCACAGTGTTTTCTTCCAGGATTGGACAGGGCTTCCTGGGTCGCTGTGTACAGCAACCAGTTTTGGCAGACAATTACATCATAAGATTCTGTTATTAAAGCTCTATCACAAAACCTGTTAGATTGTGACTTGTCCATGTGCAGTGTTGTCCAGGTTAAACCGCTCTTTTCCCTCATTATTCTCCTGGTGGATATAACTGCTGTTCTCAAATATCTCGCAGTCTTTGTTTTGCTAGATTTAACAATTTAAGGTCTTTTAGACTTCTCTTTCAGAATGGATAGTCAGGGCATAGAAAATGTAGTAACCCTTTTTTTGCACCACTTTCAACCTGAATTCATCATTCTTGAGCATGAGTGACAAAAGTAGGGCACATAGATGTAATATTGCACATTAATGATGCGGAGGAGGACAAAGAAGTAAGTGGTGATCTATTTGAGTCAAAATTGATTTGGGAAAAGCTGGTAAAGTAGCTTCTAATGAAATAGAATTAGATATCCTTCTTAAATACAGATTTGACCTTCGATAAGGCTATTTTAAAGTTACTAGGGAGATAAATATGACTTAAAACTGTACCGCACAAATGGTAGGATCTCATTATTTCAACATGCCAAAGCTGATAGATTTTTTTATTTTCATGAACTAAATGCTATATGCTGTCATTTCAAAAGCTGGTTTTGTCAAGCAACAAACACACTGATTGCAAGAGCTACTTGCATGATATAACCTTGGATTTAGTGATCATAAATTGACTCAATAAAATTAAACTAAATAGATAGGAGTTCTATCATTTTCTTAAAGTTTCTCCTGTTGAAGTGACAATATGAAAGATTGTTACCTGATCCAAAAGATTATTCACCTGAGCAAATAGTCAGATTGGAGTGAAAGAGTTGCTCTGGGAGAAAACTTGCATCAGAAGCTTCTGGAACATCTCTTCTGCTTTGGGTACAAACACTAAAACATGAAGAGTCAAGTCTTAAAAGTATTGAATTACTTCTTGGCTCTCTGTTTTTCATGGGAAATAGCTCTTCAGAAGACTAATAACTAATAAAAGAGATATGGAGTGACACAAATATAATCAACCCATGTGTTTTCATGTAGAAATTATTTTTTTTATATTTATTGACTAGTCTTCAAAAACGATGCTTGGCTTAATGAGTTTTAATACACATACAGGAAGATTCTCATCTGCTATAATTAAGTGTAGCTTGAAATCTGTCAAGCAACACCAGACTATATCAGATGAGAATGTGACCTATAACCTTTGTGCTGAATATGTCTGAAGTGTAATCACATATGTGTGAACTTCAGCACTGCGTATGTTGAGTATTCATTTCTAAGTAGATTTGGCATCTCATAACGTGATTGTATATCATTAAGATAACATTCAAGAGAGTCTTATAGTGGTCATGGTATATGTGAATATTAATACTGGAAAACCATGAGTCATAAATTAAGATTAGTGTTTTTCACAGGATTAAAAATTTAGTCACAGAAATGCTTTATCATTGTAACATTTTCCTTTCCAGTAGCTTAATCACAGAATCTAGAGTTCTCTGTAGATATAGGAGAAGAGAAACCCTCAGCCAAATCAATCTGAAGGCGTATTTTAGCAGAACTTTTCAGATACTCATCTTTGCCTCCTGTGACAAACTGACCTTCCAGTTTGACCAAACTGACCTCAGGAAATGGGACTCATGATCACACTGTGTTTTTCTCTCTGTTCAAGTATATATGTATCTGGATATGTCCCCATCCTGAACTAGTTGGCTCACTTCCTACAAACTTCATGGAAGTACAGGACCAGGTAATAACAGTGGTGCACTGCAGGAAAGGCTGCAGATCAGCTCCAGTGTTTCAGACACAAGAGGATCTACCCAGGAACAGACTTATAAATGTATTTAACACAGGAAAAGCTTCAGCTGGATCTGAGAACCACACCACCAACACACAAATCCGTAAAATTTGTACTTTTGTAGTTCCACACTTTTCGTATTTTTTTCCCTGTGACCCGAAGAGCAGTGACATCTCCTTCGCCCCCTCATAGTCCTTATGTACATTTTGGCTGTTCCTGCTGCTGTTGTGCGCTTGTGCCTCTAGGTGGAACTGAAGGGATTGAGAAGACTTTTTGGTAGGACCTGTACAAACACACATCCAATGTTTCACAATTAGGATAATCTCTGCCTTAAAGAGTTTCTGTCTAAACAGCCAAGATATATTGAGAAACAAGCCAGTAAGTCAAATGGCTTGCTACGAGCAGAAAAGCAGGAATTTATACAGACTTCAAGGTGTATTCATTAGGCAATCATTGACTCTTTTCAAGTTCCAACCACCAGCAGCTCCTCCTGAAAATGATGGCACTGATTTTTATCACTTTCCAATGCTTATTTCTCTTGAACCTGTTAAACCCTTAGTATGTATGCAAAAATTTTCAATAGTTAAATTAGATTTTTGTTTTCTGCATAGTTTCTATGATCTAGAAGCAGTAACTGCACTTTTAAATAAATTGCAGGAGAATGGACAATAATTTTGAAGTATGCAGACTGACCATGACATTTTATCTTTGTCTCTTTTTTCCTGTTCAATGAGAATTTAAGATTCATTTAGAAACACTAGTGTTACAGATACCTTTTTACATATGCAAAGTAATAAGCTATGCTCTAAATATTTGAGAGTTACTAATTCTTATTATTGCTCCTCATTTCCATCACTCTGCTTAGAAATAAACTCAACTATATCCAGATTTAGTGTATTATTTTTTTAATCTGTGACCCCACTCAGAAAAGGCAAAGATACTGCTACTTTTGCCATGGTCTGCGGGAGGAATCTAGTGAATTATTTAGTATTGCTGTATAGTTGTCCGCAAGAGAGATTTTTATGATCTTTTTCTATTGCATAGTTTGTGTGAGAAAGGGACAGAAAACAAGATGGCTTAACTTTGTCTTCTTTATAGGATACATTTATCTTCCAACATGTCAACATTTTTCATCGAAGTGAAATTCACTTGCTGGCCATTTCTCCTGTCTTTTTTTAGTATTTGCTTCCCACAAAATCCAAGAAAACATATATTTGGTGCAGAATTTTGTGTAACATCTACAACACGACAAGAAGAATTGTACAGACTCATTTATAGTGTCACTCTCAAGTGTGCTAAAGGCACTAGGCTTGTTCTGCTGCTTATGCACTGTAGTGCTTTACCAGTGGTGCTTCTTTAATTTCTGATTGAGTGGGTCATAGAAAAAAAAAATCAACTGTTCCATCATGTGTCTGAGATTTTTCTCATAATATGTCAGGAGTGGGAGGTGGAGAATAGGAGTGGGAGTAGAAGGAAAAAAGTCCCTAAGTTTTTTTCTGAAATCAGAAGGAGTGTTACTAACTACAGCATGTTGAGATCAGGCCCTTACAGTGTACTTCAGCTCACGCCTATGCAGTATGTTTGCCTACATTGTCCTAAAGGTTCTCAGTGGTCAGGTGAAAGTTATCTGAGTTACTACAGATTTAATTCTTTATCCTTCATCATCAGCTCAGAAAAGTCAGTAATGATCAATCCTGGTGAGGTTTAAAACTCCATTCTCCACTCCTAATTTCTCCAGAGAGGAAGTGGCATTTCTATTTTTCTTGTCAATCTTACTTTATTAAGGCTATCTTTCCACTGCAGTTGGGAACTTGAAAGTGTGACATGGACCACTCATAACAAATACAGGCTGTGCTGAGAGGCAGGAGCAAATATTTCGCTTGCCCGTGGCCCTGGGTAAATGAGTAATAACCTGGCTGTGATAGCAGGCATCAGTGAGCTGGTCTAAGTGGCTGTGGTTATTCCTAAGCAGCTGGACCTTCTGGCAGTTGTGTTATATTCATATGTTAGGCTAAGATAACAACTGTCATGTACTGCTATTTCATAGTTGCAAGGCAGACATATTCTGATGATTCTAAAAGCTTGTTTGGAAATAATATTTCAAGCTGCAGTTCTAATTTGGTCCTTCTCTGAGAAACTCTCACTATAGATTCGAGATCCTCTGTGTCTATAAATGCATTTCACAGCTTCATCCCAGTTACTTACACAAGTTAGCACTGAGACAACAGAACCAGAAAGCTGAAGAAAATAGCTATTCTTTCTTCTCCATTTCTCCTTTCACTCTCTCTTCAATAATAATTGTATGAGCTACTGCAGATAGGAAAAAACAAAATCTATCTTCCTTGCCACAAGAAGTAGGCACATACTCTTTACAGTCATTCAGACTACAGTCAGTTTAGATTATTTGTATTTCTTGTATTAAGCATGAAGTCTTGATAACTAACATTTCTTTCAGCTATCAGAACTTTTCAGGAAATCATTTACTGTGTATTCATCGGCCCATTGCCAGCTTCCCTCCTGAGGGGTCCCTAGCAGCATGATTACCCTCCCTGTCCAGAAAGCAATAAATACTCTGTGTTACTATTTAGAAGATGCTTCTATGTATCTAGACGGAAAACCAGTTAAGTTAGATTTATTTATGTATACCTGAGAAATCGCAAAAAAATAACCTTTTACATTATCTATTAAATAAAAATACTTTAAAAGTCAGGCTGGAATTAGAAAAAAATTGTGTTTGCGTTACGTGTGAATGTGTGGGTGTATTTTACACATTTGACCGAGATCCATAAAATAAAGTATATTCAGAGTGCTTTAAAACTACTATTTTTTTCCTGAAATCCAGATATTAAAAACAACATAAATGATGCATTGTATTGACCTTCTCCTTATTATTTATTATGTTCTATTTATGTCAGGAACAGGAAAATAAGCATCGTGTCCAAGGGCATCATGGTAATTGTCTGTAAGAAGCTTTCCAACGACTTCTTGCACTTATGAGTTTCTATAATTTCCCTTTTATCACTGAAGCCTAGTAAACTCATTATTTCTCCATCATCCATACCATTCCTCAGTGCATGAAATGCACAAGGCAGACCGTGTCTTTTTCTCTTCCTTTTCTTACCTTTCTAAGAACTTTAAGGCTGTAAAGAATTCTTAGAAACTCTGATTTGTTTCCAACAGAATAAAATAATTCTGGCCTCGCTGCTCCCTAAACTTTAAGACTTTCTTTGACAAGACGAAGGGTGCAGGCAGTGCTTCTGCATTTGGTGTCAGGGCGCAGTAGGGGCCGGCGGCTCCCTGGGGCCGGAGCCGGCAGCAGCGGGGGCTCCCTGCGGGGTCTGTCAGGGCAGGGCCTGGCAGCCAGAGCCCGACCCACCGCCCCGGCCAGGAGCAGGGCAGCCGGGGGGCACCGGGGCAGCCCCAGCCCGGGCATCGGGGACCTCCCTGGGGCTGGGCTGAGGCCAGGCCCGGGTGTGGGCCCGTGGGTGGGCCCGGCTTGACAGGGGCCCGGGGCCGGGCAGGGCCAGGCTGTGGGGAACTGGACACCAGCCCTGCTGTGGCGTCACTAGGGCAGGGACTGATGGCCCCGGGGGGCTGACGTGGGGTCTTGGGCCGTAGGTAGGTGAGGTGAGCCCCAGGGCAAGGAGCTGGGCAGGGACATGATGTCCTAGCAGTGCCCGCAGGGCCCTGGCTCTTACCACTCTTTGCCTGGTTTCTCCCAAGATCTTTTTTCTTTCCGGCACGGATAGAAACTAGTCCTTTAGAGACTGGAATTTGTATCTCAACAGACTGCAGTACCTGGAAGGGACACAGGAGAGAGACGTTTTTAGCACTGCTGATCTATTCAGCCCCCAGCTCCCTAAAAGTTCTCAGATGTTTGTGTAGGGACAGGAGGGAAAAATCGTACAGATACCTGCAGAAGTTAACACAGTGTGGGAAGGAACAAACAGATACTGTGTACATTTGTGCATTACGGGGCACAAGTAACAAACATCTGATTTTAAAATTATCTTCTAATTTCTGAATTTCTGTTATAAAACTAAGTTTTCATTTGTTTACAACTTTGTCTAAATACGACTGAACCGATTATTGTAGGTGCAGCAGGTATTAGACTCTGCCTAAGATGTAAAGGGGGTAAAATTTCAGATAAATTAGCAGTCATTTCTTAGTATAGAATTTACTATATTGTTTTTACCTGGTACCTAAAGTTGCCTCTTTGAAAAGATTTAGGTCTT
The DNA here is from genome assembly GCF_031877795.1 of Strix aluco. Taxonomy (NCBI): domain Eukaryota; kingdom Metazoa; phylum Chordata; class Aves; order Strigiformes; family Strigidae; genus Strix; species Strix aluco. The sequence continues at coordinate 100,389,117 of NC_133933.1, read as the reverse complement.
GCAGACTATGGCCCAGGATATGCAGTGGCATCACTGTCAAATATATGTGTGTAGGCACCTCTGTGAAAAAATTATCCCATACTCAGGCAGGATAAGGATTTCTGAAAAATCTCAGATTCTGTATATTGAGTTTTATTAGTGTTTGATTGCTAAACTTTTTGAAGACTGACTCTGTTCTAGGCATTTCAGGTGTTCTTGAATTGATTTCTGATCACGCCAAAACATCGGTGTGGAGCCTGGCTATAGAAAATCAAAAGAGGAAAACTCCTGTGACTTGATGCCCAAGGAAAAAAGCAACCTAGCTGCAAAGTCTGAGAGTGAAGAGGAAGACTCGGGGGAGTTGTAAAGAGGGAATATTGGCATGATGAGTAGGAGAGAGAGATGCTGGCAACAGAAACCAAGTGGGCAGATTTGAAGCAGTAGTGGGGGAGGGAGTAAAAGGTGTTTAAGGAAGGGAGACTGCAACAGAAATGGGGAGAGGAGAGGTGAAAAACAAGTGCAGTGAAAATAAAACAATGTAAAATGAAAAGGCTCAGACTACTGGAATACACTCCCCTCAGAACCTGAGGGAAAAAAAAATACAAAATTTCTGAATTTTAGAAGGTTGACAGTGAAATAGAATGGGATTTCAAACGGGGAGGTTGAGAAGGAGTTTTGCTTGTTTATCTTTTAAGCCTAAGAAGTCCCATAAAACCAAAAAGCCCTAGGATAAAAGAACAGTATTATTAATTTGCCCACTTGAGTTCTAGAAAGTTGGAAAATGCCGGGACTGAAGTTCTCTATGTAATCTTAATTCAGTCATTTTGCACATATGTGCTTTGGTGCAGTTTTATTACATAATCTTGTACATCTTGTTTACTGTAAGACACCTACTTCACTCAGTGTCCTCTGCAAATCAGTCAAGATGTTTAGAACATCACTTCTTCCAGGAATTGCAGGGTGTACATCTACTGAGGCTTTCCTGGGAAAGAACTGAAATCCTTCTTATGGGCTTCATGACCTTACAGAGCTAGAAGTCCAATTAATGAAAGGGTCCAAAAGGTGACAAAGAGCAAAGAAAAAAAATGCAAGGGGCGCTGAGGAGGATATAGAACAGAGTGCTTCTGGTTGCCAAGAGGAGCAGTAAATGCTGCCCAGGAGCTGGATAGTGGCTATAGACAGAAATTCTTTCAATGGACAAGGAAGTGATCATAGCAAATATCACACGATTTCAGCAGAGGAAAGAATAGCTTCATATCTAAGGGAGTTGAAGGTTGCTATGGAGAACTGGATTCTTATCCTCCCTCTGTCCTTCCTGTGCTGAGTCATTTCAATCAAAGTCTTCACAGGTGGTGTTTCTTGTATGGTCCTCAACCATGCTCATTGCAACTCATCCTCAAGTCCAAATCTTTGAAATAATTGACTCTTACATTTGTTTGCCAGTCATGTGTTCCAAAACTCATCCTATTAGTATGATTATTTATAATTATTAATAAGTATTATTACAGAAGTTCCTAGAGACTAGTATAGGCTCCATTGTATTAAGAATTTAAAAAGTGATAAAATGATCTCTCTACTCCAAAGAGAGACTGTCACTGTCTAAATACCTAAGTCAGGCAGACCACAGGAGGGGAGGCAACCCGGGCAGTGAGGTGGAGAATGTTTTGCTCAAGGTCACCCAGGAGGCATTTAATGGCAGTGCTGGAATGAGATACTGTTAGAATCACAGGAGTTCTGCTGCTAGGAGTCATTTGTTTAAAACGATTGCCATGCATTTAAACAAAATGATCTGTAATGGAAGCCTGTCACCTGTGATCTGAGCAAAGTAATTTATTATGCGAGAACCATACAGATAATTTACAATAGTTCTGTGCCTTTAATGTATAGTAACTGTAATCATGGAATTGCTTCTGAAATTTCTTTTATGCTACTTGGCACTCCATATGGTAGTTGGATACTGTAGGAAAAAATATCCTCCAGGAATCATTGAGCCAGGCTTTAAGCCAGGCAATCTCCTCTAACACTTTCAGAGCAAGCCATACTATAAAAATGTAAATGTGGTAGCAATACTTCTTCTTCACACCATTTTTCAAAAGGTAAACGTAAGTGTTGTTCAAACCATGGTGCAGCTTGAGAGCATTTGTAAAGGACATAAAAAATCTGAGTTACTCTGTGTAGGTGGCTTTACACACCTGTGACTGTGAAGGCTCTCTGATTCAGACATATATCATCCAACCACATCAGTAGAAAGACTTACAATAATTGCAGCTCCGCACAATTTTCTTTCCTCTTTCTCCTCTCCCCTTCTATTTTGCACATCTTTTGTTGCAAGCACTCAGGCATTCTCCCTTCCTGAGACATTTGGGTAAACGTTACCCACTGAGAGGTGTGGTTTTCTAGTGTGTTCACTGGCATAAATGAAGCAGATTATAACAAACAAGCAACAGATGAGATGACAGAGAGAGGGGGATGGAGAAACAGAAAGGAAAGGCAGAAATAGGATAAGAGAATGAGGAAGAAGATATACAAAGACTGGGAAGGAAAAATTAAAATGACAGAAGTAAAATTAGAAGAAAAATTTGGGGAGGGAAGATGGGAAGGAAAAGTAGGCCAGAAATGTGATAGATGTGAGGCAGAGAGATCCAGCCTCGAAGAGGGAAACAAGAACTCATATTGCAGCTGTGAAGCAACCAGAGTGGTGCCTCAGATACCCTTTTATAAAAAAAATAATTGAATGGTTAGTGCAAATTTATCTTTCCTATGTTGTGAGGGATTGGAAAATTGTCACTAAATACATTACCAACACTGAAAGATTATATGCTTATGTGCAATCCAGAAAAGGAGAAAACAGAAGAAAGGATATCAAAAGGGAGGCAAGAAAGATAAATTGAGAATAGAAAAAAGACAGGCTGTTGAACAAGCAAGAGACAGGTAGAAAAGGGAAGAGTAAATAGAAGGGGAAAGAAAAGAAGCAAGGCCACCAGCCCTTTCCTGAAAGGTTAAGAGGAAATGAGTCAGCGGGGCATGAAGACTAAAAGGACTATTCTCTCAGAAAGCAGAAATGTGGACTAGGAGTCTTGCAGGAAGAAAGTGGTAGAAAGAAACTAAATTTTCCCTTCTAAATTTCAAACCTCCAGTTTAGTCATTTGAATGGGTTTGACCTGAGTGAAGTCAGAACTTTTTTCTTTCTTCCCCCCTTTAACTTACACATGAAGCACTGAGAGGAATCAGTACCTAGTTTTAGACTCTACTGCCTAAATTAAAATGTAACAGTATTATCTAATCACTGCATTGGTCCTAGTGCAAGTTTTTTCCCAAGTAAAATACACAAGTTATATTCAAGAGCTGGAACCAGCAAGGTAAAAGCTTAAGGGATCTGCCCCTGCACTCTGCTATCCATGATCCCCTTCCCTCCCTGTCCCTCACCCTCCTTCTGGACTCATGCTCTAAGATCCCCTGCTTGCTTCCAAAGTCTTCATTGTATGTAGATAGGTACCAAATGAATATGCTACTTTTCTTTTTTGATCTTCTCATTCTGTAATTAATTGCTTCTTAAAATTTTGTGAGAATTTGTTGCATCCATGAGTATCTTTAAGAAGAATTGAAATAACCTTTAAATAAAGGACTACAGAACAATTTACCATCCTAGTAATCAGCATAAATACCTTTTAAATTCCCTGTTTACTTCTTTGGAGTCAAGCAATCTAATTGCATTTGATTTCCTAATAGAGAGATATACCAGGAATGTTACACCCTTCATATATGCTGCAGTTAGTTTGGGCTAAAACTCAAATTCAAGATCAAATTGACAGAGATCAGGAAGAAAAAAGGAGGGGAGTGACAGGGAGCAGGCGTGTATTTACAAATTTTTTTTAACAGCATGGCCTCTGTTGAAACCAAAGGGTCTGAGGAGCACAAGCTATTTTAATGGTATTGCTTTGCTTAGTTTTTGTTCTGTGGCCAAGGAAACTGTCAAGTAGTAAGACTTGTTTAAGTAGAGTTATCCTGCTCAGGATTTGACTAAACCATTTTTGGTGCAGAGTATTCTAGGTTTTAGTGGGCAGTATCAGTTCTGAGTTCCTAGCTGTTTCCAAGAGTGTTTCTGAAACATGTTTCTAGCCCATGTCCCATACCAAGGCCAGATATGGCCATGAACACACCATCTACACACTCTGCTCCTCATTGTGGAAGCCGCATGAATTCCAGAAAGGAGCAATGGTGCAAGTGGTAGATTCCAAGTGTGGATCATCAAGGTACACAGGCACCAGGGTATGCCAAGACTCACCTTCACAACCAAGCGTAAGTGCTGATTCAAAGACTTGTGCACTTAGCCAGGTGGGATGTGGCAGTTTTGTGTACTGCAGCCTTCACCACTGTGACTCTACCTGGATTTCTAAACAAATTTAACATGCAGAATCTGTCTCAATACTTCCTTGTTAACTGCTGGGACCTTAAGGTTTCTAATTTTTCCTGCAGGAAGTAATGAATGCCTAAATCATTGTAAAAATGCACGTCTCAGACACTTCAGGTATTTTGAAAGCTGCAAAGCAGAGATTAAGTGTTGGGAATGCTTTTTAAGTGTTGTGTGCTACAGCAGCAGTTCAGAGTCCTGAATTCAGTTTTTGGCATGTTTAAAAGATCAGTTGCTTTTAAGCTGAAGTTTGCTATTTGCACATTCATTTAGTAATTTGCTTCCTTAGTTTATTTTTTATTTACATACACGCATTTCTGTGAAATATTACCTTTACTGTGAAATATTATCTTTGAAATGTGCCTCACAATATACATTTTTCAGAAATTTTCACTGTAGAAGTCCAATAAAACTCTTAGCTCTGGTAGTTTTGCCCAGATGTAATGAATTTATGTTTATTTATAAATTAAGAATGGGAATTGTTGAATAATATAAAGTCCATCTGGAAACAGGTTAGGTTTGGTATTTAATAAATACCCTGATCCATCCTTGTGCATAACTCTGCTGCTTTCTTTTAAGCCTCATTATGCTTTTGAAGAAGCATATTTTTTTCCACATACAAGTACTGAAAATTCATATACTGAGAAAGATTTCTGTTAGTTACATCTGGAGTAAAATGTACATCAGTGAAAAAGAATTAAAAGGATTCTGTAGAATAATGTCATAGAGTTTCAGGTCTGTTGCTAACAATTCATGTTAACTGTGCTTAGTCCACAAGTTCTTGGGGCCCAGGAAAGGGTCCAATAAATGTCTAACTTGATTTCTTGGAGAGAACCTAGTTATTTTCTTTTCCATTTTAAATATATTTCTACTGATCTTAAAATTTCCACAGACTAAATGATGGTATCAGAAATACTTATGTGGTTGTTAAGTAAAAAGCATATGAAAATGCTACAAATAGAGAGGATTCAGTAATAGGTAGTCAGATACAATACATATACTATAATTTTTTACAGTGACTTTTCAGGAGAAGACCATACTTTAAGGATTTTAGTCAGCTAATAATTGCATTGTGGAAAATGTTCAGCTGTAGGTTTTTTTGCACTCTTAGTTCTCTAGAGATGCTACAGGGATCTTTCTGTGTCACTACAATACCTTTACTCCTTTCTCCATGTAAAACTTTAATTCCAGTGATATTCCCATGGATCAAGGGAATCCTGATGTAACTGTAATGGACATGTAATTTTGTTCCAAATAATATTTGGCCTGTAATGAATTCTTCAAGCATTATAGCTAACATTTAGGAAACTCTTAAGACTAGCTTTTAATTTGTATATCCAGTCAAAACAGGTTTGATGGCAAGTGCATGCCTGAATGTTAAACACAGAGATTCGCTGTAGATGTGAAAAAGACTATTTTAATATGTTCTTTTATCCATGGTTACATACCTGAGTTCTAAACAGTCTGCAAATCTCTCCTTGGACATGTAACTACCTAGCTTGCTAGACAAGCATTTTAAGCAATTATACATCTGAATTCAATGATTTGTACTCACAATTAGATGCATAAAATCATGTCACAAAGTTGATTGCAGGCACAAATTAGAAGTCAGTTGTAAAGGATTGGCAATAAATGTTTTTCTAAAATAAATTGCAAAGTTCTTTTGAAACTTTAAACTTCTCATAAATGTGTTACAAAATGAAAGAAACAATAGCAGATATATTTGGAAGTGCAGCAAATATAGCAAGATGGAAGTAGCTGTTGTTGGGATGAGGAATATGGTATCAAACTTCGAAGATAACTTCATGTATGCTTCAGCAGGCCTGGTTTTCTTTCAGAGTACATGGTATGGAGCTAACAGTGCTAAGTCCTCATCTGATTTAAATTTGTGCAAATGGCTTAGATCAACTGCACATACTTACAATAGATAAAGCTCAAGACCAACACTTTTTAAACTGTTTAGTTCTATTCTTCCCCAAAGAGAAGAAAAGGAATGGAGAGCTGTATTAACACAGTTAAGAAGTGTAAGGAGTTATGAGCATGCAGATGACAGTGGGAATCAGCTGTGAGAGGACTGGATTCACAACGTAACACACATATATCAACTGATTATAAAGAAAGAAGGGCAGAGATAACCAATTTATCCATTTGAGAAGTTCTCTGATTATAATATAGTCCAGATTTAGAGTGACGTTAATGGGCAGAGATAATTTTTCAGGAAGGGGTCAAGATACTAAGTAGAGATCTGGTCCATTATCAGTTCCAGTGAAAAGATTTGGAACAGTTTTGCACTGTCTGGTGGCACAATCTGGCTGGGAACAACAGCACAGGACAGTGGAACTTATTAAGGTTATGGAATTTTATTACAAATGCTGCTGAGTGAAGATGCCTTACTTAGTTTCTGTTGAAAAAGAGAGTTTGATTACCCTACCCATCTACAGTTACAATTGGCTTGGAAAAAAAGGAGAACCAGTAGCCTCGCACTTTGGCAGGACAAGATTCTGTATCTAAAAGCGTTTTATCCTATCTCATTATTTTGATTTGTGGATCAAATCACACTTGATCATCAGATAAAGTTAAACCAGTTAAAGCAGGTTGCTCAGGTCCACGTCCAGTCAGGTTTGAATAGCCCTAAGGCTGGAAACTCCACAGCCTTTCTTGGTAACCTGGTCCAATGCTTGGTCACACTCATGTTCTGGAAGAGCCATCAAATGTGAGTGATTGTGTGTCAATTAAGAATGACAATTAGCATACTTAGTCTCAAGATAATGTTGATATATTTGTAAACAGGACCAAATGTCCATGGATTAATGTTCAGAATATACCACCTGACCCTGCATCCTATATATGTATGGAAGTAGGCTCTCTAAAAGCTCTGTTCATGAAAATGTTAATAATATACTCCAAACACAGGCAAGAATGACATGCTGTCTTTGAGTTCAGAAGAATTACTGACTTCAGTAAGCCTACACATGCTCATTTCTAAAAACTTATAGTATAGGAGAATGTACTAGATGGATAGAGAAAAATAAGTGTGATACAGATTTCCAGAAAAGAAAGGATTGATACTGACAACTATGATGCCATAAATATTATTTGAATGCCTTGTAAAGCAATGAAATAAATATTCCATCATTAATAGCTGGGATAAGAGAGCCATGAACAGTAGGTAGTGAGGCTTTAGAAGAACTGTATCTCATCAGTCAAACTTCATTGCTTGTTTTGATGCAATTACAAAATTAATGGGCAATGGGAATGAAGTAGATCATATATATATGGATTCTAGTGAAGAATTTGATATGGCATCTTAGGAATTTTCAGTTTTAAGATTTGATTCAGGATTGCCTTCAATAAATTCATGACCATTCAGGCTGTAAACTGCCTAAATGAGTATAAAAAATGGAAATAATAAACAGCAACATATTAAGAGAAGGAATCTTAAAAGAGTTGGTATTTGTTAGCAAGAGTTGACTAGAGTTAGATTTGTTTAATGTCTATATTAGTAAGCCGAAAGAAAAGGTAAAGAGCACACTAATGAAATCTGAAGATGGAAGGAGTGTGCACATCATTAAAGAAAAAGATAAAGTGAAGTTTGAGAAATTAAAAATGTGGTAAAACGGAAAAATGCTATTCATCTCAGAAATATGAAACCCTGTTCAGCTTGAGGAAATAATCTGAAACACTGGTATATTGGAAGATACTGGTATTTGTAAATCACAAGAAAGCAGATAAATTCAGGAGATTCCATGATGTATTGCCATTGGTACATATAAAAGTGATTTTACAGAACAGTAACAATAGTTTCTCCATATGTGCATGAAAACAACTTTCAGTTCAGGTGATGGAACTAGGCTGAAAGAAATACTGCAAAACTAGATACATTCAGATGAAAGGGTAAATAAGGAGGCTAAGAAGAATGATGTGCAAGCAGTGACTAAAACAGGGCAGAGTTCAGCTGGTTCACTGAAAAGTCTTGAAAAGATGATAGAACATACTTAAGACAAACTTGCCACATTTTATGTATTTTCCAACGATGAGAACATCCCTTGAATGGACATTGGATTTCTTGACTGGATATTGCCTAACACATTTTATGATTACAAGGACCATTCTTTTATTGTTCTTAGAAAACATGGGATCTTAAAAAGACAAATTCAGTTATGAATCAAGTACCAATCTTGTGCTCTAATCAATGAAAATATCTACCATCAGCAAGGGGAGTAAAGTAAAAGAGAAATATCATGTGTGATTTTAAGCTATGCAAGAAATTTTAAAAAATAAAAATTAAAAACAAAAAGGAAAAGAAAAAGGCAAATGCTCCATTACGGCAAACTGTAGTTCCTGCTGGGTCCCTAGGAGAAGTCCTTTCTAAAAAGTCACCTTAGAGTCCTTTTCAAAAGTCTGTAAATACACAATTTTGTTTTAGGCTGCCTGCTAGCTGAGCTCTCACACTGCCTGTTGCAGCTTAGAAGATGCTTTAGCTGTGTGTGCCCAAATGCTGCTGGGCAACAAGTGATCATCCTTCTGTTCAGAGGCTCTTTTGCCACCTTGGACACACTAGGACAAAGCAAGCAGTCACATTTCTGCCAGTTGACCTGCCCCGTTCTCATAAGGAAACGTAGCATATAATAAATTGCAAATAAATAAAAATGAAACAAGGTCCATCCATCAAAATGACGAGCCTATTCTCATCTGCATTTTCTACAATTATACTGTGTGACTGACTCAGACTCATGCATTACCTTCAGCCAGCTACTCAGAATATTCCCTCTTCCCTGAAAGTACTACGAATATTCTGAAATTTAGTCTGTGGATGATACCAGGAGGGGGCCTTTAGAAGCTTCTCCAGTTCCCATTTTGGTATCTATAGTAACACTCAAAATCTCGTTGCAGGCAGAAGCAGACAAATATATGTAGAGCTAAGAGGTTTTTGTTAGTCTAATTGAAATCTTAACAGGCTAATCCAATCTATTGTTAGTTCAGTTACAATGCTACCAACAATCACAAACCAAATTAATACAGAAAAGCTTCATTAATAATACAGGTAACATTGTTATACAAAAGCTTCCTACTATCTGCCCCTTTTCTCTGGTATTGCACTCCCTGTACAATATTCCCCTGGCTCCTAAGCTGGTGGTGTCTGTCTTCCTCAGGCAGAACAGAGGGATGGGTTACAGTGAGACATCAGCATCCTGGGCATCAACAGGAAAAAGCAATGTTCAGAGTGGGGGCTGCTGCCTCCTTGGTGTTGAATACACTTGGTTTTATTTTTATATGCATTTTAACACAGTCTGCTTACATGTCCTTTCTTTTCTTTGGTTCCTGATCAATCAGTTTTCTGTTAGCTCCACAGCTGGTTTTAACTTGATTTACAAGGTCACAAGCATGTAGTGAACACTGATTGACTGTGATTTGTTGTGACTGTGATCTGCGGTTGTATTAATTGCAGTTTGTGTTTCTTGTGTAGGACCTCTGGTATTATCCTGTGTCTGCACTCTCCCACATTTCATTTTATTTTGCAGTCAGAAAGTTCAGTTCACACACAGAATAACTACTTGTTTTTACTATAAACTAAAGCTAAACTAAACCACATTTAGGCTGCTATATAACTGCTGTCACAACTGAAATAAATCAGTAGAGGGAGGCAAGTCCTGAGTCCCCACACTGTCAGGTCAACACAAACCTTGTGGCCTTTACTAGCAATTGCATATTTACTGAAAAATACCATCACCACAAAAGACTATGCCTTCCATACTTCAACCTAACACACTGTAGCCAGGGTTACCAGGCAGATACTGCTTGTCTGCTCTGCCTGACAAACTAAATGACAGCACTTCTTGGAGAGCTTTCTTAGCTTTGCATAAGATGTAGTAACTGATGTTATACTGTCACTAAGTTCCATAAATATATCTGCTTTATAAAAAAAAGTACTTTATAAAAGTGCTTTATAAACTCCACATCATAAAGAACAGTAAGCTGCCACTTTATTAAGGAAAAGACACTAAAGGCAAAAGAAAAATTGAAACATTACTGGACTGTGAGTGAAGAGATGTTTCTATCCATCTTATTCAGTCAGTCTAATGCTAGTATTTAAAAGGAAAACAACTTTCATGAACTCTGAAGACAACCATGTTTTCTCATCTGACACTCTTAAGTATCATTTATGATCTGATACTTTGTACGACCTGGCTCTTTGCCTCTTTCTTTCAGTCATATGTACTATCTAGTGGACAAGTGTATTCTTAAAATACAAATAGTGAGCTTCAAAACTGAGAGAGGAAGATAAATGGCCATATATACCATCTCCTTCCTGCCTGTCATGCATCTGTAAAATTTGGTTATGTTAGCTATTGTTTAATTGCCAGCTCCACTATGGTCAAAAAGATTATTTCAAGAACATATTTATTTATGTGTTTTATTTTTCTTTTAACACTATAGTTCATATTCATCTTCTGTGTTAGTCTTGAGCAGTTGCAAGTGGCAATAGGAATTATTCAACGAATGAGTGCAAGTGATCACTGTCATCTTTTCACAAGGCAGTGGGCTTCAGGAAAATAAACAGATATGGTTCCATATAAATTTTAATTGCAGTAAAATATTCTGCTGTTAATTTTAAGTTAAAAAAAATCAAAACATTTTTTCAAAAGTAAACATTTTCCTTGACACATTTATATGACTGAGGGAAGTCCATTGGGGCAAATTATTGAAGTGGACAGATAGCAACCAAAAATACCAAAAAAAAAAAAAAAAAAAAAAGAGAAATACCTAAATACCTTGTTTAATGAAGGAGCCCTGATAATTTTCATTTCTTCCTAATATGCATTAGTATTTCTTCCTCCAAGTCAATCATGCTGTGCCTGGCAGCCCTTTTTCTGGCTGTAAGTGGTTGAGTTACATGGGAAGCCAACATCACTGCAGCTGTTAGGTCCTTATCTTGTGGGACCTACTCAGTCAAAATTCAATGGAATTGAATCAGTCCTTTGATTAATAGACTCACCATAAATGGAAAGCCCATATTGCTTCTTTCACTTCCTTAGAACACTCCTAGGAGTGTTGTCCTAGGAGGATGTTGTAAAATTTTGGAAAATTACTTTTCTTTCTTGTTCTACATGCTTAATGCTTCCAGCTATCAGATACTGGAGTGTAATAATGAAGCATCCAACAGAGCACTGGACTTTTTGAGCATCTCAGTATGATTGAAAGAAGTAGAGTTATTGATCATAAAAAAGTAAAATCTTACACACAAAGAGGGAAGAAGGCAGTTAGTTTATTTTTAATCCATATCAGTAAAAGAAAAACACAAAATCATTTATCTCTCCATTTTAAGAGATAGTCTTCCAAAACTGTTGAAACCACCAAGGAAACATAAAAAAAATATTATTTCCTTTTTTGTCATAAACCATTTTCAGTGCTGCTGGAGAGAATGACACAAATTTAATACCTTTCTCCCAAAGCTGTTTGAAGACATTATTGTATTTCTTCTGAACTGCTGTTCTGAAAATACTTTGAAGGAGATGGAGAACATACAACCACCTTCAGAATTAATTTGTTGCTTTCACTGATGAGAGGAGTGGAATATTATCTATAACATGTTTTAAGTGAATAACAATTGGTATAACGCATGCAGTTTAGAACAGACCATATAGTTTGAAATCTGAATGAAAGATTTACTAAAGAAAAATGATTCTGCGTATTTTTCCATCACATGCCCTTGAATTAAAAGTAATTCATTGAGCCTCTCCCCTTCCTGACTGTTCTAGTCTTTATTTGAGGGCCACCACCATCATTGCCCTGACCTGTGAATGTTCATCAGATAAACCACAATATCAAAATGGCACTTTACAATTCTCTTCTATGGCATGTGTCAGTGCTCAAAATGCCAGCTCATAGTGAATTAAGCCTGAGATCACAATGCAATGCTTTGCACTGTTGTACAAAAACGTGTTTTCAAAGAGTAGTATATAAAGTGTAGTATATGTGTGAGTGTGTGTGTGTGTGTGTGTTCTTGTGTACATGTGCATATTTCTAAATAAGTTTAACAAACATTATAGTACTTATGACAGGCAATTCAGTCCTCAGAAACAGGGAGCAAAAATTCAGAGAAGTAGGTAAGGAAACCTTTGAATAACACCAATGAACAGACTGTATTCCCTTGTAACAGTCTCAGGGTAATTAAGGAAGAAGAAAATCCTGCAGCATTTGGGGTTAAAGATAATAGAAGGGCTCCCATGGCAGATCCTTAGACTAAGGAAGGCCTAAATATTCTTGCACTCTTCATACTCCATACTGATTAGAACAGGTAGGCTATAAAATTAGGTTATCAGATTATCTATATCAGTGACATAGACAGTTGGTTTGAGTTTCCAGTGAGGACTGTATGACTGACTTCTGTACTAAATGAAAATGTGCTGGAGCATCCAAAGCATTTAGACATCCTCTTCACAAGGAACTAATCACTGTAGTGAGTGTGATGTCTATGGATACTGGACATAAAGAGTAAAAGAGAAGACCCAAAAGTAAAACGTTAACCAAATGTAGGCTAAAGAGAATTTCCTTTTAACAAGGTTTGGAATGTTCCCAGTTTCATTCACATGATGTAGGAAACCATATCACTTGTAGGTAATCATCCACATTTTCTGTAGGAGGATTTAAGAACCAGGAAAACATTTAGTCTGAACCCATCCAAAAAACATGAACTTCAGCTAAATTAGAATAATTTAGGCTACTTACACATCAAATTCAAACATTATAGGGAAGGTTAAAATGTATGGAAAATTGTCAGATATAGAGCAGCATATATTTAATAAAGACACATACCTGAAAACTGAAGTTAAGGTTTTTTATCCTAGGAAAAAAGAACAGCAGTGAAGAAGTACCCAAACAAATGTAATCCCAATGAAGACGACTAAATGAAATAGGTACTAAACCACCAGAGGTACCAGTGATTCTATATGTATGCTGGAAGTCTAACAAGGTGCAAGAATTGAATTGCAAGTTTCTGTATAATAAACATGATAAATTTGATCAGTGTAAGATAATTAGTAAGTTAATGTAATAGCGGGGTTCAACTATACCTTAAAATGTGGTGTAGGGTGAGTTAAGTTTGCTGTATCAAAATGTAGCATAGAATTTCTATGAAATGAACTTTCATGCCTGAATAGAAAGAGAGAATGGGATATTAAGGTCATGTTGTCAATTCACCAAACAAGATGGTGACAGTGGCTCTGGAGCACTGCAAATAACTAGAAATACTGGAAAGGCAGAAAACCTAAAAATAATGGAAGATGAGGAGGCACTTAATGAAATTATCAGGTAAGAGGTTTAAAATAAACAAAGCACTTTTTCACTTGGTATGTAATCAAATTGTGGAGCTGAATGTGCTGGATGTTCTAGAAGCCAAAAACCTAAATGAATTCCAAAACCTCTTAGGCATGCTCACTGATGACAGGTCTATAAATGTTATTCAGTACAGTGGTCCAAATGCAACCTCCAGGTCAGGAAGTCCCCAAGTCCCTCAAAGGATATCCAGAGCTGTATCACTGTAGGTTTGTCTTGTTCCTGTGCTCTTTTCCACATAAGAGACAATGCTGAGATAAAAAAGATTTTTTTCTGCTCCACTGTGGTAGTGCTATGTTCTTACAAGTGTTGTATAACATTCCTTCCAGAGTGATTAATATCTGCAGTATTTCATCTTTCTTCTTTCATTTCAGAATTATTTGTCTTAATAACAAACAAACAAACAAACAAAGAGACCCTAGTGGAGGGTTTCCCACTATGGTAATAGTCACAGATAACTTGTTCTTATTTGATCCTAATGACATGGAAGTATTGGCAAAAAAGTGATTCTTTGATCATTTACTTATTGAGGGAAGTGGTATTTTGGTTTGGAGGGAGGGATGCTGGTCTGCAAATTTTTTAACCATTTTACTTTGTCTGCACAACCAGTCTAGCAATGCCTGTTACTTTCACACTGATAGCAAACAAGAGAGGTAAGTGTTGTTACAGGTCCTCCATAGTTTTTCTAGATTCAAAAAAGGAGTGAGGCAGGTGCTCTACCCCTGTGCATCTTTCCAGCAAGAGAATAACTATCAAGCAGAAAAGATACTTTTCTAACCCTGATGAAATGTATATCCTAACTGTAAATTCAGAGCTCAGTTCACTGGTATGCTCTGGCTGTGTTGCATTGTCTCAGCAATGGAGAACATCTGTAAGCCCAGCTGCATTATACAGTCAGATCTGTGCAAAGCAGCGGAGTGAATCTCATCTGGTTTGCCCCAAGTAGAGAATATTTGCATTTTTAAACTGCTCAAGAGGAGCTGCAGCTCTGTGAATGAAGAGAGTGCATTTGGCTCCAGACCACTGCAGTACAGCAGTACACTTAGTACCACATGTCAGATCCAGGCAAAGTTGTTGTTCTTATGCTCAGGGATGCATGGAAGTCACTCTGTTCTCTAAAGGTACCGAATGACCTCAAGAAGAGATTGCTCTAAATTTTATCTTCTCAAAGCCTCTAACAGCAACTGCACTCCTGCTATCCAGTCCAACACATTCCATGTTTTTCAGGAAGTGATACATCTTGGAGTTGCTTCCACAATGGAGAGCATGGTATGAAGTAGCCTAAGAAATGCCTAACTAGCTCATCTGCTTACATCAGTGGGATTATTATATGGGAAAAGTAACTCTCATGTACAATGACATGGGCAAGTAGGAGACTACATTCCACTTTGTTAAATTTGCCAGCACAGTTATATTAGACGTACACATCACTGGAATTGCTTCAGCTGTAGATGTTTTTTGACAGAGAATACGGTCAATTCTCTTGAAACCAGATTAGATTTGGCTGACGCTGGTTTAAATTGTTCCAAAGTTATTGAAGGCTAACCTAAAATCAAGATAACTTGTGATGAATTCTGTCAATCTTAAAAATACACCTTCTAGTAAGAAATTATCAAACCCAGTGGCAGTTGAGGAAATGATACAACATTTATTTAAAGCCTTTTTGATAACTAGATTAACGCAAAAAATGAGGGGGTAACAAATAGAACCATTTGTTGCTGCAGAACTGTTTATAGCATATTTCAGCAAAAACATTTCCTTGGGTATCCCCCATACAAGAGAGCAGGCAGAATGCCTCTTACAACACTACTGTATTGCTGTGCTCTCCCTCAATCCCCGCCATGCAGGTTTCTAACTAAATGTTAGAACAGGGGCCTAATCAGTAGCTCCTGTAGGAGATTACAAAGATCTTCACTTTGCATAGGAGCAGGAAAATTGTTTCAGACTCATGATTTCTGTTAACTGGTTCTTCTGTAGCCCTGAATAGGAACATCAGAGAGATCAGATGTATAGTTTCATTTCCATCCATTGTCTGTTTCATTTGGGTCACAGTGTGGTTATAGCTAGTAAATTGAATGCAGTCTCAAATGTAAGAAAACTACAACTAACCCATTCTGAGCACAGAAGAAAAAACAGTTTGAAGGCAAGAAAATTTGGATAAAGTGCTATAGCAGTATCTATAACTAAAGACAGGTTATACTCATATTTTTTTTAGCCATCTTTCTATTACAAAACAGAAGAACAAAGAAGGATGAAATACAGCTCATGAGTTTGTCATTACAAGTTTGTGCCTTCAGATATGGGTATCTTTAGACTGTGCTATTTCCCCATGGACATAAAGTGAAATAGCTTGATCTTTTTGCCTTTGTGTGAAGGAAACCTTTGTCTCTTTCTGCAGAGTGTAGATCACTGTCAGAAAGTTGGATTCTGCTGCACTGAGTCTGAATTCTGCAGATTCCCAGAGCTGAAGAGCCACTTTGTCAGTGGATGAAATTGCAGCCAGTCACAGTGGAATGATATCCAATTACAGCTTTCTGATAAATGCATCATAATGTTACATAGACATATTGCAAAACTACCATGTATCAGTGTTGTTTCACTCAGAAGTGTTGAACTGCAATGTCTAGATATCAGTCCATGATTATTTTGTTATATTGTTTCACTCTGTTTCACACAATCTTTCTCATGGAGGAAAAAGGTTTACAAATCTCTCCACAGTTTAGGAAAAAAAAAAAAAAAAAAAAAAAGGAAAAAAAAAAGAGCAAAGTCTGCAAACTATGCTTAACCATGGAGTACCATAAAGGAATGCATGCTGCTGCGAAGTGACAAGTGCCTTTGTATTTAAAATAACCACACTTTGTGGGTGATGTCATAAAAGCCAGCAATCTGCTTCCCAAAAGTTCTATGTCTCAATTACACAATGGTGAATCGAATTAGGACCCTGAATACATTTTGAGGATAGAGAAGGGAGGAGAGCTAGTTATGTAAGTGGAAAAGGCAAAAAGATGTGTTTGAAAATATAAACAGCTCTTACTGAACTGAATTAATGGAATGGAAGTGGGAAGATGATCTCAGTGTCAGTATTGGTACAGTTCCATTTCATACCTATGATTAAAGATTCACCCAAGAATAGACTATAAACCTCCCTCTCTCTAACACGGGAAATTACCTACCTCCTAACTTCTAGGTAAAAGTGCCTGTGAAACGTTCCTATTCTCTGTCTCACTGATGGCTGATGTATTTTGCTTCAGCCTGAGGGGCTAAGAGGTTTTGCTCCATAATTCCCTTTCAGAGCAGTAAGGCACTCTGTTGGGAAGTAGGGCATATGAATTCATATTCCTCTGGAAATACAGAGAAAGGGGACCCAAGACTTTCTGTATCCTAGGGCAGTGCTTTAACCCAGGGGGACAGAAAAAGAGAACTACATCTTTTTGACTACCATTTTTGTGAATTTTCCCCCAAATACTTTTTCCAAACAGATCTACTCAGTAAATTCAACCTGCATTTACAAATAGTTTCAGGATATTTCCACTGACTTTAGAGCATAAAAAGAAAGGAGAAAAATGTTCATACTAATCCAAATGCATATCTACAAGCATCATTAATCTCAACCTACCTCTCTGCTTGTTTGACAAAACTGTGCAGATCGTGCAGTAATGGCTACATGAGAAAAGTCTAGTTGAAGTTAATTGTGTGTTTGTACAGCGTTTGGTGCTCTAAGACTTTTACTTTATTAGGTGCAATTTTGGTCAGCTCACTAAAGGGAAGATATGCTCAAGCTGGAGATGATCCAGAAAACCTCAATATAGTTAATACAAAGATAGAGGGTGTAATATGAAAAAGGTGAAGAACTGCATGTGAACATGTTTTCAAAACAGTCTCAGTTCACTACATTTTCATTTTGATCAGCTATTTCTGTTCCTTGGTCACAACCCTGTTTATATAAAATCACTGTGCTTCTTTAGTAGGAACCTAGTATACATTGGAGAGAGATTCTATATAGTACTTCTACAGCATCTATCCTTAGCCACAGTTTGAATTTTCCTTTATAATATTTCTTTGAAATCACTTAGATTTCACCATAATCTTTCAGCTTCCTGTGACCATTTCTTTTCTGCTGCTAGTGTTGAGCTGGTCCAATGACTCCATCACTAAGCTATTGATCTGCCTGACATCTGATTTAACCTGTTCACAGTTATCTGGAGTGCTCTAAAGATAGATCAAAAAGATTCATTACTTACTTCTCTGACACAAAATGTCTGACAGAATATCACTTTTCCCCAGTCAACAGGCAAGTTAGTTTTTGGAGATTTGGGGATTTTGTTTTTTCATTGTAAAAAAAAGTATTCACTTGAATAGCAAAATGGTATCAAAATACTTACAAAACTTAACTGTGTAAATAGAACTCTCTATGATGGGGCCATGGCTCAACAGGGTCTCCCGTGTACTTCTCTAGCTAAGTTAGATGCTTAAATGAAGTTGAATAACCTTTGAAAAAAAAATTATATATATACACAACAGAAGAACACCTTTTTTTAAAATTATCTCTCATTTTTATGAGTACTGAACTGTTTGTGCGTATGTGTAAATGGGTATTTACAGACACAAATGGAAGGGTTACTCCTGACTGCTCTGGAATTTTGCTCAGCTCTCCAGTGGCCTTGTGTTAGAATGCATTTGTAAGTTCAATTTACAAGAAGTTTGAGATAGGCAGAATTTGTGTTTGCGCTTCAGAAGGTTAAGTTACAAGAATTGTTGAAAATCCAGATGGTATATCTGCATTAAAAATGAGGAAAATGAAATTATTCTTAGCTTCTTCCTTCAGAATCATGTTTAGGTCACCTGGAAATTCTAGACTAGTTCCAAATGGGCAGGAGCACAAAAGAAGTAGTAACCAGCATCTGTAAATCTTCAAATAGGTGTCCAGATGAATTTAAACAGCCAAGTGAAAATACAAGTTTCAAGTCACTCAGAAGCCAACAGAACTGGAATTTGTGAAGGTCTAAATACCTTTACAAGGTTGGACAAGGATCTGATTCTGGTATACAAATGCGTCTATCACTGACTTCAGAGAGGTCAGGCCTACATTTTGTCTTTGTAGTCAAACTCTCCATGTACTTTTAAAATTAACTGAAATTACGCTCTAACTTTGACAAAACTGCACCTACATTTTGACTACTTCTGTTGGATTAGTACAAGATTTGTAATGTATGTCTAATTAATAAGATCTTAACCTTCTTAACCACACATCAATTACATTCATTGTAAAGAAGATAAGGGTGTTTTTATGTGGGAGTCGAGGAGAAACTACTCAGGGGGAAAAGGTGAGTCATCAATATTTAGGCCAGTAGAAATAACAGCACAAATCATGATGGCAGACAGACAGAAGGAGAGGAACAGAGTGGGTGGGTGAGGCTGAAGTCAGACTCAGAGCAAGACAATAGGCTGCACTGACTCCAGACACAGCATGGAAATCACCAAGCATAACACTGACAAGATGCATCGTAATGTGTGCTGCTGTGCTAGAGGCAAGACTGAGAACCTGTCTCTGTGTGAAAAGTGTTTTATACTGTAATTAACGAGGAAGTAGTCAGAAAAGAATATTCAAAGAAGGGCTGAACTTCTGTGGAAAAACAGACTCTGCTGGATAACATCTAAGTTGTAAGCAAATTAATAACTATATCAATTGAATTACTTTAAGATGTTGAACCAGCGAGGTAACATTTTGTCTCTCTCTTATACTGTAAGATTTTGGAAGCAGGACTATTTTTCTTTCTCAAGCACCAAGAGTTTCTTTGGTAATGTATTCAAGAGGTGCTTGAAGAGACTTTCCTTCTTAATATAGGTCATACAAAAGGTCATAGATGGGGGACACATAACTTTGAAATGAAAGTGACTCAAAGAGAATTAAGAGACATTTCCAGATTGGTGGGATAGAAGTGAAAGCTTCACCACCTACTCATATATGAGATATGTGGAAGGGAGAGACCTGGAAAAAAAGTGTTAATTGAATGAATGGCAGAGAGAAAAAAGCAAGTTTACAGTTAGCCATTGTGGTTAGAAATGGGAATTAGGAAATTTCAGTTAGAAAATGGAATTAGGAAAGGGAAGAAAAACAGAATATGGTTATGAATTTTGGTCTGATCCTGAAGTCTTTGCCATTTAGAAAATGTATTATAACATACATAATAAGGGAAAACTAATGCTTTTTAAAAATGTAACTTTGTTAGTGAACTATAGAATTTCTCAAAGGTGCAAAATCAGCAGTTTATTATGCCCATCAAGTCCCTCATTAATATACTCCAATACTTTTCTGAATCTGTTTCCCCAAGCATCATGAAAATGAGGTCAGCATTACTGTTCTGTTTTTGTTCTTTCCCTTGAGCCTTCTTAAGCTTCTCAGGAATTCACTGTTGAATGCAGTGAATACTTGTTCACTGCATGTTATTCCTGTCTCTGCTTCTTCTGAAGGCTGTACTTTTGCAGGTGATATTGATAGGTTGCAATGAGAGAGGGGGAAACTGGAAGCAGAGTTGCAGAGCAAGGAGGTCAGTTGGCTGGGAACATAATTTATGTTCCCAGCAATACTGAATGACGCTAGGAAAATCACTTCTCTTTTCTGTACAAAAGCTTTACCACCTGTGACATAAAAATAATGTTGACCTCACTTGCAAAATTCTTTTGAGATACACTCTTGTGCAACTGTGCATTATTTTCCCTCAGTTTAGTGACTTCATTGCCATGTTGATAACTAGTTTGACTTAAGCTCTCAATTCATTTCAATACCAACTTACTTAATTAGCTACAAACTAATTCGAGTCAGTGATCAATTTCTTCAGGTTGATTTTGTCTGTGGCCCACTTTGCCTGCTTTGTCCCTGTTACGTTTTCCAAATCTTCTCTCACCATCTGTAAAGGAAAGAGAAACTTAGTTGAAAGAAGTGCAAAGTCAGTGTGACCTGAATGAATGTGCTATTCAGAAATATGCATGCAGGTACGACAGAAAAGAGAAGAGCTTTCAAAATTTCCATAATCAATGGGGCAAAGAAAACAGGAACTCCAAAGAAACTGCTGAAAGAACAGTTAGGTGGAGCTCAAAAGAGATGAAAAAGCTGTAGATGTTGACCTTCTTCTTGAGATACTCAAGAAGGATCAATAATATTGAGAGCTACACAGAGATCAAACACAGTGGAAAGAAAAAAACAGTAGAAAACTATAATCAGAGTCACGTAAATCATAAAGAACCTGTAAAAGAAGTGTTCAGAGCAAAGTGAGGACTGAAACTGAGGCTTTAAAATAATCAAGGAATCTGTGTTGCAAAAGCTAGTCAAGGAGCAGGGAGGATAAGATCACTGTTTTTGCATAAAAAGATGTTAGAGACTATGAGGTCAAATATGTATGGTTTCCAAAACTAGAGAAATAGTGGAAGTTCTATATAGAGAGAAAAAGGTCAAGTGGTGGTTAAATTATTAATTAATAATGAATTATATTGTTTAATATGGAAAATAATAACATACAAAATAGAAAATCTAATCATGCTGATTGAAAGATGAGGTTTTCCAAACAAAGCTAACCCAGAACTAATTCCAGCAGACACAGGGCAGGATCAGAGAAATAGAACAGAGTTGTCACTTTGCCATTGAATATAAATCATATCTTAGACTACAGTATCGGTATTTGGACTTTTTTATCTTTCTGTTTCCACTATGAGTTGTCTTTGATGGGTGATCACGTCATTGACTTTGTGTCGCTCAAATATGTATAGACTTCTTTCTCATGCCTTGTATTATCAGTGAGGACCAGGACCACTATATTTTATTTCTCTCCCAACAGTGAAATAAAAAGTGCTTTTGTTATACACATGTATGTATAAATGTGCAGGTAAAATTAGACACGGATACATTTTCTTAGAGGAAAAAAAGATCACCAACTAGGCTGATCTACTAAACTGATTTTATATATAATACAAATAATGATAAATGAGCAAACCTATAAATCAGGAAAAACCAAGCTATCAGCTGTATTCACAGATATTTTTTGTGCAGTTGCATCTGAAATGTTTATGAACTCTTTTGTAATATGTGTGTTGCTTATCTCTAACCAGTTCAGTGTATCTTCAGTTTTGCAGAGATGAAACTTTGACTTGCTTATATTTTTAAGATTGAAGGTCTTCCATAAAAGAAAGTGTAGCACTTCAGTGCCTTAGGATCACTTTACACCATACTCACTGATTTGAAATTATTGCAGCACTTTACTTTTTGTTATAAGTGTCTTTCTTTGTAAATGGTAGGGGTTCTGGGCTTGCAAACTAGAAAATAATTTAAAATTATTGGTGTGCTTCACATTTTTTTAGGAGACCTTCATTCTTCCAAATTAGAATTCCAATTTGTGAAGCGCTCCAATAACTTTAAATTGCTGTGGACTCTAGATCCAAACTCTAATCTTTCCAAAGTGAAGAGCATATAAAACTGTTGAAGCCCTTTAATAATTCTGAATTAGATTACAGATACATGACTAGAATTTCAATTTAATTTTATTTTAAATACTTAATAAAAAAAAAAAACAAAACTAAACTGAACCAACCACATAAATATAAACTCATGTCTTCAGTTTCTGATGTTAACTCTTGAATTTTTAGCAGTATCATGATAAAAACCTTCTATTTAATTATTGTGAATGACAAAGTATTGCTAGGAAAAGCTGGGCTTTGCTCTGAAGTCTTTATTATCTTTTTGAAAGGGACACTGTCTTCATTTTGTATCACACACAAAATATGTATAGACCTTGGACTGCTTGCAGGTTATTAAGCTTTTCTATATACGGCCCACAAAAAAACCAGCTGTAGTTATCATTGATAGAACTGGCTGATGATCTGTTGTGCTAGGCTGGGAAAGCCAGAGGCAGCAGCTGATCAGTATTTGGAGAGCCAGTTGTTACCCCAATTCTTCCTTTGGTCTTGTACATCAGCAATAATGTATTTTGCAAGTTTGTTTTAAAGGCTTTACAATGCAAGACTTGGTTGCTTATGTGCATGCTGTCCATCTACAACCTATCCTGAGTTATGAAGGCCTAATGTGTAGTATACTAGTGTTTATGCATAAAACAAATAAAGTCAGAGAAGACACTTTATCTACTATTCAGATATAATCTGCTGGATGCTCAGCCCAATTATGCATATTTTTTGTGTAAAACCATTGACCCAAAATTTTCTAGGCATTTGCAAACCAGAGACTGGAGCAGCATCCCAACCAATGCCAAAATTTTATGCATAGCACCTCTCTAATTCCATACCAAACCATCTGAATTCTCACAAATGTGAAGGAACAAGAGTGAAATCTGTATGCACACTTTGTTGAATTGATGTATTGGCATCTGAATTTGACATATATACACAAAAAAAATACAAATTTTTTGACAGAAATATGTCAAATTGCCCAGAAATTTAATCAAATACAAACATATTTCCATATTCACAGAAAAACAGAAACAGATCTGTGAGCTTCTTTATATTTAAAATTAAGAACAACATATTTTCCTTAGCCTGCTAAAGAGTTAGAGGGGAGCTCAACACTTGACCTTGATTTTTAAAGAAGGGCCACATTTACTGCTACATTCTGTCTTGCAGTGCTCCATTGATGCCAGTCACCTTAATCAGCTGGCTAAACTCAGTTCATGCCTGCTGTGCATAGCTGAAGAGGTACAAACAAGTAAAGCAAAGCATGCCAGGCTCAATATGTTATGAATAAAATTAACAAGCATTAGGTTTAACAGCTAAGCAAATAGAATCAAAGTCAAGAGATATGCAGGTATCCTGCATATTGAATTCTATTTGACTCTGCCTTAAAATTAATTTCTATGTCTTCTTTTGACAAGGCGTACTTGGAACAAAGTGGTTGTTCATTCTTCTGTTAAAGCTTCTTTTAAATGAATATATACTTTTCATTACCTTTAAAAAAATATGCTAACATAAACCCCAAAAGTTGCTGAAATCTCAGTTGAGACTTTGAATAAGTGATCCTAATGTAGTGAAATACTTTCATCTTGGAGCTGTTGGCCCACCCTTTCAAGCCTAAACTATAAAGCAGCTCTGAACTGCTTGTGGCTAACATAAAACTGTGGATGACCAAAAACTGGTGTAAAGATTTTTGTTGCAATGCCAAAGCTGCTACAGGTTCCTGTTATGAATTCCAAGCATATCCATGCATAACCTGAGTGTTTTTACAGTTTTCACGGAAAGTTTTTGGTCTAGGTCTACTATATGAGAGCAATAATTTTGCATGTACGCAGTGACACTTCTTTACACCAAAGGCTCATAGTTCATCCTTGAAGTGAAGATGACTCTCTCTTTTTGCACCACATCTGTAAGTAGATAGGATTAATTAGTTCCCAGCTTTCTTAGTTCCACTTCTCTTTTCTGGGGACTCCAGCTTCAGCGAATAACCACATTACTCTCTTCATCTGCTGGCTTTAACCCAAAGTCTTACAGTTAAGGATCATGTTATAGCTGTAGATTTGACCCAAAGAATCTTCCTGATGAGATCCTGAGGCAGATGCCATCCTTATCACCTCTAGAAAAGAAGGCCAGCATTTGTATTGTTTTAAACTCTACTGCTGACCTGCCCGTGAGTCCCAAGCCCAGCTGCAGGCTAGCACTCTGCCACCATCAGTTCTGTTTGAAAGGAAACTCTGCTTTTGACACAGAGATCAATGCATTAAGCAATGGCATGTGAGAAAAGACATGCAGGCAGTATAGCTATTCCAGGGATTTTTTTTTTTCCTATATTTTCTAACTTTTTTTTTTCCCTTATTCCAAGCTACAAAGAGAAGCATTAAGAAAACAAACAAAATGAATCAGATGACCAGCGGGAGAAACAAGTATTCACAATAATAAATTTTTCTCCTAAAACATTCCTATAGAACTTTTGGTTTTGAAAGTCTGAATAAATTTATTTTCCTATACATATTTATAGAATTTAAAGGCAATGAATAGCATCATATAACTAGAGAAGTTTGGCCTGATTTTGGTTATGTTCAGAAATTTTAGGTCTGATTGATAGGAAGACTGATTTCCCTTGAATATCTGTGATTCAAAGTAAGAAAAGAAAAGAATGCCTCTGTCATGCTAACAACAAAGAGGAAATCACCTAATATACCTAAAAAAGTCTTGTCCAGAAATCTGTAAGGAGAATCTTCTTATGTATTCTGTAAACCTTATGTGAAAATGCTGAAACCTGTTACATAAAAAATACATTGCATTTATTCATAGCAGACCATCTGAACACACTGTTCTTGTCCTGACACGTGAGATGAGAGACTATAATCAGCTGACCTCCTTTCATCTAGAGCTAAGAGATTACTTTTATGAATTTTCATATATTGTTTTTAGAAATTATTTCACATGTTAAGAAAGAGAAGGCTGGAAATGAAGGCTGTGAAAATTTTCTGCAAACTTTCAGACTGCCTTGAATTCCAGACCCTATTGACAGAAACATTGACTTTCAAATTTAAGTTAGACTAAAATTCCTGAGGTTTTGGCTCGTTTCGTTTTTTAAATATGAACTGAGTTTCACCTTACTTTGGAAAAGCAGACCCTGCTTTTTGTCAAAACCGATTGTTCATTCAAGAAGCCATTCTCAACAGACAAAAGTGCTCGCCTTGTCTTTCGGATTCAGAGAAAAAACAAAACCAGAAAAGATTAATATGGCTTCAGATTTCACTGCAGGCTTTTCAAAGAGCTCTACCAGAAACCTGTCTGTTTGAGAGACAGTCTCCACTGTATGTTCACTGGGACTGCATCTGAGTTTATCCCTGATGCCATCAGCTACCATTAAGCTAACTGTTGTGTCAAGAACACCCTAAGAACACTGAAAGTCTCCAAGTATTTTTTTAAAAAAAATGCTCAAAAAATCTCCATCTATAATTACATAAAATTAAGATACTCAGAAAAGTGTGTCAAAGTAGTTAAATTTAAATTCGGTTTCTCCAGTTCAAAATTGCCGGTGGCTATGCTGACCATTGGTACTAGGTGCATAGGTTTGGAACTCTAGTGCCTGATGCCTGCCACCAGTTTTTGATGTGTAAAAATACACATATGATTTTAGAGCTAGATCTGGAATCTCAGTTCTCGCTATTGCAAATTTCTTTATAGTGAGCCCACAATGACAGACTTACAAAAGAATGGTGATTTAAAATGTTGCCTATTCCCCCTGAAGCAATGTATATTTTGGAGGCATTAAATTGTATGAAATTTCTAAACATCCCAACCTTGTCATCAGCTTGGCAAGCAGGCAGCACAGATGTGGCAGAAGAAATATTAAGGACTAATTTTATAACATCAATCTGTTTGTCATCAGCATATAAATGAAATTTAGGCCCACATTGACAGATCAGATTATTGAAGAGAAGCAGGTACAGATTAAAAATCAGGGCCTTGAGAAGAGAAACCTGTGTGACACCTGCAGAGAAGATTTTGTGGAGCTGATCAAGCCACAGGAGGTAGGCCAATCTCATTTGGATAGAATGAAGCAGAACCAAGAAATAGCACAACACTTCAGAACACCTCTTATGAAGCATTTGAGGAGAATTAAGTGTCTGCTTATGTCAATGACAGCTATTATAGGTAGGAGGCCAACTACAGAAAATTCTGCTTGGATTCACAAGGAATTGCTGATGACTAATGATGAAAATTTGCTACTGTATTATCATCTGGAAACAAACTAGTCTTAGAAGAGCAAGTGCTCATCAGAAGGCAGACAGAACAACTATCAGTTCAAGAGAATTAGCAAAAAACCCCAACCAAACAAACAAATGCAATTCTAAGAGAAAGGAAAGATAAAATTAATTTCAGGGCCCTATTTCAATTTTTACAGCAACCACCATGAGAGAGAATCAGTTTTGGTGAAGCAAAGTTAGGACATTAATAGAGCACATAGAATCATAGAATCACAGAATAATTTATGTTGGAAAGGACCTTTAAGATCATTGATTCCAACTGTTAACCTAACCTTGCCAAGGCCACCACTAAACCATGTCCCTAAGCGCCACACCTACACATCTTTTAAACACCTCCAGGGATGGTGACTCAACCACTTCCCTGGGCAGCCTGTTCCAATGCTTGACAACCCTTTCGGTGAAGACATTTTTCTTAATGTCCAGTCTAAACCTCCCCTGGTGCAACTTGAGGCCATTTCCTCTTGTCCTATCGCTTGTTACTTGGGAGAAGAGACCAACACCCACCTCGCTACAACCTCCTTTCAGGTAGTTGTAGAGAGCGATAAGGTCTCCCCTGAACCTCCTTTTCTCCAGGCTAAACAACCCCAGTTCCCTCAGATGCTCCTCACAAGACATGTGCTCCAGACCCTTCACCAGCTTTGTTGCCCTTTAGACATGCTCCAGCACCTCAATGTCTTTCTTGTAGTGAGGGGCCCAAAACTGAACACAGTAATCGAGGTGCGGCCTCACCAGTGCCGAGTACAGGGGTAAGATCACTTCCCTGTCCCTGCTGGCCACGCTACTTCTAATGCAAGCCAGGATGCCATTGGCCTTCTTGGCCACCTGGGCACACTGCCAGCTCATATTCAGCCAGCTGTCAACCAACACCCCCAGGTCCTTTTCCTCTGTGAAGCTTTCCAGCCACTCTTCCCCAAGCCTGTAGTGTTGCACGGGGTTGTTGAGACCCAAGTGCAGGACCCGGCACTGAGCCTTGTTGAACCTCATACAGTTGGCCTGAGCCTGTCAATCCAGCCTGTCCAGATCCCTCTGTAGAGCCTTCCTACACTCAAGCAGATCATGTACACTCCTGCACAACTTGGTGTTGTCTGCAAACTTACTGAGGGTTCACTCGATCCCCTCATCCAGATCATTGATAAAGATACTATTTCTGACATGAAGAATGGGTCTCATTATATCAAATTGATAATTGTGTGTGAGGAGACCTGACATAGAGAATATTTCCTTGTTTTGAAGCACTGTTTAACTATCAGCTTACGTTTGAGTGCAAGAAACAGGAAAAACAGAAACACATGAAGGGTAATGAGGAGATGATCACTTGCTATTTTGAACAGAAAAAGGACCAAATCCTAGGCAGAAAAACAGGAACATCAGTGAACATTTTACTTTGTTACTAAAAGAATCCAAGAGATTTGTCACAGATGCCTGAAAGCTCTCCCAGGTCACCTTCAAGTTTTTACAACAGTAGCAGAGGAATCAATCAGTCCATGTAAGTATATGCCCAAAAATGAAAGCATTTTCCCATGCTGTAATTAGTATAATGACTGATAAATATCCAATGGTAGCACGGTGATCATAGATAATAAAGGGCTGATTACTGAGCCCTGGGGATGCTTCAAGTCTGACTCCACATGGATGATTAAAAGTTTTCCACAGGATGTTGAATCTATTAGAAGCATTCAAGTGTAATACAAGTAATTCCCAGACATGTTTCAGGAGTAGAAAGCAAAATTTCATGGTTTGTAATATCAAATGTTGCAGTAAACTTATGGAGAAAGGAAAGGAAAACCCTTGCCACAGTTTGCCAGTAGACTATTTTTCATTCTCTAGCTGCTAGGAGGGACTTCATAACAAGGTTGAAATATTCTTCACAAGCATTGTTCTAACTGAGCAAAACCCAATCAGCAACCTCATGCATAAGAACTTTAATAAATATTAGGGAATTTGAAATTCATTTGTGTTACAAAAAAGCCCCTGTTTCCTAGCCCTGTGAATTAAAGGGTGGTTAATGTTTTGAGAGTTCTTTTTAATTTTTTCTTTTCAGAACATAGTTAATTACTGCAGCCTTAAAGTATCATTTCAACTGTAGCATCTGTGATAGTGAGAGAAGGAAAATATATGTGCATTATCTAATGAATATTGTCTATAAATATAAAAATAAAAATTAAAAAAAAGAAAAGCAGTTCCAGACAGGCTCTTTCAAGTGATTAGTCTTAATAACTACCCCTGCTTTGTTGGTTCTTGGGAGAATGTCTTTAAAGGCATATTTTTCTTGGGCTTTTTTAGTTTTTCTATTTGAAGAATTTATACATTAAAAACTAACTAAAATACTGGACCTATGACTCTGTTGCATCACACAGGTTTTATTCTATGGCCATGGTGAATTTTGATACTGGAGTCAGCACAAGCAGTTGTGACAATTTAAAGCACATTTGCCCCAGATGAATAAAGGAAATGGGGTATGATCAGTCTCCCTCAGTGTGTCATTGATCTACAGAGAAGGGAGAGAAATAGGTTCCTCAGAATGTGATTCATAACAGGCAATGCAGTGGACAGAGACAACTACATCAGACAATAGGAAATATTAAAGAAGATTACCTGAAATATTTTAATCTTCAGTGTTGGGTACCTAATTAGAAATAGACATGGAGGATTAGACATCTCAATTAAGCTATAATTCAGTACATTCCAGTTGTAGATGACATCTACATGTTTATGGACAATTGGCTTGTTGCTTTCATTAAGGAGGATCAGCGACGCACTCATCTATTATATGATGGTCTAGTGGCCTTTTATATGATGTATTATATGACGGCCTTCAAAAGCACTTGCTTTTGAAGCTATAATTCTACCCTAATTTTCCTCATGAATACCTGGAGCTTTATACCACCTCTTCCACCTCAGAGAGTAAAGTTTCAACCACAACCCCCTATTCACTGTTGCTGAAGTTGAATCATTCTGAAGAAAGAAATTAAATTTTATGCGGGTAAAGAGATCAAATTAAACAAAGCCTGTTTCTGTAACCAAATTAAATTCCAAGAGAACAGAAGGAGGCAAATGTTTCAGATTCTGGGCACGTTTGCATCATGTTTGCATTCTGGGTATCTTCTACATCAGCAATTTTGAGAGCCCTGAACACAGGCCACAGTCCAAGATTGTTCCACATGGCAAGAAAGGGATCTACCTGTGTTTCTACAATCATCATCTCCTTTACTTATGGTTTCCATAATTCTTGTGTTTTGTCTGTGGCTCGTTTCAGCCTGAAATATGCATATTACTTAATGCCTGGGGCCTTGCTTGCAGCCTGATGCTGCAAGGCTCACCATCCTGGCAGATGAGATACAGTGGCTCAGTCTCCTCACACAGCACAAACCCAAGAAGTTTCTCTCCCCCTCATAACACAGATATATATTTTTTAAAAATAATTTTTGTGCTAATGCCCATGTAAGTTCTCAGGGGCACAGCAGGATCACACACACTCACCAAAACTTTATGAGTGTCTGTCTGGTTTCCCTTCTGTGCTAAGCACAGCAGCAGATGTGCCAGGACCACAACATACATACACTGTGCCTACACAGTGGTCCTGAATCAACCAGGATTCACCCCAGCTAAAAGGCTTTAGATCTGCCACATTAAGCTGAGGGTGCTAAGCACTCTCCAAGCATTCTCAGGGGGCTAAACAAGAGATGCCTAGTATCTACATTGCACCCCACCATGTTTTAGCAAGGAGAAAAGGGAAATTTTTTGCTGCTCATCTCACCTCCATTAAGAAAGCAGTTCTTTTCTACTATTGGTGAAGCTATCAGTGGGATTACTTGGAGGTAGGATCATGATGGAGCCCTGTGTTTATGGACCCACCTTGAACCAGCATTCAGGACAGAAGCGTAAAACATGAGTGATAGAGAAGATTCTTCTTAGATGAAGAAAAACAAACCTTAGTAATACAAATACAAATTTTTAAATTACTCTGGGGTCAGTTTACAGAATAAGATGCTTTGGGAAATGATCATTGTGCTGCTAGTATGCAAATCTGTAAAGCTGTTTCATCAGCCTAGGGTGACAGCACCCTGTCCTGCTGCCTGGCCAAGATTTCAAAGAAAGTATGAAAGAGTCAAACAGAACTTGAATGTTTCCTGTGAGATAGGAGAGAAGCTGTAATTAATGTAATTAGTTAATGGACATTTGTAAGCCATTCTTGTAATACCACAGGAAAAGACATCTCAAGGTCCTTCCCTGTTCAATGTATTGTACTAATTTTCAGTACATTCACTCACTGTAGTAGATAATACAGTTTTTCCCAAAGCTGGTTAATAAGGTTCACAGCCTCTTCAGAAAGGTGCTGAAACTTTTGATTGCCCTCAGTGGACTGAGACAAAAGTAAGAAAGAACTTTCATTCAGGGCCCCTGTCATTAGACTTGTCCCCTATGTGTATGTACTTGAATTATGGTACAGCACCTTGACATCAGGGAGCTGCAGGAGAGGGCAGATCCAGAAGGGAAGGTGAGCTGGGAGATGAGGCTGACAGCAAGACCTCAGATGAAAGGTGCAGTCCCACAGTATGCAAACAAGAAGAGCAGAATGGGTCCAGGGTCAGCCACAGCCCACTGATCATCAGACAGCCTGTAGTGATGTGGCAGGTCTGAGATGAGGCTGTGAAGTCAAGCCAGCAAGACAAGGTCAGGACTGGCATGGTGCAAGGCCGAGCACAGCGTAACTACAGCATAGAACAGACATGGGGCAAGGGCAAGGGCCTGAGCTTAAATGCAACCCCTGAGCCAATGGGTGAAGCGTGTGTGCATGGAGGTCCCAGCTTTTCACACCTTTTTTCTTATGGCATAGATGTTTTCACAGCAGGCGGATAAAAAGTTATGCTGTTCTGGCAGATCAGAAGTGACCCTGAGCAGGGGAGACCTAGCCTCTGGGAACGGGTGAGAAAAGAGGTCATGGAGGAAGATTATGGAGAAAGACGGTTATAGACTTGTCAGGATAATCAAAGCCTGTTGTCAAACTCAGGGCCCTGACACTTGTTAAGAAAATACAACTTTCATAAAAGGTGTCCTTTCTAATTGCCAGTCACTTTGGCTTTGGATTTTCAGTTGTTTATACATAATATATTACAATATTAGCATGTACTTTCTTTGGTCCACAAAGCTTCTATTTCAACTCAACAGGAGTTGTATGCACAGATCAATGATAATAAAAAATGCATAAAGGTTTTTTTTAAGAATTATAAAATGTACAATATAGGGCCTTATCCACCTCCTGGGAGGTGATATGGTTTGTCAACTCTAAATGACTTCACAAAGAACATTGTGCCTCACAGGAGGCCATTGTGTAGAAACTCTGGGGTTGGATCACTGACCCACTTCGTTATTCAGTTTAACCACCTGAGTTTAACATTGTGGGGGAAAGAACTTTGCTAATACTGCTTGAACTATTAGTTCTTTTTAAAAATCTCATTGGTTTCCAGTATGATGAATACAATGCTTAACAGGGGAACTTTTCCACAGAAAATCAATTTTCTGCAATATTATTGTGTCCCTGTATACAACAATAAAACACTGAAAAAATCATCAGAACTATTTCTTATTATCATTGATTTGACAATGGTATGCTTTATAGATTGGATTTCTCAGTGTGTCAACTAATTAGCTTCACAAATTACTAAGAAAATTCCACTGCTTCCAATTGACTGTTATGAACATATAAAATAGTTTCTGCATCATCTAAAAATGAAATATGACCTTTTAAATGTTTTAACTTTACTTCCCTTTTTTGTGAGTCATGATACTCTGGTTTATGTTCTATATTATGTTCCTGTTGAAGTACTATTCAGGCGCTTAAGATAAGCCAAATGCTTAAAAACATGTTCAATTTTATTGTCAAAGTATGTATTCAGATTATAATAAGTGTTTCATATAAACATAGAGATTAAGTCTCTTCACTGGCATATGGGGAGCCTGTCCACCCCAGAGATTATGCAGTTTCACTTTTTCTGTTTTGAGCCTAAATGCCACAGTAATTTCAACTCCTAAATTAGGAAGTTTGATTACACCCCTGAGTCAATTACATAAAGCCAACATTTCAAAGTCAGGGTAGGTGGCTGTACAGATATCTCCTTCCCCCTCTCCTCAGCACACACACAGAAATACACAGATGACCTTGGACACACACACCTCACAGACCTGCTCCAAAGCCATCAAAGCCATCTGAAACTCTTCTGCTTACTTCAGCTGGCTTTGGATTTTATATTTGCATTTGCATAATAGTTCTGCTCAGTTCTGGAATCTAATAGGTTACATCTGTACAAATCCTGAAACAAGCATACCACAATAAGGAAAAAAAAAAAAAAAAAATGTCATACAGCTCTCTAAGCCATGCTGATAAACTGCCAAGCATTTACCTTGTCCAGTTCCCAATTTTGTGCTCAAATGTACAAGATGCAGCACAGTCGTATTACAGTCATTGGCAGTGGAAGGCACTTCAGCATTTTCAGGAGTGTGCAGCAAACACAGCTCCCTTTAGAAGAGAACACTGGCTTGTAGCACATAGTGAAGGAGGTCACTCAAGAGATCACTTACCCTGTCGTCTCGCCCATTCCCAGCAGACTGCTCTGTAATCTGCTCTTAAAACCTTGAGATGATGGAGATTCCAGGGCTCCCCAAGGCAGAATGATCAAGGCTTTACTATCTCTACAGTTGGGAAGTTTTCCCTAGTAGCCCCAGATTCTGTCTAAGCTCAGCACTTTTTTTTCCTGTCTGGTGGAAAAGCACAGGACAGTACTTTCTCTTCCTGGCAACCTCTTGTATATGAGAAAACTGTTGTCATGTTTCCTCTCAGATTTTCTTCTCCCTCAATTAAATATGCCAGTTCTTACAGCCTTTCTCATCAGTCACGTTTTCTGGATCTTTGATCCTCTTTGTTACTGTCTTCTGTACTGTCTCAAATTGCTTTGCTTTTTCATCAAACATTGTGTGTTTAATTGGACATTGCCCTGATGCCTGGTTTCAGTAGAGTGGGAGGATTAAACTACCAAAATACTCTCTAGATGCAGATATATTTCTTTTTTCATTTGACTTGCACAGGAAGGGGAATATTTACTGTCTCATATTTCTTAGGACACTAAGCGGAATAGAAGATGCTAAATCTAAACATCAGATCACAGAGTTTGTCAACAATATAAAGCCAAATGCCAGGTATTTAGTTAGGTCTGATTTGGCATCATGAGATCCCAGTACCTAGTTCAGGCTGCCCTTGGTTGTCCTTCAAGAGTTAATTTCTTTTGCATATCCTCCAACCTTCCTATCTGTTGGATGTTTGATTTTGCACATCTGTCAGTCAGATGAGTTTGAAATCTGTGTAGTCTGCCATTTTTCATATTAGTCTTGAATTAAAATACCTACTACCTTGTGACACAGAAGAGAAGTGGGAAGGAATAGATCTTTTCTTAACATTGAATATTTAAAATATGTTAGAGGAATTAAGTGTAAAAATGATCTTGCTTTCATATGTTGCAGGGTTGACTCATAAACTGATGAAGGTGGTTGAGAAATATGATCAAACAATGTTTTAGTGACCCATTAATCTAATGAGATTCCAAAGAGGAGCTGCAGAGATGAAAGATTAGATGGAAAGAGGAGCAATTGTGGTTGATAGTGAATACAAAATGAAATACCGTATGTAGCTGTAACTTCATAGCTAGAGTCATAAAAATATACACATTCTGTTTGCATGAGCTTTACATATAATTCCCTTGGGAGGTAGTGAGGAATTTGCTTTTCCAAAAGAAAGCTTTAGTAATTTTATATACTGTCTCTTCTTTTATGCAACAACCTCCTTTCATTTACCCAAAAGAAAAAAGGAACAGTTAAAACAATTATTCTAGTCCTCCAGCATATAAAGCATGCTGTGCATTCATGAAAGACCCAAAACTGGTAAAATGGAAAAATGTAGGAGTCACAAGATAGCTGGAGGCCTCTTCCCTTCATTCATGTGATGACCTACTTGTCATGGAAAGTAGTGCTTTATAGTACATGCATTTACGACAGTGTTTGATATGTTGCCTCATGGACACAAAGGCAACATATCCAGAAACACCTCCACAAAAATTTAATGTGACCTTTGTAGTTTCTGACAGCAATTTCACAGGAAATCTGTAAACAGGAGTACAGAAAAAGAAGCAGACTTGAGTGCTTAGCAAATACTCAGATAAATTTTTATATAAATTCTATGACATTGTCCACAGGAGTAGCAACCTACAACCAGGTTGCTATTGTTTGCATTTCAGCTTCAGCTGTCAAAACCACAGTTTTATATACATGATAGCATTAGAACAGATCCTTCAACGACTTAGATATGTAAAGATGGGACTGTCTATCTATATAACATTGCATGCACAACTGTGTGAGTGCTCAAAAGCTCAGATGTATGAGCAGTGATATGTCTTGTATACCAAGGTTTCCTTTGTCAGTTTAAGGAACAAAAGTACTATGTAAATAATTTAATTTCAAGAAGAAAACGTAAGATTTAATGGCAGACTTTATTTGAAGCACCAATGTGGTCTAATGTTGCAGCTGGTTTTTGTCTTTACATTTATCTCTAAAGTAACTTTTACAAAGTTGATTAAAAGTCTACATCAATCTATGTTTAAATCAGAAATTAATTGTTTTGAGGTAAATGTGCTTACAAACACACCTGTTTTCCATAATTTGAGATAAATTCCTATTCGCATAGTTTTGTTATTTTTTCTAATTAACTTTAAAAAGTCCTCTTTAATATTTGTTTTCCTACTGGAAGAAAGCTACCAAAAATATATTGGCTCCAGACAAAAAAGGAACATATCTCTATAACTCAATCTAGAAATTATTTTACCTTGTGGAGAAGGAACTGTTTGCTGCATGCTTTTCTCTGTGAGAATACTCCCCCCTCCCCCCCCCCCCCCCCAGCAGTGTATGTGATGCCTTTAAAAATTGTTTTAAGGGGAAAAAATAAAATATGCTAAGATGTTGCATTCACTGCTGAAAATACTAACATCAGGGACATCCAGAGCTTTTTAAAAAATATTTCCCAATGTAGTAGATGAATCAGTACGTCTTTCTACAACATAAGCTTGTAATACAATTACAAGCAAAAATGGGTATTAACCTTGTTTTTCATAAACGCCTAAATATTTATTCTTCATGTCCAAGAAAATTTTCCCTCATGTTCTTATCCCATTCCTCAGTTTTGCCATCGCACTTTCTATATATCACATTCACTGTAGGCTTGACCAAAACATGTATTAGCATCATGCAGGTGGTGCTGGATTCTCTCTTCATTCGTGGAGCAGAACCTCCCATGCATCATTGTTAAATATTTGAAAACCTGTTAATTTGCAGGGGGAGCTACATAAACATGCTGAACACAGAAATCACAAAGATGTTTTGGGAAAGTTTACAGAACCTTTAATTAAAGTGCCATCTGCCTTATATAGACATAAAAGAATTTGTTGGACAGAATATACACAGAGGCATTATGCAATAAGCTTCCATTTTTCCAGTGTTTCCTTTTCCTCCTGGCTGCTCCAGTATCCTGTCCATCGTCCTTCTTGAGCTGCATCCACATTCTTGTATTCCCAGCAATGCTCTGTCAATAAGTCCTCCCTTTCATGCCACACTTCTCACTTTTACACCATGAGTAGCACAAGGGCAGCTGCATCAATAATATTTTCTCTCAGATGTAAGCGTTCACTTTTCTAGTAGCTACTTCCATTAAACCCTCTCCAGTTGAATAACTTGATGTGGGCAGTGAAAAGTTTCACGAGTTTTACATGGTTTCACTCATGGAAGAACTACAGTATCCAGGTGGAAAGTACTGCAGCATGATCTCTCTTGCACTCTGCTGACTTCTGCCAGCACTTGTACTGGGATTTCTCCCAATAAAAGTACCTTTCCCAATGACATTGAACAGTAATGACTGACAATTAAGAGGGACAATGTTAGCATGAACTTTGCTTAACAAAGAAACATTTTTTGCAACTACTAGCACATATTTAACTGCCTATTGATGTTGTCAACAAATAAATAAAGGGGAATCTTTTCCTGAATATTCAGCACAAGTCATACTCATGACCTTGTATAGGTACTCTGGACTTCAAGTGACTTCTCTTAGGAATTGTAGTATTTGAAAAACATCAAGCCAAATAGTTTGAGATCATGGAAATGACAAGATGTATTATCAGGCATTTTTCTTTTAGAAATTGGAGAGGAGGGGCTGCTAAGGGAAAGGAATTGCATTACATGTAGAGAGGGACCTTTAAACTATGTTTTGATAAAGAAGTATGTTTCCATGATTATGATTATTATTTGCATTTGAGTTGGAATTGATTCCTAATTCTGCTAGTTGTTGCAAAAAGATATTAACATAAATCTGTTTACAGTTTTTTATCTGATGTAGTAAGGGTTTATTCATGAAAAATAATTTATATTATTAACACAAATTATACTGATACTATAATGATCAATTATTTGAACAAGTACTTAATTCAAGAAGAAAGATCTTCCACAACCTAAGTTAACAATGTAATATGCATGGTCTTTACATTTTTTAGAGATTGTTATGATTTAAAGGAGGAAGGATCTGCTCTGATTATCTAGTACAGCAGCACAGAATTTCACCATCTGGAATATGTGACCAGTGATCCTTACTTACTTTAAGGGCCTATTTTGCAGCTTAATTCATTGATATTTTGTGATTCTGAGATGGAAATGCCTGTGATTTCACTAGAAAGTTGAGCATGTAAATACTTTGAGTATATCAGTAAATCTGCTGAAATCACTGGCATCTAAAGTTATAGACATTTTTAAATATTATGCTGAACCATGGTCTTAGAGAAGCAATGGATTATGGCATTTCTGAATTACTTTTTCTACACTAAAAATCTGAATTTTAAAATCATTTTGTCACAAAGAGAAAGTTATTCCAGAGTTACAATTAGTTCAGTAGAAGTGGAATTAATTCCATTTAAAATCTTTTTTTTTTTATTTAAGTGAGTTCAAAATTGGAAATTCATGAAACTTAGGACTATGAAGCAGTAAAATATTTGCAGTTTTAAAGCAAGTGAATTAATATTTTTCCAAAGCAGACATTTTTTTAACATCTTATCAAGAATTAAAGTACTAGTACTAGTAATGTTACAACTCTTGTATAGGAATCTGTCAGAAATTCCAGTTTGCATTGTACTACATATTGGTATTAATTAACATACCATTGAAAATGAAGGATGGCTTAATTCAACTAAAGCTGCAATCATTTCAATTAATTTTAATGTGAGATGGCCTGAAAGATAAAAAGGCACTAGACATTAAAACACAACCATAAGAAAAGTTGCAGCTGAGGTCAGTGTTTCTGTATTTCTGACCTTGAGTGTTTCATTCCTTCATTTTTCCACAAGTGCTAACATTTTTGCATGAATTTATATCATATAACCTTTAGAATAAGTTAGACTCTTTAAAGCATTTACTAGTACTATTTTAATACACGTCCACCTGTAAAACTAGGTATCTTACTCATTGAAAGCATAGGGCAAAAAAAGAGCAATAAAATTTTTCTAAAGTAAGCTAAAAATAACTCCTCCATACATTTTCTTTAAAATGTCATGACTTCAGAGTTT
Source organism: Strix aluco (assembly GCF_031877795.1). NCBI lineage: Eukaryota > Metazoa > Chordata > Aves > Strigiformes > Strigidae > Strix > Strix aluco. The sequence continues at coordinate 100,351,012 of NC_133933.1, read as the reverse complement.
GATAGCTGACAGCCCTGCAGGGTTAGAAGCAAGGTCTGTGTGTCCAATTGGAAAGTTGAGAAAATTTCCCTTTACAACTTATCGCCTGTAGCCCTGCAGGACTACTAGGTATTGGACTTAAAAGCAGTGACATTTTTAAATACAGAATAGATGTTACTGGCCTGGGATTAAAACTTCACCTTTCTAAGAGTCAGAAGGTATAAGTAATATAAATAATAAATAATATAAATAATACAATAGATACAATAAAGATTTAATTCTGTTCAATGTCCACTTATATGATGTCAAGAAATTCAATTTGTAAAATTCGGATGTCATAGTATCTCAAAATTATATTGAGGCTCAGCCAAGATACTGCTGTCTCAGCACTATGTCTTGGGTTTAGTATGCATGTAGAATCATAGAATTGTTTAGGTTGAAAAAGACCTTTAAGATCATTGATTCCAACTGTTAACCTAATGTTGCCAAGGCCACCACTAAACCATGTCCCTAAGCGCCACACCTACACATCTTTTAAATACCTCCAGGGATGGTGACTCAACCACTTCCCTGGGCAGCCTGTTCCAATGCTTGACAACCCTTTCGGTGAAGACATTTTTCTTAATGTCCAGTCTAAACCTCCCCTGGTGCAACTTGAGGCCATTTCCTCTTGTCCTATCGCTTGTTACTTGGGAGAAGAGACCAACACCCACCTCGCTACAACCTCCTTTCAGGTAGTTGTAGAGAGCGATAAGGTCTGCCCTGAACCTCCTTTTCTCCAGGCTAAACAACCCCAGCTCCCTCAGATGCTCCTCACAAGACATGTGCTCCAGACCCTTCACCAGCTTTGTTGCCCTTTAGACATGCTCCAGCACCTCAATGTCTTTCTTGTAGTGAGGGGCCCAAAACTGAACACAGTAATCGAGGTGCGGCCTCACCAGTGCCGAGTACAGGGCTAAGATCCCTTCCCTGTCCCTGCTGGCCACGCTACTTCTGATGCAAGCCAGGATGCCATTGGCCTTCTTGGCCACCTGGGCACACTGCCAGCTCATATTCAGCCAGCTGTCAACCAACACCCCCAGGTCCTTTTCCTCTGTGAAGCTTTCCAGCCACTCTTCCCCAAGCCTGTAGTGTTGCACGGGGTTGTTGAGACCCAAGTGCAGGACCCGGCACTGAGCCTTGTTGAACCTCATACAGTTGGCCTGAGCCTGTCAATCCAGCCTGTCCAGATCCCTCTGTAGAGCCTTCCTACACTCAAGCAGATCATGTACACTCCTGCACAACTTGGTGTTGTCTGCAAACTTACTGAGGGTTCACTCGATCCCCTCATCCAGATCATTGATAAAGATACTAAACAGAACTGGCCGCACTACTGAGCCCTGGAAACACCACTTGTAATCGGCCACCAGCTGAATTTAACTCCATTCACCACAACTCTTTGGGCCCAGCCATCCAGCCAGTTTTTTACCCAGTGAAAAGCACATCCATCCAAGCCATGAGCAGCCCGTTTCTCCAGGAAGATGCTGTGGGAAACAGTGTCAAAGGCTTTACTAAAGTCCAGGTAAACAACATCCACAGCCTTTCCCTCATCCACTAAGTGTGTCATCACCCTGTCATAGGATATCAGGTTAGTCAAGCAGGACCTGCCTTTCATAAACCCATGCTGACTGGGCTTGAAAACCTGGTTGTCCTGTATATGCCACGTGATGGCACTCAGGATGATCTGGTCCATAACCTTCCCCAGCATGGAGGTCAGACTGACAGGCCTGTAGTTCCCTGGATCCTTCTTTTGGCCCTTCTTGTAGATTGGCATCACATTTTTTAACTTCTAGTCAACTGGGACCTCCCTGGTTAGCCAGAACTGCTGATAAATGATTGAAAGTGTCTTGGTGAGCACTTCCGCCAGCTCCTTCAGTACCCTTGGGTGGATCCTATCTGGCTCCATAGACGTGTGTGTGTCTAAGTGGTGTAGCAGGTTGCTAACCTTTTCCCCTTGGATTATGGGAGCTTCGTTCTGCTCCCCATTCCTGTCTTCCAGCTCAGGGGGCTGGGTACCCAGAGAACAACTAGTCTTAATACGGAGGCAAAGAAGGCATTAAGTACCTCAGCCTTTTCCACATCCTTTGTCACTATGTTTCCCCCCATATCCAAAAAAGGATGGAGATTTTCCTTAACCCTCCTTTTGTTGCTAGTGTATTTATAGAAGCATTTTTAATTGTCTTTTATGGCAATACTGAGATTAAATTCTAGTTGGGCTTTGGACCTTCTATTTTTCTCCCTGCTGTCATAGTTTGAGCTCAGAGGGCAACTGAACACCACACAGTTGCTCACTTCCCCCTTCCCCCCCAGTGCTGGTAAGGAGAAAGTAAAGCAAAGGGCTCAGGAATCAAGATAAAGACAGGGAGGGATGATCTCATCTGTTACATCACGGGCAAAAGACAAACTTCTTAGAGGAAAAAAAAAAGAACATAAATTTAATACAGACACTAGCAACAACAACAGTTAACAGACAGAGTAGAACTGTGAGAAGCATTATCACATCTTGCAAACACCTTCCCCTATCCCTCTCTTCTTCCCGGGCTCAGCTTTGCTCCCGATATTTCTACCTCCTCCCCCTCAGTGGTGCAGGGGGAAGGGAATGGGGGGTGCAGTCAGTCCTGCCGCTTCTTCCACCTTGGGGTGGGGAACTTCTGGCATTCACCCCCTGTTCCAGCACAGTCCCCCTCTCACAGGAGACAGTCGTCCATAAACCAACTCTGACACGACTCCCACGGGCATGTGGGTCATCCCTGCATGTTGCAGTCCTCCCAGGCGGAACTAAAACAGCGGGGGCTTCTTCCCATGGGATCCCAGCCTTCCTCAGGTGCAGTCACCTGGGTCGGCGTGGGGCCTCCCACAGGCCACCCCAGGTGGCATCTGCTCCAGCGTAGACCTCCATGGGTGGCAGGGGGGCAGCCCTGCTGTCTCACCACGGGATACAGGGGAATGTCTGCTCCGGTGCACCTTCCCTGATTCTCCTCCTTCCTTCCACTGATCTCTGTGTTCACACAGATGTCCTCCTTGCAACTTCTCACAACTCCCACAACTCCTCCCAGGTTTCCCTTCTTAAATACATTATCACAGAGGTGCAGCTAATTGGTTCGGCCTTGGTGCAAAGGCTGGGGGAGCTTCAAGAAGCTTCTCACAGAGGGCCACCACTGTTAGCCCCCTTCTCTGCTACCAAAAACCCCTGACACTCATTCAAACCCAAGACACCTTCATAACCTCACAACATTCTTGTTGTCCTCCTAAGTTGCCTGGCCTTCCTTCCAAAGGTCATAAACTCTCCTTTTTTTCCTGAATTTCAGACAAAGCTCTCTGTTCAGCCAGTCTGGTCTTATTCCCCACCGGCTCATCTTTTGGCACATGGGGACAGCCTGCTCCAGTGCCTTTAAGATTTCCTTCTTAAAGAATGTCCAGCCTTCCTGGACTCCTCTGCCTTTCAGGACTGCCTCCCAAGGGACTCTGTCAACCAGTCTCCTACAGAGGCCAAAGTCTGCCCTCTGGAAGTCCAAGGTAGCAGTACTGCTGATCCCCCTCCTTATTTCTCCACAAATCCTAAACACTATCGTTGCATGATCACTGTGCCCAAGATGGCCTCCAACCATCACATTACCCACATGTCTTTCTCTGTTCCCAAATAACAGGTCCATTGGGTTGCCTTCCCTAGTTGGCTCACTCATCAGCTTTGTCAGGAAGTTATCTTCCACACACTCCAGGAACCTCCTGGACTGTTTTATTTCTGTATTGTATTTCCAGCAGACATCTGGTAAATTGAATTCCCCCATGAGAACAAGGGCTAGTGATTCTGAGACTCATTCCAGCTGCTTATACAATATTTCATCTGCCTCTTTATCCTGGTTGAGTGGTCTATAAGAGACTCTCACTATGATATCTGCCTTGTTGGCCTTCCCCCCGATTCTTACCTATAAACACTCAGCCCTGTCACCATCATTAAGCTCTAGACAATCAAAACACTTCCTAGCATACAGGGCTACCCCACTGCCTCTCCTTCCTTGCTTATCCAGTCTGAAGTGTTTATAGCCATCCGTTGCAGCACTCCAGTTGTGTGAGTCACCTCACCATGTTTCCATGATGGCAACTATGTCAGTTTTCTTGCTGCACAATGGCTTCCAGCTCCTCCTGTTTGTTGCCCATGCTGCATGCATTGGTGTAGATCTACTTCAGCTGGGCTATTGATCCCACCATCTTTTTGGGGGGAGAAGCCCCAATTCCTACATGATGATTCTCAGGCACTTCCATGGTTTTTAACACATCAATCACCCTTGCGTCTTTGCTGCTGCATAGATCTCCATCCCCTATCTCCACTGATCCCCTATCTCCACTGAGATGGCAGACTGAAGGACCTTACTAGCATGTCCCTCAAACATTGGCATGCTGCCCCCAGGCTTCTTTCTAGTGAGTCTGTTTTTATCCCTTTTCTTGTTCAAATATAGTTTAAAACTCTTTCAATGAGCCCTGCTAACTCCTGTGCAAAAACCCTTTTACCCCTTTGGGACAGCTATACCCCATCTGTTGCCAGCAGGCCTGGTGTTGTGTAAACCTACCCATGATCAAAAAACACAAAATTCTACCAGTGACACCAGGCCAGGTATTGATCTGCTGGCTTTTCGTGTTTCTTCCCTCATTGTTCCCTGCAACTGGAAAGATAGAAGAGAACACTACTTGTGGTCTTAATCCCTTAACAAGTCGACCCAAGGCCCTGAAGTCCCTCTTCATTGCCCTTGAACTTCTTGTTGCAACTTCATTGCTGCCTACCTGAAAAATCAATAATGAATAATAATGAGGGCTGTACCAGTGGAGGAATCTTTCTCTTCACATCTTTAACCCAGGCCCCAGGGAGGCAGCAGAGTTCCTTAAGAAGCAGGTCTGGTCTGCGTATTGGGCCTTCTGTCACCTTCAGAAGGGAGTCTCCTATGACAGTGACCTGTCTTTTTGTCCTTATGGAAGCAGTTTTGATGCAGGGTGTAGGCCAACTTAACCTCAGTGACACCTCCAAGCTAGATGAACCATTGCACTCAGTATTGTTCGGTTCCACTTGCAGAGCCTCATACCTATTATGCAAGGACACCTGGGAAGGTGGGGCTGTCACAGAGGAGACGTGCCTGCCGCATGGGGCAGGAACCCCCTGCCATTGCCCCCTGTCCCTTGAGTCACTGTGTTCAGCCAGGCGGGGAGAGGATAGGGAATCCTCTGTGTCATGTGTCCTGTCCGCTTGTCGGGCCTGTCCCAGGGAAGGCGGGGTGCTATTCCAGTAGCTCCCTCTCTCTCGCACTCCCTGACACTCCCCAACGTGCTGACCTCCTCCCGGAGCTCTGTCACTGAGCGGAGCAGTTCCTCTCCCTGGGCGCAGCTCCCACCGCTGTGCTCGCTGCTGCCACCCAGCACTGACACAAGAGCAGGGCCCGCCCTGCCGCCTGGCTCTGGGGTGGCCGCACGCTCCCACCGGAGCTCTGGCTGGGCAGCGACGCCAGTCATGGCGGGAGCAGAGCTCAGAGCGGACATGGCTTCTGCCGGGCCGATGCCCTCGCTCCCTCCGGCCCGCCCTGCCGCCGCCCTGCCGCCGCCCTGCCGAGCCAACCGCTGCGCCGCGCCCTTGCTGCCACAGCACGGCCTGTTCGCCCGCCATGCTGGCGGCGCTCCTGGGCGCTGGCGCTCCCCAAGGGCTTCGGTTACACGCGGGTGGGGACTTGTCCCCCATTGCTCCTGGCCCTGCCCAGGTCCCGTCAGCCGCTGTGGCCGAGCTGCGGGCTCCTGGCGGCTCTCTCGGGTCCCCCTGGGGCTCCCCCAGTTCGGGGGCTCCCCCAGTTCGGAAGCCCCCCTGTGCACTGCACTGGAGCGCTCTGCTGCAGGTCATGCTGACACTGGCGCTGCTCGCCTCAGCAACACATATGCAGTGTGGAAGAACCAGCAAACTTAAATGTGATTAATTTGAAAACAAAATCTTTAAACCAGGAGTAATAGTTAAAAGTGTAAGCCAGTCTGATCAGATTAGTCTAGCGCCAGCATCTTGGCACCCACAGTGGCTGTTAACAAATCCCTAGAAGAATGCTTAAGAACAAGGTACTTATTTAGTAGATAGTCCTCTGGTATGCCTTCTAAATTCCAACAGGTTTGTGATGTACAGTCAGATTTTTTATCTGTGTGCTGTAGCCTTAAAAGATTTTTTTTGTCTGTGAATTTATCTAATCACACTTTCAGGTTGCATAACCTGTCATTTAAAACTTCCTGTGGCAGTGATTTCCACAGTTTAGCTATGCCCTGTGAGGAAAAAATGTTTCCTATTGTTTGTTTTGAATATACAGCCTAATAATTTAATGCCCTTAGATCTTATATTACAAAGAATAAAAACCAGTCATTTCTGGTTCATTTTCACTGTGGCACTCTTACAGACCTTTACCAGATCTCCCTGACCACCTCTTACCCAGACTGGAGGGACTTACCATATGGAAGCTGTCCCATATCTTCTGTCACCTTGTCCCCTTTCCCTATAGCTTTCCTAGTTCCAGTAGATCTGTTTAAGTTAGGAAGAGATCAGAACTGCATACTGTGTTCAAAATGTGGGCATATCGCTGACTTTTTTAGAGTGGCATAGTCATAGTCATATTTTCTGTTTTGCTGTTTCAAACCCTTGCCAAAAACTAATATAACTGAAGAACACATCATGCGCTTGACATGCTCTAGCATCTTTGAATTAAAATATACACATAAGTTTTCTCCAATGCATAGTCCATAGAAAGATGTTTGCTTATATGTAATTTTAGATATCATTTAGCTGTCTGAGGGATCAAAATATAGTGCCAGGTTCTGATGTGAGTTATACTGAGGATACTCCATTGAAGTTGACAGGTCCAATCAATATACAGCATGCACTGACATGAAGTGGATTCATGACATTCCCTGAATACTATATAGGCACAGACAATGATTGCAATTGCACTCATCATTATGTAATTTCTAGGAGATATATTCTAGCTAATAAGCTTCATGTACTAAGTAGTCTGTATATAATTCAGATCAAGTAGTGTAATCTAAATTAATTGTATTCTTTATTTATTGCACTTTTAAAACATCAAGTAGCACGAGAACATAACAGAATGCAAATTACTTCAAAATGTAAGAAGATGCTGTAGCAGTTTCTACTTAAAACACTATGTCTGGCTGAAGGGAAAGTCATTTCAGATTTGGAGTTTTCAACTAAAGCATGCCACATCTATGTGACACATCACAGGCAGACAGACAGCATGTGATATGCCTTTCATGCCAATGAGACTTGATTCCATTCTGCAAAAACTGCAACATTAACTGAATAATGTTACTGCATATGTTTTAGATATGTTTTACTTTCAATATTCTATAGGGCATAATATACAGCATCAAAAACAGTGTATGAGACCTCCATATAGAAATAGAAGGAAATAAATATAGCACTATATTTGGTTGCATTTTCTTTTGAGCATAGAAGTAATTTACGTTCACATTTTTATTTTGGCCTTGAGTCCTAGGGATGTCTCTTAATTTTCCTGGGCCTCATATTGAGATTCAGGATGACACTGTCCGTTTCTATTTTAAGGCTTTCAGCTGAAAGTTGCTATATAATGTGGGTAGACCATTAGTGTATTAACATTGATTATTTTGGGACACATTTTTCAGTCCTTTTCTACTATACTTGAAGGCTCAAGAGTTCACCAACTTTGTCAGCCAACAGAAGACAAGCCCATTATTACAACCTCTGTACCTGCAGAGCACTGGGAATTCTTCTTGTGCTGTTTCGCATAAGGAAGTCACACACAAACAAAAAATATTCTCAGGAGATGAAAGAAAGTGGATAGTCTAGTAAGCTTTTCTCATTTGTTCAGACAGGCTTTTTTTGGCATCTAGTTAAGGCACGTACTCCCCAACACCTCCTCTATCCTTTTTTTTTTTTTTTCTAGACTGAAATAAAAGCATTTATCCAACCTCTTAACCAATGTATATAGTTTTTAATGACAGCAATCACATTTGTCTAAACACAATCTAGCTGACATGTGACTAGCTGAAATGGAGTAGGAGGTCTTAAATCCTGTATTACCACTATTCAGTGCAGTAAATTTTTCTGGGATTTCCAGATATATGGTTGTTGTAAATGCAAATTGTCTGTTCCACTGTGAATCCACCAGACATATTGCACATGTGTAGATCAAATTCAGAGCATGTCCACAGAATCCACTGAACCTTGTGCACCACAGTGGCCTCTTCTGCAACATGTGCCCCTATGCTATTGAGTCAGCACAATCCCTGGTACATAAAGTTCGCTGTCCAGACATGGCACAGTGCAGACCCTCATTCTTTTCCCAGAATTTTCCAGATGAAATATGGAAGCATCTGTTTTCATGTGTTGTGATGCACTGTGATGCACACCTCCTTCTTCTAGCCTGTGTCCAGGCACTCCTAGCAAAAACCACAGTGGAACAGTTTAGATGTTATATCCGGAGATTATCGTTATCAGTGGACTTTGTTTTAGCCAACACTACCATTACACAGGTGTGAAGTGGTATTAAAAAGCATGTCAGTTAGGTGTAATTTACTTTACTGGGCAGTTGGTCAGTAAATAGGAAGATTCAGATGAGCAGTAGCCCACATAACTGCACTCCAAAGTGGCTACATTCAAACCATTTTGAGTCTGGAAGCTAAGAAGACACAGTAATAAGTCCTAAGGTAATAAGCCTTACTGAAAGGCAAGAACATCAGGGCCAAGACTGGCTTAGAAGAGTCTAAAATATACATTAAGGAGTTGTCTCTTACATCTTCTTTTACTTTTAACAAAAGAGCCTCTATTTCCTAAATCTGTACTTGACTTTATTTGACTCTGTAATCACAATAATATTCCCACTCTTAAAAAAAAAGAAAATTATTAAGACAAAAAGATGCATTACTTTATAATGTCATAGAAGTTAGCTCTGTGAATTACAGAGTTTTCAATGTACAGCCTTCATCTATCAGCTTTAGCAATATCTGGATTGTTTAGTTTGGGTTTTTAATCAGATCATAAACAATACTGTAAGAAAGCTTTGTGCTTACCTATATTGCATTACATTTGCTATCAGCTAAACATATACAAAGTCACTGCATCTCAACTGTTTGCACAGATTTGTTGCATTGCCCCATTTTAATAAAGTCTTAGTCATTATACAAGATAGGCGGATACCTGCCACTATAGGTACCTCAGTCCATAATGGACTTTGTCAGACCTCCCTTCCAGCCACCATACAACTCTGGAGAATCCTAAATCCAGAGGTTCTTATGATTTTTATGTTAAGCTGCTTGGCCATCAAGTCTTCATTCCAGCATGCTCAGCACCTCAACATTAACTCTCACCATGTGTACTTAGTAGTGAATTGGCTGCTACATAAAACACGGAGAGCATGTGTATGAAGAGCTATACTATAGCTCTTTTGTCCAGTAGTTCAGTGGTTAGAAAATTCACCCAGGACAGGACAGACTTACCCAAGGTGAGGTCTTATTTGTGCTTGCAAAATTCAGAACCTTTTTGGGAATGACCCAGTCTCCATGTTGTAGGGCATTTTGGAGTAAGGAAGCTTCTCTAATTCCCTCTGATCACAATTACTCCTATTCTTTCATATTATAACTAAATATTGATTGTCTGAAAGGCAAAGACTACTACTCACTTTTGCAATCTGTAGCTGAGCTTTTCACTGAAGAAAAGATATACAGCTGAAGATGTTAAGCATCAGTCACTACAAACCCCTTGTCACCTCAAACTGGCTAATTACTGTGTGTGATCTCAGTCAAGAGCCAATAGCAAGCTATATGCCTTTGTCTTATTGGGGTATTTGTATCAAATGTGTTTTTAATGTGCAGCCTGATAAACGAGAAAAGATTTGGTGCAGTTTCAGTCAGGGTGTACTCTGACTCACCAAAGAGAGAATAGGAAGATAAGCATTACTCTTACTGAAGCAGTTGTTAATTGGCCAGTCAGGAACACAAGATAACATCTGATCTAACAAAGAAACATATCTAAGGAAGAAAAAAAAATACTTATTTTAATTAAGAGGGATGGTGAGATTATCTCCCAAATAAGAAAGAAATCAATCCATTTGAGGAAAAACAGATTAGATCTGTTTAGACTCCTGGGGAGGACATACAAAAGAAGATTGGTTATAAAAAGCAAGTGTCTTGCACAAGGAAAAGGACATTACCTGAGGCCTAACGTATACAGAAAATAGAACTCTTTATAAACTGAATGTTTAGGAAATCTTGCAGAATAACAGCTGGATAAAAGGGGAGACATACTGCTGACATAATCCCTGTGTCAGTAGAACAAACATCAGTTTTATTTTATTTCTCTTTTTTGTGTCTTATAAACATTTGTAACTGTGTCCTATTTTTGTTTGTTTGTTTCTTTGTTTTATCTCAGCCTGGCTTGAGTTAAGTTTGTTTTCAAAGTGTAAGTGGACAGAAAAACATCTTCTTTCTTTAAAATTGGACACTGAGACAACTTATCTCCAGTTGCCATAGCTCCACAGCATGTTCTTCAGAGAACCCACAGGTAACAGAGTTGTAGTATGCACAGTGGGACTGTGTAGGAGCAGCAGGTGATATCACAAGACACAGGGCAGGAGAGGCTGACAACCAGAAGGGTTCTTAGTCATGCAGCTAAGATATGAAGGAACATGTATGAAACCTGAGGGTCTCCAGAGAACATGTGACAGTGCTGTTTGAATGATAATACTGAGTGGAGCAGGAACTGGAATGCAGATGCCCATCCTTGTCTTCCTGCAGTATGACTACAGAGTCCATGCTTTGCTTCACCTTCTAGCCCAATGCATAGTTCTGTTCACTGAGCACCTACTTCAACAGGAAGAGGTGAGGGTACTCTCACACCAGAATATACTGTAGGCTGCAGTTAGGTCATCTGCTGCAAAATATCTGTTCAACACGGCTCATGCAGAGAAGGAAATTGAATTCGCCTCTTCTATCTCGCAACCACTGAGTTGTTGGATAAAAGAGGGACTCTCCGCTGGCCATCTTCGAGGTGAACCTAACTTCAGATTTTGAAAGGTAACATGTACACATCTAGCTTCAAAAGAGACCTGTGCATCACCAGACCAATGAGCATCTTTCAGTGCCTGACATGTTTGCTTCTGCCATTCTCATTTTGTGGCTTAACTTTCTTCCGACATTATGGCTGGCATCTCTGGAGCCTAATTCAAAGCACTCTCTGTGGAGGCTGCACAAGTACTGTTTTGAGTTTTATCTGTCCATTCAATCTAGAATAGCATAGGATGTTGTAACAGTAACAGTGATGAAAGCCCAGCTTCTGTTCTTTCCCTTATCAATTCCCTTTCACATTTGTTCCTCTCCCTGCTGGTCATAGCTGGCCTTGAATCTAGAACTAATGATACTATGCCTTATTGCTAATCTTGTCATTTGGAAGAAACATTAATGATAGCTATGATCCTGATCCAGGCTTTGACATTCTTAATTTCCAGGATAAACTTCTGAGCCCCTAATCTCTTCCAGCCCCTGGCAATATACATTTTGCAAGGATCCTTTTTTCCTAGGAGTCCCTGTGAATAATAGTGCAGTGCAAAACATTTAATAGGCTGATCATCGGGAAAACACTACATGACAATTTTTCCTGAGACCACCATAAATCTACATAAATATTTATAGCCTGAACAAATGAATATGAAATATTTTACCGATTTTTTGAGGAGTGAAAGCTAATAAAATATTTGTTAAGATCTATCTTTTTTTTCCTACTATCTGATAATGTTATCCTGTAAAATTAACCTAATTGAAACTGAGCAATTTTATACATATCCAAAATTCTACTAAACTCACTAGTGCAAACTTTGAGAATATCAATTCTAACATAGCAAGTCTATACATTACTTTTCCCAGAGAAACCAAATATGTCATACAGCAACTTAAATGAAGATTCTGATCTCTAAAGGTACCCACAGTTAAGTAATGCATGCTTTCAAAATGTAACATGATCCTTGTTGTCTTGGTCATTCAGCATTATCAGACATACCTCCCTTTCATAATAAACAAACTTATCAAAACTGTATTGAAATGAAAGACAAAATTAGAGTACAGACTAATAATAAATGAGACCTCATCAGGAAGGAAGGGAGACAGCAATACACTGTAGAATTTGTAGTAGAGTTACCAGTTTGCTTCAATTATTGTTTTTATGAAAATAAGAAATATCACAGAATCACAGAATCATTCAGGTTGGAAAAGACCCTTGGGATCATCGAGTCCAACCATCAGCCCTACTCTACAAAGTTCTCCCCTACACCATATCCCCCAACATCTCATCCAAATGACCCTTAAACACATCCAGGCATGGTGACTCCACCACCTCCCTGGGCAGCCTATTCCACTGTCTGACCACTCTTTCTGCGAAAAATTTTTTCCTAATGTCCAGTCTAAACCTCCCCTCTTGCAGTTTAAAGCCATTCCCTCTTGTTCTATCACTAATGACCTGTGAGAAGAGACCAGCACCAACTTCTCTACAATGTCCTTTCAGGTAGTTGTAGAGAGTGATGAGGTCTCCCCTCAGTCTTCTCTTCCTCAAGCTAAACAGTCCCAGCTCCTTCAATCACTCCTCATAGGATTTATTCTCCAGGCCCTTCACCACCTTTGTTGCCCTCCTCTGCACTCGCTCCAGCACCTCGATATCTCTCTCATATTGAGGTGCCCAAAACTGGACACAATACTCCAGGTGTGGCCTCACCAGTGCAGAGTACAGGGGGACTATCACCTCCCTACTTCTGCTGGTCACACTATTTCTAATACAAGCCAGGATGACATTGGCTTTCTTGGCCACCTGGGCACACTGCTGACTCATGTTCAGTTGCTCGTCAATTAAAACCCCCAGATCCTTTTCTTCCACACAGCTCTCCAGCCACACCTCCCCAAGCCTGTAGCGATGCATGGGGTTGTTGTGGCCCAAGTGCAGGACCTGGCAATTGTCCTTGTCGACGCTCATCCCGTTAACGGTGGCCTACCGACCCAATCTATCGAAGTGTCTCTGTAGTGCCTCCCTATCTTCATGCAGATCGACACTCCCGCTTAACTTGGTGTCATCTGCGAATTTACTGATAATGCACTCTATGTCCTTATCAAGATCATCAATAAAGGTGTTGAACAGAAATGGTCCCAACGCCGAGCCCCGAGGAACACCACTTGTGACCGGCTGCCAGCTGGATTTAGCTCCATTGACCACCACTCTCTGGGACCGTCCATCCAGCCAGTGCTTGATCCATCAGACCGTTCGCTCATCCAGGCCATGGGCAGCCAGTTTTTCTATGAGAATTCTATGGGGAACTGTGTCGAATGCTTTTTGAAAATCCAGGTAGACAGTATCCACAGCTTTTCCCTCATCCAATAGTCGGGTCATTTTGTCATAGAAGGAGATCAGGTTTGTCAGGCAGGACCTGACTTTCATAAACCCATGCTGACTAGGCCTGATCCCCTGGTTGTCCATTATATGACTTTTAATGGCACTTGAGATGATCTGCTCCATGACCTTCCCTGGCACTGAGGTCAGACTGACAGGTCTATGGTTTCCTGGATCCTCCTTTCTGCCTCTCTTGTAGATGGGTGTCACATTTGCCACCCTCCAGTCCAATGGGACCTCCCCAGTTAGCCATGACTTCAGGTAAATCATGGAAAGCGGCTTGGGGAGCACATCTGCCAACTCTTTCAGCAGCCTTGGGTGTAACCCATCCAGTCCCACAGACTTGTGTGCATCCAAGTGGTGTAGCAGGTCTTCGACCACCTCCTCTTCAGCTATGCTGACCTCATTCTGCTTCCCCTCCCCATCTCCCAGCTCATGAGGCTGGGTGTCCAGGGAACAGCCAGTTCCACTGCTAAAGACTGAGGCAAAGTGGGCGCTGAGCACCTCAGCCTTTTCCTCATCCTTTGTTACTATGTTTCCCTCTGCATCCAATAAAGGAGGCAGATTTTCCTTAATCCTCCTTTCGTTGTTAATGAATTTATAGAAACATTTTTTATTATCCTTAACAGCTAAAGCCAAGTTGAGCTCTAGCTGCACTTTGGCTCTCCTAATGTTCTCCCTGCATAGCTTCACTACAGCTTTATAGTCTTCATGAGAGACCCGCTCCCTCTTCCAAAGGTCATAATATCCCTCTGTTGCTTCCTGTAGTTTCTAGGAAATCATTGTCTTGTGACAAAGATACCCTGGAAGGGAAGTGTGGCCTCTTTTCTGCTCCATTTATGCTGGAGGTCCATGAGGAAAGAAGTCATAGTTCTCGTAAGCTCTCAGCAGATATTCACATCCTTTGGCAGTGTGTATATCAGAGGAATGCCCAGTACTTACTCCCATGCTACTCTCTCTGAGAGCATCTATAGGGTCAGACAGAGATGAAGCTATGGAAAGTGGTTGGTTTCCCTCAATTTCTTTGATGCACCAATACGCGTCTTTTTAGGAGATTTTCTCTATAATCTTGGGAAAGTAGGAATAGTCTTGTTCAAATATCCATCCATTAGGGTCTTTACAATAGAGAAATAGAGCTGAATGACTGTAGGTTTGTCTGATGTTGTTCAAAAACATGGAAGGATCCTGTAACTCTAATAATGATAACTCTGTGTTATACGGTAGTACAGAGCACCAGTAATCAAGAACTATTCAGGAGGAGGCAGGAAACTCCTAGTATTTGTCTCATCCCTTTTTTGTCATACAAGTCCTTTAGTATTTCTTTTACACTTTGATACACTTGCAGTACGCTAATGTCAGGGCAACTACCGATTACAGCACAGTTTATGCACACTGGGTGCTAGATCACGCCCTAAACTATATGGACAGAAAAGTTATAAAGAGTAACAAAATATACCCCCAAGCATTAATACTCACTTCCATAGCTCCCCTTTTGATGAATCATTTGTATATAGTAGTCAAACTGGTAACTCAGGTAATTTTTGATCTTCTTTTGGACCTTTCTATGAGTTGTATATTATTAGAAAGTTAATGTAACAATGTATGCTTATAACTACAGTGGCTGTTATAAAACCTACTTTTTAGGATTTAATATCTCATCTGGTTTAAATCACGTTGGAATAAAGCTTGGTTTCCAGCCCAGATGCACACTTGTTTTACAAAAACCAAAATAGTCAAATAGGATTTATTTGTGATATAAAGATCAGCAAGAAAATTAATTTTTCCAGTATTTCTACTTTCTTTGGTAAAAAAAATAAATTCACAAGTATGTAATTGAGGAAAAATAAACATTTCGATGCCGTAATTGGAAAAGTTGGCTTATTCTTTAGGAAAACTAACTCCCCATAGTATTCTGGTTGGAGATCCAATTGCAAGATATTCATCACCCAGCTTTTTCTTCTGATACCACACAAATTCAGACATCCTTTTTGGGACATTTGCAGTATTTTAGACATGTAGTCATAAGACAGTTATTTTTGTCCATTCTATTTCTTTCATTTCCATGATTTCATGCATTAGTTTTTCTAAATTGTATGAGGGGGAAAAAAGCCCTAAGTCATAGTGTCATAATGTTAATCATATCAACAATTTCAGGGTAAACAGTACTTTGTTAAACTACATTTTTATGTGTGACATTATTAAGCAAATTGTGTTTGCATCGACCTTTTCTTTGTGTTTTTTTCTTTTTCTTTTTCTCTTTACTTTTTTTTTTACTTTAGTAAAAACTGTAGAGATAAACCAGATGTTGCCATATACTACTGGTAGGGATAAGATTGATCACAGCAGAAATTATGCATACTAAGAGTTAGGTCATGTCTCAGACATATGGACATGCACAACTGAAAGGAGACTTCTGCAGTTGAGCCTTCCCTATGGCTTTCTTGGGATTTTAAGTCCAGGTGTAAAGAAGCAGGTGTTGGAAGGACTTTATCTTCACTAATGTGCCAGCCAGCACATCTGAACAGGCACAGTGATGTACATAATCTGCTACTCAGAAGGGCCATGAGCTTCTTTCCTATCTTTTGCTAGGCTAAAAAATTCTTAAGTCTGCATTTTCCATGTGCTTCTCATCATTATATGTCATTCTTTACTGAGAACAAAGTTGGAATACCGGTCTGTCCTAAAGGAAAAACAGCACCTAGTTGAACAGATAACGAAATGTATAATGGCCTAAGAAGTAGAGAGAATTAAAATTATCTCAGGAGAATTAATATTATAATTTCTTAACTTCTGTGCACTTTGCTTTCTACAAAGCTATTGTTAAATGTAACTTAATGATCAAAAGGGTTTCTCATCCTACTTTAAGCACAGATGTCAATCATCAAAGAAATTACTAAAGTAAACCACCATCATATATGTATAGCCAAGATGTTAACTTTTCATTCATGATGATCAAAACCCAGGCAACTACTTTGATCACTAGTTGCCAGTATGGAAAAAAAAAAAAGTTAACAGTATTGTTAACTTCCTTTTTGTCTGTCTCACAACATCTCCCTCCAAAAAACCCCTTTCATTTAAAAAAAAAAATCTTCAAAATAAACTAATAAGGTAGACAGTGTACGATATGAGGTGAAGTCCTTTACTGAGTGGTTTTGACAGCAATGTCATAGCTGATTTTTATTCATCAATATGTTAAAGTAGACAAAACAATGAAATTAGTAAGACATGTATATTATTAATTTTAACAAAATATGTCAGTAGCAAGTGGTAAACCATGTCACGAGACCAAGAAAAATACTGCAAAATAATGGAAACATACTTGCTAGCATATCAAATGTGGCTTGATCATCAGTCTGTGTCAGATGGGCAGTTGTGTCTGTGAATGAATTTTTTTATTCTACAAAAATGCTCCTATCCTATAAACTACGTTTCCATTTCAATATCTGAGACAGTCATTGTTTTCAGTAGTGAGCATCACCTACATATCATGCAATATTGCAGAATACATTATTAAAGAGTAAAAATCACATTATTTCTTCTATATCATACATGATTAAAATACTTTTCTGTGCATCATTTGTCCATCATTTTTATTGCACAGTATGTTCCCAATTCTTGATTAGAACGAAGAAGTTTACATTAAACTCTGAAAGGGTTTTGAAAAGACACTCCAGCATTCCTCTAAGTGTAAGACTACTCTGAGAAGGACACACTCTCAGGCAAATGCAGGAGCTGAGGTTGGTTTGGTGCTTAATGTCATATTAGACATAGATCCATGGGCCCAAATTGCATCCTACTTAGACTTTTTCCCCTACTTCCCTGCTTCCCCTGCTTTTTCCCCAGCCTCAGCTGCAGGATGACACAGGATCTGCAATGGTGAATATATGCTTCTTGGGAATTCCTTTGCTTATATCATGGGAATTCTGCCAGGTTGATTAAATCATCTGTAGCTCAGTGGAACAGTAAAAAAATTGCCAATAATGGGCATGAACCTACATCTATATTTGCTACGTATTTTCAATTTGATAATTTTCCTTGATATAAATAGAACGTGTGTTAATAGCACCTGTCACTTCTTTATAGCTTTCTGAATAACAAGAAAAATCCACAGGAATAATAGGTGCCCTTTTGCATATTCATATGATAACCCTAAACATTAGACACATAGTCAAAGAAGATCACACCAAAAAGGAATGAAACTTCCAAATAAGAGAGATTCTGATTGGCCCAGTAGAGTTGCATTGTGAGGGACAGATCATATTTAGAGGACTTCATAAATATTGTAGCATTGAGGTGTAGTAAATATAATACATCTGTTTTAACACCATATTTCCATTCCTTATTTACTTTATACCTAAAACCAAATACTGATTTTATGTCAGTAAGTCAAAATGTTCAGCATCTCTCAGTGAGTTACTAATCATATATTTACTGTTCTGCAGGCATGAGCATCATGCAACAAATCGCAGTTACACTTTTCTTCTGGATTCTGCTTCTTATTCCATCTCCTTCATGGATTTAGTATAACATTCTGCACAGCTTCTGTCAGCCATCTTTTCAACAGGCTACAAACATATTTGTTAATGAGGATTTTTTTTAACTTCATTGGTTAGAAAAGAGAGATAGAGAATATTTAATCACTGAATTTTCATCTGTTACATATTCAAATACAGTGCTGCTAGGCAAGAAATTGAAGTGTATCACTGAAAATGAACAATGAAATGTAAAAGGTGTCCATATTAGACTGACTCTGCTCCTGCTGTGTCAATGGATGTCTTATTGTTAAATTCGACTAGAGCACTTCCTTCATTTCAGAGTGCTTTTGGGAATTCCATTTTCAGTAGTATTCAAGATATTTTGCAAAATAGGCAGTGTATTTTTAATACCTGGCAATATAGTAAAACAGTGAACTGCTCAGCTAATATATGACCAGAATTTTGTGTTTGCACAAGTGACTTGAACAGAATGAACCCCTCTAAACTTGGTGGACTGCCCATGATTTATACTAATTTAAATATAATTGTAACAGATGTTTTGTTTTAAATTAAACTGGTGTCTGTTGTTGTCTACCTTTTATAATTAGAACTTGTCTAACTCTGTGCATTGGACACCATCTGCAAGGATTTAGTGTTAACTGTATGTATTGTGCATCCAGTGCTTTTCAGCTTATATATATCCAGTATATTAAATCTTATTCTCAGGATGAATAATACCATCCTTTTGTTTTAAAACATGTCAATTTCTCTTAAGCTATCATTCTTTAATATTTAATCAGCACAGATAAATGCATTTCATTTGGCCTTAACTATGTGTCACAATAAGATAAGAGACAGGAAAGCTAATAAAATAAATTGGTTAAGTTATCCAGAAGATAATGCTTCAGAATTTAGAATATGTAACTATATTTTTCAAAGTGGATGTTGATTTAGCCTGTGGGTCTCTGAAAGACACAATTTGTGAAGGAAAGCTTATAGACAGCTTTAGTGGCTTGAAGAATTGGTGATTTTCTCTCAATTGTTTCCCTCAGTTGCTGTTTGTTTTGCTTATTACAGGATACTGTTCCAAAGACAATAGTATGTAAGGGTTACATCTGGTGTGTGTTCAAAAACTAGAGGCGCAAAATGCAGAGGTGGGCTGGGGTGAACTGCGCTCTGAGAGCAGGTTTAGGATAACAGATTGCCTTTGCATGAGGGCCCTGGCATATAGAATCACTCACAAAGGTGGGTTGTCAAGGCAAAAGAGGTGTAACAAGGGTGATTACAGGGACTGGCAATTATTATCCCCTTGCCTTGTTTCTTCCACCTTCGTTTTTCTTTTTTCAAGTCATTTAGTGACCTGAGGTGAAATGGACAGGAATTGACAGCGCGCATGCTGCTGCTGGCAGCAGAGTTGCTGCAGTTGCTTCCTGGACATGAAAGGAGGGGAAAAAAGAAATAGGAAACCCAAGTGTTGTTCTCTAAACATAACATATGTAAAGACAGTAGGTTTGCTTTAGTTGAAACCAACCCCTTTTTCCTGTAGAAATTATTTCCCCCCCCACTGCAGTTCAGGAAAAAGGAGAGATGATTTTTTTGTGTCTCCCTCTCCCTCTCCTTGCCCGCACAAAGAAAACGTGGGTTGATACCATTTTTATTGTTCTGCTGGGGTGGGTTTCAGACCTTGCATTAGCATATTGAATGTCTAATTGAATTCGGGGGCTGTGTTAATCATCTTGTTTTGTTTAGGGGTGGTTGGTGAAAGGTGCCAGCAAATGATCTCTTTGGCTTGGGGTTAGTGTGGTGCTGCCACCCCAAGAAAAAGAAATCGAGAAGGGGGAGGGAGCTAGAGAAAGGCGAATTGACTGAGTGATGTCTGGAGGGCGAACTCGTGTGTCTCTTTGGTGATGTTGTGTGCTGCTGTACTGAAATCCACCCCTCTGCTGGAGCTAAGGCAAGAGTTGGAGGCATCTGATGCTGCCGTTTCCAGGGTGAAATTTCTAAGGCTGATCACTAAGAACAACAACCAAAAAAACAAAAAACCTCAGCAAAAATAGCCGTCAGAACAGAAGATCCGGCATCTCCCAGTCCAACTGGCATAACCCAGACAGACGGTTGAGAACCATCTGCCTTTAAACTAGCCACACACACGGGAGAGGGGGGGGGAAAAAAAAAAAAAAAAAAAAAAAAAAGACACTGCAACTACCGACCATCACATTTTCCACAAAAGGGCCAGAAGCAGAGCCGGTAGGAAAAGGGGCGAAAAAAGAGAAAAAGCCTCCCCCTCTTCCCCCGATGAGTTTTTCGCAGTGCTCTGGTGAGGCTCGGAGGTGGCTGGCAGCGCAGGGGGCGGCTGCTGCCGCGGCTGGCGGGGCTCCGCGCAGCGCAGCGCGCCGGGCTGTCAGCACCGCCGCGCCGGACAGCTCCGCGCTACTCCGCGCCGCTCCGCGCAGCTCCGCGCCGCGCCCCGCTCCCCGCCCGCCCGGCCGCGCCGCGGGGGCGCCGCCGGGGCCGGTCCTGCCCCAGCACAAGTACCTCTCCGCTGTCCGGGAACTACACTCCACTCTCCTCGCGATTAAACGGCATTGTCTCCTCACGGAATTGGCCGTCAGGCGTAATTATCCCGATTTTTACACCCCCCCCCCCCTCTCTCTCTCTCCTTTGCAGGAACGACTCTTTGGGAACCTGGTCCACCCAGGGATGTAAAACTGTGCTTACCGATGCATCCCATACGAAATGCTTATGTGATCGTCTCTCTACCTTCGCCATTTTGGCTCAGCAACCTAGAGAAATAGTAAGTAACAAAGGGGAAAAAAAATCCAGTTTTAATGCAAAAGGCAATGGCGGGGGGGCTGCGGGGGGCGGGGGGGAACTGGTAGAGCTTTCCTCTCAGGTATATTTCAGACGTTGCATTGAGGAATTGTTTAATATTGCAGGTAGGCAAATGCTAGTCTCCTGGTGTCTACAGTGTCTCAGAGAAATGAATTCCAGATTCTATGATATAACTAAATTCCAGTGAAATTTGCATGTTCTTGAACTCTGAATTTTTCAGAGAAAGCCTTCTAATTGTGATGCAAATGTCTTCAAAACTTTTGTATTGAACAATTATCAACTTAACAAGCTTTTCAAAGGTTGCAAGCCTTTCCAGGGGAATGTGCAGGGCTTTATTATTGCTCTTGGTAGGAAAACCCTAGATACTGTAGTTAAACAGATTGCAGATCTGCATTGGACGTTTTCAGCACAGATTTTCTGTATAGTCTGTTGATATGATGTAAGAAAAATAATCAAGTTTTCATAAGAAAGAGGGGACATTGGGTGTATAAGCAGACACTCCCAGTATTACTGAATGTAAAAATAGATAAAAAACAAATATTTGTGAAGTTATCCTGCTAAGGCATAATTTCATTCTCTTGGTTTTGGAGGCATATGATCAGACTCTTTTTAATAACAAAGTAGACCAGTTTGGAAAAAAGTGGTTGAAATAAAATGTTACTTTCTGCCTGAAATCTGGCCTAAAAGTACATCAGTCTTATCTCCTATTTGGGTGACAAAAGATATCTTGATAAATGTAATTTACAATACATCCCTGAGGCTTTCAAAAGGATTTTGGTAAACCAGGCACAGTATCCTTTCAAACTTTTAGATCTAAATTTTTTTCCATTTGTATTAGGAAATACCATGTCTATTTCAGAACATGAGCACATATGCACACAGAGAATAAACATTACCTGATATCTGATGATAATAGTTTCTTTTACAGCAAGGAAAGCTAGTTTGTTTTCAAGGTCATTTATTTATTTTCATTTTTTATTAATACACAGCATACAAATGAAATAATTCTAAACCTTTACGGAAGGCTTATGATATTGTTGCCATAGATATCTTGCCATTCCTTCTAGACCATCAGAGGCCCAAGGAAATTAAGTGTGCGAGAATAGTGGATTGAAGTCAAAGTTATTAAAAGTCAGAAAGTTTGGTAATTCTGCAACAAGCATGAATCAAATTCTGAGACAAATTACTGGATGATCTTTAAAATATTACTGCGAAACCAAGCTGTTTGTTTAATACACAATTCTAAATATTGCTGTTTCTCAAGAGAACTATATCTTTTAATTAATTTTAACTGGGGAATAGTTTAAACTTGTGCTAACATCATAGTCTCTATTACATTGTAATATTACTACTTTTTTATTTTTCAAAATACCATGCAGGTATTATAAGGCATTTTAAAGCTCAAAGGCCTCTGAGGAATGTATCAATAATTAAACAGATCTCAGAGTTATGTATGGATCAGTTTTGGAATTAAGTTGATTTCTGCTTCATAAGTAATATTACTGAAGCTATCTGTGACAGCGTGGCTGCTTTTAGCATTTTGCTTTGGTTGCTTTTTTTCTTTTGACTTGTTTAAATTGCTGGAGGATGGTTTTTCTTCATGGTTGTCTGTTGTAACCTACAGATCATGGAATCATCTGGTACACCCTCAGTGACCTTAATAGTAGGCAGTGGTCTTTCGTGCTTGGCCTTGATCACCCTAGCCGTTGTCTATGCAGCGCTATGGAGGTATGTAATGTTTGACAAAGCTGAATGTGAATACATAGTTACATTTAGTTCAACTGAAATTTAAAGAGAGCCTTAGATGCAACTTTTATTATTTGGAAAAGAAAAAAAAAAAGCCAAATGTAGTGTATGTTTTGATCCCTAAATTTGTTGATGTGATTGATTAGTTTTACCCTCCTGGCCTACTGGTGATGGTATAGCCCACTCTTCTCTTTCCCCTCTTCAGTGTAAATGGTATTGCTCTTGCAATGGGGTATTCATAGTGCTAATTAACATTTTACAGGATTCTTCTATATGATACATTTCTTGTGAGGTTTCTGGCCTATACCTGTGACATTTTTCCCCCATTTACATTTCAAAACAAAATTTCTATGTGATAAAAATGACATATCAAAGTGCCACATTGGATATTGCAGATGTAGGGAGGTTCAGTTAACTGGTTTTGAGTTTATCCACTTTGGTGGATAATTTATAAGTTTCAATGAAGACCGCAAAATTAAGTAGTCTCAAATAGTGTGGTGGTACATTCCAGTAATAGACTTTCTTCCCATCCTGAGTTTACTGTATTAAAATATTATATTGACTTGGAAGTGCCACAGATATTTATGGAGTAAATTAATTTGGGAAGTGATGAGAAATAGCATGATCTCTTAGTGTAGAAGAAATAGAAAAGTAAGAGGAAAAGTCATGCAAAGGAATAAATGTTTTTAAAAAGCGAACATGGATTCTCATTTAACTTTTTTCCATAATATAAGAAATATAGGTTCTTATGCAAGTAAGAAGAAACACAGGGAGAAAATAATAATTTTTAGAGTAATGTAAAATCAACCAATAGAATTTTGCTTTTAGAAGCAGCTTGGTAATTTTACACCCTTTTCTCTTTCACTCTCTTATGTAGCCACAGAGACTCACAGGATTAGACATATATGTAATAAATATAGAATATCTAGTTACATAAGTTATAATAAAAAGAGTGTAAAAATGATCAGTTCTTGTCTGTCAAAGCTAAGAATGAGAGTATTTCAGGATATAATTCCCATCTGAAGAATTATAGTGTTATTTTTGCACTCCCTGGTATATTTAGCACTTGGATGGAAATACTGTCATGCTCAGTGGAACTGGTCTTCTCCATTATTTAAATTAGATATAAGGAAGGAATTTTCTACGATGAGGGTGGTGAGACACTGGAACAGGTTGCCCAGAGAAGTTGTGGATGCCCCCTCCCTGGAAGTGTTCAAGGCCAGGTTGGACGGGGCTTTGAGCAACCTGGTCTAGTGGAAGGTGTCCCTGCCCATGCCAGGAGGGTTAGAACTAGATGATCTTTAAGGTCCTTTCCAACTCAAACTAGACTATGATTCTATGATTCTAGTAACTTCCAAGCGGATAAAAAAATGTATGTGATGTGCTGTGGACATAGTGTGGGTTCTTGATCCAGCTGAAGAAAAGATAACTCATATAGATCTCAGTGTTCTATCAGTGAGATAATTTGAAAGTATTATGACAACTGTCATTTGAATCATTAACGTTTGCCTTCAACATGTTTCTCAAGAGCACATAGTAACCAACTATAGGGAGAAGATAGACACTGAAACTTAAATGTATATATGATTGTTTTATAAATATAGCGGTAGGGATAAATTTGATATTTTGACCCTATGTCTGTATTTACATATTGGTACACCCACCTTCCCTTTGAATGGCAGGCCCTGTTTAGAAGTGATAGGAGGTAGAGGTATTCTGGTCCAAAGAAGGGCTGTGTTAGCATTCTTTTATGGTTGACTGATTTGATCCCCCCAACTGAAAATTCCAAATGAAAAATAAATTCAATGTCCATCAAATATTCACCCTTCCCTTCCCTTCCCTTCCCTTCCCTTCCCTTCCCTTCCCTTCCCTTCCCTTCCCTTCCCTTCCCTTCCCTTCCCTTCCCTTCCCTTCCCTTCCCTTCCCTTCCCTTCCCTTCCCTTCCCTTCCCTTCCCTTCCCTTCCCTTCCCTTCCCTTCCCTTCCCTTCCCTTCCCTTCCCTTCCCTTCCCTTCCCTTCCCTTCCCTTCCCTTCCCTTCCCTTCCCTTCCCTTCCCTTCCCTTCCCTTCCCTTCCCTTCCCTTCCCTCCCCTCCCCTCCCCTCCCCTCCCCTTCCCTTCCCTTCCCTTCCCTTCCCTTCCCTTCCCTTCCCTTCCCTTCCCTTCCCTTCCCTTCCCTTCCCTTCCCTTCCCTTCCCTTCCCTTCCCTTCCCTTCCCTTCCCTTCCCTTCCCTTCCCTTCCCTTCCCTTCCCTTCCCTTCCCTTCCCTTCCCTTCCCTTCCCTTCCCTTCCCTTCCCTTCCCTTCCCTTCCTTTCCCTTCCCTTCCCTTCCCTTCCCTTCATAGTGGGCTGATAGAAAAACTAAAACCTTCCTAGCTTAAGTTAATGCTATGAGCTCCTGCTTGCACTGTATTTACTCAACCACTAAGATCCTCTATAGTCCATAGATACTCAGTATTGGGAACTGGCCCAGGTGAATCAATAGTTAACAATTTAAAAAGTAGCAGCATACTAACTGTGTGGACAAAGGCACTAAACTCTGTATTTGTTTGCAAACGCATAGAACTAGCCTTAACAACATTGTTATATTTTAAGGAAGAATGTGGATTGTGGTATCAGGGTTCTTCTGTCTTCTTAACTAAAAAATGTAATGCTGTATTACTTAGTTGATAGCTGAGCAAAACAGACTACGATTCATTCTATGTTCAAAGCTCAGCATTTCTCGTGGGTTCAACACCCTTTGTTATGACCTCCTCAGAGTGTCAGCTATGGGTGTAGAGCTCAGGAGGAGACAGCAATATTAACTAAGCTCCAGTGAGAATCATGTAGTATAGGTCATAGAATATATAAACATATGGCATGGTTTTCAGAGGAACTGAGCACCCTTAACTTTCATTTACTTTAGCAGTCAACTCTGTCAGCTCTGAAAATCAGGTCAGTAAGGTACTTCACTTGAAACCATAATCATTCTCTTTCTGTCCTGTATATAAAAAAATGGGAACATTTGCATCTTGTAAGGAAATGTGATATCAGTATTTGACTCTTCCATCCTAAACATACTTGTAAAATGTGTATGATAAGTTTGCAAGAGAGACGGTGTGATGCTCACTGTTAGAATTTAATCTTTCTGTACAAACTTAGATATTTTGTGGCATTAGGTCTTATGAAGATTAAGATATTACAGTATTATTGTTTCTTCATACAAATTGTTTTGTAAATGTGGTGGAACTTCAAGATTAATGTTATCATTATCCCAATAACGTGTTTCAAAATGCACCGCCATAGTATCATCAACCAACCTGCATCTTATTTATGCATGATGGACTAGATCTTCTGTTTATGTAAATCACCATATTTTTGCTGAAGTTAGTTATTGTGAGTGGTCTATGCCAGCTGTGGATATTCCCAGGGATGAGCAGAGAGCATAAGAAGTTCCTGACGTGAATGCATGCAAGCCTGCATTATTATCAGTATGGTGTTATAACAGTGTTGCCAGCAGTTTTTACAAGAAGCATTAATAGATTTTTAAAATATGCCAAGATACTAAGAGGGAATTGCAGAATATCTATCAAAATATCATCGTTTCTATGTTTGTAATGTGATAGCTCCCTGATACTCTGTTTGAGCACTTGAAAGAGATCGCATACCTTTCAGGATATCTCCAATATTTACTGCAAGAGTTGCATCAAAGCTTCATATGATTTACTAGTTGTTTTCCTTTTAGAAAAGTTGTACTCTCTCTTTGTTTATTTGAACAGGTACATCAGGTCTGAGAGGTCAATAATTCTAATCAATTTCTGCCTGTCTATTATCTCATCAAATATCCTTATCCTGGTTGGACAAACTCAGACACATAACAAGGTATGATAATGGATTGCATTACATTTACACTTAAATATTGATGTCTCTGTTTTGTTTGTGTTTTGCTTAAAATAATTACATCCTATGCTCATAGGACTCGGCATTTTTGGTAAAATATTAACAGACAAGGGAAAATATTTACCGTCTTTTGTAGTATTTTTTTCCCCCTCAAAAAATCCCTTTTGGTATTGTTCCCTCTGGATAAGCTGTGTTCTCTGCGGTAGACTTGTATGTATTATAACTAAATTTCAAAGCAAAAAAGTTCAAAGACTCAACATCAAAAGCACAAATTCTGGTTCATTATAATAGTTGTAATAGGATTGTGCTACAGTGTTTTTGTCTTTTTATTAACACACTGGTACTCGAAAGACAAGTAGAAATTGCTTAGAAGTTAGAGTACTACTCTTGAAAATGTGCAGAAACAGACCTCATAACAAGCTATAGAACTGTTAAACCTCTGACTGATGTAGCTATAAGAAAGTAATAACCCTGCATACCTTACTTAGTGATATATTGCTGATGTATTACTAATCTGTTCTCAGAGTCTTTCTGAACATAGTCGTCATTTGTCCCTCTCCTGTAGAGCAGGGCTGTGTCAGTGTTTTGAGGCATCACCCAGTGCCCAGTGATGCTAGGCAACTTTCAGAAGTGGCAATAAGTAGTTGCTTAAAAATAACTATAGCTACAGTTTGGAATAGAAAGTAGTGTAGTTGGTGAATAGGACAGTATGTGATAGAATGGTGTTAAGTTTTGGAGTGAGCAAGTATCTGTAAAGTAATTCTTTATCCCACTGTGTTAAACTACTTAATGCACTGCTTATCTTAATTTTTCCAATATCTAATGAAATACGTTTATCCTCTGCTATAGGATAGCTGGTGTTTCTACAACACACCAATAATTAATAATTTATTCTATTCAAATGGGTGCTTAGAAATTTAGCTGCCACAAGTCTCATAAATTCAATGGCAAGTCAGCAATAGCTGTACTTTTTAAAGCATATCCAAAACAAACATAGTCATTTCCAACACATAATTTAACAAAATTATTACAATATTAAAGCATATTAATATGCTTTAAATTTTTGAAAGTATGTAGAGGTACATATGGATTTGCAGAAGAAATACATGACTCTCTCGGATTTTATTCAGGGGAAAAGAAGTCTGAAATGCACAAGTAACTTCCAAGTGTCAGAGTGCAGAGGAAGTCTTAAGCCTCTCTAGAATTTCAGCACTAACATGTGTAGTCATATATACTATTTTATCATGGATTTCAAGAAGAAATGTCGTTCAATAGCTGAAAGTTCCTATGTATATTGCCACTGTGGAATCAGAGTTTGAGGGCAGAACGACCGTGATAACATGCTCCCTAGGTATGCTGGCTGCCTTTCTCTGATGCTTGACTCAGGGAACTCTGAACTGAAACGAGCCCTTAATCTACTTCCTTTCGTTTAATCTTAATCTCTTTGAGCTCCTTCACTTCTCCTTCCTGAACTCCTGAAAGTACAGACATATTATATTGACTTATTTCTGAGAACAGCAGATCCTAAAAATGGAGATGTTCAGAGGAAATAATTGACAGAAAAAACAACGCATCACAAAGTTTACATTTTGAATATATGGCCAGAAGAATGACTCTAAAATACCACTTATTACTACACTTCTCTTCTTTTTCAATCCACATCTTGGTTTTGATACATGTACCACCCGGGAGCTTCTAGCGAGGGAGTACCTCTAATGGATCAAAGGCAGAATAAATTTTTTATACCAAGGAAGATACTCCTTGTTACAGACCCAAAATACAATATATCCACTGATATGTGGATATATTGTAGCTGCAAGAGGCTAGCCTGTGAATGCCCCATCAACAAAACGGTCAGCTAAACCCACTGTTTAGCAAAACCTTATTCAAATTAAAGCAATCAGATCCAGGTATGACTTCAGTATGTTTGTAAGTAGGGATTTGTTTTGGCATCAGATATGTTTGAATTCAAGTTCTGAATTTTTTATTTTCAAAGATCGTATATTACCAGAAGAAGACGGTGTTTGATTGTTAGTCCATGGATCTAGATTACAATAGTGACATCTGTAGGAAAATTTATGTTTTCATTTTGCTGAGCTGGAAAATTAAATCTGTAAATGGGAACCTTAGAAAGAAAATCAGGTCCTTACCTATGGTTTAAGATGAAAAACATTTTAGATTTGTTTCTGAGATTTTATTATTTACTAGAAATCAAACCATTTGGGTTTTTTGTGTTTGTCTGAAAATTTTTGGAGAAATCTTGGGAATACTTTATCAAGACAATGTAATATTCAAGTCAGCAGAAATTGTTTCCTGAATAAAGGCTGAATTGGTGTTTTAGGGCAAGAAGATAAGCTCAGTTTGTTTAATGTATTGGAGAAAAATTGAGAAATATGATATACCAAGTTTGAGAGTTTATTTACTCTGTTCTGTTCTCATTCTTATGTTCATACTCTTCTTATATTATTGGGGGACCTAGTTAATGTCCATACAATGCTTCTGATATTCATAAAGTTGAAGAATGCCCCCCTTTTCCATGCTTTAGTTTTGCTTTGCTTCTGAGTTTAAATTGTCCCCACCTCTATATTTCTGTATATTCCCTTTGAGAATAGGTGCTTGTAAATATCAGTAAAGCTGAATTCCAATTTAAAGTTGAACAGTGTGTAAATTAAGCATACCGAAGATGTATTTATAACAAACAGCATATTGTCAGTCTGTCTGCAGTTTCTGATTTTCTCTGTCTGCATTAAACACTGCAGCAAGTACTTTTATTCGTTTCAGTGCTATCCAGGAAATTTCTCTGGTTCATTTTGGTATGCCCATTGACATCTGTGACAAATAAAAGAATATTGAGTCTCTTGGTCTGGATAAGTGCAGGTTTTCTGTTATTTTCTGTTATTTTCTGGTTTATGTAAATCATAGATACTTAGCATGTTAGATTTAGCTCTACTCTTTGAAGGCTGAGTATATCCTCGATGTTTTTCAAAAACCTTCTTTTAGTGGACACTAAGTGAGTCTGAATATTGCACTCCCTTTGGTTCAACTAAGTTCTTCCTTTTTTTCAGTAAAAAAGATCAGGGTATTTCCCACAGGCAGAAGTGGACAAAATATTTACAATGGACATGTAGAAGTAGTTTAAATTCTTTCAAGCTACCATAGATTTTCCATTTCTAATGTTCCCTGTTTAAAAACAATTTTTTCTGCAGTTTCAGTAACTTGAGGATACCAACATTAGACCAGAGGTCTAGGTCATGGGGCTTTTTAGCTTGTTTTAGAATAGTTCATGATGGGAGGCATGGAGGGGAGTACGGTTCCACTTGGAAGATTTGGACTGGGATAGCAAAAAAGCCTTTTGTCAACAGAAAAGCCTTGTTTCTTTATTCCTTCTTAGCCAAACGTGTTGTGCATTTTATTGAAGGACACAGCTGAGAAATGTTCTGCTCTTTTCAGTATGTTTCCCAAACCTTTCAAAATGCAGAACTTTATTCAAAGCCTTCTTAATGTTTCAGACTGTGTAAGAGATTTCTGTTTTGTCAGATCCTGTTTTGAAATACAGGTCACTGAAGGCTGAATTTGCAAGAATATTATGAAATTAATTATGTGTCTTGTTTAAATATAGTTGGTGTTATACTAGACATGAGAAGCATATTAACTTACTTTGGTGTTTCTTTCTGTCTCTTGTTTTCTTTTCAGCGTTAAATGTTAGCCACATCATTGTATTTAAATTTGAGGATATGGAATTGATACACTGGAGATAGCCTTTTAACAGCTGAATTTAGTTGTAACACTGAAATTAAATCTCTTGATTTAAGGAAGGGTAACACTTTTCATGTATAACCTAACTGCTCAAATATCTGTTATTTCATAAATGAGATGTCCCTAACACCTACAAAAGCATTACATATTTACTTCAAAGAGACTGACACTTTTCTTTGAGGAAATATCCATCAGTGATTTGTAGGTTTCACTGTATCGTAACTCTTGCTATATTATGTTTCCTAATGTTCTTCTTGCCATCAAGAAAAATGGTTGTATTTCTTCTATATGTGGACCTTTAATGCTTAAGCTATAAATCTTTACTATGCTTCTGATCCCATTTAATGAATAGATTCTCTACCCCCAATAAGTTATTGATTAATATTATGTGGGCTTTTCATAAATTCTCTTTTCTTTTGCATACATTCAGAAAATACCTAGTTTTTTTCATAGTTCTGCCTAAATAAAAACACATAAGCTGTTTGATGTAAACAATTCTTATTTACCTATTTTTCCTGTGAAGAAAACAAAGATTAATACAATTTAAAATAAACCATAGAATTCATTATACATACGGGCAAAAGTGAGTTATTTTCTATATTATCTGTTTCCGAGTGTACTTAAGCTCCATTGCTGGAGCTGGGGTCGCATGTGAGAAACAGTCATATTTTTAGAAATGTCATAACATTCTGTACATTTTGTTAGCCATAGTCAGTTTTATGTGTGCTTACCAAGGAAAGAACAAGGAAGATGTTAAGGCACAAGGCAAGATTTAGCAACCCTGATATTCTGTGTCATCCCTGTTTAATTGCAATATTCAGTTTATTATGCTTACCACTGCATTTTGGAATTTGTGTCTTAGATCATACCTGAAAGGATATGAAAAAAGCATGTCCTGACCACCTAAAGAACATAGTATAAACAATCAGTAGTTTTGATAAATGCACTGTAAACAAGCAAAAACCCCATAAAATTTTGTAGATAAGGTTGGAATGTTCACTAAATAGGCCAACTGTACAAAAATAACCCCACTTTAGCCTTTTTCTTTTAAATAGAGGTTCTAGGCTGAAAGAAGCAAATAGAAGTGGAAAGGAGTTGAGAAGCCACAGCATCCCATTCCCATGGCACTCTGAAGCAGCTGACTGTGTAACTAGAGCTCCCTCCGGTTTTGAGAAACAGTGGGTGGCAGGATCCCCTGAGAACCCTGCAAATGTTCAGGTGGTACTAATGCTGCCTCTAACCATGTGGTTCTTGCCCCATATCTGCCACTGCCTTACAGATGCAGGCATCAGGGCAATATATCTCCTAGGAAACAGCGGGGGAGACCTAAGAGCAGATGGAATGAACAGAGAAATGATGCTAACACAGCATTAAGGTTGTGTTAGAAAATCAATGAGGAAGTCAGGCAGTAGCACTCTGTATTTCAGGTCTTGCTTGGAGAACTTCAGGGGAATACCCCCCATTTAAGCAGCTGAAGCCCGGGAAAATATGTCCTTCCATTTTTGCCAGTACCCAACTTCCAAATTAACACCTACTTTGGTGATTGTCATCTTTTTCTTTGTGTAACAGCTTTTCGAGCAGCTGAGCCACAGAGTTTCTGGTATGGGTCAGCCATCATATAAACACACCCATAAATAGGTCATCAACCAGAGCACACTGCACCGCACACATCTGCCTGCTGTGTTTTCAGGAATTTAGAAACAATTAACAGGAGAAGAGCCCACTTAACTGCATAACTATTACAGGAGTAGGTCTGTTTAAGCAACTGTTTTACCATGCCAAATTCTGACAAAACCTGTTAACATCAGCTGAATGAACTACCTGCTTTTAGATTCTCAAGAGAACCTCTGGGAGCAGATCTTTCTTACCCAAGATCAGTAAACATTGTCATTCATGCTACTGTTACCTGCCTCAGAGGAGAAGGTAACATTCTTCTCAAAAGTGCCTGCCACTCGGTTTCTCAATATACATCAACTTTATCATTCAGTTTGCTATTTCTAAACAAAACAGACATTTTGATTGTAAGCAAGTTACAAGGAAGAAATTGGGTAGATATTATCAGCATGTGTTCTCTGCCTCCAAGCCCCAGAACCTTTTTAAGAGCTCTGTGAACTATTTTAGAATCACAGAATTGTTCAGGTTGAAAGATCATCTGGTCCAACCTCATTCTCAAGGCAGGGTCAGCTGTAAGGTCAGAATGGGTTGCTTAGAGCTTTATATAGTCAAGTCTTGAAAACCTCCAGGTGTGGAAACTGCACAGCTTCCTTGGGAAATTTGATCCACTGCTTGACTGTCCTCATGGTTAAAATGTTTTTCCACATATCTGGTCTGGACCTCCTCTTGTTTCAATTTATGCTCATTGTCCCTTGTCATCCCACCACACATCACTGTGAAGAGCCTGGCTTCATCTTCTCAATTACAGGCTTCTGTTAGATGTCCCTGAAGCTATGTCTTCTCCAAGCTAAACAACCCCACCTTCCTTAGCCTCCCAAGCATCTTGGTGGCCTCTGCTAAACTCTGGTTTACCAAGTCTTCCTTGTATTGGGCAACCCAATTGTATTGAGCAACCCAATTGTATTGGACACAGTATTCTAGATATGGTCTAATAAGTTCTGAGCAGAGGAGGACAATCCATCCCTCAACCTCTTGGCTGTGCTTCTCTTGATGCAGCCCCAGATGCTGTCAACTGTCTGTGCTGCCAGGGGACACTGGTGACTCATATTCAGCTCACTGCCCATCCCTCCAACTGTCTAGGTCTTTCTGGATGGAAGCCATGCCTTTCAACATATAGACTGGTCCCCCCAGTTTGATCTTATCTACAAACTGTATGAAGAAGCACTCCACTGACTACTCCAGGTCATTGACATTAAACATAGGTCCTTGAATAGACCCATGCAGTACTCTGATTGTTATCTGCCTCCAGGTAAATTGCCACCCATTAGTCATTACACTTTAAGCCAACCGTCCAACTAGTTTTTTTATCCATCTTGTTCACTAATCCAGCTGTGACCTCCTAGCCTGGTTGCAAGAATATTGTGAGAAACTTTGTTGGAGCTCACTTTAATGAGCTTTATTTTGAAAAACAAAAGTGATGTTGGCTTGGAAATCCAAAATTTACCAAGGTTTACCAGTGAGACTTAGACTGTCAGAAGAGACTTAGACGGTCAGAATTCATGACTCACACTAGTGCCAGATCTAGTGTCTCTCAGCTGGTGAGGGTCTTCTCCCACACACTCAAGCCACCACACATTGCACACATGTGCTGAGGAATGTTGCACAGGTGTAGTCTATTCCCTCCTCACTGGTTGTGGTGCTGGGCTTCCTGCTGTCATGTGTGCCTCTGCTGTCCTGCCTTAGCACAAGAAAAAACATAGCTCAGACTTCCCTGAGGTAACCCTCTGCTGTCCTACTCTTCCCCAAATGGTGGGTTTTTTCCTCCTTGCTCTTTAGGATCTGTTTACAGTAGTTTTTTCTCTTCTAAAATTCACCCCCACAGCCCTGAGGAAAATAGCTCATTCTCTCACAAACACCTGTTTGAATCATCTCAGACAATCTGTTGATGACTCAAGCAGCTATTTTGGGCTTCACACCTTTTTTCTACTTGTCTTTTGCTTATTTGTTGAATTTCAGTGGAAATAGAAAAGCAGTCAATGGGAAGTAGATCAACCTACAAACAGTTAAATGTTCATGTCTTTCATTTACATAATCTTAGTTTTTAAAAAGTGACTAAAAAAGTGACAATAGTAAAAAGGATCTTTAAATTAAGATGCAAGAGGAATAGACTTCACAAGACTAAGTGGTTTAAGTGATAGTGATAATAACAGCAACACCAAAAATCAGCATTCAGCTACTTGGTCATTTCCATTTGCATATGAAAGTTGAATTTCCTACATGGATTTTCCTATGTGGATTACCATTTCTAAGAATGTAGGCATAGAATCCATTTGTCACATAAACCAAAACAAATACAGAAACACACTAAGATATTTTTTATAGAGCTATCTGGTAAAATAATGCATTAAAAATGCAACTCTGAGTTAAATGCAGTGTAAATCTTATGCCCTACTACGGTAATTATTACATCATTACTCTTTCTGTATAACAAAATGAAACATGTTAGTAAACACAACTTCTTTTAAAAGACTATCATTTAAGGAACAGTAGTGTAAATTCATTGCAAAATATTATCTACCTATTGTACTGAATTTTATTTATACTTCCCTACAACTCCCTGTTGTGTCTGCATATTTTCAGAAACATATGGTACAGTTTAACCTTGACATGCACTATGAAGTTCATTTCTGCAGTTTTACATTTTTCTCCTTGTATTCTCCTAGGTCAGAGCTTTTAGGGCTCTATATCTTGCAGTCAAGTCAATGAGAGTGTTTTATAAGGGCCTGTTAGATTGGTCTGATTCTCAGATTGGTCTGATCAGAATCTGTAAAATGAGTATTCTTTCCTTAACACTACATACTTTATACTGAAAAAGCTATGGGGCTCAGTCTTGTGATCCTTATATATAAAAGTATTCTCTATCCCTATGTTTACTTTTACTTTAAAGTTTTAGAAATAGTGTCACATAGAAGTTGGGAGAAACAGGCTCAGAGGTGGTTGAAGAATCAGTATGAAAATGAATCATGGGGTTTGTGTTTATTACTTATGGTTGAAGCACACTCAGTTCTGAAAACAGAGCTTGCTAGTAAAGCAGTTCACTTTTTATGCTGGAATCCCTCTTGCTTTTGCAGCAACTGAAAATTAAAAAAAAAAAAAAAAAAAAGTGAATCATGTTTTGCTAGATTCAATCAAACTAGTCCAGGATGCTGTTTGAACAGCAGCCAAAACCAGCGACTCCAGAAGTACAAGAGGCTCTGCCCTGGGCAATTGTGAGTTTAACCTACCCTGTACCTTATTAGATTACTTAATTTGCGATTGATTTTACGTCATGGCCAAAATAAACTTCCCATGAAATGATAATTGTTTTCAGGTGCTGAGATTAAGGTCTGGGTTCCAGTACCTATGTCCAGAACCTGTTTATTCATTTCATATTTGTCTGCCTTTGGAGAAAAAAAAAAAGAAATAATTAGTAAGGTGTGAAAAGAGGGGATCTCAAGTTAGTTTCTTTCACTTCCTTCCTTCCTTCCTTCCTTCCTTCCTTCCTTCCTTCCTTCCTTCCTTCCTTCCTTCCTTCCTTCCTTCCTTCCTTCCTTCCTTCCTTCCCTCCCTCCCTCCCTCCCTGTGAATCTTGTTTGCCTGGCTACAAGCAGTCAGGTTTCAACCAGAAAAGCATCGAGTTTCATTCCCATTTCCACTTAGCTCTTCTACAAAGTGATGGTAAGTGAAATTTTATGGGAAGTGATACAAGCAGGATGTGAATCGCTGTTCTATACTGAGACCAACAATCAGACGGAATGCCAAGGATGATCACACAAATTCTGACCTTCCCTGCTTTTTCTTTCTGAGAAAGAAACTGTGGCCACTGTGTGCTGAACTCATTGGAGTCAGCATTCACTAAGTGTGGTCTGAGCTTATTAATTGCATCATGAGAAAAAACAATGTTGTTGATGCTATGAATCACAGCAGGACTTTGTCGAAAGGGATGCTCATCTTGTCAAATAAAGAGACTCCTAGGTATGGTTAGGGACCCAAAATTACATACCCAGAGATCCTCTTAGTCCTACTGTAAAATGAATGTAGTGCCTGCAATTTTAGACCACTGCTGAAACATGACCTTTTCATATTTGTTTTCATGGACTTACATGCTTATTATGTTGAGTTTCAATGAGTCACACCATAGACATCAAACCTGGTACTGAAAAATTTGACAGTAACTATGTTCTAGTATTTTTCTCTTTTGATGGTTTTGTCAAAATTTATATAAAACTGACACTGTGAATGAATAAGTAGGTATTTTGTGGAATTTAATAGAAAATTATGCTCAGAATAATTATTGAAAGAAAACTGTAAAGGTAAATTTACGAAGCATGCATTTGGCTATAATCATGGACATTTTTAATGAATGTAATTGTGAGATTTCCAGAACCCTGCAGGGAAATGTACATGTTTGTAATAAAAAGGCCTCAAGCTGTTAAAACTGATAGAATTTCTGAAATGTCAAGAAAGTTCAGTATGCACTAGACTTCTGGGTTTAAAAACAGGATGGAAAACATGTTAGTATCTCTCTCTTCTGAAGAAAACTGAAATATATCTGGCACAAGGAGTCCAGCAGTTGGAAGGAAGTATGAATAAGGTTGGCACAAAATGTTGTTCCATTAGTAAGTGATTACATATCTGTCTCTAATTAGTAGCATGGCATATAATTTGTGCTCTATGCTCTTCATTTCATAAAAAGTCACATCTTCAACCTATCCCATATTTGCTAAATAATTTCTTTAGGCTAGGAAATCTAAATAGATTTATTATTCTTTAAATACCACTTAAAGTTAGGTGAAGGCCTAGAATGAGAATGGCTTCCTTAACAAGCTTAGCTGAGCCATACAGGACAAGAAAGCCCAATGTGTCAGAACCTACAGCTATTGAAACTTGGATTTTAAAAAGATGGGATTAATTGTAAAGCTGTTGTTATTTGCATTGAGATTTTACACTTCTTAGATATAAGAGGGCTTTCAAGTCTCTTTTTTTACTGCATATCCTCTTATGTCAAGTCAATCAGAATTCAGGCTTGAGTGTTAGCAATTTAATTATTGTTATAAACCCTTAATTTTTGGCACTGCTTATCTTTTAAAATAAATACAGAATAGTAATAACATTTCACTGAACTGAATGATCCCACAAGGCATTGCAGCTGTACTACAATGGAAGAAAAATGGTTTTGTTAGGAATCATAGTTAGACCTCAGTATCAAGACAGTATTAGTGATGGACAAGAACTGCTGCTAGACTCTGTCTGTTGTAGCTATTCATGAACTCAGCCCATAAAATTGCTCTAGAAACAAATTTGTAATGGTTTAAACCTGAACAAGTGTCTGTTTCCATTCATTTCTAAAGAATTCTTCCTTTTGGAAAGAAGATTCATCATTAGTATCTAACACCAGTGAAAATATAGTCTAGTCAGATTTTTAAACGTTACTGAGAAGTCTTAATCGCATCCCATGAATACCTAAAGAACATATCCGCCCTAGTTAAATATTAGCCATTAAACAATCAAACGTCTTTTTAATTGTAGGAAATTGTTTGTCAATTTCAGGTAGGAAGCTTTCAAAACTTCGAGTTGTGGCATTAATCCCTGTGCACACATTTTGCCAGTAGCAAATGCAAAGCCTGAAATGAATCAGAACTAAGCCAAATTGTGTTGCCTTGCAGTTGCCATGGCTAGGAGCATGCACACATTTATTGATACGGCTCAGCTGACACTTGTTATGCCATGATGACTTGATTGTGTGAGTGAACCCCTGGAGGTCTCAGTTTCAATACTTCAGTGAAAAGGTATGATAAGCAGAGTAGAGCCAAAGAAAGCACGTTGAGGTTTCATTGTCAAAGAAGCACATTGCAGGAGTTCAAGATATTTGTATACTGCACCCAGCACAACTGGACCTTGGTATCTCTCAGTATTACACTGTATTAGTGTTAAATAGTAAGAATTCATACAGGCTTTGCTAATCTCAGGTCATAGTCCTTCTGTTCTCTATATTTAAACCTGTCATCATGTGTCAGCTAGAAGGACTGGTTTGGGTCACATGGGTTCACTTGTCTCCCCTAGAAAGTGGTGAGCAGAAATCTGCTAGTGCACTATGAAACCTTAAACTTCTGGAAGGAATTTGTATAAGTGGTGTTGAAGAAAAGGGAATAAAAAATGGATGATTATGAATGCACAAAACAAGTCACCTTTCAGTGCAGTCCCTAGCTTATTTCTTCTCCAAACTTCTTGTTAGGCTCATATGCACAATACTGACCTGCGACAGTCTGGTTCTCTCACCATGGTCTACTAGAGGCTTTTGTTTTCAGTAGCTTCTAAAATGTAGGAATAGATCTTTAATAAAATATTACCCAGTTTCTAAATACAGTAAAAAAAGTAAAATTTAAAAAATCTTGTGCCTTCTGGCATCCAGAAGGGGAGATTGCTTTCCTACAATGATCTAAACCTGTCAGTACAATTGGTTTAGAGACACTGCTGTGTGTACAGAGGATTGCACTGATTTCAGTGGTTGGCTCTGCAGGCAAAGTTATCTGATCTGTGCAGGTCACAGAGCGTGCACTAAGAGAATTCCCAGCAGAGGACCAGAGAGAATACAGATATAAACTTTCCAAATGTAATTTGGCTATATCTTGTCATCCAGGGCGTGACGGACATGGATGTAGTCTGGGAGATTTTGTAGGAGGAGACATCATGCTAAGTATAGTATTTAAAATGTAACATTTTATACTTGCTAATTTTAGTTGCCAAGATGCGTCTGAGAGACATGTAGCATTAATTATTAATTATTGTTGTTGTTGATAAAAATAAACCTATCATTAAGGCTCTGGGAGTATTTCCAACATCAACAAATTTTCAATTTGATTTATTAACAGATATAAACATTTTTATTTTATTTCTCCCTCCAGTCAGAGCCTCAACTTATTTCATACTTGCCCCTCCCATAGGAAAAACCTTGAGTAAATGTATCAACCTTGCACTCTGTTCTCAATGTCAGCACATCAAGATCTCTCAGCTCTCCTATAGAAGCATAGAGAGAGGGACAGAGGTGACTACACCTTCAGCTGTAGTAAGACTGTTCAGCCTTCATTTCTGAGCATTTTAACCCTACAAATGTTAATTGGTACACGGAAACAGTAGACGTTATGAAGAAGTCAGGATGTGAAACTCTGTCAGGTAGAATGGAGCAAAAAATATGCTCTCTTTCCACCCAGCAGCATAAGTGAGGGTAGTAGATCCTGCAGGGAAGAGCTGTACTAGAAGCAGTAGTGCTGTGAAGGGGACAAACTTTGCTC
Source organism: Strix aluco (assembly GCF_031877795.1). Lineage (NCBI taxonomy): Eukaryota > Metazoa > Chordata > Aves > Strigiformes > Strigidae > Strix > Strix aluco. The sequence goes on along the minus strand of NC_133933.1, from coordinate 100,311,928 downwards.
TTATTGATTACAGTCACAGATAAGTGGAACCAAAGTATTAATTTATTTTTTGCATTAGCAGAAACTTCTGACTGGTCTGGAAGTGTCTCCCACTGAGCACTTCACATGTTGAACAGGTTATAGCGGTTAAATATGTAGGCCTCAAAAGCTGGTATATCAGTGAAACATAACTTCTACTCCATACACAGATAGGTAAAAATAATATTTGGGAATTCAGGGACTTCTACACAGGTCTTCTCTATTTTCAAAGAGAGAAGACAGCTCACAGGATGCAAGCTTTTCTTTCTGATCATGTAGGTTTTCTTCAGCATTTGAGTTTCACTGGTAAACAATTTTCTGGTGATGACAAGGCACTGGAACTCATAGGAAAGAGAGGCAGCATCCAACTACAGTATTGAAATCTTTAGTGGCTCTGGCCAGTTGGGTGGGTTTTGTTTCTAGATTATTTCTTACAGAGGAACCCATCACGTCCCTGGACTATTGGAGGGTTTGCCCAATGCTCCAACCTGAAGTCTGACAGAAACAACTTCCTCAAGGATTTACATGTTAGAAGTTAGAGGTTACAAGTTAGAAGGCCACACATGTGGTCAGAATGAGTGGAGCACCTTTCTTTCTTTCCCTAAAATACTCCCTGCTCTGCTTAGATGTTCACTGATTTTAGTGCATTCCACAAAGATAGCTCTGTGCCAGATAAAAATCCATCTCCTCCCACTGAGATACTATTTTTTTTCTGCAGATAGTCTCTTAGTACATATTGTTTTACATGGGAACTGTTTGCATCCCATATACATTAAATTTTAATATGATATTCAGTGAGACGTAGAGCCAGGCGTTAATCATGTGGTTAGCCATGCAGTTAATGATTTAAAATAACGGATTTTATTTCCTTTAAAATGCTACTAATGCATTATTTAGTAAGTCATAATTTGTATATAATAAAATGCCCAGGCTCAGTCAATGATAATTATGTTACTTAGGAACAATTTAAAGTCACACACACTGAAAACAATCCAGTAGCATTTGCTTTCAATCTGAATCTGTATGGTAAACGTCTATATTTCTTTGAGCTTTATGTGCAACTTTGAATTTTGCTTAATATTTTTATGGTTATTTACCTTTCAAAATAACCAAATCTAAATTGGAACAGAGCTCAAAGCACTTGTTTATATAGGCTAATGATTTCTAATTAGGAAGAAAAAAATGCTAAAAACTAAGATGATGTGTTACTAACAATACAGTTACTCTGTATTTAATTTGATGCAGTGCCTTTCAGGCCATAGAAAGTTTGAGTGGAGAACAGCAGACCAACATGTTCAGTAGACAAGACAGCTACCCATTCTTTTCCTCTTGAACACCAACTCTTGGTCCAAGGAAAAATCCTCCTTGTGAAAACAGAGCTGTGGTACTGCTGGCTTTGCGGAGAAGAGGGTCACAGTAAAATTATTTCACTTCCTAATTACTGTGAAAAATGCAGGTCACTTCTTGGGTGGGAGTAAGGTGCTTCTTGAGCTCCATAGGCATGATGTCTGTCGCTGACTGTCAGAAAGGAGGAGAGAGGAAGAATCTTGCAGACAGGCTGGTTTTAGGTAGGAGCCAAGAACCACTTTACATAGCCCCTGCTGTGTGGCATGAGGAGGGAAAGGTCCTAGTCCTGATGGCTGCATTTTCTTTTCCTATCTCCTTCTTGCAAGAAGTGTTCATAGTGAGTGGAGGTTTTCTCTTCAGGCCTTCATGTGAAAAAAATAATCTGTTTTGAAATTAATGATTAAGAAAGTAAAAGGGTCATTGCACAGTCACTTCTTTCATCAGTTCCCCTTTCTTTTTCTTTTGTTCCCTTCATTTCTTTTATATTCTTTCTTCATTTATTGTTTCCCTTGCTTTTATGATTTATAATCTTCTAGTTCTGGTCTGGCTTTCCTCACCCTTCCATTTGTTTGACTTCCCTGATATTGTTTCCTTGTTTCTTTGTCATCCAACGTTATGATAAAAGACAACATTTGGGAATTCAGGGACTTCTACACGGGTCTTCTCCATTTTCAAAGAGAGAAGATGGCTTTCTTTCTGATCATGTAGGTTTTCTTCAGCATTTGAGTTTCACTGGTAAACAATTTTCTGGTGATGACAAGGCACTGGAACTCATAGGAAAGAGAGGCAGCATCCAACTACAGTATTGAAATCTTTAGTGGCTCTGGCCAGTTGGGTGGGTTTTGTTTCTAGATTATTTCTTACAGAGGAACCCATCACGTCCCTGGACTATTGGAGGGTTTGCCCAATGCTCCAACCTGAAGTCTGACAGAAACAACTTCCTCAAGGATTTACATGTTAGAAGAGGAAAGGTCCTCTCTGTTCTATTTTTTCACCCTCTCTTCTGCCTCTCTTTCTTTTCCTGAGAAGCAGGGATCTTCCTACTCACTTTGTCCCTCTACACTTCTTGTCCACTTTTTCACTCTGTTGAAGTTTTTCTTTGCCTTGACTGTCAAGTTTCTCAACAGATAATCTCTTCAGAGTAGTGGCTATGTTCTCTTCTGCTGTTGCCTTCAAACTATCAAAATCCCTTTCTCAGGGAGGCTAAGCTAAACTTTTCAAGCTGTGGGGGTTGACCCTGGTTGGATGCCAGGTGCCCACCAGAGCCAATCTATCACTCCCTTCCTCAACTGGACAGGGGAGGCAAAATGTAACAAAAGGCTAGTGGGTCAAGATAAGGACAGGGAGAGATCATTCACCAATTACCATCACTGGCAAAACAGACTCGATTTGGGGAAATTAGTTTAATTTATTACCAATCAAATCAGACTAGGATAATAAGAAGTAAAACCAAATCTTAAAACGCCTTCCTCCCACCCCTCCCTTCTTCCTGGGGTCAACTTTACTCCCAAATTCTCTACCTCCTCCCCACCCAGCATTGCAGGCAGACAGGGAATGGGGGCTGCAGTCAGTTCATCACCTGTTTGCCACTCCTTCCTCCTCAGGGAGAGGACTCCTCACACTCTTCCCCTGCTTCAGGGTGGCGTCCTTCCCATGTGAGACAGTATTCCACAAGCTTCTCTAACATGATTCCTTCCCACAGGCTGCAGTTCTTCATGAACTGCTCCAGCGTGTGTCCCCCATGGGGTCATAATTTCTGCCAGCAAACCTGCTCCAGCTTGGGCTCCTCTCTCCACAGGGCCACAGGTCCTGCCAGGAGCCTGCTCCAGCGTGGGGTTCCCACGGGGTCACAGCCTCCTTTGGGCATCCACCTGCTCCAGCGTGGGATCCTCCCTGGGCTGCAGGTGGAGATCTGCTCCACCATGAACCTCCATGGGTGCAGGGGCACAGCCTGCCTCATCATGGTCTGCACCACAGGCTGCAGGGGAATCTCTGCTCCGGTGCCTGGAGCACCTCCTCCCCCTCCTTCTTCACTGACCTTGGTGTCTGCAGAATTGTTTCTCTCACATAGTCTCATTTGTCTCTTCTGCTGCTGTTCTGCAGCAGGTTTTTTTTCCCCTTCTTAAATGCGTTATCACAGATGTGCTACCACCGTCACTGATGGGCTCAGCCTTGGCCAGCAGCAGGTCTGTCTTGGAGCCGTCTGGCATTGGCTCTGTTGGACATGGGCGCAGCTTCTAGCAGTTTCTCACAGAAGCCACTCCTGTAGCCCTGCTGCTACCAAAACCTTGTCATGTAAACTCAGTATACAAGCTCAGTTATAACAATTGAATGCAGTAGCTCTGCCTCATAGATAGAAAAATGAGAAATAAAGGGAAGTGTTGGTATGAGATGTGATAGCTCAGTGAGACTCTCATCATATACCACTGAGACCTACATTGTGTGCAAGCAGTTCTCCATTGCCGTGCTTCTCAAAAAGAAATGTTTTTGTTTTGTTATTGAGCTATAGTTTAAAAGACAGTGGGGAGCTGAAACTATATTACTATATATTTATTATAGAATTATACTATGCAAAGGTGTTGTATGTAGTATTTTCACATATTGTGGAATTATTATTAAAGAGGATTCCACTTAAAATTCAGTAGCCCTAGTTGGGGGGATTATATCCTAAACCAGACAGTGATCATTGACACTCTGACAGCCCCACAGCACAGAGTAGGACTGAGAAACTGCCTCATGCATGAGTGTGAGGGAGCCCAATGATCTAAAGGCTTGTTCTGAAATCCCTTCACAAAACCATCCATTCTGTCATGTGATTTTCCTCTTCCTGTGTGGCTTTATGCTATTATAGGAAATCACACTATGTAGCTCTTTTTTTCGCTTTAGCAAGCTGAACGTCACTATCTCCCATGCTATACTCATGTCTCAAGCTACTCTGTTATCTTTTAAAGTAGGCCAGGTGGTTTTTGATTAATTTATGACTAATATTACCTTTTAAAAATCAAATCTACCTTTATAAAACTGTTTTTTTTTTTTAAATCTGCTAAAAGAATTAAACATTTTAAACAGAGAAAATTGAACTCAGTAAATAAATAAACAGCTTGTTTATTACACACCCACCTTCCAGGCTGATCTTAGGCCTTTTTTTATCTCTGTGCTGTCAGAGATTGAGAACATTAGATTGATATTCAGAACATCATGTCACTTCTCTGTATCTAGCACTATATCCATGTTTACTAAAATCGACTTTTTAAAATCCATGTTAAACTACGGGCTGGGTGACAAAAATTAAACAGGGCTTGGTTGTCAATTGGCTTGTACCTGTAGCCAGTAAACCCTTATAAAATGGCAGGTATAGTGTAACAGCAGAACTACTTGAAAACCATCACAATCAGCACACATAGGTATGAGTCACTAGATAAAGATAAAAACAGTGAAAATCAAGCCTGAAGTCTAATTCACCTCCTTTGTATTCCTTTCAAAATGCAAACAGGCCGTAAACCCTTTGCTGCCTGGTTAAGCAGTTAGTTTACAATTGCTTTGTATCAAGTGCTCAGTACAAAATAGCTCAAAGATATTAGCAAATATATCCTTCTTTTCTTCTAGCTGCTTGTCAAAGAGTAAAAGAATGGGTGCTGTTCTTTTGGTTTCTTTAATTCCAAATAGGGGATTCATTCCCTCCCAACTCTCATTTAGGGGTAGATTTTCCATACAGTGCTTTCTAAACTGCACAATGCCCCCAGATTGTAGTGGGAGCTGTGCAGCATAAAATCCTGCAGCGCTTTGAAATTAAGCTTAAAACCCTGCAGTGCTTTGGAAATTATGGATATTTATTCAGCAGTATGTGTTGGCACCAGAGTGGAGAAAGGCCCAAGTAGTTTCACAAATATTGCTGGAACAGGACTAATGTGTTTCACATAGGACCTATCCAAGGAACACCAGTTTGTATTGACTATGCCAAAATAACAACATACCATACATTTGATATACTTTTAGATAATGTCATGAAAGACTAATTGTGGCAGATCCAACAGAGAAGCAAAATTTCTATTTGTCATAATACTAACCTGTTTACTCGTGGGATGCCCTTCTTTGCCTATCTTTTTTTTAAGCCACCTTTTCTGATGAGATAGTTTTCAAGATATTGAGTGTATTTCAGATGAAAAGATCTAACCATTTGTTACACAGCTGTAGTAACAGGACATTTAATCAACAGAATTTGATAGATGATAGTGCCTGCAACTGAATTAGACCCTAATTCTGAAGTGAATTCTTTGGAGCCCCACCAAAGCTCTGGGACCTGTGCAACATTTCCCTTTAAGACAGGCCTTTTGTTGTAATGATTGTGGCATTGTAAAAAAGCTAAAGTGACTGTTATCACCCAGCTCTGTGGACCAGTTAGTTTTCAAATCATTGTTCCTGAACAATAATTCAAGGTTCACATACTTAACAACCTTATAGAAAGTCCTGTATATTTCATTCACAATAGTAAGTGTTCTGTATTTCCTTTATTCTTAAAAAAAAAAAAAAAAAAAAAAAAAAAGTATATTTATTTTAGATTCTTGGAGAATATTCAGTGCATCTCTTGAAAATATACAATTCCAGAGCAGTTTGGAATAAATGCTGAAGAACTCCATGAACTCCTATAGAACATTTCTTTGTGCATGTATGTGTGAAAGTATGTATGTATACCTATGTGTGTATACTGATAAGTGCAGGATTTTCCAAATAGGAACCAGTCATATATATAAATTTTTACTTTCAAATACACAACTCCCTTTATTATGATGGGATCTACAAGTATGCATGAGAGAATACAGTCCATTAGTGATTAAATCTACCAGAATCCTGAAGTAAAAATGCAACATCTTGTTGATGCATTTCCAATATGAGCAAATGATGAAAACAAAGGCAATGTGGTAGACACATAAAGAAATTAACGAAAATATCTGAACACAAAGGCATGAGGAACCCACAGCGTATGCTACTGAATGAAAAGGTAATATGCTATTTTCGATGTTTTCTTTGAAGATATGTTTGAAAAATATTCTTTTGAAAACCAAAAAATATATCCAAAACTTTTTTTCTTTTTTATATTACAATATTCTAATAAATATCAATGCATAATACCATTTATATATTCCTTTAGTCTCATTTGAGGTAAGTTAATATTGATTGATTTGAACAATTCAATTAACGATAAGCCTTCCTTACTTCAGAAATATTTCAGAGTTCAAAATAATGTTTAGCCTTTTAATAAGGTTGAGAGTGGTAGCTGAAGTCTTTACTGTAAAAGCACATTGGATATTTTTCTGCATATTTGACATCTGGTTCTATACATCATGTGATTTCCTGTATCACTTGTCTCACATTCGTGGCATTTTAGTTTGTAAGAAGGAAGTATCAGCAGCTTTTATGGCAATAAGAAGCTGTGAACGTGTTATGGGTCCATGAGCAAGCAGCTTGAATTGGATCTTGTTTTGTGCAATGATACAGTTGCTTTTCAGTGAGCTGATAGTCAAGTCATGTCTCAGGTTAAGTAGTCATGACATTATATCCAGATGAATTTATTACTCTTTCTATTAGGTTTTTCTGTGAGCAATCACAATAGTGACAAGGCTGCCATGTTAACATTTTTAAACAGCTAGTGGGGTTGATTTGCCTACAGGTTCCCAGGGGACAGTGGGTGTTCCAATCATTCTACAAAAAGAACTGACAGGTTGTGCTCTCTTGAGTGACTATGCCACTTTCTTTATGCCTCTAGATTCTTCCATTTCAGCAGAAAACTTAATATTTGATCAGAAACATTAGTATAGACTTGTAATGTAATATTAAAGTGATTTAACTTTAACTTTGCAGCTCTTAATTACTGATCTTGCCATGTATAAGCACAAGTTCATGTGCCATAGAGAACTTAGCCTGATTTTCACTACATTCTCTACCTTTAGGGTAGAAAGAATTGATTTATTTCTTAATCTAACTAGAAGGTTTAGGATGATATTTAGCATTTACCCAGAGACTTCTGTTAATAAGACAACACTAATAACTCACCCTTTTCTTGAAAATACTAACATACTAAAATACTAATATCCCGACTATGAGGGATGAGGGAAAAGCTGTGGATATTGTCTACCTGGATTTTCAAAAAGCATTTGACACAGTTCCCCATAGAATTCTCATAGAAAAACTGGCTGCCCGTGGCTCAGATGAGCGAACGGTCTGCTGGATCAAGCACTGGCTGGAAGGACGGTCCCAGAGAGTGGTGGTCAATGGAGCTAAATCCAGCTGGCAGCTGGTCACAAGTGGTGTTCCTCAGGGCTCGGTGTTGGGACCATTTCTGTTTAACATCTTTATTGATGATCTTGATAAGGACATAGAGTGTATCATCAGTAAGTTCGCAGATGACACCAAGTTAAGCGGGAGTGTCGATCTGCATGAGGATAGGGAAACTCTACAGAGAGACTTGGATAGATTGGATCGGTGGGCCAACGTTAACGGGATGAGGTTCAACAAGACCAAGTGCCAGGTCCTGCACTTGGGCCACAACAACCCCTGCATCACTACAGGCTTGGGGAGGTGTGGCTGGAGAGCTGTCTGGAAGAAAAGGATCTGGGGGTTTTAATTGACGAGCAACTGAACATGAGCCAGCAGTGTGCCCAGGTGGCCAAGAAAGCCAATGGCATCCTGGCTTGTATTAGAAATAGTGTGACCAGCAGAAGTAGGGAGGTGATAGTCCCCTGTACTCTGCACTGGTGAGGCCACACCTGGAGTATTGTGTCCAGTTTTGGGCACCTCAATACGAGAGAGACATCGAGGTGCTGGAGCGAGTGCAGAGGAGGGCAACGAAGCTGGTGAAGGGCCTGGAGAATAAATCCTACGAGGAGCGATTGAAGGAACTGGGACTGTTTAGTTTGAGGAAGAGAAGGCTGAGGGGAGACTCTACAACTACCTGAAAGGACATTGTAGAGAGGTTGGTGCTGGTCTCTTCTCACAGGTAATTAGCGATAGAACAAGAGGGAATGGCTTTAAACTGCAACAGGGGAGGTTTAGACTGGACATTAGGAAAAAATTTTTCACAGAAAGAGTGGTCAGACAGTGGAATAGGCTGCCCAGGGAGGTGGTGGAGTCACCATCCCTGGATGTGTTTAATGGTTGTTTAGATGAGCTGTTGGGGGATATGGTGTAGGGGAGAACTTTGTAGAGTAGGGCTGATGGTTGGACTCGATGATCCCAAGGGTCTTTTCCAGCCTGAATGATTCTGTGATTCTGTGAATTTGCAAACACACTAATCATCAACTCCAATTACATTGTAGCAGTTTAACTTAAAGCAGTTGAAGATATTACAGATGCATAGACTATTGGATTTAAATCTGTTTATATTTTAAGTATTAAGCACATTTCCATGGGGTATTCCCCCAATGATAAGTATGAAATATCTTTCAAAATGCAGTAGTGTAGACTTACTGAAGTCAGTAAGCATTCTGTGCCAACTGTAGCGGCTTCATGGTTTTGCCTTTTGTGGAAGGACTCAAACACTTGAGTCTTGCAGGATATTCAGAAACAAAACCTGGACACCTTTAGTTAAATATACATATACATATATATATATAAAAAAATCTCAAGACTTTCATACTTGCTGCAAAATGCACCCTCTCTGTGGAGCTGAACTGCTTAGCATATTACTTGCCTCCAAACCCATGTATGATACAGAAAACAGATAATTTCCCCAAGTACCAGCTCTGAAGGGCCTAATCTGTTCTGTGTTCTGAGTGTACATCTAACCCACAGTGACAGAGCCAGCCTCCTAACAAAAAAATGCCTAACACTGCATTTTTTTCCCTCTGGGAGCCAGTCTCTGGGTGACTGTCAAGTTCTGTACTACTGGTCTTCAGGTTCAAACGTGGTTGGGAGTCTTCTGCTTTTCTGAAACTAGTAGGAAGTAAAACTCAGGACTAATTTATACAAAGCAACAGCTGTGGAATTCAAATGCTGTCTTGAGATAATTTAAATTTTAAAAAATGTTTTCTCCTTCTGATCCTGTGTGAAACCAAACTGCCTGTCAGTAACACCTTCTTAAACAAAGATTATAACATACCAAGCATTTTTGCATGAAAGTGTTGATATTAATTATAATTCCATAACAGGAATGTGCTGTTGATTGTAATAGGATGTAATCATATGTTTAGAGAATTTTCAAGCCTACCTAAATACACATCAGCTGCAGTCCTTCAGCAGCAGTTAGGCTGGTTCTTGGTCAAAGACTTGTGTGCAGCAGATGGTGGGAGTGCGGTGCTCGTACAGCCCCACTGCTCCCAGTGATGGAGCAGTGCATCCAGGGATGCCTTAGGATCAGTACACAGCACTGCTCCCTGTCACATGGAGGAACTAACTGTAGGTGCCCCATTTTTTATGTTGACTAGTCTGTGCACTTATCTTAAGAGGGCGATTTTGTAACACTAGTTTCTATACACATTTTGTAACAAAATACGCCCTCTAAAATGGTATATTTAACATATACATCAGATTTGTTTGCATTCTTAACCACAGTGTAAAGTTTCATTTAAATTAAAAAGAAGAGGTCACACTGAAAAAGCTGTTTACATTCAGAGTCTTTCTAAATTTTTTGTCATTATACTCTTTCCCTTGTGATGTACTTATGACATACCGTGAGGTGAAGACATATATTTAGAAAATGTGAACTTTCAAAGTTGTAGAGGCCTTACAGATTTCCAGTCACTTAAATAGTTGAAAAGTATCATTTAAATCACAGAAAGATAAAGCTTGGCTATAGACTATGAAATCAAGCAGATAAAAGCAGTTAGCCTTATTAAGCCTCATTTTCATATATCACATAGCATGAAAGGCAACATTTTTTCATTTTTGTATAGTCTCACATTCATTCCAGGGTTACGGGCAAGATTGTAGCAAATTTTGAAAAGTTTGTGATGGATTTATTACATTTAATGAGCATGTAATATATGGCTCCTCAGCCTTGGCTGACATTTTGAAATTAGACTTCCAGCAGTGAAATCTTGTCAGGGATGGGTTTTAGATTACTCAAGCTTTCATGATTAGAGCTTTTCGTACATAATGTCAAGTACAATCGTCTGTTAAATGCTAAATGAGCATACCATTGTTAATGTAGTAGCAGCACAAAGAATAGACTCTAGAGAGTTTGATTTTTTGCTGACTTGGAACTTAATTATGAACTTTATACATAGTTCTATTCTTGAATGTTTGTGGAGACAGAGGAGAAATATCTCTAGAGTTTTAAAAAGTGTATTTTAAACTGCTTACAGTGTATATATTAGAACAAGTTATTTGAGTTATCAAGAAAATAAAATATCATTTATATCTTAATTTCTGCCAGATTATTTGACATCATGTATACATGTGCCTTCTATATGGAGATACATATTTGTACATAAGTGAACTATAACTACTACACTCTTTTTAAAAATATGGCTTTTTAATACTTCTGTCTTGCACAGCAACATTAAAGTTGAGAATTTATAATTATGACCAACCTGAAAAACAACTATATATTTTAGCGCAACAGACATACACAGACAAATGAAATGACGTGTATAATATGTTTTCTCATGTTATGCACATTAATTTGGGCTGAATTAAGTCAATGGCTGTCTAAAATCCCAGTTGGATCTTTTACGTGGATAAAGCAGTGTTTGAGCCAGCTATGTTATCTCAGGTCCAGATCCACAGTAAGAATTTAGGTGTTAACTCAGTAATGTGGAAGTTTTTCGTCAGAAAAGCCATAAAAAGTAATGCCATCTGTGCCCTTATATAAGATAGCTAGACTCCACTGTTCAAAGTGTAGAAAAAGTTAAGATACTTGTAAAAAGGTGTGCACGGTTATCAGTGTGCTGAGTCAGTAATGCCTACACTAAAAATGAGAAATCGTTGAGGAAAGGTTTACAGCTCACTGTTGTAATCTTAGCACTTCTACCTGCTTGAAAATCATAATCACCAAGTTCAGGTCAGTCCTCCCCCATTTTTAAATGGTGTCTAGGAGTTAAAGTACTTAGGTGGGATGTGTAGAATGGATTCATGTCCTTCCTCCTCTCAATTAGGAGCAAAAAACACATGTTCATGTGCCAAGGAGTGACCAAACAGCTTTATGTAAAATACTTAAATATGAGTTGGAACAGAGGCTAGAGACCAGGTCTCATGGGTAAGTTTCCTATTAACAAGTTTATCCTTCCCTTCCTTCTCACTATCAAGCTAAAAACTTCTTTTTGTCTCACTGGATAATTATCATTGTCAACAGAGGAAAAGTTTCTATAGAAGGAGGAAGAGAGGAAAATTCTCTGTCAATTCTGGCAGTTATTCATATACTGGTATCTTTTCACTGGGTTAACAACTTTTCTTTAGCATTGCTAGGATGTTGGGCAAGCACAGTGTACAATCTATAAGGCTTATTCCAAAATGTTAGGAAGACAAACTTCAAATTTATGAAGTCTCCCATTCAAATTCTGGCCAACATCAGAACTTACAGGGATTTGTACATTGCTTCTGGCAGAAATCAGTGTGCCTTAAGAACCATCCTGGTAGAAAATAAATGCCTTCTAAATTAGGCAGCAGCAATACAGGGACTGTGAAGCTCTGCATTTTGGCACCTGAAGTGATAGGGACCTAAGTACCTTTATAAATATGAGTTTAGTTTGCCTGCGTTGTGTCAACTATTCATATGATACCTATAAGCTTTGTCATATAGATATTAAAATTAGACCTATCTAAAATAATTGTATGTACTCTTTCTTGGATACACTAAACAAATCAAAAGTCAGATCTAGGTAATTTGTTTATATGACTGCCGTACTCATAGCATATGTGAACAGGAAGAGCAAGGCTGGATGTGTAGACAAACTGATACAGTTTTTTAAATTTTACTGCAAAACAGAATCCTCCCACCATTTAGGAAAGAAAGAAAGAAAGAAACAAGCAAGCCTTTAGAACTGTGTTAGTTTTAAGCTGGTTACTATTTTCTCACAAGGTTGCAAACTGTTTTTTTCTGTCCCTGGCTCTCATCTTGCCTTGCCATCACTGTGAGCAAGGTTTGAGTTCCAATCAGACAAAACATGATTTTTCAATTAAAACGTTGGTCTTTGTTGTAACTGTTACAGCTCCACCATCCCAGCACCAATTAATTGTTTTGTTTCTTTTTTAATTGTTTAAGTCCTCACTACATCAGAAACTAAGGGATGGTTTAAGTATTTTGCTACTGGTTAATGCTTCTTATTTAGAAAGCAAATATCCTCAGAATTTATATGTCAATGGGAGACCATTATCCTGTGACAACATTTTAATCCACGGAAATCTTCTCTTAATTACCTTGAATCTTAATGTGTGTTTGATTTTACCAACTATTACCAACCAATAAAAATATTTTTTATCTGTTCTGTTTTCTGCGCCATTTGGTGACAAAGTGTTTTCAGCAATATGAGTTTTCAACTTTTGCATATGATCACTGTCCTTTAAAATGTAGCAATTTTTAGTGCCCCATGAGGCAAGGCCACAAGGCACTGAGCCAAGTAGATTATTGGAATAAGCAGGCCAACTTCCACTGATTTTGCCAGCATCGGGCCAGGTTATACTAGTGTCAGATTTGGTTTATCTCATTTCATCTGACAAAAAACATCCCATCAGTCTACATACTTTGCTTCTCATTTAACGATTTTAAGTTAGTAACTGACTGTGGCAGCTCATGCTTTTTTTCCTGAATGTCTTCTAATGTCAAGTTGCAGAGATAAAATGGCCAGAAGGCTATTTCAAGTAGCCCTGGGAGGATCATTTCAATATGATCTCAGCCCAGTGTAGTAATACTGCGGTAATATAAAACCAATCTCAAAGCCAACAACTGGACTGGCCAAGACTATAGCAATAAAAAAGGAGACATCATTATGCATTTCTCCCTCCCCTCCGTCCAGTAATGACCAAGGGCTCCAGGTGGGAGCCTTTGCAGCCCTGTTTGGAATACACCAGTTCCCAGGATATTTCAACAGCCATGTGTAGACTAGCACCAAATTTATTGAAGGTTTTTTTGTGTGTGTGCATCTGTTGCATATCACTTGCTGAATTATGCTCTATACACTGTCACCACACACGAAGACCTACCCTGGAACATCTGAGATTTACTAAACTAGATGCATAATAAAGCAAAGGCCACTAAATAGTCACAGGAGTCTAGTGACCAGGGGAATTAAAACAGAGTGCTAGAGTTTCACCTTGTGTGAAATAAGCTAACTCCATTGACTTCAAGACAGATATATAGGCTGAGGCCAGGCTGGTCTGTGCTTCTTAAAGCAAGACAGAATCCTGAAGAAGAAAGAAAACACATACCATTTTCCACCTTCCTGAAAGAGTCTGGGGAAACATTTGCAAAGCCTGTAATTATGTAAGGGTGCAGAGGGCATGGGTTGTCAGGGTACTGTGTTGGCCATCAGATTATACCATGGTTCATGTTTTGAAAATATAGTGACAAGCAGAAAAATGGAAATGCGCAGGTACAACCAACATGCAACTCATTAATGTGTCAGAGCATTTTTGTCACCTTATTTTGAGTTTGAATTTTGAAAAAATGACAGTGTGTTTTAGGGTGATCAGTGACTTTATGGTGCCTCTTAGTACGGATGGAAACTGCAGAGTTAAAGCCTTAGAAAAAACAATTAACCTATTTGGAAAATGTAATTTAAAATCTTTAAAAATCAAAAAAGATACTAAAGGCCGTGATAATTTCACGTTCTGAACAGAAGGTCTTCAGAGTGTCAACATGGGCTGTCGTGGATCAGAATTCATCCGTTATTGGAAATTTGTATTAGCAGGAAGTTAAACAGAAACAAACAATGAATTCCAGCTCATTTCATCTCCCTTTTTTTCTCTGCATTCTCAGATATCTGAGAGAAACTGCCTTTCCTACCTCCTTTGGAGAGAGCTAACAAGTTCCTTGCCAAGGCGAGCCAGCGAGGCTCAGGTAGCATCTCAGTTAGTCTCCGAAGAGTCACACCAGAATAAAACAGTCACTCTCTTGCAAGAGCAATTAACAAGAAAAGTTGTATTAAAATTTTGGTTTAAATCATTAAGGTTGTGAGAGAGAAGTAAAACTAGAAAACCATCGTGTAGGAAGCACAGTATTGTATCTCCTGGCTTATATTCCTAGTTCTATTTCAAGTTTCCCTGCACTCTAACTTGATCAGTAAAAATATCAATCATGATGTTCTCTGAGGTTTCCAATATTTCTTTCAGGTATAAAAATAATGAATATTAAAACATTCTGACATTTAAAGGGGGAAGGGGGGGAACTCTGAAAGGATCTCTTTCTCAAAATCAAAATTACTCAGTTACTGCCTGAATATTTTCCATAAATGTCAAGTTTATTCTCAAATTATCTTGAAAACAAGTCTGAGCAAAAACTACTGAAATTGTAGGAAGAATATTGCTTTTACTGCAAATCTTCCCAGCCATTTTTGACTAAATCAGATCAATGGCACCATGTTCCTTTCAGGACAGTCTCCAGAATCCTCTAAATATCTTTAAAGCTTTCTTTAGTCTCCAGCAATTAATTGAGATTACACTTATGCATTTATTTGCATTCATCCCTTCCAACATATAGGCTAACACAATAATGGACAGAAGTTATGAATTTTTACCCAATTAACTGAGAAAAATAGAAGGTCTAAACATAGCAATGTCAGAACCAGATACCATAATATTTCAGACTGGACTTGTGCAATGACAGTTTTCACTATACAATTCCATCCAGGCAGAAAGGCTTCTCTGCTTAGTTCAACATTACAATGGCAGGAGATACCTTCCTCTTCCATCCCATCCAAAAACAATTAGAAGATGACACAACTAACATGACTTTAGTACATCACTAGCTTCTCTTGCTCTGCTTTTTTCCTGACTTCATCCTTTGTCAAATCAGGCAGGGGAAACTCATTTAGTGACCTGTCCTGATGGGTATAGACACACCATACATAGATTTGTGAAAATACCTGTTTGGGGATTGGTTTACAGATTTATTGGTAGTATATATCCTACTACCCTGTTGTAATTAGGTAGATTTTCAAGCTGCATCCCAGACTTTTCAGTCTTCCCCATAGAGAAAAAACCTAGATGTGAAATATTCACTGAAGACACATAGCTGCCAACTGTGAGGGCACAACCCTGGCAAAGGAGGAGCAGTATTTCTGAGACAACCTGCCCGATGGAGTTTCCAGGGAAGAGGGAACCTTCTCAAACCCAAATGCAACCAGAGTGCCTATTCTGGACCACTAGCTTTTTAAAGCTAATGGCTAAGCCTGCTAGTAATTGAAGTTTTGAAACTCTGCCCTGTTACACCTGAACCATTAGCAGTGTCTTGGTTTAAGGGAAGAATGCATATCAAGCTACTGGTAGTCTATCAGCTATGCTTGATTACACTCCATCAACTGCTGGCAATTTTTTTTACAGCTGTAGTCTCTCTCTCAATTTTCTCTTTGATCAGCTGTCAAAGAAAACTTGTAAAAGAAGAGAGTTCCCAAGCATGTGAGTCTTGCAGAGGAATCTCTCTCTAACAAACCTCTCTGAACTAACACTGGACACTGACCATTTATTAAAACACTAACAGATTCTTCTTTAAATCAAAATTATCTTATTTATACATTATATAGCTTAGTGATGAGATCCTGCTATCAGCTTGTCTGTGTTTGTTTCATACACCAAAGTTATCCTTTCCAAAGTAGAGGATGACAATTGATCTTTACATGCTCACAGACTAATGACAGCCACCCAGAGAGAAGCATGTGCTAATATTGAGAATATTGAGGTCTCTCTCATGCCTACAAATCTCTGCTTATAACAGTCTTTGCCCTTACCTTGACAATATTGTACAAGCTTTTCCATTTCAAGATTCAGACTTTCAGTTTTCTCTCTGCTTGTTCACATATGCTGTAGAAGTAATATCCCTTGTATTTTGTCATTACAAAAAAATCACATCATTCACATAAGTAACATACAAGTTAAAACTGGTAGACTCAATACTTAAAATACAGTCTTTTGGAAATTATGACATTAAAAGATTTCCCAAGCTGGCCTTTCTGTCAGGTTTCATCTGTTGAGGGAAAAGTAAGCCTCATAGCTCATCATTTATACAGACTGAGTTGCAAATATGGGTTTTCTTTTTTGGGGGACAGCAATATTCCTGTTCCATACACTTGCAAAAGACATAATCAGTTAATATTTTAATGACTTGATGATAGCTGCCTCTGAAGTTTTACCACGTTAAGTACTTTTTCTTAGAGTCATTGGTTGAATGGTAGGAGTAACTGAAGGGCCTTACCAAAGCCAAAATTTAACAGACGCGATCAGTATCTTTTTTGTACCAGTCACTCTGAACACTACTTGCTCACCTTTACTAGAAAGTAAAAGGAGAGTCTGCTGTCTGTCCACATTTGATTGGCTAAGTTGCTATCTACAGAACATGATATGATGTATTAAATTTTTTCACTTCTCATTTGCCCATTTATCTTACAGAATATGAGTTACATCATTTCCTAAAGAGCTCATTACAAAACGTTGTGTAGACTCTGTTGTATAAAAAAGACTATTCTGATCAGTAAGGAAAGTGAATTTTTTGAACTTTTTTAAAGAAATGTTGCATTTTTAAGACCAAAAAGCTCTTTATGCATTTTATTATAATTCTATATAACTAAGGACTCCTACAAGGAGTTCTTTCGAAAAAAAAAAAAAAAAATCTGTTTCTTGCATTTGTGTAGATTTATCAATTAACCTGCACAAATAGAGTGAGAAGCAACTTAACCTCAGAACAGTATAATTAATTGATTAAACAAAAGTCCATTTATATCTGTGCAGTTTTCTTATATCTTATGCAAGTTTTCTAGCTCTGAGGCAAGGTCATGGCACCATTATGCTTTCTTCCTATTTTTGATCAATGTCAGCACATCACACAACATTTAAGTCACAAGGCAAGCCACTACTTAAGAAACAACCAAAAGCAGATGAATAGAAGCTGCCTAAATTCCTACCTCAGTAGCAATGTAATCATCATAATTGAAAGAAGTCTAACATGGCATAATGACAGCAGTATTCACTGAGAATGGGGGAGAGAGACTCAAGAGTTTCAACTGAAAGTGGGGAAGAGGATGTAAAGTAAAATGGGTGGACTATTAAATCAGAAAGAGTCCCAACACAGTGACCAGCTGACTTGGCACCCAGTGCGATGATGTGTTATCCATCATTCCTGAAACCTGGTTTCTGAAGCGAATACAATAACACACATAGAACAAATAGCAGCTAGCAGCAGAATATGCAAGCCTTAGGCTTTTTGGACAGAATATTAGAGTGACTGGGTATTTCCCTTCTTTAATGATTATAGGACTGGATTGCCTATGGTCATATCTCCTGCATGGTAAAAGATGAGTTCTCTGTATAGGACACAAATCACAAATCCATCTTTCCAGAATGAAGCTTTAGATAAATATCCAAATACACCCTTTCTTTGCTATCTCCCTCACTGATTAAGGATCTGAGATTTCCTTGATGCATATTAAAGTTGATTTTGTATGACAGATGAGTACGCCTGGGGCAAATGAAGCTAAAAAGATAATACAGGAGAACAGGAGAGTGGCAATACTGAAGAATCTATGCAGTGGAGATTGATAGCTGTAACAGAAATAAAGGAAAGAATACCACAATAAAAGTTAAATAAACCCTAGAAAGATTAAAGGAAAAGTAATTAAAAATATAGAAAGTGCATAAAATTCAATTAAAAAGTTAATGTTGATGTAAAAAGCACATAGAATTATATTAGTGCATTAAACCATTATTAAAACCCTGAGAACATATGGATATCAAAAGTGCCCAAAGCTAGACATAAATTTTTATTGTCTTCAAAGCAAGCCTATATTTTTCTATATGCAGTGGAGAATAGAGAATATAAAATCCTAGACATGAGATAGAAATATCAGGTGAAATAGCGGTGGAACTGTATTTGCATAAAAGAACCAATAATAGTAATAGCCAAGAGATTTGATTACTGTACCTTTTAGTGTTGAATAAGCCATCTTGCACTTTATTTTCAATAAATGGGATATGTTTTCAATTACTGTACTTGAAACTTTTGCATTAATAGAATATAATGTAATTTGAAATGTGAAGTTGCTAGACCAGCAACTGAGTTCAAGCAAAACTAACTAATGTAGAAGAGGAAGAAATGATGTTCCTGTTTTTCTTGTGTAACGGCCATCTGACACAATTGTGTCATCTTCCACCAATATGCAGAAACAAGTTTGTAGCAAACCCAAAAGTAACACCCACACACATACAAACACCCTCCAGAAAGAAGCAGATTTACATGTGTAGTTCAGGAGGGCACATCAGATTTTCCAAAGTCAACACCAAACTATTAAAGGTGCTTAGACATCTAGAGCGATATAAGTGAAAAGTTTGGCCTATAGATGCAGACTGATCTCATCTCTACTTTGACTTGCTTTCTCTCTTGCTTTTTTGTGAGTTGTTACTTATACTGGTCATCCATTTCAAATATAGGGAACAACTTTCAAACAAGGAGTGTACTGCAGAATTTAAGATGGTTTTACATGCAACTGCTTAAATAAAGGCTTTTAGTAATACTTCTTCATTTTTTTGTTTGACATTGTCTTATCCATCACATTGCATCTGGAATGACTTCATTAGTCCTGAATCATTACCTGTAGAAACAATGTCTATTTTTGAATATTGATGCTCTTGTAATTACCCATGGAATGTGTTACATTACCAAAAGCTTCTTCCTATTAGATGACCTATTTTTTTCCTGCTTTCATATAAGCTTTTTTGCTCTGTCTACAGTGAATAAAGAGAATAATTGATACCTGATATTTTAATAGGAAAGGTCAAAGCACTTTTGCATATTATCCCAGTTTAATTGCTTCCGTAGTAGTACCTTAATACATTTGGTATAATATCAGCAGTTATGAAGAGTAATAAACTGCAAGAATTCAGACTGTGAGGTTTGCTATGTTCGCAACCCCTATTTAATTCTGTAGTAATCTCACACAACTGTGCAGGGGTGAAAAAAAAGGTCTTGTTAAACTATGGGGATCTGCCAAATACATTGTGGACGTCCAAAACATTTTAGTTGAAAGTACTGCACTGTGAATAATTTGACACAGAGTTATTTGGAAGCCTTAAATGAAAGGCTTGACTCTTTACTGTCAAAGACTTCATGTAACCATTTACTCCTGTGCAAAGAGGGTCTAAGTGCCACAAACCCAAAACAACAGTATTTACTCCCGCTTTGCACTCATATTAAGCAAGTGTAAAAAAAATATATACATACAAAGACACTTAGTGCTTATTCATCAACTGAATGGATAAGTACTAAGGCATCCAAAGGCTGGATAAGTTTGAACAGTAGAAAATATGAAAAGATATGAAAAGATTTCAGCTTTAGTTGAAACATGCACAGGTAACACAAAGTCATGGTAAGGGCAGAAGTAGAAATGTTAGTATTGCTAAATCTGTAAAACTGAAAAAAAGAATATGAGTCTGTATAAAACTATATAAAAAATATGAGTCTATACTATAAAAACTATTTGTTAAATTATGTAAATGTACTATATAGATAAATTATTTCATGACAGCTTGTCTGTGAAAGAGGGCAAAGCAAGCTGTCTGTTTTTATAATATTTTCCATTAAGATATTAGTGATAATTAAGAAATGCATTTAGTTTGGTCTTTGTCTTAAAATTCTATATAATCCTCAGACTCAATCAAAGGTATGTGTGGTTCTCATAATTCAATGTCTGGGAGTTTCACATCCACCACTGTATTTGTCCTGACAGTGCTTCTGGAGGGAAGTATTAGTTTTCCCACTTCACAAATGCAGAGGGCAAGAGGGACCACCAGTAATATTTCATATAATAGGTACCCAGGCATGTTTGAGCAAAAAGAAATTACAGAAACCTTTCTGCAGTTTTTGACTTCTACATTAAGCTTTGAGGCAGTAAGGGAAGCATTAATCAGAACATTTTGAGAGAGAGAAAATAAGATCCGTGTTTTGTTACAAGATTTCAGAAACTCCATGTCTCTGTCTATACATCTATAATTAATTAAATGGGCCAGGAAATGTTCTCTGGCCCTGAGGACAATCAATACAAACTCTTGCCTTCCAGAAGAGGCAGGCTGTATCCATCCTGCTTGTTGGCCTGTGCTGTTCTGAGGAGCGTGATGGGTATTGCACAGGGGAAGTGTTTGGCAAAGATCATGGCAGGGATCATACTAGTAGTTCAGCAGTATGGATAATCACTTGCCAGGTGCTTGGACCCATAGCTTGGTCCTGATTAATTTGCTGGTATAGATATAGCCTGCATTTTGCAAATATTGACTTTCTTTTGGTGTAATATGGTGTGATGAGGTCTATAAATTGTAACGAAGTTGATCTATCTGGCAAAGTCACTGCTACAGGAACTTTCATATGTTCTTCTTAGGAAAAAAAAAAAAAAAAAACAAACAAAACAAACAAAGGAAAAAACCCAAACAACAACAAAACAACAAACCCAAAAACTAAGTCTAAAATAACAACACTAAAAACACTACATATCACTTGACAAAGAGTTTTCTAGAATCTGGTAAGCTGTATTTTTCTATTTGCTTACTTTCATCATCTTATTCTCCTAGTGTCTGAACTCACTTAATCAGAGCAAGCCACCACACAGGTTATTGTTCTTGGTGCACTTGACTTTGCTTGTATCCTGGTGTCACTCAAACTTTGGAAGAGATCTCTGTCTGAAGTAAAATATGGATTAGATAGTGCTCTCTTCAAAATTTGACGATCAGTTGTGTGCAAATCAATTCAGTCCTTCCAATACAATAGTAAGTTTGTTTGATGCCGACTTCACTGATACCTCCCTCTTTGGCAGAGTTAGACAGGTTTCTGGCAAGTCTAGTCCATTAGTTATTCATTTCTAATTTGTTGAAATTAACTGTCAGATGCTGGGATTGTTTCCAGGACAAGGTCAATGTAGATCTCAAAATCTTTCTTTAAAGCCTTTTCTTCTTTTGTTGGTAGCTGTTTAATTTAAGCAGTGGATAGTGGCCGCTGCCATGAGTGTTTTTGTCTTTGCATTCGGTGCTGAAAAAAATTAATAAAAATCTTGAAGTACAATGTATAGTGTCATGCAAGAATTTTATACTCAAGAATTCCACCAAGTGTTTATGGCTTTTTCAATGTTAAAATGCAAGAGGAAAAAAACCTGACTGCTAATGTCTCCTTTTCCACTTAAGATTATCAGTCAAGTTCTGTGAAGGCTTTTCATATGGCCATAACTGTTGCCTGATTTTCTCCCAAATGTTTGGTGTTTGTCTGTGTCATGCTGACCACAAGAAGCTGTGCCCAACATTGCTGTTGTTATAGAATGACTCTGTAAAAAAACATAAAGAGTCTTAGAGTGGTTCTTTTATTTTGTATTTTCCTGTGAATTTTTAGAGTCATGTGTGTGACTCTAAAAATGTAAGAATTAAGAATAGTCTGTAAAAATTTCTCCATTTGTCATAGCCAGGTATCATCTTAAATTAGAAACACTCTGAATAGTAGAGGTTCATTTTAAAGCAACTGAATTTCCTGTTTATTCATGTCACACTTATGAATTTCCCAATTCATATTCTCACTCAGAGAGATATCAGCTTGTTGGACCTCAAATCTGCATTTATTAATCTACCATATTTGTTAACATCTCTGCTGTAAATGTACACATCTTGGTCATATATTTGGATGTTAGAATTCTCAATGAAACTGTCTCTGAGCCACAACCAATGCTGTTTCAGAAGTGTGGAAAGACACTGCCAATTTGACAGTCTGAATGACTATTCTGGAGGTGCTCAGGTGCTGATGATCCATGACCAACATCCATTAGAGGCACAGCTTCCTGACAAGGGCTTTGATGCACGTGTACAATGAAACAGATTCTTTAGCTAGGTGGATTTGCCAGGAACATACACTAACATTTGACTGTGATAATGCTTTGGCCACTGGCACTCTAATTAATGCCCAGTGAGCTACAGACAACACATGTTCTTGACTGCATGTCCTTACAAATGCACAACTTCCCTGATGGGCTTCAGTTAATTATTTCAAAGTTGTGACTTTCTCTTTTCCTCAATATTGCCTGGTAAAATCCCTCTTAACCTGATAACTTGTAAACCATGTTCCTATTTTTTAAGGCTTCATGAGACCTCACTTTTCCTAGTGTGAGTTCTGGGTCTAAATAGAGCTGTGCTGGCAAATTAGTGTCTCTGATGCTATCAGCTATCTTGTCTTTTATTAGTGTCCGCTTTTGCATGTTCTATATTTGCAGAGTCCATCAAGACTGAACTGCAACAGCTAAAAGCTGCTTTTTTTTTTTTTTTTTCCCCCTCTATTGCTCCTGGAATCTTCCAATAAGCTTCACCTTAGCAAATCTAACAGTCTTTCTGCCTAGTCTATTAATATGAAAAGTCCCTTGTATTTTGTTGTATCCGTTTCTTCCATTGTCACTCTGGGATGAGACACATAGGGTCTTCAGCAATGTCACCTGTGGCATACATCAGAATGCTTGCCTGATATTTCCAACTACACTACAAGCCACTGATGCTGCTGAAGTCTCTAGACAGAGCAAGGCCCTCACAATGGCCTTTATCACACAGGCATTTGTAATCTTGGCTTCGTTACTGCAGAGAGCTGAAGCTGAGTTTCCTTCAGAAGTTTCCTTTTTCCCTGTTAATTCACCCCTGCAGCAGTGTTGCAAGGTTTCTTTTTCTTTATTCCTCCTTTAGACAGTATGATTCTTTCCAATCCTTGTGTCACTGTGGGTGACCATGTCAAAGATGCCTAATATTTGAGCTTCAGCTGAAAAATTCTCAAATGGGGATATTCTTTCTGCTTATTTTCCTTACTCTTCTGCAATTTGGAGTCCTCTTCTCTGGACTACTGCACAGACTACTGCCCAACCCACTGCTTCAGCCGTGGATATAAAGACACAGCTCTTTTCTGGTGGACAAACTGACATTTCCCAACACCAGAAATACCAGTCAAAACAAATCTGTTGTCCAGACAAAACAAGCAAAAACTGCTGATCAGGGTGAGCTTTGTCCTCAAACCCATCTGTAACTAGCAGGAAGCTCTAACCCAGGCCCAGCATCAAGGGTCTTATGAGCTTTTCAAACCTAACTTGACCAAACCTCAACACTACAGGGAAAGGGGATGATGATCTTCAAGGTCTTTTTCAACCTAGATGATTCTGTGAAATATCCGTAAGTATTATGGCTTTAGAATTTCCTGAGGCAAATGACTCCCTTGCCAGTACAAAAAGGCACACAGAGAGCAAAGATCTGGCCCATTCAGTTTCAGCTGCACTAGGAAGATTATTTCATTAAAATTTATCACCATGTTTTGGCAGGTATAATTCCATTAATTCTAGCAGCTTTGCCAATGCAACAAAGTAAATGTCTCAAATCCCTCACCTCTGAAAGAAGTGATGTATAAGTATGCTGCTTGTATCAATATCAAACCAGGAACTAGAAAAGTAGGATTAGAACAAGGTGAACCAGTCCAATGGCTAGGATAAAATAAACAAGTGCAAGGCTCACACAGTCCTGTTTAATGGGGTTAAACCACAAGAAGAGTGGGAAGCAGTACAGCAATTAGTATCAGTTGTGCTTTTTTATTGCAGTCATATATAACACTACTCCTTTTTTGTATCAGAATTGTTTTTCTGAAAATGGCTATTTCAGTGACTGAACCATTCCTTTCCTAAAAGCTTCTTATTTTAGCAGTGAAATGAAAAGAAATACATTTTTAAAAGTAGAATTCTAAGAAATGTGTCTAGCACATACAAGAAAGACTGGGCAATGATTCTTGTATCAAATTTGAGTGGAAAACTCAGTATTTCTGTTAACAGAAAATTAATCCTAAATTAATGTCCTGTTCATCAATTTGTTAAACTCCCATTGCTAGCTTTTACTGGCTACAAATAGCTTTTACTGGCTACAAATGTGTAATAAAACTGTAAGAGATATGTATCTCCAGCCAGCAATTTCAAGAATCCTACTTATTTTTTCAAGTCACAAAAAACCCATCAAAAAACATAAGCACATATACAAAGTAATTTTATAACAAGAGCACAGCAACTTTGTCCTTAATAAAGACTCTAGTGATTATGAAGGGACAGAAGAGTGATTTTACTGTTTTTCTTTTTCATTTTAGAAGAAGAGAATTTATATAATTGCCAGGAAGCTGCTATACAACAAAACAGCTGTAAAGAGCCAAATTTCTTGGCCTGACTTCCAGGAGCTATGTTACTAGATTTCGAATCAAGTAATTTAACCCAACTTTGCAGATAGTCACAGATTCAAAATAACCTGGGAGATCCTCCGTAGACTTGCTACTTCGCTTTTGATGACTCCAGGCATCTTGTTGAGGCTGTCTGCTTCAGTCAGGTAGATAACCAGAAAGCAAAATGACGATATCAACAATACATAGAGCTATTTTTATAGTGTCTGAATCAGTCTCTATGACAACATTTTTCAGCCTATTTAGATATTTTTTCACATCTCTCTCTCCACCTTCTTGCATTACTCTGTTGAGTGACAGATATTGATAGAAAGATAAACCATAATGTCCACATACAAACATCTGTGAGTTTGGAAGAGTAGGTGGTTGTTTACTTTATATTTGACCTTTTCCTTTAACAGACATTTCAAAGACATTCCACTAAACTTTCCTTTTCTTTGAGAAAAAGTTGCTAAGAAAAAAAGAAAGATGCATTCAACTTGAAATCCAATTACTCCAAATATGCATAGATATGTAATTTTTCCACTTCGAGTCTGAGTGTTTTGTGAGAGTGGTGTGTGTGTCATCATTACTGTTTTATAGTTGGAGGAAGGCAAGTACAGACAGTAAAAGAATAAGAATTACCCAAGGTCAGCCAGTCAGCTAACAGTTTCACTGACTGTTGTAGCAAATTTACAAATTTTCAGTACCTTATCAAGTGGTTTCTGATACTACACTTTATACCTAATCTCTCCTTATTGGAAGGTTTACATTTCTGGCTCATAATATCCTTGCATCTCTCCTGTTGCTGTATGAAAAATGCCCACAAACAAGCAGGAATTAGGACTACACCCTGAGAACTGTGGAACTGACTGCCCCAAAAGCCCATTAAATTCACCGAGTAAAAGAAACCTGTATGAACGTAGAGGAAATTTGTTTTTATAAAATCCTGTTCAGTTATATTAAATCAAAGTATTTCATGTAAGAACAATAGGTCCGAAACTTATGTTCTGTATTGGAGAGAAAAAAGATAAGGCTGAAAAGTGATGGCTATAATGAAGTGGGGATGATATTCCTGGGCAGTATAGGAGTGAAAGCAGCTGGTGCGGGTTTGGGCTACCTGCACAGGAGACTTTTACTGAGGATCTTGGACCTTTCTGGAAACAGACCAGCAGAGGAGTGCCTGTTCCTCACCACTATATAGATGAAAGGGTTTTTCTTCACACTGGCAGAATTCTTATCCCTCATGATTTGACCTGATTTTTAAAATCATCTGATATAATTTTGCTACTGCCAGCTTTAGAACATAAGAACAGCAGTATCGGATCAGCGAGCGATCTGTCTTATTCACTGTGCTGTCTACATTAACCAGGCATATAGGAACAGGAAAAGAATGATCCTATCTCTGATATGCCTTCCTGGCTCTTGGCAGTCAGAAATTTAAAAATTTTCTGAGCCAGGACTGCGTCCAAAACATCTAGCAGTTAGCCTGTTCTCTCTTTGGCTACCTTCAAATCCTAAAGCAGTGAGTTCCACATTTCAATTTTGTGATGTATCAATGATATAAAAATAATATGTTGAGCATCCTGGTTCTAACACTTAAATTTTTATTTGAATGCAAATCACATTATTTGTATCCTGAGCAGAGTTGTTTGTCTTTACAGTCCCTCACAATAACTGGAAGTAAATTTTAAAAAGCTCCACAGATGAGACTGATTCATGTGTATCCAACACTCAGACAAAATTGCAGATGATCGGCTGCATCCTGTTGGCTGTTATGTTTCATGCAAAAACCAGAGAGCTGTGATACTAGCCAAAGTGTCATCATTTCAGCTTCATCAGAATGTGCTTATATTTTTAAACACCAGCAATTTTCTGACAAATATTATAAACTCTGCAATTTCTTTAATTGAAAATTTAATATTAGATGGTTTGTGAATTAGAATAAGAAACTATAAGAGGAAGTTTTGAAATTTATATGGTGATAGTTTGTTGAGATCAATTGAGTAATTAGAATGAGTGTTTTCACCAAAAAAGCTTAAAAAACCCAAAACATTAGTAATTTCAACCAATGCTTTTGTGCTACATATAGACGGAAAGCTATCTTACAATCGGCCAACTAAATGTAGAATAAAATAGTCAAAAATATTCTTTAAAATTATTTTTAATGGCTAAAAATAGCAAAGTTATTTACAGGGGAGAGAAGGAGAGGGAAAAAAACCACCACAAAATATCTGCCTCATCTGGCTGAAGTTGATTCAACAGTAGTTCTGAAGTAATTAGTAGCAAGCACTTACCATAAAGCCGTCACAGCATTACCACTTTCAAGGGCTGAAAACAATTTATCTTTAGAAACTATGTGCCTAGCGTGGATTGAGAAGGTAATATTAATGAAGGAAAGAACCAGGAAATAGCGGCACACTTAAAGCTGACTAGAGCTAAAATCAATGACAAGAGGCAGTCAGAAACACATGAGTAATTTATTAAGCAATGATAGATTTGAGTAAGTAGCACTGCAAAATCAGTTCTTCTGATATGTGGGGTGAAGATAAATTAGCAGTTTTGTAAACTGAGCAGTTCTGTTTGCCCTTTAACTAATATATAAAACAAGCTTTCAAGAAATGCATTTGCTCTTTTCCTACCTGGCTTTCACTACTGTACTTATCCCCAAAGCTATATTAAATCTTCTGGGGTAAAGACACTACTAGAATTAAACTTCTGTCAAGGCATCACCCTGAGTGATTATGTTATTAGCAATCATGTATATCAGGTGTCCCAGAGTGCTCGGCTCTGTACCAACACTGAGGGAGAGAGCACTGGGGGCTCCTCTGTCATGGAAACTTCAGTTTGAGTCAAGCATAGAGCATATACAGTTCAAGACACCGAACTCAAAGCAATAAAGATGTAGTTTTATTTAAATCCATCCTCTGGTAGAATATATGTTCATTCACACAATGTTCTCATGCACTTCGTTAGGGAATACAAATCACCTTCTTACGAAGCATTAAT
This sequence comes from Strix aluco, assembly GCF_031877795.1. Taxonomy (NCBI): domain Eukaryota; kingdom Metazoa; phylum Chordata; class Aves; order Strigiformes; family Strigidae; genus Strix; species Strix aluco. The sequence goes on along the minus strand of NC_133933.1, from coordinate 100,284,228 downwards.
ATCTTTCCTATGCAAGTGCAAGTGGCCACTGTTCTGTTCTGAGTGGAGCAGAAGATTAAATAGCCCAGATAAATATGGGAATCTCAGGCCATCTTCTCCGATATGAAAAATGCACAGATACAAGAATAAAGTAAATTTTAAACAAGTGTTCATAATGGGAGCTTTGCATACTGCCTGCTTCCTCTTGATGCTGCTTATATGTCCACAGCCCAGAAATGAAGGTATGACCTTCTTCAAACTGATCATGTAGACTCCTGGTTCTCTTCTTCTCCCTGAAATAGCAAACTTTGAGACACTGTAACTCTTTTATTGCTGTAGGCATCTTTAATGGAAGCTCTTCAAATTCCTTGGTGAGCATTATCTAAGAGCATAGCTAAAGCCCACGTGGAGAAAGCTATCATGTTGCTAGGCACCAGTTTTCTCTGTAGTTTATCTTGCTGAAATCTCTGTGCAGTCTCTCCAGTGTTCCTCCACAAAATTTTTCCTTCCTCATTTGGAAACCTTTTTTTTCTCCAACAGGAGGCTAATGTTCTTAAACTCCCTAGGAGTTAAGCAAAGGTGAAAACAGTAGATATGAGGCCTTGCAGAGAGCTTTGGGGTCCTAACAAGACTCCTCATAGTGACTCCCATAGGAAGAATATATTTAGAAGAACCTTGGATATATTGGAAGAAGAACCTTGTGCTTGATGGTATCTGTGAGGAATCGGTGCTATCAAATAGTACTGATGTCCCAGCTCTCCCTCCAGATTGTGTTGACAGGAGTGGATTCACCTGACCTTACATCCCAAGTATGGAATAACTCAGCTAAATCTTTTCGTGGCTTCATGAGAAGAAACAGAAGGAAGTCAAATACAGGCAAGAAAGCCAGCACCAATAAAAAGACTGCTATTCTCCTTAATGAAGAAATCTAGCATGAAGTAATATGATACAGGAGTTTTTACTAGTTATAACTCATCCTGCTGCATCTGATCCCGCTATAAAATCATTTCATTCTTTATTCCTTTAAAGCACACAGGTTGTTACAGTGTTTCTCGTTAATAATCACAACTTCACAAATGTTTATAAACACACTAAAGGAATCATTGTGAAAGATTCCACACTGCTTTGTCATAAATATTACTTTGTCATTACCACAAACCTTTTATCCTACTGGTTTAACATAGCAGAGAAAGAGAACTGTATGAATGTGATACCTCACAGAATTTCCTCCTTACTGGAAGATAGTGCAAAGGTATAAGCAGCATAAGTGACTTCACACTTTATAAAAAAAATCTTGATATTTTGCTTTCTTGTGCAAGCAATGAGTAGAAGCTAATGTCAAAATATTAACTGAATGGAGAAATTTGCTTTTTTACCTATTGTTCTCCCTCCCATTTTTAGTCAATCTTCCATATACATGTGTGTTCACAACCTCTCTGGTTGTGGATACTGTTGCTTTTTTCTTATAGCTTCCATAAATTACCTAATTACCCATCATGGCAGTAACCATGGTATACAATGACCAGAACTGATGGTCAGACAGAGATGCAAAGTACCCTGAGGAACTGATTCCTTTGATTTCCTCAGTGTGCACATGCATCCACTGCTATACAATCTTTCTTCTATGCAGAATCACTGAGATTTCATTAATATCATTAGAAACCCCATAATTACTCAATGTTTTCCCCCTCCTGTATTTAGAGGAACTCTAAATTTATAGCCTAAGTTTTTTTAGCTATGTTTTGCATAAAAGAGCCCTCTGTTAGGAATTTCTTTCTTCCAGCTGAAATTTCATCCTGTAGATGGGTCAGTTTCATCGCCATTACACGGATCTCTACATGAAGTGAAGAGAAAGATGGATGGCCTCTGAAACAACTCATGGTTAATGCATTAAAGGCATTACAAATTAATATCATGACCATAAGAGGAATTAATGTGATTCATGATGCTGTTGTATAATAAGTTTGCATCAGCTGTGTTGTACATGAACTAGGGCACTGTCAGTTGCCCGAATTGGAGATTCTGCTCTTCACCCCTCACTCTGTGCTCACTTTCAGGTACACAGGTTGACATGTTCTGATACAGAGACGTAAAGCAATCTCCTCTGTCTTCTAGCTGCTGAAAAAATTGCTTTGCAATGCATAAGCTGTCTAAGCCTCTCTCTGCCTCCACTTGCTTTTCTAGTGTGACAATGTGTGCTCTGATTCTAAGGCTACAGGGAAAGAGTACATATTTCTGAAAAAAAAAAAACAGGCTTTCAATTAAATGAAACAGTAAAAACTGTTAAACCACATGCATACACATATGTATCACATTAACAACTTTCAGATGCATTTACATTAATTTTTTTTAAAGTGCCTGTCTGTGTATGTATGTCTGTATGGTATATGAACAGTACTTGATTCAAAAGCTGCTGGTCTCCTCTCTTCATAGGCATACAAGGACACACACACACACACACACTCCGCTCGGGTTCAGTGTTAGGTTTCTTTACTGGGTCTGGCTGGAATGGAGTTCATTTTCTTCACAGGACCCTGTATGGTGATGTGGTTTGTATTTCTGACTAAAACAGTGTTGTTAACACACTGATGTTTTAGCCATTGCTGAGCAGTGCTTACATAGCATCAAGACCTTCTCCATTTCTCACTGCCCTGCCAGCAAGTAGACTTGGAGTGGGCAAGAAATTGGGAAGGGACACAGTTGGGACAGCTGACCCCAACTGACCAAAGGGATATCCCATACCATATGACAACGTGCTCAGCAATACAACTGGTGGTGGTCTTTCAAAGGTAGCTGTTGCTTGGAGACTGGCTGGGCAACAGTCTGCTGGTGGGAGGTGGTGAGTGATTGCCTTTGCATCACTTGGTCCACACTTTTTTTCCTTCACTTATTAAACTGTCTATCTCGACCCACAAATTTTTCTCACTTTTTCTCTTCCAATTCTCTCCCCCATCTTGCTGGGGGGGGAGTGAGCAAGTGACTGGGTGGGTGCTTAGCTGCTGGCCGAGGTCAGCCCACCACATTTGCTCAAAACCACCACATGCTTTATTGGATAAGAGAACAAAGCCAAAGTGTTCTACACGCCGCTGTAGGTGGGCATGACCCCAAGCATTGGCATGAAGTCATCCATACTGTGGAAGCATTGGCATGCCTCCTGGCACAATTTTGTCCCACACTAACTAGCATTATCCCAGTCAATGCCCTGAGTTTGGGATAGTTGGAACTGGCAAGGGACCAGTGACAGCAGGCTGTTTGGATGTTGCCACCTTATTTTGGAGTACAATGAAATTTACTAATATAGACATTTGTTGTATCATTCCATCTGGCCGCAGGATGAGTGAATGCTTTCTAAACCATTTTGTTTGCAAGTACAAAGAGATGTAGCCATACTGTATCTTTAAAAAAATCTACTTTATCAGTTATTTTTGAAAAAAACCTGAAGTTATATGGTATAAGAAGATTTTGGATGACCACTGTAATGTAGATACTATCTCCCTTTCCTGGATTATTTCTATTTTGGTCTTAAACTACTTCTCTCAAAAGGGACTACTTCTCACTGTCTGCATACTGCTAATCCTAAAAGACACTGTCCTTTGAAGAAAACTGGACATGCTTGAAACTGAGGGTGCTCTTAGGGGCAAAATCATCCTTTTTCTGTTACCATTATTCTTATATAAAGACTTTTAAGACCCATGTATACAACTGTGATTAAAAAATAAATATAAAAAGAATAGGCGTAGGTGACATGTGGCAGTGTTGTAGTAGCATTGCAAAACTATTGCTTCAATGGTTCCAGTCAATTGTGTAAAGGGATGGAACTCTTACAGTTATGCAGAGAACAAATATTTGCTGACACCAATATCCCAGACAAGATGGACTGTTTTCATATGGCAGGATTATAATCATTATAGTCAGACTAAATGAAAGGCAACTACAGGCTTTGTTGTTAAATTTCTCATTCTAGTCATCGTTTTGATTGCTTTGGAAACTCCCTCATATTACAGCAATTTTATTGTTAGCAAATGAGATCAAAACTTAAAATACAGCAAACAGATGATCTGATTTACGAGTAGAGATACTCAAGTGACAGCCACATTTTCCTAAAAGAAAAAATTCACTGACAGCAAGTTTTTACCCATGTAGCACTGAGGGAAAACCCAAGGCATTATTTTCTATCTACTCAGTCAGGACTTTTCCTGGTAATTTTTCCATCAGGACATCAGTTTTCACTGGCTGCACTTGGATTCTCCTATAGGAATTTGAAGTCTCACATATCAGGCTCCACTGTCTTGAACATATCAGTATCTATTCTGTTACCCTTTTACGTTATGCTATCTCTTCAAGGAACCTTCTTCAGTTCCTTGCCTTTGTCAGTGCCCAGACACCTCCTCCTCTTTTTCTCAGAACTCCATAGGGAGCTCCCTCTCAACTGTGCTCTGAACTACTCTTTTTTTTAGCTGCAGTCACTGCTGACTCATGTGTAACCCTTGTGCTTAGCTCAGCCACCCTTTCATTATCAATCCTGGCTCATTGCCCCTAGCTACTCATGCAGCCCCCACAGTGAACTTTTAGATAAATTAAATTTAGGAAGACTCAGGACCTTTGGAATTGCTCATCACTCTAATTGACTGTTGGCTCTTGTATCCTTCATTCTTCTCCAAACAGGTATAGCCATTAGTATGCTAATGCAGCCAAATATTTCTACTTGCAACAACCCAAAGAGAGATCTAAAAATCTGCATATCTTTATGTACTACATTGAAATAAGCATATAGCACACTGTTGTATGTTATAGCCAAACAGCTTTTGCTTCATTGTTAATGCAGTTGTCTCATTATTATATCTCTTCAAACCTGCCAAGAGCATTTGTCTTCATTTAAGAGAGCACACTGCACATTCCATATTTTAAAATTAAACCAATATGGAATTTTCAGAGTCTAAAAACAGTTCCTGAAAAACAACCGTCCTGGAAACCGAAGTGTAATAACATCAGTGAAGCTTGATTATTATTTATCCATAATCTCCACCTTAGTTTGCATAGTTCCCAAGTAAAGAGAATTGTTTCTGACAGCCCAGTAGAACCACTCTGACAGCCAGCATGCTTTCTCTTTTATTGTATGAGTCACAGCCGTTTACAGAGACTTTTCAGGCCAAATTGCACTTTCATCGGTATCAATCCAGTACCTTATGTTCACACTGCACCTTCAGTTCTGCTTCTGTAATACTTTTACCCTCAGTGATATGCAAGAACATAATAACTTCAATTTTTCAATGGTTTTCAGAGACCAGGTTGATTTTTTTCTTGCCCATCAATTCAAAAAAACAAATTATATTTTATCCACAAATCTATATTTTATCCATCTTTAAATATGAAACCTTTCAGACTTGGTAATGCAAAACCTCAAAAAGCTATTTTTATAGAGTTAATTTTTCAGGATAGCATCACCTTCAATTTAATTTTTTCATTGTCATTCCTCAGTAGCTCAGTAATCAAGAAGCTGTTTTAACAACGCATTCCAGTGATTTCTAATTTTTTGACTGAACTGAGCATGATCACTTTACACCCAAAAGGGTTGATTTAAAAAAAAAAAAAAAAACAACAAATAAAACAAAAAGAAGAGAACTAGGAAAGGGTGTTCTCTGGCACAGTGAACTTACAAGGCAGTGATAGCAATTTGAGATTCATTGGTCAGGAAGAAGTTGAAAAACTTGTATTTAAATTGATTTTATGCTTCAGACTTTTAAAAGGCTTATTTCCTTTTATGTCTGCCTGAAAACCTGCTGTTCTGAGCTTCGTAAACTTCACAACAAATTCATGTGAGGACATAGTTAAAATACTAAGTTATTTTGTCCTGACAGAGTTGATATTTATCTTGTTTAAAGTGTTTAACATCAAAGTCAACAGAATAAATTCATGATGTGAAGTAAGCCTTATTCACTTACCAGAGAAATATTCATCTTATACTTTGTAAACGTTTTAAATATTTAGGATAAGAAGCAAGATCACGAGCCTCTGCTGATGGAACCTTTCATCCTTTATTCTATAGATGCAACACCCAATATAAAGCCCATTTAAATCAATGGGAGTCTTTCCATGAACTTTTGAATTAATCCTGTAAACAATTAGAAGATCCCATTCCTTCATATCCTGCCTACCCAGAAAAATATACATGTTCACAGCACAAAGGCAAAAAGGGAAGAGCTTCCCTTGCCAGGTTTTGTAATCGAAGAAATTAAATTGCCTCTGAGTAACCTATTCTATAATATTGCTTGTGCTGAGCTCATTTGCTTGAATATAACCTAGCAATAACAATCCAAACCAGGAAGTCTAAAATGAGTATGAGCATAAGGAAACTGTATGAGGAACTGTCTTCCAACTGGCTTTCAGTTTACAGTAGGCATGCCACCAAGAAAGCAATTCTGAGTTAACACATTACAAACCTGTGCATTGCACTGACAATCTCCAGAGAATGCTGTAAACAACACAATGAATTTTACTCTCTGATATGTTAGTAATAGCTGAGCATATTATGAATTATCCAGCTGGACTTCTTGCCTCTATCCCATCCAAAACGAGCCACAAATATTTCTGTAGCCCCAAGGCAAATTAGCACAACACAGCTTACATCTATTAAAACTGAGCCCTCCAGGGCAGAAGGATGGTTGTGTGCAAGCTGACCATCAGGCAGGGTTCCTGGCCCAGGCTCTCCTTCAATCTGTGTGTGGGCCTGGACTGGGAGAGCAATTTTTGGCCCAGGTCAAAACTGTGCCAAGGAATTCACTGACAATTTAGCAGCATGGATCACATGCCAGTGCATGAAGGATGCCTTTACTGTTACTAGTGTTGACAGATCCTGCCATATGACAGAGCAAGGAAGGTTTGCATATGCAGCGTGCAACTTTCATGAATTCTTTTTCATCCCAAAAATAAACAGCCTATCCCTTCACATCTAGTTGATTGATAGAATCATTATAAGGACTGGAGAAGAATAGTGGCTAGCAGAGGAATTAGTTTGGATAAAAACCAGCAGTTATCTATAGACATAACTGAGGGATGCTGAAGTATAACTATATGGTATCAAATTTAAATGCAGAGGTTATTGATATGAGTGATAGAGGTGACAACTATCAAAGAAGAAGTTTGAAGAAAACTAACTGCAAAGGCCAGAAGCTAAAAAGAAGACTCTATACTTTTAGTGGATCAGACACGAACAGCATCTCTATTGCTGGACTCTGCACCTGTGAAAAAATGGGAGACATTCTGACTGTTCTTCATAAGTGTCAATAAAGGCTGTGAATGCTTTACTCACAGAGAGGTAATTTTCATAAATACCTTTGAGGTAAACGTTGGAAAAAGAGGAGCAGGAATTGAATCTGTCAGTAAAGCATCTAGAGAAACTTTAGGTGAAAATAAGACAGATATTTAAAGTGTGTCTGGAAAGTGCAAATGTGGAGAAAGCTTACTCTTTATAAGTTTTCTTTCAGTCACACTTAAAGCATTGCCTAGGATCACTGGGGTTATACTGTCAGATAAGAGGACAGACGCCAGAAGAGAAGACAAGGTATGACAGACAAATAAACCTTAAATCAAAATAGCTGAACAAATTCTACTGCACCCTGAGACTGGGCACATGTAGTGGCCCCAAAGTTGAGCAACTATTGTGATTTGCACATGATGCAAAAAAAAAAAATATCAAAACTTGATACTGAAAATATTTTCCTGTGGCATTGCAGTGCTGTTGATATAGATGTCCTTTGTGAGACTGTAGTTGTAAACTAAACCAAAGGAACGACAGAAACAGCTGGGCCATTTGCAACCAGATTACAAGCTATTTATCAGAACCTAGAAAGGCATCTTGATAGTTGTGGGCAAACAAAAATGATTGAGTAGAAGAACAAAAAATTGAGTGTCCTTAGTTATTGCTCATTATCTTTGTGGGGGAGATCACATAACTACTCAAAACCCACCGTTGTTTCACTGAAAAATTAGCTTGCTCTAAAAATCCCAGTAAAGATTACCATTCACAGTCTTATACCACATATAGAATCCTGCAGTATAATAATTAACTGTGCCTATCTCTTCACATAAATGCTCATGAAGTCAAATGCTAATTATTTTGGGTTATCATGTCAGATATCAGAACACAGTATAATGAAATTAAACGACTTGAGCCTTCAACTTTTAAGGACATTGGAGAAGATTTTTAGAAGATCTGCAAGTTTGTCTATAAATTAATTAAAATAAATAATTTCATAGCTGTTGGTTTAAAATACGAATAATATTATTTATTATTTTAGAACAATTCCTTCCACTATAGTGCTATTTTCAGTATGGGTATCAGATATCCTGAATTCTTTGCTTCAACAAGTTGTGTTAGCAGTACTCAAGCCTGTAAAAGAAAAGAACATGGGATTTTTTAAATTAAATGGTACCTTCAAAGCTTTATGGTGCCAGTAATATTAATGATCCTGAAAGGGAAACCTGAAAGTCTACAGCTATGATTTCTCAAGCATTTAAGATCCTGACAGTTTCAAATGTGTTTGAACTGAAGAGACAGCCTTCCTTGACATGTTTTTTTGTCATTAAAAATCTGTCCCCCTTTCAGAAAAACACTCCTGAGATGCAAGCTCTTACTGCTTTGTCCCACAGACTCTGAAATCCAGCTACTATTTCATGGCAGCTTACTCTAGAAATTGGTATTTAATCTGGAATACAGTATTTTCTGACCAGTATACTGTATCCCTGTATTCTGAGAGTGTCTGCTTTCCTGAGATGAAGGTACTGTATTGTAGAAATCAGTTTAAAAATAAATCATACTAAAAAAGCAAAGAATAATAAGCAGTATGGTCCTTTATGAATTTATAATTTAAAGAAGGAAAAGATTAACTGGTTTGTAGTTGAGGACTTGAGAGTCACAAAAAGACAATAAAATATATCAGTTTTGACATAGAATTATACTTCTGCTCTTTACTATGTCCTTTGCATTCTTTTTGTTTTGATGTTCTTTGTTTCATTTATTCTTTACTGTGGTCTTTAAGTGCTCTTTGTGTATTCAGTGCATGGTCAGAACTTCATAAGAATAAAATTAGTATCCATTTAATTTATCTCCTTAGGTTTACCTCCTCAGAGCTAAATCCAGGGCAAGATTTTTTTTAATCTCCAAGAAATTTTATTATTTAAATGATTTTCTACCAGCTTTCATTTGTACTTCATGACATAATCCAGCTGAGTGAATTTTAGCCCTATTCATTTTGTTATCACCAATACAATATTTTTATGTTCCTTTTCCAGTAGCTTTGATTCTTGTACTATTTATAAGAACCCAGAGACGGGCAACTAGTTTGCTGAAGGAAAAATAACCTTATTTCGGGGCAAGAAGACAACCCTCTTTCTTTGTGTGGAAGACCTGTTCACACTGCTATTAAAAAAACTGTTCTATTAAAAAAAAACAAACAACCACTAGATGCTCCAAAAATAATGATAAATTATTATTTTGCATTTGCATTTATAACCTATTTTTTGTAGGTCATAAAAAGGGATAGATGTTCTCTATATTATTCATCATTATTACATTTTAAAAATGAATCATTAGAATAAGTAGCTTTAAGTTTGCACTGTTTTTTACGTTTCTCAGCTGTGCTTATTCGGAGTGGATGTCTTACAAGAATGAAAGAAGGAAATAATTTGATAGCTGATGTGAGCTCTTGCTTGCAATAGTATATTGTTTATTAAAAAGGGATGAATGGTCTTACTTAGATATTCAAGTTAGCTAAACACTTGAGGCTCAATTAAAGCTCCTGAAATTGTGCATTCTGAGGACAGAAAAGCTCCCTTTCCCCACTTGTAATTAGAATTAAATATGGGCTGCTGAGAACAACAGCAATGGGAGGAAGAGGAGGTTAGAATAGCAGAGTTGACTTAATTTCAGAAGCTTGAAGAAATAGTGAATAAATTAGGCTGTTAAAATTAATTTTCTGGCAAGTTGACAGATGCTCAGCACAGGTAATTAGTTCAGTGAATTTTAATAAACTAGAATTAGAAATAAATAAGAAGAATCTCCTTCTCAAGCAGTGGGGAAGATGAGTACCACTATCTCTTGGTGCAGACAGGTTGACACACTGCGACTTTCTGTGAGTGATGGGCCACAAAGTTTTAGTGATGCTGCTGCATGTGCAGCGAGGTGAGGAGAGGTGGTGGCCCCTTGGCAAGGGAAAAGAGGAGAGGGAGAAGGAGAAATTGGAGCAGATCATGACCTGGTGAGAAAGAAAAAAGTACTAATAAAGTGCTTGCTAAAATTATGGCCTGGCTAGATACTCAATGCCCCATTTAATAACAGCCTTTAGTGAAAATGAACTTTTGTTCATATTTGGAAATAGACTTCCCAGATATAGTCCTTTCCCTGATAGGACAGCATTGTTTGTTTATTTGATTATCAAAGGGGAAGAAAACAGAAGTACATAAAAGCCAGATTTCCAGGCAGGTATTTCTCAACCATGCTGAGCCCATGGCTATAAATGGGAGAGGGGAGTTTCATTTGTTAGGACTACTTCTCTGGCTGGGGAAGGAGGGAGACTGAGTTGACTTCAAGCACTGTCTGCACATGATTCTGTCATCACAATCCCACAGTGGTTGTTAGATGATGTTTTGAGGCTGATTTGCATCTTTCTGATGGCATGTGATGCAGATACACGGTTATATCAGTGATACAGACTTACCATCGGTGTTCATTAAAGACGCCTGTCTGCCATTCAGAAGAGTTAGTTATAATCAGCAGTCATATATTCCAGCTAAAGCACAGATCGCTTCTAATAAAACTTGCTTCTGTCTTCTCATTTTGTGATCAACATGATCATTAACATTTTCATCACAGTTCTTTCTACCACAACAGACATGTCCACATTTGTCTCAGATTAGCATCATCTTTCTTTCAATGCAGTGGATAAATTATGAACTAAATCCTACAGTCCATACTCACCCATAAATTAGCAATGTTTTCACCAAAAAGATCAGAATTTGTTTGTATTTGCATTATTTATAAGGGAAATAATATATTCACTTTTTTTCAGGGTAATACCATGTTTTACCTGTACAGTTTCTCCCTAAAAGCTTCTGTACTATCCTGCAAAAGTCATTTTAGTGTCAAATTCTCATTCCAACAGAATATGCTATCTTTTACAAAAATATTGATAGGAAACCAAATTAAAGCTGCATAATAGGAATTCATAACATATGAGCCAGCTAGTAAAAGAAAGGACATTTCTGTATCTTCTCTTATATTTATTGTGTGTTTCACTGCGTAACTTTCATTTTAAATTTATTTTTTGTATATCAGTCAGGCTTTTACAGGATGCATTTTATGAATCCACATACTTTAGGGACATCTAAACATAGGAATTAATGGCAAAATCTAGGATGAAATGACTAGTGCATTTTCAGGATCTGCTGGTTTTTTCCAGTTTACATTCCTCACTTTTTAAAAATAAACAACAGTTATTTTGCATATAACTATATAGAACCCCTTTCCCCCTGATTTAAATAGACAATTTGACCCAGGATTAAAAAACAAGGTGTTTGTCACATCTGTAAATTCATAGCAGGAAATCATTAAGTTTTGACTCTTCAAGTGCATAACTTCGAAAGTTCAGAGGTTGATAGTAGCTAATTCTAATATCAGCTGGTATCAGCTATCAGCTATGTATTTCAGATAACTATTGGAGTGAACCAACACAACTGATTTCAGATAAGAATCTGGGAAAATTAACACAATAGAAAATTCAAAACAAAAGGACGTGAAAGTAATTAGAAATATAAAATCAACTAAAAACCATGCATGGTGTCATATACAGCTTATTCACAAATTTTTGTAGTTACCAGTAACGATATATACAACCATCTATATATAATTAAACCATCTATATATAATTAGGAACTTGCATATTTGCTCCCTAAATAATTTGCTGAACTGGGATTATAGTAAAAAAAAATTGACTAGCCTTTTTTTTACATGTGTGTTAAATAACGATTGGATGTGTATGCCGCATAAAGAAATAATCATCAAAATAATATCTACATTTCTCAAGCATGATCTTGCATTGTTAATATTGGGGGTGTGAATTATTTTTTTTTTTACCTTGATATAATTTTGACACTTCAAATTTTGATAAAGATAAATTGTGATAAGGATATTCTTAACTTTACTGGTGTGGTTTTGGTTCTGGGGTACAACGGACACTGCATTTTGTAGCCTTCAACAGGCTTTTTAAGCAGCACAGTGGAGGGTAGATCACAATTTATGTGAAGAAGCTCATTTATATAAGCTACAATGTGAAGTTTAGCTAAGGGCTACAGTGACAAAAGAAAGCTGCTTTTCAGTTGACTGACACCCATAAAAACAATATCCAGGGTAATTGTTAATGCTATGATACTTAAACCTGACTAAAAAGATCTCCAGTAGTATATTCCAATAGGTTAACGTTCTATAAGATTTAAATAAAAAAATCGAATAAATCAAACAATCTATTGCCTCAAATTCAGATTTACTGTAGGATCTTTCTGCGTGGAGGAAAAGAAAATGTAACTGACAATTAGGAACATTTGTATCCCCACATTTTCCTTATTCAGCTCTGTGACATTTTGTAATCAGTAATTTTGTAACTTGCTTACGACAGTGGCCTTATGATGGTTCCCTGGTCAAAGTAAATGTGTACAGAAAAATCTAGTGGCATGATGTATTTTGTGTTCTTTGACCCTGCTCAGCACTCAGTGTTTGGGAAAACAGTCAAAACTTCTTCTGCCTAATCCCCGGCAACACCTCTCTTTCTTTTTCTCTTTGTGGCCACCACATCATAAAGGGGGAGTTGATGCTAAGTATAAAGGTCAAGATAATAGACTATGACAACTCTTTGAATTGAAAAGAGAAATGAGTGTCCCTAAGTATTCAGCATGAGCTTCTCTTTGCTCCCTGCAGGGCATCTGCACCACAACCACCGCATTTTTACACTTCTTCTTCTTAGCTTCATTCTGTTGGGTTTTGACAGAAGCGTGGCAGTCATATATGGCTGTTACTGGAAAAATTAGGACACGGCTCATAAGGAAACGTTTCCTGTGCCTTGGATGGGGTAAGTCTGTAAAAATCATTTCCTCAGAATCATTGAAATGAAACATTTAATGCAGAGACAATGTCAAGAATATCATCATTTCCTTCAGTAAACCTGAAAGATAGTAGACATCACATTACTAAAAAGAAAACTAGGTTAGGAGCCTTTCTACTTTATCTGAAGCTCAAACTATGCTGGGGTATATTTTAACATTCTTTTATAAATGTGTTTTAACAAAATTTTAGAAGATTTTCAGCAGTGTAGTATGAAGAAATCAAAATAAAACAAGAAAAAACATTCACTGAATATTCATGAAGCCTCTTCCTAGTTCACTTTAAGACCTGTCAAATGTACCAGTAATTTAGCTACATCAAAGTGGTACACCGTGGGCAGAAAACAGTGTTCTCCTCCCTACCAGTGCTTCAGAAAAACAAATCCTGCAATAGCACTGTGTTTCATTAAATGATTCGTTCCATGTAAAATTGGCCATTTTACATTAGCTTGCTCTGTCATTTTTTGTCCAGGCAGAATAACAATTTTTTACTCAGCATCTAATGGTTATTACTGGTTTGGTTTTTTTCAGGTTTACCAGCACTAGTGGTTGCAATATCAATAGGCTTTACCAAGACAAAAGGATATGGAACAGCCCACTAGTAAGTCAATCTGAAATGATAAGTTATGGTTTTAATTAACATGACTGTCATACCCATCAGGAACTACATAGCATAGTCTAAAGGCTCTACAGGTATCTATTCACACTTGGAACTGCCCCAAGAGTCACTGCGTGGTCCACAAAAGAACAAAGAGAAAACCATATGCCAGTGTTGGACTGAGCTAAGTAAAACACCAGGGATCCTGGATTTCTTGTGAGGTTTCTGAAGTAGCAAGCCTTTTAGAAACACTGAGGGTTAGGTCCATTTAGACACCTGACATTTAAATACATTTACCATAGAGAATGTTAAATGTAATGGCTAGTATTTGCCATTACATTTAAACATACATACATCTAAACATGTCTAAAACTACTGGCAAGAGTCTCTTTGGCACCCAGGTTTCTGCCCACCAAGCATGTACCTCAGCTTTAATGCCCCTGAGCTGTTTGGAGCCAAAGCCCTGCAGAAATCTCAAAACAGCTTTCCCATCCATCCCCTCTCTCCTGGAGTGCCTGATCCAGCCCATTTCCTGGGCTGGGCTGTACTTGAGAGACAGCGAGGAGGAGATCTGTATACTTCATTTACATTTTATTAATATAGTTCCTGTTTAGCCACCTGACTGTTTCAGTGCATACTTAGCACCCTGAAAAATTCACTCTGCAGTGAGGCTGCCCTTTGGTTGTCTCCTGCTGAAGAATAAGCTTGTGCTGAGTGTCCCTCCTGCCAGCAGAGTGCTCCAACCATTGAGACGTTATACATGCAAGAGTGAGTTTCCTTCAGTCGTCCTGTTGGAAGCTCTCCTCACGTTGTCTAAGAAATTTAGTATGCATCTGGACAGAAGGAGAGGAAATATGACTCTGTAGCCTCGTAATGAGGGCATTCATCACAGATATGGATGAGTTAGGTCAAGTCCTCACTTCAATGAATATTTAATTATTGTCCTTAGCATCATCACTGAGTGAGATCAGGATTCCCCCTCCCTGTCCTGTGTGTCCCACCATCTTGGCACATGGTGGGGAAGGCTTCAAACCCTCATTCCATCTGTGGGTGGATAAGGATTCAAAACCAAATCTCCTCCTGAATACCGTCTCTAACCTCTGAGGTCTTTAGCTTAAAATGTGACAACATGCATCTTATATTTTTTTAATGGGGAATGGCTTACTTAAGTGCTTAACTTGCACTTATAGCTGGCAATCATTAGTGAAACAATGGTTAGCCATCTTTTGCGAATTATATTGAGGACCCGCTCCTCTGACATTTTTTTCTAACTAATATCTACTCATGTTGCTGGCTTTTTCATTATTTAGTCCTTGAACCAGGACTGGAGAACCATTTAGTCTGTGAGAATTACAAATCACAATATTACAATGTCCAGACATCATTGGGGATGTAGCTCTGTTCCTTGCAGGATCAATCCCATTGCATTTACTCTACTGAAATTATTAATGTGTGACTACTCGGTTTTAGTGTTGCTTCCTGCTTCCTTCCTGGGCTGAATGCATTTTTAAAAGAGGGTATACTGAAATATTCAGACAAAGCAACAAATCATTCATTAAGGCCAACCTGTAAAGTAAAATAGAGTATGTCTCTGTGCATATAACAGCTCCTCTCCCAGGATCCAAATTCAGCTGACACGGTACTGTGGAACAAAAGCACAAAAGAAGGTGTACAAGGGACAAATAGAACCATAATGCAGCTTTGCCATTTTATTTGCAAATACATTTTCTTGGTATTTGACATCAGAATTACATAAGGAGAACAGGGAATGCAAGGAATGGAGATTTGTCCTCCATCACCAGCTGATGTGCTGTCCCACTCTAGAAGAATTGTGTCCCGTAACAACTGTTGGGTGGTATAAAAGCAGAGCTCCTGCTCCTTCTCCATCACTAAAGCCATTGCATAAGTTTTTTAACTGCTTACACGATATTTGGCCTGTTTGGCTGCAATCAATTACATGCATGCTGCCATCAGAAATGCGTCCTGTGGCAAACTATTCCTGGTCTGTAAAGTGCTATTTTTGAAAAACAACAGTTTCAAATGGAGAAAATTAAGAGTGAAAATGAAGGAATTGATTCCAGTCCCATAGTCCCACACATGAAGAGATTGATGAAAATGGAGAAGGCCCAAGGATCTTTGAAGCAGTTTCATACGGTATATGACTGGTGGGGGGTGGCTTGAATTGTTCACACTTGAATCAGTTCTGTGATCAACAGTCTTTCATTTCTATCTTTTTCTTTCAGTCCTAATTTTTAAATAATTATATTACTGTACATTTAAAACTGCATGTGAAAAATATTTCACACAGACACTTGTACTGATATAGATACAGAAGCTGAAGGGATTTCCTAAAAATAATAAAAAAACAGTGAGAAGTTTTTAGATATTTCAGGATATCAGGAAAAGATTTGTGTGTCTGAAAGCTTGATTGTTTTTTCCAACTATTTCTGTGAGAAAAATAAATATGTTGTTACCTCTCTTCAGATGATCAGAGCTATGAAAGCACCACTACTACATGTTACAGTTAATAAATCTATGTGACCTACTCATGTTTACATACAGTGCTATATATTAATGAGTAGGAATTCCAGGAATTCATTATATCAGCAAAAATTAAAATTCCGTCATAGTCATGCTCTCCTAAGAGAAGGAACCTTTCTCCTGGAGAACATCAAACAGCTCACAAAATGTACAGGATACAGATACTTCATCACTCAGCAGAATTTTATGACCATATAACATGGACCCATAAAACCACCAGTGGATGCTCTTAATACTAATCAAGTTATATGGCTTTCTGCTATGTGGGAATCAGAGAGAAAGAAGACAGAACAGGGCAACAAAATAAAAACAACTGTAAAGCGTAGAGAAAAGCTATCAGAGCAAAGAAAAAGAAGACGGAAAAATTAGTAAAAAATTGCCTTATGGTATAAGAAGACACCTGAGAATCTGTCTTCAGAAAGTCTTCAATGGAAAAAATGCATTTCAGATTCAATAACTGGAAGATATTGAATACATTGCAATAGTAACATCACACATTGTTGAAAATCAGATTGCTGAAAATTCAGATTGTGTAAAGACAAAAGGACAACTTCTACATTTTTTTCCAGCTCTGCCTCTAAACGGAAGCTGGTCTTTTGTACAGCCTTTTTACTTGAGGGCATGGGAAAGGGAATAAAAATTTCTCCCTTGGTCTTAAAGATTTTTGTAGTAGAAACTGTTTTCTTTTTATTGAAAAAAAAAAAACCAAAAACAAAAACAACACCCACAAAACTTTTTGACCCTTTTTTTCAGCACAGATAACTGAAATTATGTTTCAAATACAATACGTCAACAATTTTTATGAATTGATGTTTCCATCTCCCAGTAAACATAAAAATTTTAATTGCGTGTCCTAGTTACACAGAGTGGTCATCTTCACTAAGTTTAAAAGTTCATAGTGGTAGGGAAATGCACTGTGAATACATTCCTCCCCCCTCTCAGAAGCCCATGTTCTCAGTCTCTCACAATAAATAACCTAGCTTTTGGAAAAATAGCAGGATAAATTGCAGAAAATTTTGAAAGCATTTTTCTTTGATATTACAAAAATAAATTGAACATTATCATTGCAGTTGTTTTTTGAGGTGGGATGTAGACTAGCCTGCCACGTATTACCTTTTTAACGGTGAAGCAGATATGAACTATTTGCATCAATTTATCATTCCAGAATTTAGCACACTGATGCAGTTGGGTTCACGTGGCAGATTTTACATGGCTTCATTGCAACAGGAAACAATTTTATTCTTTGCAGTTAGAATTCCAGCCCTAACAGACCATTAATATTAGGATGTGCTTCCATTTAATTTACTTGGTCTTCAAAAGTGCAAAACCAGTACTGGAAAGTAAAGAAGATACGTATGATTCTGATGTGAATGTTTCTGGATGTCAGATCCAAGTAAATTATTTGAATGCATATACTTGAGTTTTCTTATATGTAGGTGTGATCATGTATTCAAATAAACACGCAGTTCTTTGAATGTGTAATCACTGGGAAAACAGCACAGCTGCATTTACTTAAGTGTGTGAAGCTCCTGATCTTTTGCAGATATGGAAAGCTTTACATCGTGGTGTATCAAATATTTAGAATTTGATTCTGTAAGCACTCTGTGTTTGGAAATCTGATGGTTTTCAGTGAAAGCCCTGATGCAATATGACAAACTGCAAGATTAGTAGCTCACCAGAAAATACAGTTTTCAGATGCCTTAAAATATACATTTAAACTGTTTGCAAAATATTCCAGAGAATACAGAACAGTTAGATCATACATGATTTTTCTTTAATGGGAATATTATCTGTAAGACCCAATTCTAACAGCAATTACCATATGACAAGAGAAGATATGTAGAAACCTGTTTTTTCTGAAGTTCCATGTTACAGGTACTTGACCTTGAGACATTGTAAGTTGGAAATGTTGCTAGATACCTACCTGGCAAGTCCTCTTCAGTTAACTCATCGTAAATGATTAGAGGAGATTCAATAAATATTTGCAAGCTTATTTTCTATTGTGCTCTTAATACATTTTAGGCATTTCAGTATATGTATAATTCACATTGCAACTTTTGAAACATTAAAAATTGGTCATGGAAATAACTCTCAACTCTCCACATCAGCATATCAACAAAGTAATTCTTTTTTGTGTGTGCATGTGAATATCTATATGTAGGATTGAACATACACCAGAAGAATCTCATGCTGTAGTAATTATTAATGTTTTCTTGGCAATGCATTATACTTATTTTTAATTTGTTAGTTCTTCTCTATTGTTCTTTCCAGCTGTTGGTTGTCTCTTGAAGGAGGGCTACTTTATGCTTTCGTTGGACCTGCAGCTGCTGTTGTCTTGGTAAACATTAATATAATTTCCAGTATTTTCATATGAAATGATGGAATGTGCTATTTAAATTATAAAAGCTTATCTATACCGTAGCATTACATTTTGATGCAAATACTGAGCTCAGTATTGTTTAACATACCTTCAGTATTTTAAATGCATGATTCATTTAATTGTATCACTTCTTTATACCAGTTATCTCTCCATGTTTACGCAGTAAGCTGTGAAAGGATAATGTACTGATTAGTGGCACAGAAAACTTGTTACAGGCATCACTGAGTTATTATCAGTAGCATCTATGCAATTGTCACTGCCTTGTGAAGTTCAGTGACAGTCTTGATAGAGTGCTGCTTGGCAGTGTATCGCTGTGGCAGCAAAAGCAACAGAAGGAGTGGAACCAGCCAGCAAGTTCTCCATGGCTACTGCTTTTGAAGGCAAAGAAAAAAATGATCATAGCTGAGAAATGTTACTCACTTGTGTATTAATCTTCTACATGTCTTCTACAACGCATTTAGGTGTAGGATTCACTTTGCCTAATTGTAGACATCTGCAGTGTAGATTTCTGCATCTAAGCTAGTTATCCCAGCCATATTTCATTGTCAGTGGACAAAAATACACACTTTTAGAGCTTAAACCATTAGAAGCATTTTGGGTGTCTACTTCAGGGTAGGATGAATTGCACCCTACACTCTATTGGCTATCAGTCATCTGCTCTGCAGTCTGTATGGATTTTTTACAATAATTTGTTTAGCATTTTTCCCTTACAGATTTTGAATCTATTTCTTCGTTCCACTCCACCAATTTTATACTAAGGTAGCTCTATCAACACTGGTTATTTCTGATTTTCCCTTGCAAAAGGGAATCAGCCTTAGTAGTCATCAAAGATACAGCCGTTTAGCTACATAGATTTTCCTGAAATGGATGTTTACTACTCCCATAGAGTTTGTCTCATCATTGCCTGGAGTCAAGCCAGGATCCTTTTGTACAACTCACAGTCCCTGTCATGATAGAGGAGCCAAGGATGTTTACAAAAAGCCAGTCATAATTTTCACATGGAACTCTATGTTCTCTGTGTAATTGGCAAGCTTTATTCAGAGATGCTTGAAGTTCACAGTCGCAGTTTGCCCTACCATTAGCTAGTAGCTGTGGAAGGAGCTGTTCCATGCAGCCACTTAAGCCTAAGTGTATGAAGCAAAAGAATTATATAACATCAGCTGAAAAATGTAAATGCTGAAAATAAAGTGATGATAAGAAAAGCTGAAAAGAGTTGGCAGGACAGACTGGCAACAATTAGGTATTTTGGCACAGGTCTTGAAAAATCTGTTTGAAAGGAAAAAAGGATTACCCTTTTCTAATGAAAAAAAAAAAAAAAAGGAACATTTCTTTAATAGATTTAGAACTTGGTATTACCTTTTTGCAGGGCCATGTAGAGACACGGTTCATAGAGTTCACTGCAATAATACAAATGGATAATAACAGTCATTAAGTTGTCCATTAAATGCCATTAGTATGTCCATTAAGTGCCAAAGTCTGACTGCTGAAACACTTGAATTTTTTTTCAGGTTAGGTCTTCAACCCGTGTATGTGATCATAACACCACTTACTTTAATGCAGCTAAACAGACTTACCCCAGGCATTTATCTGGCCCACAAAAAAAAAAAAGGAAATTGCAGTCAAACAAGGCTCAAGACTGGCATTTTGGTGAATGACATAGAGAGTGACTAATCTGCAGGAAGATACAGAAAACCACAGGCTGGTTCTGCATAAGTGGGAACACCCACATGGGCCATAAATGCTTAAAAAGGAATACAGTTACGGTCATCGTGTGCTCTGACTAGCTCTTCTCTGTGCGCACAACTCAAATGCAGTCGTTTTCCTGGAATAGGGTATATAGTTGCAATTAAAGGCAAGAAAATATTAAAGCTATAGTACTTAAGCTTCTGGCCAGCAGACATGTACACATATAACTTGATAGCAGGCATAATTCAAGATTCAAAATTAAGCCTGTTGAGTGTGTGTATGTATTTCCCATTTGAGAATTCAGCCCTTTGGTGTGCTGAGGGACAGTGTTACACAATTTCTGCAGGAATACTCAGAAATGTAACAGGAGGCATTTTGAAGTCCTATAAGAGCCTTTTTCTGAAGTAACAGGATAAGATATTTTATTTCAGGAACTGAAAGATCAACTGTTTGTTTTCTTTTTGACAGGTTAATATGGTGATTGGCATTTTGGTATTTAATAAACTTGTTTCCAGAGATGGAATCCTAGATAAAAAGCTCAAACACAGAGCGGGGTAAGCCACAACTGGGTTATTTTAAAGTATATTAAAATTGTATCACCAATTTTCAATTACAGATATTCACAAAAAATGCTTTTGATTGTGCTTTAAACTTTTATATCAGTGTAACAGTGTGTCTAACAGATTCCATTCATCTCCAAAGCTGCCGTTGCATTATCCTGAGGGAATGCAACTAAACAAACTAAACATAATAAAACACAAGTACAACAGTATTAAGTTACTACGAATGAAGATTAAACAAATCTGAGCAGAGGTTTCACAAGATTGTCACACATGTAAAGTTGTTGCAGTTAAGAAAACAGTTTTATGAACTGTGTGTGCTGAAGGAACTGATTATTTTTGTCTAGCTGTCAAATTTAATTACTACTATGGGAAATGTTACTAATTTGTGTAAACTGTTATAAAGTATATTTTACAGCAATATATCCTTTACTTGAGGTCAATGTTATTCTGCCATTCTGACTATGTGAAGAATTTGCCTTTGTTCTTACATCCATATCTACATAGATATGTGTTCTAAATTAGTGTAACGGGATTTCAAAGTAAAAACCCATATTTTAAAAGCTAAACAAGAAAAAAGGTAAATGGCAATTCTGTGTTATTATTTACTTGCATTTACATTAAAATTCTGAGTTTTATCATGAGAAGAAAGGATTAAGACAGTGGTGGTATCAGAAACTTTTTCAGTGGATGGCGATGATTTGAAGTACTGAGCAGCAAAACTAGATTCATTCCATATTGGAGAAAAGTATTTTACAAGTGCATCATCACCTTCTTAATGCTTATGAATGTATATTTAAACTTTGAGTAACCATTTTTTGCAGCTACATGTTCTAGTATTGTCTTTTGGGCCAGCTAGTAGTTCACACCACCAATATCTGCATTTCTAGCAATGATAAGCAATGATACCTTCATTTTGGTGTGCATTATTGCTATGGGTAAATTTATTACAGCTTCACTTTGAATTATTTTACCATTTCACTAACAGTAGCATTCCTAATAAGTTCAATTCATTGGTTAGATGAGCAAATTTATGATAAATACTTCAGCTGTGTGATTTTCATTTAATATTAATTCAATTACATCTTTCTGGTTTTCAACTCTCTCACCATCATTCTGACAACTACGTACTGAAAACTTTCATTTTGTTCCTTCTCTTTTCCTCCTTTTTCACTAGAAAGTATTGATTTCTTAATCTTACTTTTGTCTACATTGCTCCATCAACATTCTTAACTGTGTAATAACACTGATGAAATCTAGAATATTATAGAACTACCCAAATTATTTCAAGAGTAGGAATAACTTAGTAATCAACAATTCAAATTCACATCTGGCCTAATTCCAGTGATTTAAGGAGTTGGAGCAGCCATGGGTTTGGCTTTGTACATTTTCTAAGGATATCCAAGCTTAGATTTTAACTGCACTTCTTTTTCCAGCTACTCAATTGTAGGGTATAGAAATCTGTCTGTTTGCTTATAGTATACTTTCCTGATGAAACAAACAACTTGCTTTCTAATTGTGCAACTTAGTAAAAAGGTATTTTATTTTAAAATAAATGGATAAAGAACTAAAAATTATTCTATCAGAAACAATCCAACTATTCTGGAAAAGCATATAGATACCCTAACGAGAAACAGTCTTAACTTTTGTGATAGTATGAGATGGTGGTTTGGCAACAGCATTCCTTGATACTACTTAGCAGATGATGGGTCTTGAGTCATTCTTTGGTGCATAGAAATTGGTGTGGCATTTGAACTCCAGTAAAAAGGGGATTGTCACTCATTTCTCAAGTGTTTCTTGTCAGCCATGCTCAGGAAGCCAACTTTATTCTTTCTGGCAAACTCATACCTGTCAAAAGTTCAGTCAAAAGTTCAGCTGTAGAAATCATTTATGTATGATTTAAAGCAGTGAATGGGGTAAAATATGCTAGTCAGTATGCTTTTTACCACCTTAATAAGCATATGGAGAATCAACAAGTGGGGGAAAAAAAGGCTATGTTGTTTTGGTGGATCTCCATCATTTTCCTGGCATAAGGGATAGCATAGATATATGCCCAGACAGAAAGATTATATTTGATTTGTATACACAACAAGTTCTATTATTATTTGCAAGATCCAGAACAGATCTATAGAGGTAAAGAGAATAATCCAGTCTGGTAGCGTTGAAGTATTGCCAAAGTCAGAAAGTATTTTCCCAAGCTTAGTTTAAGCTTACCCAAGGCATTTTTCTAGTTCATTCGTTAATGTAGATCTTTAATTGGTGTAAACTGATGTGGCTTCACTGAGTTCTTTTCATACTCCACAATCACCTTATACAAGGTCATGGTTCTCACTGTTTTCTTATGGAAAATAATTGCATTTTTATGGAAAATATACTGAACTTTTTTATGGAAAATCTTCATATGTTTTATCAAAATGGAAACCACTGGAGTTCAATGTTGTTTTGGGCAGTATGCTAAAAATCTTCTGAATGCTGGGTTTGGAAATAAAAAGGAGTTCCATTGTTTGAAATAACTGGGAAATAAATTAAGTGTACCTATCTTCACCATGTTGACCACTTTCCAGCTAGGAATAGGTAAAGCATCCTTCCTGTGGCATCTCAGTCAGCTGTGGTTATTCCTGGTTCTGACACCAGAAAGAAAAGGAATAGCAAAAGTCTTTATTCGGTTGACTCAGGAATTTGAATGCATGCTGTATGTAAAAGAAAATTTAAATTCCAGGTTTTGCCCTTAACTCTTCTGACAGGTGCCGAGGTACAATTGTCCATATGAAATGCTTTGAGCTTAATGCTTGTGTACTGTGTTTTATTAAAATGCAAAACAAGTCACCCTTTTTTTAGTACAAACTGATATTTATTTCATCAGATTCCATACATTTCAAGCCCTGTATTCAGACCTTCATGTGGCATGAATAAAATCACTCCAGATGTTAGTGGGCCATTCAGATCACTAGTACAAATCTGTCTGTACAGTATTCCCATACTGATTTGATGCTTGAATACATTTTACAGGTTTCTTTCCCTATTAATGCTCTGTAATTGTACATACTTCATACTCCTCCTTTAAATGTCTTATACTCTTTCTCAAGCAATTTTAGCTACAACAGTTTTTTAACAGGTCTGAATAGAGGGATTTCACTTTGTGTGTCTATCCTAGCACGTGCTTACGTTTACTTCAGTGTACTGAGCAGTTTTGATCACTGGACATTTGGGGCCCTTTTTTAGCTTAAACAGAAGAAATAGAGTCTGCATGAAATGAAGCCCCATAGCATTAACATTTAAAGCTAACAATAATGTAAAATACAAAGTACAGTTTTGCAGCAACATAGAGCATTCATCCTGAATAAGTCTACTTACTTTTTCTGCATGACGTCATATTTAAAAGCTAAATTTCAGTAGCAACGTTTTTTGGTGACAATTCAATATTTTGTTCTTTTTGTGGGTGTTCTGTTTGTTTGCAGTCAGATGAGTGAGCCTCATAGCGGTTTGACGCTCAAATGTGCCAAGTGTGGAGTAGTTTCAACAACAGCTTTGTCAGCCACCACCGCCAGTAATGCCATGTTAGTCCTGATCATTTACATCTTCTTGTTACAAATCTTATACAGTGCATGTGAGACAATAGTTTGATGATGACAACTGTGTTTGCTAACACTGTATAGAGTGCTGAGCACGTTTAAATACTTTTTAACAAAAAAAAAAAAAAATTGCAACTGTGTTTATTAACTGAATACAGGATGTTCTTTAGAACATAAAGTATGACACTGTTACATTCTTGTCTGTGACTTTCAAGTTAACTTGATAAAGTGCCATCCTTAAATATGTTTTATTTTAATAGTGAGCTTTTAATCTTTTTTTTTTTACAACATTACAATGCTGCTTTTCTCTTTTTGTTCAATAGGGCATCCCTTTGGAGTTCCTGTGTGGTGTTGCCACTTCTAGCCCTGACTTGGATGTCTGCAGTTCTGGCCATGACAGACAAAAGATCAATATTATTTCAGATACTTTTTGCAGTATTTGATTCATTACAAGGCTTTGTTATTGTCATGGTCCATTGTATTCTCCGAAGGGAGGTGAGGAATGGCTTCCCAGTTTTCTAAAGGGCTGTGCTCCTGTTAATCTCCCAACTACTCTTTAATGTTATATACAGCTTGCTCTGCGGAAATATATTTCATAGAAGGAGAAAAATATTAGATGGTGAAATGTAGAGGAGCAAGTGAAAGAGAGAGGAGGAAAATCAGTTAATTCCAGGTGTAGAATGTCAGTTTCAGTATAAAACTGTACCCACTTAATCAAAGGTGGCTTTTGATCAGTCCAAAATTCAGTTTAAGTGTTAGGCTTTCCCAATATTGTGAGTATAGGGAAATGCTAATATGAATGCCCTTTTCCTGAGGACCAAAAGCTATAGATTTTTACAGTCTCTAAAACTGATTCAAACACAAAACCATTTCTGCTTATACTGTCCCTGAAAGAGGACACAAGGAGATGAGGTGTTACATTGGTGAAGGTCTACCCTTTCAGTTTTACAAACTCAGGTACATACTTAAGGTAACATGCTTAAGTTATGGGGATAGTGAGGATGAAAATAGATGAATGCTTTGAGAGCAGCAAGGAAAAGCTAGTTCCGCGGCCTGCCCTTCACAGCTCAGGGCCACCCACCACAGAATTTGTCACCACTGAAATCTGATGTCAAGGCTACCACACAAGTGCTCTTTAATCTGTCTGTGGTGACAGCTTCTCTAACCTATCTAACCTTCTAACTAACCCTACATTTTTATTGAGATAGGTTTGAGAACAGTAACACAACAGCTTTGCTGGCAGATCCGTGGTAGTGGAACTGTCTTATCAAAAATGAACAGGCGGAGCTTTACTGGAGAGCAGTAACATGGTCCACCAGCATACCTATGCATTAGCCATTTATCAACTTCAGGATATTTACCACACCAATAAACCAAATTACAATGTCTAACATGGTTCCTTGTGATGCGCAGGAGTTATTGAAAAGCACTTCAGGACTAAAAAGACAGGAAGATGATTCAAGAAAGTTTATTGTCAATGCTGGGTGAGGAATCTCACACAGTGGTTTCTCTTTCCACCATTCACACCCTTTAAACATTGAAACTCACAATTATGAGTGACATAATTTAATTCATTCTTTCAGTAGTGTACCATTTTGCATGATCTTTATATCACTATCCTACAGAGTATGCATACATTACAATCTTATCAAAGAATTAAGTTTTAAATTTTTAAGGAAAAAACTTATCAATATCTTGCAGAAATTAGTACCATCCATTGCGCTGACTTCATCCCACTTTATTCAAGCTGCTAGAGGCTATAAACTTTTGTTTCTCTTAGTTTATCAGCTTTCATAGTGGAAGGGGCTTGTCTCCTTTAATACCTTATCTTTTTTCTTCTTTTTCCAAATTTTTTTTTTTGTTCAGTATATGTTCAGGATAAGAAATAATACAACAAATCTATTTTATGTAGAACTGTCTTGCTATCCCCTTATTTTCTGCAGCATTTTCTTTCCCCCTATGATTTACATCTGTGAAAGAGAGTATTCTCATCTGTAGAACGGAAAACCACCATTTCACATATTCTTTTAGTAAAACGGTAAGACACTGCAACTATTTTCAGCAGAGAATGGCAGCTCCATACTGGTTTTCCTGTCTATGAAACCTGTATTTCCATTGGGATATATTAATTAGCCTGGAAAGGGCATACCACCTCCCACTTACTGTCCTGAGGAACCATTTTTATTTAAAAATATATATCTTTAGCTCAAGGTTGCAGATGAAACCTTCAAAAGAAAAGCAGTATAAACAGCATTATCTTTCATAGAATCATAAAATATCTCAAGTTGGAAGGGACCTATAAAGATCATTGAGTCCAACTCGTTGCTCCTCGCAGGAGTACCTAAAACTAAACAATATGACTAAGACCATCATCCAGATGCTCCTTGAACTCTCAATAGGCTTGGTGCTGTGACAACTTCCCTGGGCAGCCTGTTCTAGTGACTGACCACCCTCTCAGTGAAGAACCTTCTCCTGATGTCCAATCTGAACTTCCCTTGATGCAACTTCATTCCATTTCCTTGTGTCCTTTGTGAGGGTGCAGAGAGGTTGCAACAGTTATTAGTGATTATCAGTCATTGATTTTGTCAAGAAATGGACCAAAACCCATGAGAAATTCTGAATGTAATATGGCATAGCAGTGTTTAAAATAAAAAAAAAAAAAATCAGACATTAAAGCCTGCCTCAGTGCAGTAATGCATGAGTTTATTTGGGAAAAAAATATTTTAACTGCTTAAGATGAAATTGAATGGGCATCTTCCCACAATGCCCCAAGCCTTGAATTCAAGACAGGTTCCCTACTCTAATGAGAGCTATTTGCTGCAAATGCTTTGTTCCCAGGGATTGCTCAGATATTGCTGAACATCTCCTGGAAATGTTCTTGTCTGACCCTACTCACAGGTAGGACTGTGGTGATAGAGGTGGAATTAGTGTTTTCCATAAGTAAACTCAGTTTTCAAATTCGTAGGGTACCTTGACTTGAACCACATAACTCACTGGTTCTAGTGTAAGCAATACACAAAAATATCTGCTTATAAAGATATTTATACAGGAATTTAGAATCTGAATTGTTTGTGTGTAGGCAATCAGCTAGTTATGGTTTGTTTTATTTGCTGCTCTTTTAACCGATTACATATACATATCTTATATAACTGCAAAGAATCATTACTTTATTTAACTACTTAAAGGAGTTGTTCCCGCAAGCCAGTCTTGAGAATTATACCTCCTGGTCCTGATGCTGAAACTCTAGAAGAAAGGCATTTGATAAAACAGCTAATCAATCTATCTACATGATATTGTAAAAAAAAAGACCTCATGAGAAGATTTCCCAATGAGGCCCAAAAAGCACCTAGGTTTGATAATGTTGTCCCTTATCAAAAAAGGGAAAGGAGTTTTTTCTTCAGTCATGAGAACATGGGCAGAATTAAATGTACAGAGACAACTTATTCACTAATAAGTAGATTATCTCCAGTCAAGATGATGATAGTGGTGGTGGTGGAAGACAAAGAAGCCTAGGCATATTGCTGTTTGAATTATATTTGACAGAGCACATTGAATCTTCTTTAGTCCTCCAGATTTAAATGGTAAACTGGGAAAAACACCCGAGGAACTAATTAAGGTGGGTTTTTTTAATATGGGAAAAGAAAATTAATAGAAATCTCTTCAAGAACAGCAAAGAAGTAAAAGTTGATGCACTTAAACAATTTTGGTTTCAACAATGTGTACAGTCTGCACTTACACAGACCAGTTTGCAGCAGCAAAGACATAATTGTTTACTGGAAGAAGTTCCTACACAGAAAGAGATGTAACTCCAGTAATTTATGTTTCAGTCTGGCTCTAGAGAGTCTGGCTTTCTAGCTCCAGACACCCTTAGGTGTGTACAAGCCAAGATAGTGGCCATCATGCAGTCTTTGCACTGCACAGGGTACCTCCCCAGCTGAAAGATAGTCTGTTACTTTCTGTTGTCTGCAAAAGCATTTTGCTCTGCCAGTGCCTGTCAGGGAAACCCTGCCAACATATTTGTCACTCTTGATGACAGCTACAAAGCTATCTCAGTTATAGCCTATAGGATTGATCTAATATTTATAGCATGCCAGCACAGGCAAAACAATAATTCTGACTGTCAGAAAAAAAAGTATGGGGTGGAATATATCACCATAAAATTCAAACAAAGAAGAGGACAGCCCTGATTTACTATGCCTTTATTGTTGTTACATTACAAAAAGACACAGACTTTCACAATTATATATATATGACCCCTGTTTTTCCTCTTAGTTATATCGGTACAAACATAAATGATGGAAACATTTTTTACTTTCTCTATCATATGCTGTATCAATAATCTTGTGCAAGGGCTGTATCAAAAAGCCAGAAAGGTTCACTAAGACATACAACTAGAAGGCAACTAAATGATGTGTTGTGTCTGTTTCTGCCCTCTATCAGTGTCTTCTGGAGAGACATTAAATCTTTCTACAATTCTGTTTCCCAGCTTCTAAGATAAATATAATACTTAACCATGAGACCTCTTACAGACCGTTTGGGAGTTAGGAAAGAAAAATGCAAAATAAGTGTTAGGTATTATTGCTTTATCTTGCCTTCTTAGTCCAGAGAGCCTAGTATTTTTTTCTCTTCTTGCTCTTTAAATACCTAATTGGTCCTTGGAAGATGGTGAGGCATGTGTCACAGAACAGAGCATGATAGGAGAGGTGAGTGCTGAAGCTTCTCCATCAGAGCAAACCAGTTTGCCTGACCTGCTTTAACATGAGATTGTCTAAAGCTAATTTGAATCACACTGAGTAGTAACTCCTGTTAATGCTGGTGATGGCAGGAACCCACATGTGTTTTCTCCTTTTGCTGTGCTCTGCTGACTAGAGAGCATTTGGATTAAATGCATCGTTGGCGTATAAAGCCCACATTTCTATATTGCAGGAGAAAAATAGAGTGCATGAGTAGGGAGAGGGTAAGTTATAAAAGCTTGGAGTTGGTTACTGTTGCTAAGGAAACCACTTCCCTGGTATCCGCATGTTCATCACATCTGTGTCTCCTGTTCTGCCTGGCTCTAAGAAAATCTTGTAACTTGATTTTAAGGGGGTGGAGGGGTGGGGAACAAGATTATGTTTCAAAGCAAAATATAAAGACTTTATTCAAACAACAAGTTTGAACAAGCACTTTAGAAAAATAAGCTGGCATTTAAAAAGTTCAGCCTTTTTGTTTCTGACTTGTGTGAGGACACCTAGAAATTGCAACATATGTTGATATGATGGGTACAGCTACATTTGACATTCTGTTAACATGTTCAAATCATATTCTGCTTGCACTTCAGAAACATTGTAAGAAACATCAAGATTCACCACTTTAATATAGAAGGTAGTGAAAGTAGGACATGAGATTCCTGAGATCTCTGGAGCTATCTGAACTGGGGAAGCTTTATGAACAGAGTCCCAAAAATGAGGGCCACTGCATAGAATGAGAGGTCGCATAATGTGTTCTGAGTGCTTTAGGGTCAAGTGTCATGAAGCTTGAGATAAGATTCAGCACAGCTGTGGATACTTTGGAGGGAGCAATTTTTTTTTTTTATTTTTTTTTTTATTTTTTTTTTTTTTGTCAAATCACTGTGCCGGTGGTTATGCAAGAGCACAAAAGGCTGAAGTGTGACCTTACTTCAGCACTGATAAAGTGAGAGAAGTCTTGGCTTAAATTTGCAACAACTGGGAGAATTAAATTTATGTCAAACACATGGAAAACCACAGCAAGTGTAGTGCTTAAAATCAGAGAGAGTAGTGCTTAAAGTCATGGTACAGGCCAAGCACACTTTACATTACCCTACCACATATGGGAAGTCTAGGTGTTTTGAAATCAATTCAAACCTTCCCACCTTGCTTCATTCTTCTTTCTGCTCTATACTAGTATTCCTCCACCTGCAGCAGTCACTTATCAAGACTGCAGAGCACTCTTACTCATTTAAGGGTTGAGTACTTTAAAATAATGCTTCCTAATTACAAAAATAAATTTTTTTTTTTTTCTATTTCATTTTCCCATTTGTGAAAGCTCTTATACAGCTTGCTGTAGAATATGATGTATTGAAAGGGAACGCCTTTTCATCAGCAGCAATTAATGAATTATCCTCTTCTGCTCTTCACAAAATGTCCATGAGTAGAATATGATTTTCTCCCTTTTAATTATTCTGAATAAGACATCAAGTAATTTCTACAGATAATAATGGTATGTAGATTTTTGTAGGCATTCCATTGAGAGTATTTTCATATTCAAACAAGAAATGATACTAGATTTTTTTGGTTGGAGGTCACCCAACTAAGTTTCCATTTTCCAAGTCATATCTTGCAATCAGGTTGCAAATATGAATACTTGCATTTCTGGAATGAAAATTCACATTCTAAAACTTAGATTATATTACTATATTAGAATGCACCTGAGGATACATATAGAAGTGGAAAAAATTAGGTTTTGCATTCAAAGAAATATTCTCTATATACTTTTAAAATATTGGTAAAAATATCCTTTCCATTCTGAAAGTTGCCTTTCTGTCCCTACTATGGTATGTGTGAGAAAGCAGCAAAATTTGTTTCCATTCTACTGTCAGCACACAGGAACTGGATTTTTCTTTTGGATGTGCCTCTCTGTTGAACCACATCTTTCTCACATAAGTGTTGCATACATAGTAATATTTCTTTAGACATGCATTCTGCCCAAAATCAAAGTTTTAAAAAAAAAAAAAAAAAAAAAAACCTTTCCTATGAAAAGATAATTCCTCAAATATACTTGTATTTTAGAGACGTCTTCAAATTTGCTTTATAGATCATACTAGTAAACAGTAATTTCTGAGAAGTTCCTTCCTTTTTTTTTTCTTTTGTTTCAAGAAAACAAACTCTGTACAAACAGTCCACTTTTCTTCTTCTTGTTCTCACACAGAAGATATTTACCTTGTCTGAAGAGTTTTACTCCTAGAAGAGATGCATGAGATTCCCTATGCATTGAGTTAGAGCTTATGATTGGAATCAGAATTCAAAATGGCTTATTCTTTAAAGTATAATTAGGAGAGCACTATGTATCTGATTATATTAACTGTTAAGAACTGCCTTTCAAGAATCTTACATTTATCAAGCAGAAGATACATTTTATTTTGCAATGGCTAATAGTATGTCTAATCCCACTATCAGACCTGTACCAAACTGAATGAGAAGACAAAGCCAAATATTATCACCCAGTAAAGATTTGTCTTGAGTACCAGATCATCACTGACTAGTAGTTAATTCTGTCCATAGGCAAATCTAATTCTGTGGTCTTGGTGTGATAGACTGACAGACTTCGCAGCAGCCACAAATTATAGCAAATGTATTAAATGGAAGAAATAAGCATTTATGTTTACTGCTTCTGATTTATTAAGTATGCTAAACAAAAGTCATGCATAGTATTCCATACAGTTTAATTTAATATTTAATAGGAGTAGAGTACATGATGTTGCACAAGAATCAGTATAAGATATTGTTTTCACAGGTTCAAGATGCATTCAGATGTCGACTGAGAAATTGCCAGGATCCAATTAATGCAGATTCTTCAAGTTCTTTTCCTAATGGACATGCTCAAATCATGGTTAGCTTTTATTTTTTTCTCTGACTCTTAATTTAGTGCTCTTATCCAAAAGAAAAAACTTACAGTACTGTACATGGCAAGCATGCACAGCCAAAATAATTTTAGTGTAAGTCTGTTTAGGTCATTATCTGCTTGCTTAAATCTCTTAACAACCTTTAAATTATTGGTGTGATCATTTATGGAGTGGAGCACAGTGAATTAGTATCTTCCACCAGTGTTCTTTATGACAAAAGATTTTTACACAAGAAAATGAGAAAATAATCTAATAATGTCTCATGACTTTCTCTACTGTTGGTGTAAAGACCACTGATACATTTGAGAGTCTTCCCTTCATGAGGGGTTGCAAAATGTTCTAAATCAGACAAGGAAAAAGTACTAGAGATTCTAGAGGGGGATTCTATTTAGTGGCTTGAATTATGGAGATAGTGAATGGCTTAGTATGCCAAATTGGATTTACTAATACTGTTAGATAGTATATTAAGACAAATATTGTTCCCTTCACTTTCAATGACAGTTTGTCATTGACTATAATGGGGAGAGGATTAAGCCCTAAAAAAATGCAAGGCTCAACAAGCAGATGCCCTTCAAAAAATTATGAATCAAAAAAGAATCCAATGTTTGGACTTCACAAGCAAGGAGGTCAGTTTTATTAAACATTTTTCATGCAATAAACTTTTTGTGGAAATAGAAACGTAATTTAAAATTACTTGAATTCTATAACAGGATAAATAGTTTTTCTTAACTGGGAAAAGTGTGCTTGGTTTTTCAGCTGTTAAAATTCATTCTTAGCTCTTACAATTCATTTTTGCCCAATGAAATAAATATTAGTTGTTTTCAGGGAGTACAAACTTGACATGATTACATTAGTAGCAAGGATGGGCAGAATGTTATATAACAAATAACCACTTCATAACAAATTAATGAAGTTTCAGACAGGGTGGACTAATTGGATTACACTTATTCACAGTAATTTGTATTGCAGACTATTTTCCATACTTTTGTTTTTAAAATTATTATGATAAGCTTCCATAAAGACGATCCTTCCATGAGATGTAGAAGTTACTCTTCCATATACATAAAAAAAACTATACACTGTATCGTTTTATTAAAATTATATACTCTACTTCCACCTATTTTATTTTATTTTTTCTGGTCAGGCAGCATACTTTGAAAACCACCCAGTTATACTTTAGGAAACTTTGTAAAGCTCTGCTGTTGTAAAACAATACACTTCACCTTCTCAGCAACAAGAAACCACTTTTAAGAGACTATGACTCTGTAAGTAGGACGTTTTGGAAGCGCTAGTTGGCAAAAAGGTATTGTGGTTTAGTTTTCAATTAGTAACGGTTGTCCTGTTTCGTTGTTTCTTGTTACAGACTGATTTTGAAAAGGACGTGGACATTGCTTGTCGGTCAGGTAAGAACATTGACAGAGTATTTAGCCAACAAAAAGAAGTTTTGTACTAGTTCCTTGTGAAGTGAAAAACAGGAAATTGTTCACAACACGTATTTATAAATGTAAACAAAAAAAGTGATGCCACTGTACAAATACATTTATTTTGTTTTCCTATAAAAGCCTTTTACTAGAATTCAGCAGTTAGGAAACAGCCAAAGGTATGATTGCCTATTAGAAAGCAAATGGGTTTGGAAAGAATATCAGTCGTGCACAAAAAACTTTCCTTGTCCTAGTACACAAGCAAATGTGAAACAGTGATTTTGCTACCCCAAAAAAAAAGAAAAAAAAATTACATACTGTATCTTTAAAGCTGTGTATATGAAAGATGCATCAATTGGTTTAGTTTTAAAGACAGTAAACTTTTTAGGGCTCTAAGTGAAATCAAAAGTAGTTTAAGCAATATGGTAGCAGGAAAATGAAATTTGATTCCTCTGTATCGGAACAAGTTGTTTTTCTAAAGACATTTCAGTAACATGATCTTTAATGTCAGCTATGTCTGTTTCTGCATATTAAAAATAACCTATTTTAAGCAGTTTATTTGCCAACCTTGCTTAAATAAAACACAGTGTAAAATAAATGACCCTTTAAACACTATAGAAATTTTTAAATCTAGGAAAAATTCCCAAAGGACAGTTTTACCTAGGGAGGCAATCCTGCCTAGATACCCTCTGTTTTCAGTGAAGAGAGGAAGAGTGTGTCCTCTGCACAGGGTGAGTCAGAGCAGAACTCAGCTGTTCTGCATCACCCACTTGGAGGACACTGTCTCTCTTCACTGGCTACATGGGGAGCCAAGAAGGCTGATCACGTTAAGGTAAAGTTTGAGTTTCCAGTCACCCACCTTTAAAAAACTGGCAGTTTAGTTTCTTGCAAGATGGTAATAATTATTCCATATGAATTAGTTTTAATATGCACATGTATTTTGAAGGGAGCAGGATAGTACACTGTAACACAAGTGCATGTCTGTCACCATCCAGTGCAGACAGAAGTCCAGCTCTGGTCCGTGTAGCCCCTACTTCTTACCCTTGCCAACATAGCTCTGCTGCAGTATGGAGAGCCTTATCAGGGGCATCCTTAAGGAGATGTACTTTGAATATAGTTACGAACAGGCTTTACTAGACAAACATTTAAACTCAGTTTCTTTTAATGAAAGATTTAAGAATATGTCACTGGTTGAAGTGTCTTAATAAGTGTGACTGGAAACAGTGAAGCAGCCACACTGAAGTTGTGCATTTGTGCACTACTGTTTAGAGGCAAACTGTTCTTTTCATAATGGAAAAATGAGAGGCAGTTTTGTGTGAGGTGGGAGAGTGGGCTGCCTTATGAGCTGCTTGCTATGGAACATGGCAGTGAACTGACAAGTACCAGGCGATCTGGGTCATCAGAGCCCTCAGGCTACCAAAGGGGATGTAAATGTAACACCTGAGATACTTCAGGTTGTCTTAATGTCTCAGCCCAGGAGCTGGATTTTATTGCACAAACTAGCACTGTTGTGAATTAAAATATTTTCAACTGGGAAAAGAAGATCCTTGCACCCAGCTGGAATAAGCCCAGTAATTGGTTACTTCAATTTTTTTTTTTTTTTTTTTTTAATAATATATCCTTTTTCTTTCATTACAAATGTTGAATTACAGACATATTTACTTTTTAAGTTCAATAATTGTGATTGAATAGATGCTTTTCTTTTGAATGTACCCTTCAGAGCTCCTGGAAATTTTGTATTCTATGGCAGGATTAATAACTTCTATATGTGGAGCTTATCCCAGCAAAAAATTGCTGGATGTTGCTACAGGTTTGATCAGAAAGGCCTAGGCCTATACCAAAAGTAGATTATGAGTGTGTTATGAGACATGTTTATATTCTTTATAACCTTTTCAGATGTAGGAAAATATGTTTTTCTGATACCAATGGAATTTCTTCCTCATGTGGATACTTTTTTGTCACATTTATTTAAAAAATAATTTAACACAGAAGAGTTTAAAAAAGTCAGTGAAAAGGAACATTTAGGAGCTCAGAAACACATGTTCTAGTTATAATGCTATGGTAGGTCATTACAGTGGATTGACAAAATTATTCTGCCTTACAATCTGTTTGACATTTTCCAAGAGGTTATGTGAAGTTAATAATGGCAGTACAGATGTCATAGTGTATTTTTTGGAAAACCCTTAATCAAGTTCCACATGGCAGGCTTTTGCTTAAGCTGTGGGTCACCTAAGATCTATGTAAAGCATTAGGAATAAATGAAGGAGTGGTTTTAATTTATATAAATGACTGAGGCTTAGTCAGAGATCTGTGTCAGTTATACACAGTAGATTAAGAGATGTTGATTTAAAAAAGAAAAAAAAAAAAAAAACAAACCACAACAATAATTATAGAATAAAAGTTATTAAAAGGATAGGAAAAGAGTTAGGAAGATGCACTGGTAAAGGAAATGTGGCTAAATAAAGCCACAAAAAAAGCAGTGTTAGGCAGACATGGTTTCATGTTGTAAGAATTCTGTTCTCTGACCCACAGTTTTGCATAAAGACATTGGACCTTGCAGAGCAGCTACTATAACAGGAACACTTTCTAGAATTTCACTAAATGATGAAGAGGAGGAGAAGGGACCAAACCCTGAGGCAATGAGCTATTCTACCTTGCCTGGAAACATCATCTCCAAAGTCATCATCCAGCAACCAACAGGTCTCCACATGCCTATGAGTATGAGTGAACTGGCCAACCAGTGCTTAAAAAAAGACAACAGTGAGTTGCGGAGGACTGTGTATTTATGCACTGATGATAATTTGAGAGGTGCAGATATGGACATAGTCCACCCTCAAGAACGGATGATAGAAAGCGACTATATAGTCATGCCCCGGGGCTCAGTAAATACCCAGCCATCACTGAAAGATGAGAGCAAAATGAATATAGGCATGGATACACTGCCTCATGAAAGGCTGTTGCACTACAAAGTTAATCCAGAGTTCAATATGAATCCCTCTGTAATGGACCAATTTAATATCAATTTAGACCAGCATCTTCCCACCCAAGAACATATGCAGAATTTACCATTTGAGCCCCGCACAGCAGTGAAGAATTTCATTGCCTCAGAGCTGGACGACAATGCAGGATTATCAAGAAGTGAAACTGGATCCACAATATCAATGAGCTCTTTAGAGGTCAGTGGTACATAAAAAAATTGCACGCTCTGTTGTTCTAATTACGTGGTAAGACAATAAATTGTGTCATGTGTCTAAGGGGTGAAGCTAATGTTTTAATTCAGTATAAATTATTGTTTGGGATCATACACTGCTGTTCGTATTTCTCTTATTATCAGAAGTGTTTATACCTAGAAAACAAGATAAGAGTTTCTGAGCCAGTCTGTATGAAACTCTGTAGTTCTGGAGATTTAACATTCCACACAACTGCAAAGGATTTCGTGACCTACCAGGTAAAGTCCACTGGAAAATGCTGTGTTGCTACAAGAAGAAAAAGCATTCCTGCAAGATGCAAATGATAATCATTGACCCTACCTGCAAGCACTTGCGGTTGAAAATATTTGCCATTTTATTGCTGACAATCGTATTTGTCTCAGATATGATAGGTCTGATTCTGCTCTCACTGACGTAAATCTTGGATTCTTCCATCCAGTAGTTCACCATTTACTGATTTATTTTCTATGCATGTTTGCATGTGTGTGCAGGAATTGGTACAACTGATGAGTGCAGTAGTTAAAGGTGAACTGCATGTGGAGTATCCTAGATTCCAGTCAGATTGCAAAGTGAACTGAAAAGCCTTTAAAAGGAATTCATTACTACAATCTGTAAGATTTAAACATTATACAAGTGAAAGCTATTTACATAATTTCTTAAGATTTAAGTATAAAATACTGCCATTCCTATTGAGCCTTTACTTATCCAAAATCACCAGTGAGGTGGACTTGATTTCATATTTGGGCCTCCTTAAGAATTGAAATACATTTCACCAGCATTTCAAATGACATGAAATGCAGCATTTGGTGGGAAAGAAAAATACAAATGAGAAAAATATGGTACTTACTTATTCTCTGAAAGAAGTTACAGATGGAAAAAACTTCTACTGTATGTGTAAACTTGAAGCAATTTTATGTGTATATATATATATATAATGTTTAGACCCATCTCTGTAGGGAAGCAGTAACTTTACCTGATTTTTCAGTTGTTAGACCCAGAACTGTAGCTGGTATTTCATAGAACAGGGGATTCTTGTGGATATTTCTTTTAAAATAGAGTTGAAGTTGTGTATCTGCTGGAGAGTTTGGGCAGAAAAACAGAACGTAGTTTCTTTTCAAAAGATGTCTTTACAAGCTTTGAGAGTGAAATATTTCTTTTGCTGTTTATATTGTGTGTGTACTATCAAATGTTTTACAAGACATAATTTAACTGAAAAAAAAGTAATTGAACAGTCAAGTGTGGTGCTTTGCAAATAATCAAATAGTATCCACTTTTTGTTTGTTGTTAAGGTGAATATGTATAATCTTGGGACAAATTTTCAAACTTATTTGTAAAAGAGAGTGCAAGTGCTTGCCCACTCAGTGCTCAGATAGATAGGCTCTTTCAAATCAAGTTTGCATCGTTAAGGAAGTTACTGCCCTCAGCTCAGATACATTACTTAATAGATCTTAGGTGGTGACAGGAGTTCTCCAATTTAATGCAACCCCAGAAGCAGGATAGCTAAACTCACCTTGCAGTAGTATCCTGTCCTGTCTATCTACAATACCATCTTTCAGATACTTTTTGTCAGATATAGAGACTCAAATCCAGCCTGGTTAAGATTAGACATATGGGTGAGATATCTAGGGAAGGTTCATAATTCCTTGAGAAAACAGACATACCTGCCACTATACCATCCATTTCACCTGAGGTCTAATTGCTCTCTGGTGATGCCTCTTTCTTTCCATTGGTGATGAAGGCCATCTAGGAGACCTAAAAAAAAGGAGACCTTAGTTAAGTTGTAAAACTTGGGACAATAATTATTTCATCTTACACAGAGTTCCAATTCCTGTGGCCACTTTGGAAAATGTGCCTGAAAATCTATGAGTATAATGTACTGCTCCTTTAGAGTTCATTTTTTTAAACTGTATTTGTATCATATTTTAAGCTTACCTCTCGGATGGGATATAGTTACCCACCCACCATAGATAATCACTATTCTGTATATCATTTTTATGCTCAGAAGAGACTATTAAGTATGTAGTAGAAAATGTAATAAAATATAGTAAAATATGATAGTAAATATTTAGTCTCTTCTAACTTGGTAAACATATTAGGTTTAGAAAGCTGTATTTTTGTCCAGAAAGCTGTAAACAGTTATGTTATTAAACCTAACCGAACCCAGCATAATTCCATATATTAGGAAAAAACCAGATATTAGGGCAGATCAGAAATGAAAGGGACTCTTTTGGCTTTTGTGTCTGCCTTTGTGGTTCTCAACGCTACTAGATTATATAGCATTACTTCCTCTTTTGATAAGGATGTGCTGCAATAATTGAAGATAGGAACATGAAAAAAAAAAATGTACATAGAAGAAAAACAGAGTCTCAAGCAGATCCAGATAAGCAGATCCAGCCAGATAAAGAATGTGATTGTGGTTTTATGTGTGCAGTGTGTAAGAAGCAATGGTTGAGGTAAAGCCCCAAAATGCCATTTGGCTAGAACTGACCAGCTGGATTAACTTTTATTGCTGCCATAAACAAAATAAAGAAGGGAGGGCAAGAGATTTTTTTCAGAATATTTTTGATGTCCAGTACAATATCATTTTGGAAGATTTCAAGACCTTTCAAAAGACAAGGCTTTGTCAGACTCTGTGGGGCAGCTAAACCTGCAGCAGGACATTGATCATTCTGCCCACGTTTTTCCAGACAGAGCATGACTAGACCATGTCTAAAGATCCTGAGCAGTAGGAAGAATCTTTCTCTTATCAGCTTATACTGCTGTCCCACCTGAAGTCCAACATAAAAGCACATGGATTTCTGCTCTGTAGGAGCAGTTCCCCTTTCACTTCCCTGAAAAAAATGAGGTTAATATTCAAGGATCACCACCTCCAACCTCAGGAGTAATGCATCCGAACAAAGAGGAAGTCATGCAAAAATGCCTCCATGGATGAACGAGAAACTCAAAAAGGAGCCTACAGAGTGTGGAAGCAAGAACAGGTGGGAGGAATACAGAGACATTATTTGAGCAGCCAGGGATCAGTTTAGGAAAACTAAAGCCCTGATAGAATTAAATTTGGCCACAGACATCAAGGGCAACAAGAAGAAGTTCTATAGGTACGTCAGTGATAAAAGGAAGACTAGGGAAAATGTGGGCCCTCTCTGGAAGGAAATAGGAGACCTGGTTACCCGGGACATAGGCTTTTTTGCCTCAGTCTTCACTGGCAAGTGCTCCAGCCACACCACCTGTCGCAGAAGGCAAAGGCAGGGACTGGAAGAATGAAGAACCACCCACTGTAAAAGATGAAGTTCAAGATCACCTAAGGAACTTGAAGGTGGACAAGTCCATGGGACCTGATGACGTGCATCCACAGGTCCTGAAGGAACTGGCAAAACATAACCGCCACTTTTAAAAAGGGAAAAAAGGAAGACCCAGGGAACTACAAGCCAGTCAGTCTCACCTCTGTGCCCAGCAAGATCATGGAGCAGATCCTCCTGGAAGCTATGCTAGGGCACATAGAAAATAAGGAGGTGATTAGTGACAGCCAACATGGCTGCACTAAGGGAAAATCGTGCCTGATAAATTTGGTGGCCTTCTACAGTGGGATTACAGCACTGGTGGATATGTTTAGAGCAACTGATGTCATCTAACTGGACTTGTGCAAAGCATTCAACATTGTTCCACATGACATCCTTGTCTCTAAATTGGAGAGACATGGATTTGATGGATCAACTGCTCAGTTGATAAGGAATTGGCTGGATGGTCACACTCAAAGAGTTGTGGTCAGTGGCTTGATGTCCAAGTGGAGAGCAGTGGCGAGTGCCGTTCCTCAGGGGTCAGTATTGGGACCAGCACTGTTTAACATCTTTGTCAGCAACATGGACCATGGGATTGAGTGCACCCTCAGCAAGTCTGCCAACAACACCAAGCTGTGTGGTGCAGTTGACATGCTGGAGGGAAGGGACGTGCCATCCAGAGGGACCTGGACAGTCTTGAGACATGGGCCCGTGCAAACCACGTGAAGTTCAACAAGGCCAAGTGCAAGGTCCTGCACATGGGTCAGGGAAATCCCAAGCACAAATACAGGCTGGGTGATGAGTGGATTGAGAGCAGCCCTGTGGAGAAGGACTCTGGTGGATTAAAATCTGGATATGAGCCAGCAATGTGCACTCACAGCCCAGGAAGCCAACTGTATCCTGGGCTGCATCAAGAGAAGTGTGGCCAGCAGGTTGAAGGAGGGGATTCTGCCCCTTCTACTCCACTCTCGTGAGACCCCACCTGGAGTACTGTATCCAGCTCTGGGGCCCCCAACATTAGAAGGACATGGACCTGGTCAAGTGGATCCAGAGGAGGACCATGAAGATGATCGGAGGAATGGAGCACCTCTCCTACAAAGACAGGCTGAGAGGGTTGGGGTTGTTCAGAGAATAGACACAGCTGGAGAAGAGAAGGCTCTGGGGAGACCTTATAGCAGCCTTCCAGTTCCTAAATGGGGCCTACCAGAAAGCCGGAGAGGGACTTTTTACAAGGGCATGTAGTGATTGAACAAGGAGTAATGGATTTAAACTGAAAGAGGGTAGATTAGATATAGGGAAGAAGTTCTTCACTGTGATTCTGGTAAGACACTGGAACAGGTTGCCCAGAGAAGCTGTGGATGCCCCCTCCCTGGAAGTGTTCAAGGCCAGGTTGGATGGGGCTTTGAGCAACCTGGTGTAGTGGAAGGTGTCCCTGCCCATGGCAGGGGGGTTGGAACTAGATCATTTTTAAGGACCCTTCTAGCCCAAACCATTCTATAATTCTATAATTTAGACTTTGTATTCATTGTGTTTTTTGGAGATGGATGTTTTGGAACACAACTATAGTATCAGCACAAGAACATATGTCCTGACTTCTAACTTTGCAGGGAGGATCCATCACCCCTGCCATTAGATATCTAAATGTAGGCATTCCCCTTCTGATATGGAAAAAGAGCTTTTCACATTTGGCTCCCCTTTAGAGTCAATGGAGAGAAATAGGCAATTTTTTGGCCACTTTTAGACATGTGCTCCAGGATGAAGTAAATCACATGGCCTCACTGCAGGTGCCTCTCTTCAGGTGCCATAGAGGAAGCCAAAATGAGTAGTTCAGACATAAACATCAAAAATGTAGGCATCCTACATTTAGTCAGATGAATCCTACACTATGTCATAAACGGCCTTCTAGTTTTTATATCTGCATATTGTTTTCTCAAGAAAATGCTTAGTTGGGAACAATCAAATGCTTTATTCTATAGGGAACAATTTCAGCTTTCAAAAGATAGTCTGAGAATACCATAATATTTACATACAAATATTGTCCAAATAAGTGTAAATTTAAGGATCTGCAGATTCACAATGTGCAAGTCGGTGATTTTTCATTCTGTTTGGTATGCACCCAACAGTACTCATGCGATTATAGGCAAAGGAAGGCTTATTAGTACATTACGGAGTTTCTTAGGAGGAGTAATTGAACATCTGGCTAATCTCCTGCAGAACCCTTACATGCTTGGATTAAAACTGGCTTTTCTACCTTGGCATCAAAGTGGCTTGGAGTGTGTTCATTCAGTTCAAAGTGTTTTGATTTTAATGAAGAAAGTGCTCTAAATACATTCTTTTGGAATGGTTTTTGTTTTGAAAATATACACTTGGAGTGGTGAGTTCATTAATATGAAATTACTTTGAAGTGAAATAGTGCATTCCCAACCACTTAGATGCAAGGAAAGGTTAGGAGTTTTAAATGCAGAGGAAGAAGCTGATCTGTTCAACATATCTCCAGGATAAGTAATTCTTTTCTTTTCATTGTGCAAAAAAATGCAAGAGGGAGTAGATACCTGCTGCCTGACTGTGTGAGGAGACTTGCATCGTTACCTTTGTGGAAGAAGAATGATGGGTTCTTTCAAGGGAACTATAGTTAGTGTAATGTGAGCAGAAATCGAAAAGTGCTGAAAGGAGCCAAAGACTTTTAACTATCGTAAGAGGAAGGGCATGTAAAGACAAGAAATAGAAACATTTATTAAAAGGAAGAAAGATCATCTGCTTTATAACAGGAAGGAAAGGACTTCCCAAACGTTTGCCATGTAAAGGACTGGGATTCTCTTTCCAGTCTCATATCTGCTTTCTTTATTTTTCTGTCTCAGCTTCTGTTATGAGATTTTATGTGGAGAAAGACATAAAGCCCTTAGATGGGAAGTTGATTGTGTGACCAAAATAATCCTGTATTCATTCATAAGAGCTCTTAATATATTCAAAGAAAGTATGCTCCAG
Source organism: Strix aluco (assembly GCF_031877795.1). Classification (NCBI taxonomy): domain Eukaryota; kingdom Metazoa; phylum Chordata; class Aves; order Strigiformes; family Strigidae; genus Strix; species Strix aluco. The sequence goes on along the minus strand of NC_133933.1, from coordinate 100,241,252 downwards.
AGTTCCTTGGCCAAATTGCTGATATGGGACTTCAGGAAGAAAAACTGTTACAGCTGGGAAAATAAAGGGATACGTAAAAGATCGTGAAATGCAAAGAAAAAGTAAAGGTATAGATAAAGAAGAGAGAAAGGAGAGACAGGCATGTTGAAAAAAAGGAAAAGAAAGATGGCAGAAATGGAGAAGAAGCTTAAAATGAAAGTGTTAGGAAGAATGAAGTGAAAGCATCAGGGAAGGAGCAAGGTCTAAAATTAAAAAAAAAAAAAAAAACAAAAAAAAAAAAAACCAAACCAAAACAAAACAAAAAACAGGAAAGAAGAAATATGCAGTTAAAACAGTCAATCTTGTCAATAAAGTACCAGAGCATCAGGCAGAACAAAAGCAAAAAAGTGTGAAGTCATTTTGATTTATGACATGAGAAGAGAGAGAGAGAGAGAGAACAGAAATAAAGAAATGAGCACCACGGGAATTTCCTCTTTATCATGTTTCCACATTGCATTTTCAGGCATTCTGTATCGGAGATTTCTCTCCCTCCCATTCCTCATTTCATTCTTCAGTAAGCTGTAGAGACAGATCTTGCCAATTTTGTGACTCAGTGAAATGAAGGCTAGCCCTATAACAACCCTCGCTTTTGCTTGAATGAGTAGGTCTCAGATTCCTCTGACTTCAGAAATTGTTCCAGCTTATTTTCAGGTTATCATACAGGAGTGGGGGTAGAATCAGGCAGAGTAGATTCTAGTAACAGAAGATTTAAAGAACCAAAATTTTTAGTCAGTATGATGAAGCGCAGCATATATTTCAGACATAAGCAGTTATCTTAAGTACATACTGTCCTTAAGAAACTTATTTTCAATGCTTGTCCATTTAAGAGATGCCTTGCTTCTCCTCAAAGCCTTCAGAAACACAAAACAAGTGGGTTTTGCTTATTGAGTAAAGACATATGCAGGTTTTCCTATAAAAAAGGGGAGCAGCAAACCAAAATAATTTGCCAGAATATTTTTAAATTGGTATCTCTGAAATTACATTTGTGCTATGTGTTGATGAACTAAATTTGCTAGCATATTTTAAAATGCCCACATTAAAGAGCTAATCCACTTTTTTATGAAAATGTACTTGCTTTATGTCGAGCTCATGTTATGAACGAATAGCCAACATAATCTTCTATTCAGAAACTAATGTTTTTTTCCAGTTATAGGCACACAAAATGCATTTTAAATCAAAACTGTCTATCCACATTCCACTTTTATATCTCTGAGGGCCAAAAAAGATTTTTCTTTAATTTTGTTCAGGAAAAAAGTCCTCCCAGGGCTAAGATCTTGTATGTCAAATCTAATCTCAGAGTGAATTATAAACTGGTGATAATAAGGCTTTATATTAATAGAAGCATGGTTATAGCCCTCACTATAATATGGTATCTCTGGTTTCAATTATACTTTGCACAATGCCATATATCTTCAGCAGTATCTCATGTAATTAATCAGGTAGTGGTGTAATGCAGGCTAGAATAAGGAGAAAACCAGGCATTTGTCATTTTACAGAGACGGAGAGGGATTTTATTAGTCATTTAGTGAGAGCAGCTCTTTCCTGGTGCCAGCGGATTAGTGCATGCTGTATGGAAATTATTCTTCAGTATTCTATTTTTGTCCCTCAGTGAGCAGAGTTTAAAGTTGCTCTGGAATTACACAGAGAAGCTATACATGATTAGTACAAAGTAAAATTGATTTAAAATGAATTACTGCTGCAGACTTCTTTTCACAGAGTTTCACTTTGGTCCTGGCATGAAAGTTGGATCTCTTTTTTTTCTGTAAAATGGATTTTATCAGTTAAGATCAAAGAGCTGTAGAAATCAGAGATGGAAAAGATCTTGTCAGGTCATCTTTTCTAGCAATGGAAGAACATTTTCTACAGCATATTTCTCCAATGCATAGTCAAACCTCACTTTCAAGACTAGAGTTAAGGGCTTCCTTCTGTTTCCATTAGCAGATTATTTCATAGTAAAATAAATTTTCTTTATTCCCAACAGCATCTCTGGAATTTCCTTTATTTTTCACTATCTTTTTCTGCATTACAACTTTTCAGATTTTTCTCACACCAGCTTTGTTTATCAGTATTTATATCCTTCTAAGGTTTCTGAACAAGATTCTGTGTTTGCCTCTTCCAGAGCCAATGTTTAAACAAGCTGTATCACTCTTTTATCTTTTGCCTTGATCCAGTGTCATTAACTCTTTAAAAGTGTTTTTTGCTGCTGTCATCTGAAATTTCCCCAGTTTACAGGCATGATTTGACTTCTGTCAGTTTAGAACACTAATGCAACTCACTGGAGTTGTTCAGAAAGGGCTATTCAGATCCTTGTCTGTTTAAATGGAGACTTGACCTTTTTTTGTAGCCTTTGTAATTGCGCATGGATTGCAGTTCACTACTTACCCATACCCCCGAGCTTTTTCAGAATTATTTCAGTTAACTCCCTGATGCTAAATAATTGCATGTGTCTTCAGCTTTTTTGGCAGTGCCTTTATTAGTTACCCTAGCAGGTCTCCAGCATTAAGGCTCATCAGCTTGGAAAACAGATGACTGAGTAGTGAATAAGGAATGATTATTCATATTCCCTATAATATAAAAACCAGGAGCATCAAATGAAATGGCAAAGGGATAAACAACATGACTTTCTTTGTCACGCTATGCATATTTAAATTGTGGAATTCACTACCTCAGCACATTTGGATGTCAAAATTAAGAATTATTATAAAACATGATTAGATTAATGGAATAATGTAAAAAAGTGTTATTAAGCTCAACAGAGTAAGCCTCTCCCAAGGAAATTCCTAAACAACTGAAGAACTAGGGAGGGCATTGCAGCAGAAATATCACTTTATACTTGCCCTGGTGTAATTTCTGCATCATTCCTGAAGCATCACTGCAGAACCTGGCCAAATACAAAATACTAAAGAGGGAAAACATTGATATTATCCCTTACAGTCGCTTGTTATTTATGTTCTACTAACATTAATAATCAAGTCGATCTGCAACTGAGCCTTGAAAAAAACACCAGCTTCTAGTCTAATTTTTATGTTGGATAAAATAATTTTGTTTTGCAGGTGGGTAAAAGAAACAGCTTTTTGAAAAGAAACATAGTGGTGTGACCAGTTCAGCAATTCATTTGATGCAAGAGATTTTTTTTCCCCTCTACTCCACTCAGCTGCTAGTTTTCATTAATTTAAATGGTAGAATGAGCCAGATGGTTGATTTCTGAAAGCATTTAGGTATGTGTGGAAAACCCCATTTTTCTCAGCCAAAAGACACACAAGTAAACTTCATTTAAGAAAAAAAGTACATATACAATAACAATTAAAGCGTTGATCTGCATGTTTTAAGCTTGTTGTATATCATACAGAAACTAGGAGAAAAATTTAATAAATGACCACTTCCAATTGGGACCAAAGGGAAACTTCCATCCTCATAAATTAAGATTCCCAATGACTTCATGCTTCTGAATATGTTCCTCTCTCAAAAAATAACACTACAGTCATTTGAAGACAATGATGTAATAGCCAGGAGGACCTGATAGTGTATCTGGTGGTGTCAGTGACAATATTGCAGATGACTTTCAGTGATGCAGGATCACATTCATAACCAGCATCCTTTGTTTTTCAGAAATTCACAGACCAGTGGCAGTTACATACTTGTATGTTTTAGGAGAATAGGCTTTGACAGCACTTGTGCTGTATTTCACTGTATGCAGCCATGGAAAAAAAGTGAAGAACAAGCACAGAACAGATGTTCTGTATAAGTTTACAATAAATGTGTTCGTGATAGATTCTTGTTGAGTCCTAGAAAAATACTCACTGAGATAAACCTGTGGCATGACCTGTTTGGTCATAACTTGTGTGATCTAACAGCAAAATTGCAATAGTTACCACTTTCTGGCAATAACACAGTTAAATATGTTGCAGTCTGTTAGATATGTCTTTTTACCATGTAAACACCAATAGGCTGCAAAGCCTAATAATCCAGCTATGCCAAGAATATTTTCAGTGTGGTCAAGCAGACTTAAGGCAAACTACAAATGCTCCAGTTTTATAAATAAGACTATCTAGCAAACCACATTTCTTCCTAAATTTTCTATGTTTTCACTTACAATTCTCAGTCAGATAGTTCAATGATACCAGGTTTATTACTGAACTGTAGCTTCAAAATAGCTTTTTCAAGCATTTTTCAAAGCTTCTCCTGTAAACTTCACTCGTTATCTGCTGTACAAGTTTCTTCTTTTGTAGTCACTGAGCCTTCACAGTGGTAGATGTGGTCTAATTGCACCTTAAAAAGGTCCTTCCTCATTAGAGATACATAGATTTCTTCAGGTGCTGGTTTACTGTGGAATGACGAAGGCCTGTGTCAAGATACACTTGCACCATGGCCTCCTTAATATGAGTGAGAAGTAAGAACTTAGCTACTTTAAGAATTTGGGTATAATTTCCTCATATTTTTCTTGCCTCCAAGACCTTTGCTGTTTTCATGTTTTCATGCTACTTATTTTTGCAGAATTGTTTAATTTATTTTTAAATTCTCTCTTTTAAATGTGCTAGGTTCAATCAAGCCTTGCTGATTAAAGATAGCTTCTCCAAACCTTGTTGTTGTTGGCTGGTTGAATTGTTTTATAGACTGTTCTTTCATACGGCCTCCCAGCTCTTTAGACATCAGTGTGTCAAAACTGCTACAGTGCTCTTCTTCATATTACTGTGGATTGGAGCATCAAAATTTTACTACAAAACCAGAAAATATGTCACAAAGTAGTATTATCAAGGGCTCAGAGACCAAACATTTTCCACTTTCTACAACTGAAAGAGTTGTATAATTATTTCTTTCAATTGCAAGAAAACAGAACAGCTAAAACCTGCATGTTTGTTAAACCAAGTAGAATCAAAGTCTAATGAAGTTAGTAACATTATTCATCTTGACTTAATGGGTTTGATTTGTATCTCACTGCAGAAAGTAGGAGCAATCTGAAATGGTTCATTCACCATGACTTAAAGCCATCCTATCCTACCACAAAAATTAGGGTTAAATTGTAGCAGCAAGCCTTTTTGTTTCCTTGGGGTACTTTTCTTTTCCTTTAACTCTCCTTCCAGAAGGAGAATGTATCTTTTCTTTCCATTCACATGTTCTTTGCACTCTTTTTTCAGCTCTTCCAACCACTGTTTCTACATCTCTTTAGTCTATTGCAAGCCATCCAATTTCCAACCTTAGAAGAAAAAAGATATTTTTATCTCTTCCTTATAATATTTCTGCTTCTTTCTGATATAATTTGACTTTATAATTGGTTTCTTTTAGAATCTGTAAAAAATTATGTGCTAAATTATTTGTGATATGTCTAAATAATCATATTCCATTGCACTGTATACAAGTGATTATTTCACTAGTAAATCATTCTTGCTTTATATCAGATGCTTTGAATCAGATTTGTCATAAGTGTAAAACAAAATCATTGCTTTCTCCATCCAGATTTTCATTGCAAAAAAACCAAGCGGAAGCTATGGAAAGTATAGATGGCTTCGGCTTGATTTTGCTATCATTTATTCCATTAAAATCAATGGAGTTGTACCAATGTAAGCCTGAGGAACAATATCTGTATACCTATACAAACCTAAATCATAGATAGCTGTGTAAAAAGTATAAATATAATGATAATTTGCAAATACCACAGAAAGTACAGAAATAGTTACATTTTATACACCAGCAGGTTCAATTGCATGCAAGTAACATGCACGTTATGCATCCTGGTGAAATGCAGTCTGGTTTACTTCAGAGAAAAGAATATGATACTGGTCTAAAAAAACTGTATGCGAAATCATGCATTAATCTTAAATTATCAAGATAAAATCTACAACCTCTCACAGAATACCTAATATATATCTGATAGGAAAACAAGAATGTTATTTAGACTCATTAATATGATTTGGTAAATAGTCCCCTTGTTAATGCAACCTCTTTTTTCTTTCTTTTTTACTGCTTAATAGAGAAGAAAATCACGTTATTCGGACCTTGACTTTGAAGTAAGTTTTACTGAATTATTCCTGATTATTAAAAGTATTTTCCTAAAAGTAAATGTGAAGTGTTCATTTTAGCAGATTTTAGTCTTCTGACATAGTAGATGTCATAGGGTTGTTCAATTGGTACTGTACAGAACATGATGAGCAATTAATTAAAACTACTTTGGTGCAACTTGTTTGTAAAATATTCTGAGCTCAAACTGTCATATTGCAATATTAACCATCATGGTTTCAGTTTTTAAATTCTCTGCCTCTTCATTTTCATCTTTCTTTTTTTCTTTTTTAATTTTGCTGGCTATCTATTGAAAAAGTGCGTCACTTCTGTAGGGCAGGCCATGGTGTTGCAGAAGGTTGCTTTGTTCAAGAGATTGTCAATCATTTGTTCTATCTCTCTTTCTTCAATACTGATTTACTGGCATATGAGTTCCATATCCAAATAGTGATTGTGAATGTGTCAAATTTTGATGACAAAGTGCTGCCGTTGTAAAAGCTTATGGATCGCATGCTATATGAAAAATCAAATTCATGTAAGGTTTCTCAGGTTGAATATCCACAATTTCAGACTTAAACTCCATTGAATAAGAAGGTTTGGTTGTGCTAGTTAATGACCATTTTGTTCTATCTCAGTCAGTATGGTTAGGTCTCTTAAAGTTTTGTTTATTTGAGGTTTTCTTCTCTTCTCTCTACCAGAAGCCATACAGCAGTTGGTTTTCAAGGGAAGGTTAATAATTATTTATGGATTTGGGGGTTTTGCATAGGTTCATGCAAGTTGAACAATTGTAATAGTTACATGGAACCTACAGATCTCAGGCTAAACTTTAACATCCAGTGATTAGTATATATCAAATATAGCTATAAATTACACTCACTGTTTGCATATGCAAAGAAAAGCATTTTTTATTATTATGTGACCTGTAAGCACAGCACATGTACTTTCAGATTTCAGATTCTAGTCCATAGAGAAGAAAGCGGCAGAACTAGCAAAATGCAGCCATGACAGTGGTCATAGAAGCCTTGTAGCGAGAGAAGTTTGCTGTTGCAACCTGCTTTTGCTGAAATGCTGACCTTTTGTGTCTGATTGTGGTTTCTTGGTAGTTTAACATCATGCCTTAATCTCCTATGTCATTTTCACCCAGAGAGTGTAGTGACCTTAAGCAGTCATTTAATGTCTCAAATAATCCACCAGACAAAGATTCACACAGTAAGTTTAAGGAAAATAAAATTAAAAGCTTATCCTAAATATGCTTTAGGAACAATTGCATAGGAAGGAAAAAGAAAAACATGAATCAACAACAAAATTCTGATGAACAAGCAATTCTAAAAGGAAATGCAAGCAGTATGAACAAAAGTTTTATAATTATAGTGATATAAAGAATTCTGAATTTTACTGGTTTTTATTGAAAGGTAGGAATATCATGCGTTCATGATGAGAACATTCCTGGTGGCAACAGATACTAAAACATTCTTCCTATCGCTCAGGAGAGCAAAATCCAACACCAAATAAACACCAACAATGCTGTACACATTCTGCTCTCAAGAATCAGTCCTCCCATTACATATTTTCTTTTGATTCACATAGTGTATTTAAGATGCTTACAGCTTTATCTTGTCTTGTTTGTAGCATAGTTGCTCCATGGCCTAATATTTTTAGAAGTATGATTATAATGCAGGAAAATATATTTGTTTGTGAAGAGGGAAGGATGGGGCCATTGAGAGTCACTGCTGAGAAAGTGAGAGTGACAGTGATACTGTGCCAGTTGCTGCTGTGTTTTCAAAGTACTGACTCAAACTAACCCCATCTCACCTCCCTGTTTTATGTTTCCTCTGATTAAGCCTGTAGGCTTTCCTGTGTCCTCACACATAGCGTGGCTGTCTGTCTGAGGTAAAGCAAAATAAAAAAGTCATAAAATGTTCAAATAGCCACTCAGATTCCTTCGCTCAGCATACTGATGAAGGGAATTGAGATAGTGTTGTGTGGCCAAAGCACTGCTATTTTGGTACTTCAAAGCAGCTTGACTGCAAACCAGAATAGAGCCCAGAGGTGCGGTTCAGCTAGAGTGATTGGCCATACCACTTAAATGTTTAAGAGCTGGTCCTCTGTGAGACAACATCCTTCCACAGTCCTGAGTGTAACAAATGCTATGGATGTGGTTCTGAGGACAACAAATGCTAAATACACAGTATGGACAAGACCGTGTCAAGCTTGGCTCTCTCCGTACTTTTCCTTTTAACACTCTTCCAGCAGTCTCTACACCCTCAACCTCTCACACATGTCTCTCTGTATCCGTACAAGACAAATCCTCAGACTATGCCTATCTTACTAAAAGCATTTGGGGGAATATTCCTGGGTTCCAAAACACCAGTTTTTATATGGACGAATTTTTAGAACGGCCTTTACTATTTTAGTCTGGATCACCCTTGTCTCTCCAAATAGTTCCTGAAATGTCCTTAGGGAACCAGTGCAACCTAGGTACCATTCACAATAAGCAATTGGTTGTAGACTTCTTATTTTGAAGACTAAAACAATTTTGTAGCATTCATGGAGAACATTCCATGCTAGATGGTGTCTTGGACATGTTTGACTTACTACAGTAGAGTCACAGTTTCACTGGTTAAAAAAAAAAAAAAGAGACTGTGCTAGTGGGCTGCAATGCGACACTCGCCTCAATAGAGACAAATTTAAGTAAAAACAAAGAAACACACGAAGAACATTTTCTTTTCTGAGGGCCATAGCTGAAACTCAAAGCCAGCTGCTATGTGGTGTGAACATGGGCAAATCATGACTGTACTCAATGCCATAAAATAGTCTCTGTCCCAGTTATCTCTAATATATGTAGAAATACAGGTGTACTTTTAAGAGCCTTTGCAATGGACTATAAATAGTAAAAGTCCTGTGACTGCTGGGTAGAGTTATAGAAGGCTTATGTCTACAGTCAAAGGAAAGGGAGAGAGAAAATGATGGCATCCTAACTGGCCAGCCCTTACCATAGATCTTAGAGGGGAGTCTAAGTATCTTGTTTTCCCTTTTTAAATAGTTTCCCATTACATTTTTAAATTATGCCTTTATGTAGAAAAAAAGAAGACAGACTGTAACATACTGGGTTTAGTCTGTAGACAGAAAGTATTACTGCCAAATAATATACTGTCCACTATTAGATTTTGCAAAACACTGAGTAATTTATTTGAACTTTGAAGTTTGATAAAATGAACAGTCAACATGCAACAGCTTTACGGCTCTTTTCTTGCTATTACCAAGGATTAGTTTAGACTCATTCATGCAGTCCAGTATCCGAAACATGACCAAAATTCATAGGTCTGGGCATTTTGGATTCTTGCTGCTGCTGGCTGTGGTAACCCCAGCTAAGAGCCCTCCAATCCCAGTCATTATGTTCTGTTTTTCCCTAAAGCTGGACAAGGAGCTCTTTCATGAAGGTTCAGCAGTAATACTGAGCTGTCAGATCAAATAAAATTCATTCTAATTATGTTGAACAGAAATACAGATGTTGTGGAAATTCCCAGGAGGACTTTGTAATAGGTGTGCACTGACACTTAGAAAAACATACAGAAGAGTTAAACTATTATTGACATGCATTTTAGGATTCAAGATCACAATTACCTTTTAATTCTATGAGAGGGTCTGACTGCTGAATTTCCCCAGTCATCCACCCCACTCCCCCCTTTCTATGAGGCATTCATTGGATCTATGCTGGTAATAACATTTATGCCAAATAATTCAGAAAAGTGTCTTACTACCCTGCTCCCCAGGATTCAAGTGATCACTGGCTCTTTTTGAGCTTCTACCCATCAGGGAGAGGAAAGATACGCAGGACAAGTGTGAATACCAGAATGTCTTCTTTTCTTTCCACAGAGCAGTAGACTCTCCCCAGCAATAATACTAAAGTGATCCTTAATTGCTGGAGCTGCATTCTTCTGGAATTTCATATGCAATAGCTATTCATTATAACATTATAAACTCACACAAAAGTTTAAAATCATTCTCTTACTAACCTGAAGACATGTCTCAAAGACAAAGGTGAAAAAAATATGCCTGCAGGGAAAAATCCTTTCCCGTTCCTAAGTTTGGCAACTGATCATACCTGTAACATCTTGAAAACACAGCATGTTTCTATTATAGGGCTGGGAAGGCACTCCCCCATCTGTTCTTTTCACTTAGCTATTTCATACAATATTTGAGAGAGAGCATTTTTACCTGTGACAATATAGAAATTCTCCAAGGCAAATTGAATTACATTATTATTATTATTATTATTATTACTACTGTTATTCATAAGATTGACCACAAATCTTCGTGAAAATATTTGTGCTTGAACTCAGCTACAAACCTGTTATAAATAAAAAAGGGACCTGGGTACAGAGTTATGTTTGAAGTGCTTTTCATCTTGATGATAGCCACTGAATCCTCTTCTGAGAGTAGTTGCTCAGCTAAGTAAGACTTAGTTTGTTCAAAACACACACTCGATGTTACTTGTGAGTGAGAGTAGAAATGTAGAAGGAGTGTCAGTTCAGTCTGACCCCCTTTAGGGTTTGAGGCACGAGAGTTACGGAGCCTGCAGGAAAGACCACAGGAAAATGTGGCTAACTCAGGTGCTTCTAGAGGGCATGTGGCATTAATGGGCAAATCCCCAGCTGCACCTAAAGAAAGTGTGCTTTCAAAGGGCAGCATGAGAAGCTCCTTTTCCATCCTGTTCAGGTCCTGGTGCTACTACAATCATCCTGGTATATATTGGTCAAGATCTCCAGCTTTGTATTGACAAAAATTGTGTATTTCTGAGATTAATAAAGCTGCGTTTTCCACATTTCCCATTTAATAGAGAAAACAGATTAAACCCCCACAAATACTTTGTGAGTTATTTTCTCATAAAAGAGAAAGAGTTACCCAACAGACCATATTTTCTAGAAAGGAGGTAAGATGATGCTTTCTAACAAAGAAGTTTAGAAAGTAAGAGTTAAAGTTGAAAATTTAAATTACTGCACCTTCAGTTCGGATTGTTCTTTATGAGCAGTGGGGAGGGGCAGGTGTCAGTGGGTAGGAATTATGGAATGGAAGCCAGAAAAACACAAAGCAACCAAAAGATCCATAGGTACATGTGCATACCAGTCATTCTGCTATTAAGAAAAAAATTTAAAGCCTTTTTTCTGGTAGAGTTTCCACTGCAAGTGTTTAATTTCTCCTCCCACCTGCTTCTCCTCAGGAATAATGTAATGAACTGAGTAAGACATTTACATTATTCATATTTGCTATTTAATGAATTCTTGGGTACACGATTCAGAAAAATATCAGAAAGTAACATTCAGTATATTCCTAGCCTTCTATTAAAAAGTTTCCAACTGGAGATACTTATTTCACAGTCATATGCTATTTCCTGCTTTTAGAACCAGTAACCCACCAAATTTGTTTTATTCCCTTCAGCATGTCTCCTTATTTCAGCCAATAATAATCTTTGAGGTAGAACCTTTCTTTTTTAAATTCTATGTATGTGAAATTTGCTACATATCCCTGTCTACCATAACAGCAATAGCTTAAAAGAATCCCTAGGAAGTCACTTAAGTGAAACTTCCCTCATAAATGCAGATCAGCTACCTTTAGTTAAATTACATTTTTCAAGGAGTTCCTCACGAAATCTTGCAAAATTGTTTCCCTTATTCACCCAAAACTCACATTAACAAGGTCTAATTGCTTGCTGTATCTCATGTCTTTTGTGAATGATGTTGCCGATTTCCTGTTCCCGGAAGTGAACAAGGACATGTAGTGACAACACAAGGGGTAACAGCTTTAAACTGAAAGAGAGTAGATTTAGATCAGATTAAGGAAGAAGTTCTTTACTGTGAGGGTGGTGAGACACTGGCACAGGTTGCCCAGAGAAGCTGTGGCTGCCCCCTCCCTGGAAGTGTTCAAGGCCAGGTTGGACGGGGCTTTGAGCAACCTGGTCTAGTGGAAGGTGTCCCTGCCCATGGCAGGAGGGTTGGAACTAGGTGATCTTTAAGGTTCTTTCCAACCCAAACCATTCTATGATTCCATGAATCTCAAGATATGGTGTAACTTTATTAAGGATGATATGGTTATTACAGCATGGCTGTAGAAATGCATGGCCAAGAGAGAAGCCACATTTCATGAAATTTATAAACACAGAATGAAAATTAAAGATAAAAATTAAAATTAGTATTGGTAAAGCATTATTTGAGGGTCAGCTACTCCCACTCCAGTTTAAAAGGTACTAATCCAGACTTGCCAGAAGCGTTACTTGCTGGGAAGGGTCACACTCAGGCACTGTGTACACAAGTTTGCAGGGTTTGTCATGTACAATCATGTACAATTAGTGGACATGCATTGAGGCTGGTGTCCTGCACCTTACTGGTTGCTGCCCTGGCTGTAACTCAAGTTCAAGCAGTTACAAAAGCTTAAGAAAAGCCAAAGTCAGGCCATCTGCTTGTTGGACTGAGGTGAAGCATCCTCACTCCCTACTGTCCCCTGTCCACCCAGACCACAGAACCATGAGATTGGTTGAACAATAAGCAGCCTTTGGCTTTGCTCCAGAGGCTGGTCTGAATCCATACCTCAGTGTGAACTTGTTTGTAAACAATGCAGATGGTAGGCTTGACAGTCTAGGCTTCAAAACAGGCTTCACTCTCCATGTAGCTGCCAAGACTAATACATGGCCGAGGGTTTCCTCCAACTGTGGGGGCTGTTTGGGGTCCCCAACTCTTGCACAGGAGTCATATAATTAGTTTTTGTGGAAGAGTGCCCTGTGCATGGGCTAGAGGGAGACTGGTTTCCAGTTGCCCAGTCCATGACATAAGAAAGCAAGTAAAATTGAAAAATAGCGCCTACTTTTCTTAATATGAATGCCATTTCAACTGCATTTTATGATGATCTGAATGACAAGAAGATGTCTAATTAAAAAACCATAACATTTGGGGCTTTTCCATTTTGGGCCAAGATTTCCAAGTTCAGTGTTCTATTAAAAATTATTCTGATAGGGACGATTACAAACTGCTGTTGCATTCCTATAGAAATTAAAATATTAGCATCCATACTGAAAACAGAAATTCTAGAAAACATTCCTAATGTGCAAAAGAAATATCCTTCTGAGAAACTGCCATTACTCTCAAAATACTTCTAGGCTAGCACAAAAACAGTGTCCCTTAATTTCAGCAACTCAATAAATGTGGGGTAAAAACAGTCTCTTGTACACAGGAAGAACATTAAACAGAGCAGAGAGAAGGCTCAGTGCAATTCACTTCCACTGGTCAAGTCTATAGGGAAAAGATGGCCCTACCAAATTCAATTTACTTTATTATGTTGGGGAAAATAATGCTTCTCTTAAAAAAGCCCAGATTCAATTATAAATGCAAGCAATTATGCTCCGTTTTGCAGAAGGTCATGCATACAAGAAAGAGGCACATGGAATTGTTTCAAGAGTTAAATCAGAAATTTCAGACACTGGACAGATTTCGGGATGTACCAAAATCAGGCAGTATGGTAAGTTTTCCTTCTTAGATATTTAAAATATGATGGATCCTTAACAACAACAATGAAACAAGAGTCCTTTGAATTCAGTGTTATTTCCTGAGAAGACCTTACTCTGTGCTACCTTTAGATAGCCTCAGAAATTAGAACAAAAGATACTTTCAATAATCTAACCTATAATGAGACTCATTAGGTTTTACAACTAGACCATAACTAACTCACTGACATCATTATAGATGACAAGTAATTGAACTGTAGGGAACAGATTTCAAATCTGTATGTGTGTCCCAAGTCTAAAGGACTTTATATAGAGAAAGCAGCTCACTAATGTAATTTGTCCAATAGGGCTTTTCCTCTAGCTAGACAAGCAGATATTAAATTAGTTAGTACAAACAAGTCCAGCTAGGTTCACCTATACGTGAGATGGTCCAGAAAACATACAGGGTTACTGTAATGCCGTGTCTTTTCCATAATAGCTTTATAAATATTTACCATGGGAAAAGCAAAAATTAAATCATCCTGAGTTGACTCTGCTATCATCATAATTCAAATTTGTACACACACACTCATACACACATGCATAACACCCTGACTACATCTGATAATGAGAGCAAGGAAATAGTTGATTCTGCCTAATTAAAACAGCTAATTTAGTGTGACATATTTATTAGCAGTAATATTATGATTAGTAATAATTTTATATATAATTTCATAATGTGAAAATTGTGTATTAAATGGAACTGAGCTAGAATCATTGTATTTATAACTTTTTCAGAAGAGCTGCTCACAGACATGAAGAAGAGGTATTAAGCAGATATGAGGCCAATGGATTTACATCATTTACATCATCTTAATCCAGCAGAAATTTGGCCCTGATTCTTTGATGAATCTTTAGCTGTGATATGTGTTATTTTGCACCCAGTTGTTGCTCACTCCCTCTTCTGAGCTTTGCTGACATTTAAGTTTTCATTCACCCCCCTATTTGAGATTTGCTGTCCATGTAAAGCTTGAATTAATTCAAAATCTCAAAGGAAATCTCAGTGGAAGAGTTGTGTTTACTCCGTTTCACATCAGTGTTATGTTTTTGAAAGGTCTGCTAATAAAAGCTGCCTAGAGGAATGGTCTATCTGTAAGACAGTCAGAGAGTGATCCAGGTACCTAAATATAGGCATCTCAGGCTATTTTAGACAGCCTCAGGTATCTTAGTCTACATCATGGTACAGGAAGTGATGACACAAATCTCAAGGGAGACCTACAACTCTCATGAGAGATAGTTGGAGATCAGGCAGAAAATCCAAAGGCATCTACAATGGTGCAAAAATATTAAGGTTTGGCAACTAAGTCCCACCCAATGTGTTACAGCAGAAATCACTAATTAAATTGGTCTGTACACTATAAAACTTAGCATTAAAAAATAAAATAATTCAGTAGAAAATAACCATATTTCAGCATGTTAATCCTAATATACATGAGCTCATCGGCCTGTAAAACAAGGTAGCTCTCAGCATTTTCAAGGGCTAGGTTTCCATGGTTCTGTCATGCACCTGCCCCAATTTAAAATCCAGCTGGCAATCTCTGTTTCAAACCGCTCCTTATTTCAGGCAGCAAGCTATTCTCGGTTACCTTCCCTTCTCTTCTCTCACTTTTCTACACAACCGCTATTACAAAGATGGCTATTGGTACTGGATCACTCGGCCATTCCTCACATACATTGGTTCTTGTGAAAGAAAGGGCTTAGCTGGCAGCTCAGGTGAGGAGCCTGCCAAAGTGTTGATTGTTCACAGAGAAAGAGTCGCAACGGTGCTGAACACCCACCAGCCTGGCTCCCTGCAAAGTCATTTCCCCTCTCTGGCTTCTGTGTCTCATGAGAGCACGTTAGTGATCAGCCTCATAAATGGAAAACACAATATTTCATCCTTGGTTTTAATTCTTCTTTCTTTGGTCTTCAGGAGAACTCAGCACCGAGCAAGGCTCCATGGGACAGTTTCAAAACCACAGGCGACTACCAACACTATACAACAATAAATGTATTAGACACAGAGGCAAAAGATGCTTTAGAACTCAGACCAGCAGAATGGGAGAAGTGTCTGAACTTGCCTTTAGATGTGCAAGAAGGTGACTTTCAAACAGAAGTTTAACAAAAAGGAAAACAAACTGAACAAAACAAAAACAAAACAAAAATAATTCATTGCACTGACAATAAAGAGACTTTGGGAATCCTGACACTCCTGTCTGAACATTGTGACTACTTTATGTCAGGCTCTTCCTGTGCCAAATGTCAGTGGTTTTTTTCGTACAGTATATTCCCACTAGTGCGGCTAGTGGAGAACCAGGTGTACAATTCTTACCATCGTGTGTTGTAAGTACCCGTGGAATGGATTTGTAAGGTAATCTTTATAGATAAACCTCAAGCAACGATTCATGTTGTAACAGCTTCATTTGGTTTAGTTTTCAAAAAACTTCACCATGAAGCACAATGTATATATTTATGCAGTTTTTAAAGTTTATAACAGTCTGTTTGGCCATTACTACACTTTTTACTTTATAATATAAAAGCAAAGTTTTTGTCATTAAATGAATGTCTGTTGAGCTACATTCTTCATTGCTTTAAATGCAATAAAGTAATAATCTCACTTTTATATGAATAATATATTTCACATCTTTATTATTGCAGTTTTCTCTAGAAAGCTCAGAGTAGCTTTCTCTGCTGCAGCTGTGTATAAAATATTTAAAATGTTGTATGGTGTAAATAAACCTTTGTCTACATATCAGTTTCTTAGTGCATTTTATTCTGTATTTGTTTATCTTAAATTTGGATATTTATAAAGTTTTCTTTAAAAACACACATATCGAATATGTATTTGGAGTTTTAATAGCATGTTGTTCTAGCTCCTGCAAAGAGTTTCTAAAGCATATTAGTAGGTTTGTATAACCATTCTGCTTTTTCTTAGGTATTCTTTTGTGACAATGTACCATATAAATTGGACTTGTCAGAATACTATTACAATTGTTCTGTTTTATAAAAATTTTTGGTTTATTGCAGAAAGACAAATAATGGAAAATGTTACATTTCAATGCACAGCACCCAAAGAAAATTTTGATTGAGAATCATTACATCTTGTGCATGGTCTTGTTGCTGTATAACAACAGGAAAGACTTTAAAGATAAAAAATTCTGAAGTATTTTAGACCAAAAAAAAATTTGAGTGTGTTTCATATTATAAATCAAGAGCAGAGCATGATTTATGTAGAAAATACAGTTAAAAAATTAGGAATAGAAAGACTAAATCCCCCTTTCTGTGCTTACGACCAAAAGCAGATCTTCAAAATCTCTCCTCACCTGCAGCATAGCTGGGGGAGCAGGGTGGCGGGAAGAGGCACATATCTCAAATCTTCAGATGCCATATTTCTAGAAAAATGTTTCCAAGAATTATTTTAGTATCTGCTGTACAGAATTGAATATGCTGCAGCCTACTAGCTGAAGAGCTCTTAGAGAGGAAGAAAACAGAACCACAAATCTGCTTAGGCAGAAAAAAAGACTAGAATAGAGGCTTGGCAGCAAGATCTGAACCCAGAGCAGTGGTAGGAGGAGATCATCATTCACCTGCTGAGAGAAAATTACTTAGGACCAACCTTCAGGAAAGTGTTTCAGTTTGAAAATACTTTCTCCAGGACATAATAAAGTACTTAAGTCATGAAAAGGAGCCTGACTTTGCCTACTTCAAGTGAGTATCTCATGCAGAGTGTAGACTTCTCTAATTAATGCTTCAGCACAAAATAATTAGCTACCAACCTGGTATCAAGTCCAATAACTGGTATAGGTGCCTAGAAGTTAGATGATGCAATACTCAATATTGCAATACATCAATCAGTCAGAATTCACCTTTTATCAAGAGGCTGATGCAGAAGGAGGCAGCTGGCAAGGCCGGCTATACAGCCTACTAACATCACACCTCTGAGATCAGATAGTGTACCGGAAAACTCTTGTTTTGTATCGAGTTCTAACTTAAAAGGGGTTTATTTTCCCTTTAGATAAAGATATAACAGAAACTGCGCATTTTTTAAGGATTTCATCCAGTATAATAGGTATCTCTCAAACAGAGAAGGTTTTACAAAATTTCTAATTTTTGAGACCAAATCAAGAAGCTTAGGCCACTGAATCCAGATATAAGCTTTAGATTCTTCCTTGATTGATCTAAACATATACAAATTTAGATCACCTTGGTATTTCAGTAACTAGAGTGCAAAGATTATTTGCATAAGCTTTATACCACATAATTCCTTTTTAATGGCAGTCTAGTTACAACTGCAGAAAGCTTAGGGTAGGCTACAGACTTACCCAGGAAACAAGATAAATTGGTCTACACTGAATACACTGCTGACCCAGTTGTGCTGTTATTAATAACCCAGTTGATTCAGGTTTAGCATTAGCCTGGGTGTTTATGTACCACACAGCAGCCACAGATGTATGAGCAGCAATGTTCCATGACTCTTTATTAAAGCTTGCGCTGCCCTGCACAGAAATTTTGATTTTCCTATGTATTTCATATTTAGTAATATTAAGAACATGCTGAAACCCAGTGTATTTGACTACTGATTTGACTGCTTCATACTAAAGCAGAGTTTGTTTTCCATAAGCAAGATGCCACACATACTTAGCTTTGCTGATCAATGTCTCTGAAAAGGTGCAAGTCAGACTGAACGTAGCAGGAGAATGCAAACTTGTATGCCCTGGCTTAAATGTTGGTAGAGCACTGATGAGATGTTTGGCATTACATTACATGCAAATAGAAATTGAGTCAGAACTCCCTACATTATACTAGATGCAGAGATGACAGGGGGCTCTGCATTTGCCTGCCAGGTCAGGCTAGTGCCACTTGGTGTGCCCTGTGCTACCTCACCTGGCCTCCAGCTGCAGTTACAGAAAGGTTCAGGCATTTGAGGGCTCAGCTAACTAACGTTGCTGCAGCTGGCACTAGAGTATATTGAGGCAGTTGAGCTCAGCCTAGAGTTTAGCTTGATACAATTTAAAATACATATTCCCTAGACTTACATAGAAAAAGCAAATACTTTTTTTCAAAAGACTTCCTTTTCTCAACAGTTTGAATACACATTAATAATAATATAAGACCATATGCAGTTTCTCTCTCTCTGTCTTCCTCTTACATACATATACAGAGAAAGATTTTCTTCTGGCAAGTCAATGCTAAGCAAAATATGGCCTGGACTTTTCAGTGTAGGGAAGCAGTATATACAGGAAGTCTGGCTGAGCAGCCATAGATCACTCGGACAGCAGTTCAGGATATCCATGATTTCACATCAAAGACTGTGTAAAGGGGTTTGGTGTTGCTGTCATAAAAGCACTAACAAGGTTATTTGCTACATGGACTCTTGTTAATATTATTTAATCCAGAATCTTCTGAGGACGTAAACTCTAAACTAGTCATTATTGAGCTTTAGCTCATAGTCTGCAATATCTCTTGGAAAGAAAAAGAAGAAGGAGAGACTAAACGCTGCTACAAGGGATGAGAAGAGTAATAGCAGTGCTGCCATGCTGATGCACCTTTGGAGTGCCATGGGCTTAACATTGGCATATATGTAATGCTAATACTCCTTATGATGAAAATTTAGGACAAAGCTGTATCAAAAGACACAAACAGATAAGGGTCTTTTCCATTTGATTCACTACTGGACCTGAATTTCTCCATTATCAGTGAAACAGAGCTCTTCTCTGGGAAATGCTGTCCTGACACTCCTGTAAGGACATCATTTGCTTCTGTGGTGATAAAGCATAAATAACCTAATATTGTTTTACACAGGATTAAACTAGGGTAGTTTCTTTTGAAAACAAACAAAAACCCCAAGCCCCATGCTGCACCAGGTGAAATGTTCTCTGATGCTTTAGCTTGTGTCCATTTCCCATAGTTGCTAGGCAATGCTGTACTTAGAGACCAGATTTAACAAAAGGTCTGCTTCCCGCTTGGAAGCAGGCATCCATCTGTCACAGCATTAGCAGGGTGCTTCCCATTGGGTTATGCAAAGGGATAGGAAAATCTCTGTTAGCAATCAGCAGATGGAGACATTGTGTATTGATAGTAGATTTTCAGTTCTTCAGGCATTAGCTCGAGGTTGTGCTGTATCTCTGGATAAGCTGCAAGAAACAGTTTGTATGAAGCAAACATTATTTCCCTCCCTCAAAGTGTTATAGGGCTCTCTTGTGCAATCAAGTCCATTCTCATCTGCTGAGGGAAGTAAACAGAGAGGTACCAGTTGAATAGGTGTTTGGGGAGCTATGATTCATTTTGACCCAGGTCTCAACAAGTACAGTGCTGTACTCTTTGCTACTTTTCTAGAAACATCTTTCTTTCCAAGGAAAGCAAAAGAGGCCTTCAATTCAATTGGTGTTAATATAGGCATGCTTACTAACCCTAACACTCCCACTGGAATGTTCTGTAAATTAATTACAATTGTAAGGTAAAGGAAGAGCCATTTATCTGGTTTTGACAAAATTGTTTCTTACACAGGCTGCATTGGACCATCCTGTGGCAATGAGTTACTCAGGTGAACTACACTGTTCTGCTCCTCTTGTTTGTTCTGAACTAGTTTTATTTTATACCTCATTATTTCTTATCAGGAACAGTTAATAACTAACCAATTCAACTTCTTTTCTTGACTATGCAGGCTTCTGCTTTAGGCCCACAGTTACACTTTTTCAGGATTACAAACCCACATACAGTTAGTCCTCATACAGAAGCCCTTCCTTCATTTCTACTATCTTTGTCTCCTTTACAGCTTTTCCAGGTCTGCTAAAGTTCTTAAATAATTCTCAGTAAATCCTGAACTCATTAGAGCATTCTGTTTGATTCCTGCAGAAAAAGGAAAAACTCAACCATGAAGCTTCTAAGATGCCTTTTCAATCAGTAGGGGAAAAAAACCCAACCAGCTTCAAAAATGCCTGAATTTTAATGTTTTTATCTGTTTAATGGAAAATACATGACCATCTCTTTGAGTAAAAAATGGGCACTAGACAGCTTCTCTTAAGTAATCGTCTTGACAAGTGGACTTTAGTAATTTATTTTCTGCTTCTTCTTCTCTTTGGTGCTGTGAATGTAGACTTTCTTGAGTAGCACTGCTGCTGCAGCAAGTTGTCTATGCCAGTTGGTTGGGTTTTACAGTCAGAAAGTGAGCAAGGACTATGTGAATGCTTTCAGATGGAATAGTAGTTGTTTCCCACATTCTGAAAGTGTGCTGAATTCTGAGCTTTTGTTCAGTTTTTGTAACCCCCCCTTCCCCCAGCTGTGTGTTCAGAGTGACATACACTCACTTGCTGACTTTCTTCTTTAAAACTCAGAATGGGCACCTGAGCCAGGGAAGGGGTTGGGAGCTGCTGCTCGCGACTCTTCATCCCTATGACTAAAAGTTAAGCACCTAAGAGAGATGGGATTTAAGAAACAACTCTAGTCTCAGTGTTTTCTTGTTGATTAACTTAAGCAGCTATTGTGAAGCCCAGCTGGAGATGCCTACTTCTTTGCATGTGTTGTATAAGCAGATAATGTACCTTGTTCGACATATGCCATCAACCTTAGGAAACAGGAACCTAAATCTTCTATGATGCCATGCTGACCATCAAAAAATCTATGTCCTTTTGTGGGTCAAACCCTTAGGAGTTGAAATACTTCTAAAAATCTAGTTCTCAGAATCCAATTTTGAGAACAGCAACAAGCTAGTGTTTTTTCCCATCATCAATTCAATGATTTATTGCATTATGTCCCAAGGCTGTTGACTCAGGAAATTGCAAAAGGTGATGCCTGAAGGACCTCATAGTATAAAAAATAAACTGAAATTGATTAGTGTGTATGTTCAATTTTTTTATTCGGTGTCTTCTTGGACCTAACCACTTTATTTCCTGCTCTCCTCACAAACTGTGTATTAGGAAAAGATTTTCAGAGCTCTGTTCTTAGTAATTAGGTTCTTAAATCAAGCAAGAATTAGCTACGTTTTCTAAAGACAGATAGGTAGAATCCATTCTATTTCATTTAGAATTCTAACTAAAACGCTGTCTTGCCAATATTTCAGGCACAGAACTCTGCAGGGCAATCTAACTCTGCCTGTCATAGCTGTCTAGGTTCTTTCTGTAACCTAAAGAAAAAGGGAGGCATCTCTGAAGCCCAACTAGACCCAGCCAGTTCTCTAAATTAAGTACTAACATCTTTCCATTGATTGCATATAGAATTTAAAAGCCCCCTGAGGGCAATAAAATTATTCTAAATTAAGCACCAGATTTAACCAGATTTAGTCATCAGTGTGAGCTAATGTCTAAACTCCCATTATAATCAGTGGACAACAGGTCAATGCAGTCAATAGAGCCTAAAGACCAATTCAGTTTACCCATTACTAGAGGCAGGGTGCAGTTAATATGAGATGCCCTATAGCTTTTGAAATATTTGCGTGGGGATTGCAGATATGAAAGACAATTTAAGGGAGACCTACACCCTTCTGGTCCAAGCAGTACCCCATCCCACACCTAAAATGATACTAGACACTTGTGTTTGGATAGGTGAATCCAGCTCCAGGGGAAGATTTTCCAAGATGCTCTGGGATATCCAGACTCCAACTATCACTCCACAGAGACACAGGATTATGGATTTTATGTCATGTTTGCCAACTTGATATGAATGCCATAGGTATCCTCACTACTACACATTACCACTACTTACTCAGAATCCACCTTGCCTGCTCCTTTTCTGAACATTTATGTCTGTTCAAGTAGAGGATTCACCTTCTCTATAATTTTGTTAGACCTCTAAATTCTTCATGCAGATTATCCAGGTTCTCATCCTCCTGACAGGTAAAGGACACAAAACCCACAACAATCTAATCTGCCAAATATCAGATTGTGAAAAAACACATTCTGGAAGATTATATATGGGTCAGCCAGGGATGTGGGAGTCATGGAGCCAGGAAAATTATAGTGTTATGCTTTGAGCTGGTTGTTAGATTTCAGCCACAAATGTCTGATATAGAATACAAACGCTTGCCATACTGACCTGGCACTACAGTCTTGCTTTCTCACTCAGAGAGATTCTCCTAATTATTGAGCAACAGTCAAGCTACTTCTTCTTTGTGGTCTTCTGACCTTCTGGTGTTCATATTTCTGGTGACACAAAGGCCAGACTTGAACTAGGAAGATGACAAGTGTGTTTACCAGGAATACTGTCTTAACTTTAAGCTAAACTTAACTTCCAGCCCTTTCCTGAAAGTTAGAAGGTGATGGTTCAAACCTTTCTAAGATGAGTAGGATGGGAAATCTTTCCAGCTTCTTCATGCCGCCTTCTGACCAGCAGATAATTATGCAAAGAAGGAAAGACACTCCCACCCTCAGAGCAGATAAAGCCAGTAGTATTCAGTGGATAGACTCATGCCATGCTTTCTGAGAACAAATATATACACTGTTTTTGCCACAGAAACATTAGAATGGTCTCTCAACCACACCCTTAACAAATCAAGTTGGGCTTTAGATGCTACAAAAAAGCCCAGTCAGTTCCTAAGGGAGATTACTCAGACCTGGAAAAGATAACCTGTTACACCATAAAAAACAAACAAAAACTAATAACATGAGAAATGAGGGAAAAGAGTTCTGTTTTACAGCCTAACTCCAACTGCATTGTAAATGGTGGCTTTTAGGTACTGTATAGGAAACTATATTAAAAAAGAATATTATTTCATTATCTCATAACTAAGAAAATGAGAGAAAATTATAACATTTAATATCATTCTAAAAGAGGAGAACACACCTTTTTCTCTAGTAGGTCTGCAAAATCAAAAAACAGCCACACTTAATTCTTAGCCCGGAATAACTACATAATTCCATCACACATCATTTCCAAAAAAAATAAAGGGTCAAAATCATCTGTCTCAGCACCATCCTTTGGTTATAACCTGATGATTATATTTTGGGGGGAATTAGCCAACTGCCTTAAAGGTGTTATGATATTTACATATATTCAAAGAGAAAAGAGACTGCTTAACTTTGACCTGTAAATTTATATGCAAATTTTATATTCTAAAAAAGCTCATTACAAAGATACGTGTATTGAATTTAAAAAAGATTTAAAGTAGATTTTTTTTTTTAATTTACTGTTGCCACTTAAGACCCTATGTTCTTGTAAAACTGGGATGGCAAGAAAAAATTGATTCATTTTGGTAGGGGAAAGCAAGATTGTTCTCTTCACAGAAATTAATGTTTGCATAGCAAGAGGTCCCTTACTTTAATAAAGAAACCTACTTGAGGATGACAGTCTTTGTAGTGTGCATCACAACTTCAGATCTTAAGAACTCAGTGTATTCATCATAGAATGACTTCTAAAGACAGGGTCCAGTTTTCACATTTGGATAAGAAGTTGCTACCTCTGTTAGAGAACTAGGTATGAAGACCTCTTGTTCCATTTTCAGTCCACCTAAAATCACAACGTGCTGGAGAGCTTTGAAAACTCCAACAATTTGAAGACACCAGGGAGCTCACTGCAGCTACAAATCAATAGCATATTTTATGTTGGGTATTAGCTGGTAGGTACTTGGCTACAAAATCCTGGACTCTTAGGTCATTTTTTATGTTTTTACTGTTTTGAAAGTTCAAGTCCACAACATTTACTTCCAGTCTTGGCCAGTCATGTACCACAGCAAGCAAAGAAATGAAGCAGAAAACTTTATGGAGAGGTGTAGTTTTCTAAAGCTAGTCCCTAAAGATTTTTTTTCTCAAGATATGTTCTCTAACTGATTTAGAATAATTTGGAATAAAAGGTATCAACCAAAAGTTACTAATTACAATGCAATTTTTAAAAAAATATATGTTTTACAAGATATTGAAGAAAACAGATGGCTACTGGTAAGCTTGCTGTTTGATCCTTCCTGAAAAATAAGGATAAAGGAGCAAATCTGACTCTGATTACCCAGTCATACGATCATAGGCTAATCATAAAATCATAGGAAGATCCAGACTGGAATGAGTTGGAATGCTGTTAGGTGTGACCCACCGCCAAGCCATCTCTTCTCCAGACTGAACAAGCCCAGTTCCCTCACTTCCCCACCCCTAATGCAAGTGCTTCAGA
The DNA here is from genome assembly GCF_031877795.1 of Strix aluco. Taxonomy (NCBI): domain Eukaryota; kingdom Metazoa; phylum Chordata; class Aves; order Strigiformes; family Strigidae; genus Strix; species Strix aluco. The sequence goes on along the minus strand of NC_133933.1, from coordinate 100,216,615 downwards.
CCCCAACCATCTTGGCAGACATACCCTGCACTCGGGACAGTTTGTCATTGCTGGCGAGACCAAAACTGGACATAGTAGCCTAAATGTGATCTAACAAGTACCCTTCCCTCAATCTGCTGACTGTGCTCTTGATACAGCTCAAGATATCGCTGGACATCACTGCTGCACACTGCTGTTGGCCCGTCTCTCCTGTCTCACCACATGGCAGTCCTGCTTGGACATACCAACTAGTTGCCCCAATTTGGTGTCATCTGCAAAAAACCTTATGAGAATGCACAATCTTGCATCTTTGACAAAGACATTTATTATCCGCCTCTAAACCCACAACTCCCCTGATCCCAACCACCCAACCATTTGTTTACCAACCTGGCTGTCTATCCATCATGCACTGCCATTCCATTAGCATCCTAGCTTGGTTACAATCCTTCTAACAAGACAAAAAACTACGAGCTCCTGCAGCTGCCATACCTTCAAACCACTTAAGTTCTACAAGGATAGATCTGAGCTAATGCTTGGAATTTAACAGGCTGCAGTTCACACACTGCTTGAAGACCTCTTCCATGGAATAGGAAAAAATATTGAGCAAGTTAAATTATTTGGGGAAACCTCTTTGAATGCAAGTATGTATTTCAGGTAATTAAGTAGCTGTTGCCATACCAGCTGCTGTATCAGATAGTGCTTGTCAACTTCTGTCCACATTTGACTTTATCACACAGACCACAGACAACAGAACATATTTAACTTCCTTTAATGACTGTTTTGACTACTTGTGACTTATGCTGTGACTTGGATATTGATTTTAGTCTTTAATAGGGTAAATATTAATACAGTTAAAGCTTTTATCAAACTTCCAGGTTGCCTTTCTACACAAGTTTTGTCTACTGTAGCTAGATGACTGGTTTTAGCATTCATTAAATTGTTGACTAAGAAAGATATCATTTTTACAGCGAAAGTGAATCATTGAAGTATTTGCCATTCTTTCAAAATACCTCTTTAAAAAAATGCTAACAACTTATTAAAAGTTAATGATGAAAACCTGTATGAATGATATTTCAGGATAGTGGTATATTACTTTCAAATATAGATGATGAACATTTTTTAATATTATTTTAACACAATAACTGTGTTATACCATATTGCTATTAGCCATAACTGACTATTGGATTACCTAAAATGATGACACATTAATTCATTCTACTTGTTTTCTTGTTTCTGAGGGGGAGGCTGAGCACACCTTCCACTGTCCCCCCACTCGGGGGTGTCAATGGCTTCACAGCAAGACTCCTGCCCTGGGCCCACTGCAGCCACTTACTACTCGCTGACAGCAGCCGAGGGCAAGCAGTTAGACTGCAGTGGGAATTGAAAAGGCTGGACAGAGAAAGTTTTTGTTCAAGACCCCAGAGACTGTTCTGGGACAGAGCAAGTGTGCACTTCAGCTGATGCTATGTCCACCACTCACATCAAACATATGCCGGTCTTAGGCGTACAAACATGTCAGCTGCTCGGCCTTTCCTTCCCTTGTCTGACAGCAGAAGAGAGCACAAAGCATTTTTTTCATTTCTTAGCAGGATGCCAGGCCAGAGCAGGTTAGGGACAGCCAAGGCAGAAGCAGTATCTATCATACAGAAGGGATGGCCCAGCAGCAACGTAACTGTCCATTGCCAGCAGGTTGGTTGTTCATTTTTTCCAGAAACCAATTCTTTCTCACACCTCCTGAGGAGCTATACACTCCTGCCGTCCCAACTCAAACTCTTCCAGGAATACAGCCTAAGCCAGAAATGATTTCAGGAGGAATCTGAACTGTCCTTCTCTGCCTGTGCTGAAGTTCTTTCATTACCAGCTCAAAATTCCTGTCCTCAGTGTAGAAGCACACCCTCATTCTTCTGAGCCTGAAAGAGAGATGACCAGATACCATTGCTGCACTCCAACATGAAGATCATGTTACTGCTAGTCCTTATTCTAAAGCATGAGAGAAGTGAAGTCTCTACTTGCCCATCCTTCTCTCAGGCCTAAGACTGATGAAAGGTGCATGTTACCCTTTGCCTGGCACTGCAGCTTCTCTGCGATGTGTAAAGAAAATTGATGGGTCTACCTGATTGACCTTCCTGCCATACCTTCTTGACAGTGGTACTGATTATCTAGATGCAAGAGGGATGACAAAACAAAGTGAACTGTCTCAGCCATTTAGTGGAAAAAAGGAGTTAAATATCCCATCCTCCCTTCTGAAGAATTAAGAATGATGAAATCGCTAAAGGCTTTGTTGTGGACTCTCATTTGCTGGCCTGCTGCCTGAGGAAAGTACTGAGAAGATTGAGGGAACTGTAAGAGAAAACTGAGTCTAAAATAGATTGGAAAGAGATAGGAGGACTTAAGTAAGGCTGCTAAAATTACCTTTTTGTCTCAAGAGCCTCTCCAAAAAAGCCTTTAGCCATTCAAGCAATCAAAGAAATTTCATGGTGATCAGAAACCAAATTATTACAATTCATTGATTTCCTAGCTCAAGGAGTGACTATTGTGAAATTTACTACCATTTCAAAAGGGTGTCTCATCTCAGCAGTTCCCAGATGCCTATCTGCCCTCTCTGTGAACTGAGACACAGTGGTATGCTAGTTAGTCCCGCTTCCACATCAAAGCTAACAAAAGCAACCCACAGTTCTCTCCAGGTTGTGAATGTTTTATGAAACACCAGTCACCAACCTTGACTAACAACTCCTCCTGTAACCTGTGGCATCTATTTGTGAAGCTGGCAGGATTTTTAGCTTCATGCTACACAACCACAGCATCAGAGTCAAACCTCATGAAAACTGAATTAACCTGGATGAGAAAAAGACAAGCCAGTGAGTTCTTCTTGCCAGGGAATACTTCAGCTTTATTGCACCCACGTTGTGATCTGTGTCACCATAGATGATGTGAATCAGAAAAATGTATCCTCTGTCACCTAAGGAATTCTAGACAGGTGGAAAGGCCAGTGGAGAATTTATTTTGGTGACAGCTGGAGGGGCCTGGAAGGCTGTCAGCTCTAATATAGTCAGGTTGAGGATTAATTCCCACATGCAAGATGCAGGTATAGGCCTGCAAAATTTGGAACCCACTCAACAAGAGGAGCGACAACGTCTGCTCTGGTCAGCAGGGGATGTGACATTTGCTACTGTAGTCTCTGAAATACACTGGTTCAGGGATTGCACTTCATCAGAGTATTCTTGGAAACACACATAACTTGACAGGTTCAAGTTCCTGGATACTGGAAAATCCTTCTCTTTTACATGTGAACAATATAGATTTACTCCCAAATAAAAAAAGAAACATTACAAATGAAATTACTTTAAGTGCAGGTAAATCACCTTACTTGGAAAGATAAGCAACTTAGGCCAGTTTTTATTCTTTGTTATACCACCATAAATCTGGAATAAATCCATGGGTCTCCTCAGAGCTCTATCTTATTCATATCAGTGTAAGCAAAGCAAAAAATATCTAGTTAAGTTTTTCCCCATGCTAGTGTAGATGTAGATTTACACATCTGATGTGGATGTAAAGTGACTAAATTTCTTCTATCATTATATATATGCAAACAGTTCTCTCACATAAATCAGGAAAACACATACATGCATTTGTTTTCTTTTCCTCTTTTACAGGAAGAATCTGGTAAGGACAGGTCATTGGCAAGAGGCAGAAGCTCAACTCTAGCTATCATTATTGATGTCCCAAACACTTTATGAAACTTTCCAGAAACACTGAGAATTTAAGTCTTGTTTGGAACTTTTCTACAACCTACCTTTCAGGCAACATCAAAAAAAGAATTTATATTACCTGCAGTTAGGGCTTTAGCAATTCCTCACACTTGTTAAGAAGAATAGATTGGATTTTTAACAAGTAGTCATAAGGTTTTCATAATTACAGTTTCCTAGATACATTATGTCACAGATACACATCTAATCTTTTATTATATGTGTTCAGTCTGTCTTTAAAAGCCAGAAGATGGAAAAATAACACCTCCTGCACAACAAAGCTGTTACTCTGATTGTCAAGCATTAGGCTTCTCACAACCTGTGAACCTGTAATAGGTATGAGGAAGATTATGTGGAGAATCTGATCCTAAATACAATCACTCAGCCCTTAACTGGTTATGTTTTCAAGAGCTTGAGCAAAGAGAGACAAAAACAGTTTTCCACCTGAAGTGCACATTTGAGATATCTTTATTTGAATCAAAACTGGCTATATGCCAGGTTGGGATGATTTTAGTTCAGTTTGAGGGGCTCCTTGAGAGGCTGGATCAGTGCATGTATCATTTGAAAAGTCTGAAGGGAATATATAATCGTCTCCTCCAGTTCTGCAGAAGGACCACAGAGCAGAAGTTAATCCAACATGCCTCCACCACACCGATACTGCAGATATGAGATGTTCTGAGGGGAAAGTTTCACTAGTATCCTGTTCTTTGTTTCATACCAATCTTAGCAGATTCTTTAATTCCCTAGGGCAAGTCTGACCAACTTGAAGCTATGCCATCCTAACAGATTGGTACAAGTATGAGGACATGAGACAATGTACAATATGTGTATGAAATGTGGCAATCCCCAGATAAGCTATGACATGATTGTCTGCCTAGAGCTTCCATAACTCTTACAGACAGGGTAAGTGCTCAGGAATTGAAGTGAATGTAAAAAAATAAAAAAAAAAAAAGGAGAGACAATGAAGCAAAGAAAATTAACTTCCACAGTTGCTGGAGGCTTGACTCTGACCTTTATATGTGTGTGTGTTTGTGAGCATGTGTCTTTGCAGAAAGACATTAAGGAGGAAACTAAAATGTGTTTTTAAGCCCTTCCACATCTGACAACTTCATTATTTTTGTGTAAAAGCTGTTCCATACACTTTGTTATCTTGTGAATGAAGAACAGATGCATTTATTATAAGTGGGGTTTTCAATGACCAAGAAATAAATCACTTTTCTTCTGTAAAATCAAACTTCAAGTTTGTCCACACAGAGTGAGTTAGTCTTTTGAAATAAATTCTTTACTGCATGACCAATGGAAGAAAAGGAGAAATGGATCTTGAAGGGAACAATTTTACTCCACAAGTAGCGCCAGAGCCAGATTCCGGTACACTGTCGCTGGGGCTTTTCATCACAGTCAAGGTGAAAAGAGCATCAGGCATCCCACAACCAGCTACTCCTAGACTGCTGTAAGCAAAACTGTGAACAGCAGGCTAGACTGAATCCTCCCTGCCACTATGCAAGATACTATTGCTGAAATTCTCCTGCATTTTTCTTTGCCCTACCAGTAAATCACCAGAGTGCTTTTAGCAATAAATACGTCTAGCGTGAGCCTGTAAAAATCACAGTTTTGCAATCCTGCAGTAAAATGCACTTAAAGATATGTAAACTAAAATATTTACTTTCAATATCATCTTTAAAAGGTATTTTTGTTTTGTCTTTATTTGGCTTCGGTCGTCTTTGTGTTTTTTTCAATAAAAGTGGACCTAGGTGAAATTGAAGCCTTCAGGAAATCTGAATCATATAATGAAAAGCAATTTACCATTCTGCCTGGAAAGAGAGGTTTTCAATCACTGTGTCCTTCCTGCAATGACTTATGGATTAGAAACATAGAGGCTCTTAAAAAAAAAAAAAAAAAAAAGTAAAAAGAAAAAAAAATGCAACTGAGTAAAGATTAATATAATAAGGTGTAGGCTGAGAATAGCACACACAGACAGGAAAAGAAATGAGTGGTTCTGCCAGGGAGACTCAACAGAAAATAAAAAGAGAATAGTCCTGGGCCAGACACTCTGTAAGACAACATGATAAAAGTTATAGCAGATGAGGTACATGATAGAGCAAGATGTAGATGCAAAAATAACAGAGAGGTGAGGTAGGAGAACTATGGGGGTAGTCAGTTACAGATAGGTCTGCAAAGGATCAGGATACTGCATAACTATAATGTATGCTTGATTTCATTGGTTGCTATTGCAACTCATACCTAAAATGTCCTTGAAGTGTATTTCTTGACATCTTAAAATTATTAAAATCAGGTGATGTTCCAGGAAAATTATGGAGTTTTAAGAATTATTTTATTGAAATGAAATAAATAATAAAATAAAAAAAATTTTCATTATATAAATTTATCATATAAATCATGAAACTTGCTATAAAAATACATGACTGCTAATTGGGAAAGATAGTGTTTGAGGCTGTTTGCAATGAAGGATTCACAGCCTGTAATCCAAAATCTCAGGGTACAGAGAAACTCTCCATTCATTCAACATTTGATTATTATAAATGTATACACCGCCGCAGCCTGAGCACATACAGAAAATTCTTTCTACTTTTAATGCTACACTAGAGCTTTACCTTAGTTAAGCTAATGGTGTCAAATGAATGCCCATGCTGACAGTAAGAACTGCATCCTATGGACCTGATGTTACACTGTGAGTTCATACTACATTCAGTAGTTAGGCATAAAGACTTAAGAACGTTCAAATGGGCAAGAGAAGACTTTGGTTCATAAAATCACTGCAGTCTTATCTGCTTACTCCTGGCGACTGAGTACACTCTTTAGAAGTTCAACTAGTGCCAAGCAGTCATGTTCTTTTCAACATCCAGCCTTCATCTCAGGTGATGTTCAGACAAAAGTCACCCGCAGTAATAGTGGTCTGACCCCACCAGTTGAATAAACCAGCTCACATTCTGCTGGGTTGTTCCAGAAATTGCTTGTTGCCATGCAAGTAAGGTGGCTGGAAGCCAAAGACAGAGCAAATAGTGCTCAAAGTGAGATCTCATAAATACATGTGAAGACAGTTACTGCAGCGTCTCATACCAAAAGCACTCCTGTTTGCTGAGGATTATTCTTGACCTACCTCCCAAACACACAGCAATAGGAATATATTATCATGAGGCCATAGAAATACTGGTCCAGCTCAAAACTTTTCAGAAGAAAGTCTGGAGTAGTCATGGGGCAGAAGGAAATTCATAACATGAAGATAAGAAAAATCAATACCAAACTTGAAGAATATTTCTGTCACACTCTGGACTTCAGACTTGTGAATAATCAGTGCGGAGTGTGCACATTAATCATGGCTACAGTGGGAATGACTATTGCCAGGCAGTTATTGTTATGCAGCATCCCTCTTGAACCAGAAGGGACCAAAACTAGACACTTGAAACTTAGCACAATACAGTACAATACAATACAATAATTAGTATCTCTCAGCAAAACAGCTTTCTGAGCTCCCTTAGAGCTACTACTCATGACACATGAATTCTTGTTGGATTGAGCTATTTTGGATGACCCTGACTACCCCCTATTACCAAGGGGTTTAGAAGGCTTATCCTGATGATCACCAATCTGAAAGACATTATTCAGCCCCATTCTCTCCAGATGAAGGCCTGCAGAAAAAGATCATTTTAGCAGGCTTAAAGTAAGACAATACCGCTTAACAAATCTGCTGGGGCTGGTATGTTTAACAGCACTTACTTTAGAAGGATGTGCTGATTTACACACAATTTGTGAGGGACATGATTTCTGACAGCTAGGATTATTAGTGTCCCTGAATGCTTTGGAAACACAAGTCAGGGTAACAGGCTGATATTCTTGAATACAGTGTTTTAAAAATGTGACTGCAGTTGGTGATGAACCATGCACATGAAGGAAGTAGTCTGCATGAAAATAAGGAAAAGAAACATCAACCTTTGGTGTAATAACTCTTTATGTACAAACTGCAGAAAAAAAAATATTTTCAAATTAACTTTATTTTCAACAATTTTTCCCAGTCCTACCACAGAAAGAAGGCTGACGTCTTGAGTACAGATCCATCATGCAATAGTTTCCAAATCTGTGTCCCATATGCTTGCTTTTCCTCTTCTGAGTAGCAACTTTTAAAACTATGTTTTGAAAACCTTTGGAAAGGTGAGGTGAGAAGGACAATCTTCACAAAGATACACTTTAGCCTTTTCAAACTTGTATCCCCATTTCCTCTACAAACATGGAACAAGAATCAGATTCGTCAAGGGGCAATTCAAAACATTTATATTAGTATCTGGCTCCAAGCCACCTTTTAGGACTGAAAACAGACTTGAACTATAGAAGGAACCTAGATAGTTTAGTCTTGGTGGGTGATAATGAACATTTATAATTACCCCCTTGATTGCATTAAGAAATGCAATATGTCTTGTGATTTAATGCACTTTTTTTTGTCCCTTCCCACCATTTTCCCTTCCTGTATCAGAATAGTCACTCTAAATTTGCCTGATACATGAGCCACACATATCCACATATTACTCCATGGAGACTGGCAGCTCTGTTGGAGCTTATACCTTTTCACAGGATTTGGCTTTATTTCTATCTGAGAAAGTAACAGACATATAAAGCACCATATTCTTCCTATTTTCCTGCAATACTACTCTGTTTTAGTATTATTTTTCTTCAGCTCACACAGAGTTAATAAAAAACATAAAAAAACCCCAATATATATAGTATGATAATCTCTAATGACAAACTCTTCTACCCAGCTTTTGAAAGCTAGAGGCATTGTTATCAGTTCATCTAACTGTTTTCATAAAACTGGACACACAATATCAGCCAGCATTTCCTGCATGCATTTGATGACTTCTGGTTGAGATAGAGCAATACAAGCTATCTAAGCCCATTGTAAAAATTTCAAGTGATAAAAAACTTGGACCATCCATATGTGAAATTTAATTTTCTGTCTTTATGGTATGGGTGTTGAAACAAAAAGAAATGCAATACATCATGTTCTTTTTGCTATGTTTTCAAATTTATAAACAACATTTCAGCACCTTTTCACCCTTTGAAAACAAGTCCTCAGACAACCTGTGGCCTCAGTAATCTGCAGCTGAAGATAACCTGCATAAGATCAGAGACAGAAGGGAGTTGTAGCTGGGGTCTACCAAAAAAGACCAGTAATAAACTCAGAGGCAGAGAGACTGAAGAGACAACTAGGGATGAAGAAATGGACTTGGGGGAAGGGGGATCAGGGACATAGGGCTACTGTCTAGGAGTACTTCCCTTGGGTATCATCCTGCTGAAAACCCCCTGCAGGCTACTGGGAACACCAAGGTGAAAAGTATGCTCTCCCCACAAATAGAGCAATTCATATAGCAGGTTACATTAAGAGAAGCATGGCTAGCAAGGGAAGCTATAGTCTATCTACTCAGCAGTGCTGAAATGCATCTGCAATAGTTTCTAGTGCCTAGTTGTGATTCCCTCTAGTTCAAGAGGGATGTGCACAAACTGGAGAATGTACGGCAGAGGGTCTCCAAGACAGTCAGGGGTCTAGGGCACATGACTTACATCTATGGGGGAAGTTGACCTCCAGAGGTCCTTTCCTACCAACCTTGCTATCAACCTCATGCTGCTTCTGAATCATGAGAGGGTGAGAAAATTGTGAAGGTATAGGACTGAACAGGTTGGTTTTTTGACAGATAAACCAGTGTCTATAAAGATGAGAGTGTGATAAATGTGGGACAGAGTCAAAAGTTGTTTCAATAGGCATTTGGGATTAAATCTTTAACCCCTAGATGTTTCTAGAAAGGGTCAAAAAGAATTCCATAGAGTCAAAAGTCAAATGCATTCTATAAATAAGAATAATGCAAAAGTGTCAGCAAAAAGCTGGAAACCATTCTGGGAAGAATCAAAGGATACTCCAACTAAAAGGTGAGAGAAGTTCATTACAAAGAGGTACAAAAAAATAACATAGCTGTCTTCTGCAAATATGAAAGTTAGTGAAAGGTTGGAGTTTGAAATGGAAAGTGGTAGTAGAAAGAGTGATTTCTTCACAATATTTCTCTTTGTATTTCTTCATAATGGAACCCTTGACCAAAATTCAAATAGGTAATGAAAATGCTCTCTTTATTCCACACAGGCTTGAAACTTCTGCTGTTTTAGACAAAATGTTAAATCAAACCCTTCTGGATGAAAGTAGAAGTAAGTGCCTCTGGCCTTTTACAATATTGACAATTCTTCTAAAGACTAGTTTAAAAATCAAGGTTGCAATTACATGATGTTTTAGGCACCTATGTACCTCTGGTCTAAACAAACGGGCAAGGGATGATGAGATACCAAACCTATGCTATAATTTCCTCTACATTCCCCTGAGTTTTTAAATCTTTTTAGGAATTGTAGAAGACAACTGTAATTTGTAAGGGGAGATAGGTCATACTACAGAATGATTTGCTGCAGTAAATATGATTAAAAACTTCTAAATACATATATAAAACACATGAGTCCTTGACAAGTCCCAGATGTCCGATACCTCAACTATTGTGGTTCCACATATATATAGTAAATACATTTTATAATATTTAAGGAGATAAGAGAATTCATAGATATGTATTTCCCATTTCTCCCTAAAATCCTTAACATTCAGAAAACACTTCCATTTTTCCCAAATCAGAGAATTTTCATAGAAGAGAAGGCTTGGATTCTAGATAAGATATAACACAATTTGGAAAATATTTTAATTTTTTTACTTTTTTCTGATTAGGAGTGTGAGGGATTAGTGAAGAATGGAAATATTTCTGTATGAAGGGAAATCAGAACTGTGATTACAAATTTGTAGTAGTACATCTCCAATGGATTATACTAGGGCTGTGTCATTTACTTATGACTGCTGGAAAAATGATTCAAAGTATAGGAAGTTCAATGGACATGAAATAAGATTCACACTAATCCATCTGTCAATACAATGTTGGTTAGTTTTCTCTGGGCAAAGAGGATATCTTCCATACGAACCCTTTCCATCCAGAAATGATATACAGTTTCACTGTCAGCCTCATCTGTCATACAACCCTCACTACACAAAGAAATCTACTTTTTTCTTAATGCAAGTACTTGATTTTTCTTCAATACTTTTTACTCATTTCAGTACCCAAAAACTTCTCAGGAGATTCCCCAAACCTCTACAGTCCATTTCTATTCTTTTTTAATCAAGTCTGACATATGCTAAAATTGCCAATGAACAATGCAACAGCATTTTTTGAATTGAAGCAAAATTATAACTGGTTCTCCTATATGGAACGGAATTGAAACATCCAGTTTGTATGACTGGTTTTGATTCTTGTTTCCATCTCCCCCATCAAGATGCAAAGCCACTAGGTAATGATCTTACCATAATAAAAAAACAGATGATCAAATTTGTCTTCTAACTACATTACTGAATTTTATGCTAGCCACATTTCTAGTGGCTTATTGAGTTATTCCATCAAAATGAGAAGATCAACTTGATCTCTTTAAAACAAGGAGAGCACTTTCACAGAAGAGATTTATTGTTGACTTATCTTTAGTAGACCCTGAGCTATCAAAGTAATAAGAGAAATACAGCCTTGAATTGCAAACTCTTCTATGTCAGATACTGTGAATGACATCTGAAAATGTTATCTTGATATCTAACCTTGCATCTATTGAAATAGCTTCAATTCGTTTGCTGCAGAATGAGAATGCAGCTCTTTTATGCATCCTAGACCTTTTCAAGATTTCTAGAAAGATTTACGGAGATAATGTAATGGAACAAATACTATGCTAAACCATTCTTTAAATCCACACAGCAGAAGAGACTGGTACCTGAACCCACTTTTTAAAACAGAAATTAAATAAGCTCAGGCAGTAATGTTTTTCAGATAGTATGACAGTAACATCTGCTGCTATGGACTCAGGCAAATACGAATAGATATGTATCGTCATAATGCAGTTTAGTTTGCAGCTATTTTCTGTACTTTAATGTCACAGCAAGATTATCTAAACACAAAATGGTTTAGTCCCATCATGTATTTTCTCATCAAATTAAAATAAGTATTGAGAAATGGGTGAATATGTCATCCACTTTACTACAGTCCAAGTCAATTGAAAACTATTAGCCTGATAACCACCTTTTCAGGAAAATTTATGTAAACTAGCATGCTTTTAAACTGTTTCTGGTTGAAGAAGGTGTAGCACTCCCTACCGTTGAACAATAGGGGAAGTTTGGGAAACCAGCTATGAGTATCTTTTAAAGTTGGGCAAGAATGGCTGTCAGTTAAGTCACACTTAAATGACTGTCTGGAGGAGTTAATGGTCTGAGGCAATGTTCACTGCTCAGACAGTCATTAAGTATAAGAATCTACCTGACCTGGAGGTCATTACTGCTTACGTTAATTACTGCAATGACGAATACTCCATGAGACACTACCACATCTCCCTAAAGTCATTTCTGGATCAAAACCTCCCTCAGATCTCAGATCTGTGGTGACATCTGGCAGTCAGGAACAGCATGTATAAATGCATTTATTTCACCAAAGATAAAACACCGAATGTTTTAACTGACCAGAACCAATTAGTTGGCAGGCTCAGACTGTAATTTTGTCATGACCCTAAACATCCTTTCCCACATAGTCACTTATTATTGGCTATAGTTCTCCCATACTTACATTGTTTAGGAATTATTGAGTGTGCCGAAGCCTTTGTACTTGCCCAACCTAAAGAGTTTTTCAACCAGATATAGATCTGCTAGAAGCTACATTAAATAGATTAAAATTAAATGGCTCAGTGTTTACTTGAAATGAAGCACAGCAGGAATAACTTGAATTACTATTGTTTATCTGACAGCAGAACCTGGGAATATCCACTGTACCTGCAACTCACACATCTGCAATAACTGCACCTCATAATCTCTCTCTGAAAATATTTGAGTCCTCATAGGTAACACAAAAAAAAAAAAAAAAAAAGGATGGCAATAAAACAAGATCAGCATTTACATGCCTTTAAAATTTTTGACCTGAAGAGACACGCTCAATATTAAGCCTAAGGTGAGAGAGACCTGAAACCCATGTAACCTTCAGGGACTTACTCAATAGTTCACTCTGCTGTGGCAGTCACAGTGGAGTTACACCATTCTAAAAACATTTTATGAAACACCACAGTCACCGTCAGGAGACTTTATCACAGCTAGAACTTTTTCTAACTGGCCTTTATTTAAAAGGTTTGCATTGTATTTTGAGTTGCTTATGGTATTACTCCTCAGACAAACTGAAATTTTATGACCTCTTCATGTCCTTAGTCACTTGTAGGGACCAGCCATTTGCTTATTACCACCAGCTGAAGTCAGAGAGTCTACTCCAGTGAACAGCTGCTCCCCAGTATACATACAGAAGGGTTGACAGTTTGGCACTAGCTGGTAGACATCTGAGCCCTTTGCAACAACTTAGTTATACAGCGCTGTGCATCACAGTACTACTACATAAAACAAAAATAAGGTCTGCTTTCCTTCAGATTAGTTAAAGCCATTTGTATTTTTGGATTATGGCACACCAGAACTAAGCGTGTAAAGATAACCATTATCAATACATTAATTTTGATAGTTTCCATTTATCTATTTCCAAGACTGTAGATGTCAATGCAAACAAGGTCTCTTTATTGGATATAATAGATCAAGTGGACAGTTTCTGCAAGAAATATATGGAAGAATATAAAAACCTCTCTAAAGGATCATTAATAAAAGGGTGAATATACCTTCAATATATCCATGTTTTTATAGTAGTCTTATGCACTGTTTGTTACATGTACCCTAATGCAAAATTTGTAATGCAAGGTCTCTCTGTTCTTGATGTGTTGTGTTATAAATGATTATAAACATCTCCAATGTTGTTGATAACAGTGTGAGCTGCTTTCCTGAGGTGTTTACTGTAGACATTCAGAAAGTGCTACTTAACTTAAAGACTTGACTTTTTTTATGGCTATGGTGGCTTTTACAGGAGTGTTTTATTAGTGTACTTACAAGTGTTTAGTAATTCAACAATGGTTTGCACTGACTGGCTGTACAGCACCAGCAAATTACTGAGGTTTTAAAAGACACAAAGAGGAATGGTATTTGATACAAAATCCTAAAAGGAATTGTCTCTCCGCATTTGAAGTAATAGCATCTAATATTTTTTGCAGGTGAGAGGGCCTAACTGGATCATTAATTATATCTTTTCTCTGGTTTCATGCAGGCAAAATACCAACACCTTATAGTCAGTCCACTTTTTCATGTTTTGCCCAAAACCAGACAATAGTTTTAATCAGGAGCAGCTTCAGCTGTTTGAAAACCTCCAGACCTGTCATTCTTAGACAAGGTGGAAAGATGAATGTAAACAAGACTTTTATCTTGACCTTTCTGTTTTAAAAAATGATTGTAAATCACAGTGTGCATTTACATTTTAAATGAAGGAGAAACTAGGATCAACTTAAGAAATATATGCTCCTGAATCTAAATACTTGACTACTCCTTAAATTATTTGTTTGTTTATATAATAAGCTCAACTGTCAGATAAACAAAGTGTAGCTTCAGTACACAGTGCTTTCTTTAAAAGGTAGAAAATTAAGGTATGCTGATATAAATGTCTAGCAGGTAAATCCAAAGGTAAAAATAGAGACTTTCAGGCACAGAAAGAAGTAGTTAGATAAAGTAAGGTAAAAATGAAATGACAGAGCAAGACATCTAAAACTGCATATTGGCTTTAGGGACTTGAAAGAATGTCATGTCTGATAGTATCAGAAGTCATACAAAATGGCTGGAGGATGAAAATAAAAAAGTCGGGTCAGACAAGGAAAGATTATCCCTATCAAATTATGTAGGAGCAGTAGGAGAACCCAAGCCTGGCTAGAAACCAAAGGGTGAGGTAGAGCAGGGGTTACATGTGTTTACCTGATACTTCTGAAGGCTTTGTGCTAGATGCCTGGGTGAGAGGCATGACATTGAAGGGAAAAGCAAAAGACTGGCTAGAAAGGAATTCCTGAAAGACAGGCTGTAGAAAAAAATCTTAAGATCTTCTTGGATGAGGCTAAAGAACAAGCAAGAAGTGTGTTTCAGAGCGTTGTCACAGTTCTATCTCAAGCTCAGCAACACAGCTGAGACAAATCCAACAAGAAGTCCTTCTCTTTTGCTCCACAAATGTATTTGAAATGTCACACAGGTTGGAGACCTACTTGGTTTGTAATAGGCAAGACTTAATCTGCTATAACCTTTAGAACACTAACTTTATTCAGCTAGAAAAACATTCTAGGTGACTTGTCCTGTATATTCATGCTTATCTTATTTTGGAGTTATATGAGTACAAGACCACCTTTAAGAATTGCATATTAAGATGTATATTATTTTAAGGTCTTTTATCCAAGTTCATTTATTCAAGTTCAAAGAGATTTAGACTTTATCACCATAAATATTTCACATTACTTTTAAATAAAAAATATTTTAAATACAATAAACTAAATATAGGAGTTTATTCATTAATTTTGCCATCCACATTTAATTACAAAATGCAGGGGTTAGGCAAAGAGAACTGTGTTATGTTAGGATTTCACAGACAAATGTTATTTCACAGCTATGGCAAGTTGTATCTTTTTCTTCATTGTTTGTAATATGCTTCCATGGTATGCTTTTGTTTAGAAAGAGTGTTATGTATGTCTGGGCAAGACAATACTGGCAAAATGCTTTGAGGAGACAGGAAAATTGAGCCTTTCTTGTGAGCACCTGAGCAAGAACATCAAGAACATCCTGTAACTCAGGAGAAGTGGGAAATCTCAGCAAAAGGGGGGCTTGCAAAAGGAGTCAAAGCCAGCAGACTGGTGCGAAAGGCAAAGAGCAGACATACAACAAAGCTCAGAGGGGACTATCATTCAGGAAGTCACTGAAAGGCTGTTGGCTTCAGAGAACACCCAGAGAAAATAGACCTGTCCCTGTCTTCTTGTGGGCCGGGGTCTTCCTGCTGAGCCCCTTTATTCCTGTTCTGTAGGAGTCTGGGCCGCGCTGGGAGAAAGTTAGTGCAGACAGAAGAATGCAAGGACAAAGACAAGGCCAGCAAAATAAGGCTGGCAAAAACACACAAGACAGCAGATAAGTGAGAAACACCTGTGGTCAGCAAAAGCACACAAGTCTGAGCAAAACAGGGTATGAGATAAGGGAGTTTTGGCAAGTTTTGGGCTTTACGTGCTAATTGCAATTAACCAATGCAAATGCTTGTAGAGGCGCGTGAACAGCGCGTGTAGATGACCTGTAGCCTATTAGAAGATAGATGAGTGCGTGTACGGAACTTAGTAGAGTATAAATGTAACCAGAAAAGGAATAGAAAAAAACTAAAACAATAACTACAATAAAAAGATGGACGACCTGATCATCACATTGGTGTTGCGTCGTTTCTGTTCCCGCACGGAGAAATAAGGACCCCGGCTAATGGTGACTCCGACACTGTTCTTTCTCACTTCACTTTTTCTCTAGTGTATGCATTCTGATAGAACTTAGTTTTGGAGATTCAAGTGCTACTGGTGTCTTCAGAGGAAACACATTAAGAAATAAATCTCCCTCAATACAGTAGATAGCTCAGGGTTCACACTCACAGATATGGTTTAAATCCTTTAGTTAAACTTGAAACTCCACAGGAATTATTTTCAAATATGGGTTACCTGAGTGAGAAAGACATATTTAATTTTCTAGGCACATTTCACATCTTTTCAGGAGAATGTTCAGAATTTGAAGTAAAATCCTTTTTATCTCATCTGTACATTCCTAAATTTATCATGTGAGATGAATCCACATGCTTCCAGTGTCTCACAGTGGTTCAGTCAACAAAGACACTATACAGGCAAAATCAGGGCCAACCCCTATACCCAGCTCCATGCTATTAGACATTAAAAAAATTTTTTTTTTTCATTAACATGTCTGAGAGAGGAATAAATCATTATGGATAACTCTCATTCTCTCACATAGCCTTCACTCTTCCACTAGACCTCTTTACTGGTTGCCCACTTCCTTCCCCTTACTAGGATTCTATCTAATTCTTACCATAACTGCTTGTGCCATTCATTATATATTAAGTGCCTCCCTGTTTCTTCTACATTTCGTGCCTAACATACCCCACCTCTCAGCTCTTAATAAGGTTCTTGGTAAGGTCAGTGAGAGCAGTGAGATCAGAGCTCTTCTCTGGTGAGTCAGAAAGGTATGGCAGATGGTGCACTGATGTGTTAATTAACTGGCTGCTTTGCTTGTGATCTTCCTATTGCTCACCTCCTGCTGTTAAGAGCTGAGAAATAATGGAAGGGGTTAATGAGACAGAAATTTCTCCAGGTACTCAAAACTTCATTGCAGCTCCTGAACACTAAGTGCCATCTCAACAGTCAGCAGCAACAGGGATGAAAGTGACTGCCATCACTGCATGCCACCTACACTACAAAACCCTGCAGACTGATGCAGGACTTGGGTTTCCTTGCAAATTTTATAGAACAGAGGTAGGCCAATGTTGAAGGAGAAGTACTGTCAAACTGATACTGCCAAAAACACCAAGGGAAGAAATGGTAGTAGTGCAACAGCTGAAAGGAGATGGACAAAAACGGAGCCTTCTACCAAGTAGTCAAGGCCACTTCTTCCCTCTTTTTCCCAGGGTGTGAAAAAGAACTGTCCCAGATTAATTGATCACACATCTAGGTCTTTCCTACCTACTACAGTTTCAACACATTTACTTTTAAATAGAGAGCAGTCATCCATGGGCAGCCTCAGCTTCCTCCCTTCCAAACAAAAGTCCTTTCACTTACAGCTAGCAGCTCTTTACACCAGCCAACAGAGAAACTTAATTTTATTCCTACCTTACTGTGTCCTCACTAAAACCTTGCACTGTCACATGGGAGTCCTGTGATGGGTGTCCTGTCATCATCTTATGCTCAACATGGATGATGCAGAGCTGTTATTATTTCTTCTCAGATCGTAATTCAGTCGCGTTTTTCTACCACAAAGGACAACCCCACCCCTTTTCCAATACACTGTTGACTGTAAAATTCATTGTATCCTCTGGTACCCTCACAGTCCTGTTTATCCATCTAATCAATGTCATTTTACTGTTTCTTGTACTGCCCCTTATGTTTATACCCATCTGCTTCCTGTTTCAATATGCTTATGCTGAATACTGGCTGGACCAGGGATTACTGCTGTGTTCTGCATTTGAACAGTGCATGGAGTTGAAGTAAGTCCTCTCGCTAATGATTACAGCTCCCAGATGCAATGGCAATATAAATAAATTAAGCAATGTTAATCATAACCTTAGTCACTTAATTCTGGAAGTTGAACAATATCCAAAGACCTTACAGTACCTCTGCATTATTTCTGAATTTCTGGGGATATTTATAGGGATAAAGATTTGAAATATTAACAACCTGTGTGTAAACCAACAAATATCAAGGCTGAAACAAGCCTTTCAAGCACAGCAAAGCAAATCTCACGTGAATTCATTAATGACAATACTTGGCAGGCCATCAATCATTGTATATCCTTCCAAACAAATCTTTATATGTATCCTTGCTACACACATTGGAGCTAAAGCTGTATGCTTCACTCTATGATCTTGTAAGTGAAAGCCTGTCTGGGAGTCAGTAGGAAGCAGATCAAGATTATACTAGATAGTTAAAGAAGCTTCTAGGTGCCTGGGTAATTTTGAAAATCTCGCTAATCTGTCTATCTCTTTTGGCTCCTAAATTCATTGGAAAATATGACTAATAACTATCTTGGTTGGCTTTGAGCAAATTACTCAGTCTTTGTATTTGGAACACATTTTTAAAGATATCAAGGTACAGAAGGGCAGCATATAGTGGATAAATCCAATGTTGGGAAGCTGAAGAGTGTCCAGTATAGGGCTACTGAGACAGTCAAAGGCTGCGAGCACATGAGCTACAAGGACAGGTGGAAGGAGTTGGGCTGGTTTAATTTGACAGAAAAGAGGGTAAGCGGTGAGTTAATTACCTGCTTATCACTCCTTGAAACAATTACAGAAATTATGGAGCTAAGCCTTACTAGGAAGTGGCAAGTGAAATAAAAATTGTCAAGCACCACAAGCTGTGGTTTAGGAAGTTCAAACTGAATATTAGAGGGGAAAAAAAAATAATCAGAAAGTCAATGCAACTCAGGTTGCCTGGAGAGGTTATGGAGTCTCCATGTTTGCAGGTTTTCAGGACTTAATTGGACAAAATCATGGCTGACCTGTTCTGGTACCAGCAATAGTCCTGCTTCAGGCAGGTGGGAGGACTCAAGGCCTTCACAGGTCCCTTCCAGACAAAATTTCTATGGTTCTGCAATTCTATGATGTAATTTTTTGAAAGCATCGAGACACTGGACATTTTAGAAATGTCAATATCTTTTTAAAGTATCCCTTTGTACCTTAGTTGATCATCTGTAAAATGAATACCATAGTTCCCTACTTCCCAAGGGAACTATCTGAATGAATCAGTTAATTAATTATGTGAAGTTGCCATCTACTACAGTTATGAATGCCAGAATAAATAAATTAAAAAAAAAAACCCTCAATAAAAGTGTGTGACGAAACCCTCCACTGGTCTAAACTGCTATAACTCTAGTGACTGAAACAATATTACACTAATTTACTCCAGCTGAGCTACCAGCCCATGTTGTTTATTCATCCAAATGAGCAATTGTTAAGTTGAATGCTGCTCAGTATGAATTATTAAAGTGAGGAATTTTTGCACTCTAAATGTTGGCTCTCTAAAAAGCGATGTTTGCCTCAATTTAGTATCACCATTGGGGAAACTTCAGAGAGTTGTGAAGGACTGCAGAAAGAACTATGTTTAAAGAACTATACTTACTGAAGACTAGTTATAGTAACAGACTGCTAAGGACTAAATAAACATGCGTACTTTGCAGGAAGAGAGACTGTTTATCACATTCTGCTAAAAGTGTAGCAAAAATTAATACCTGAAAATTCTAAGCAGTTATATTCCTTCAAAACCATTTCTATTTTGAAACTGCAATTTCTTATGCAAAGCTGAAGGACAAATAAAGGACCCTTACCATACTTAATTGGCGTCTGTGTTTGCCTGAGAAAATATTGCACAGTCAAGCAAAGCACCATAAATTTAAACAGTTTTCAAACACACCTCCCAGGAGATGGAAGAAAAGTTCATGAAAATGTCAAGACTGCAGTCATCAAAGCAGTGGAATCAGTGCCTGAAGAGAGGACCATCATTCATAGGGAATGGAAGGGTGCCAGATAAAGATGCTGCTGCCCAGACTTCTTCAACCCTTCTTTAAGAAGAGGGCTAATTTCTTAAGGAGCCGTTAGAGAATTATGCTGTCTCCTTGAAAATGGGGCATCACTCAAGAAATCACTTCCAAGGAAAGAGGAAGTCTTTTCTGAGAAGCCAGGTCAACTTCACAGATAGCCTGGTAGAGAGATTGAATGTGATAAGGATTGTAAAAGGGTTTAGATTAAGTTAAGTAATGCTTTATTGCTATAGAAAGCCAGCTGAGCTTTGAAGAAAGAGCAGGTGATTTATTTAATAACATAAAAGATACTGCTAGCACTGGTCAGTAATTAATTAAATTGGAGACTAGTGCTCAGGTAAAAGACTGAGCAAAATCCAATAGACTTAAGAGCATGTACCAGTGAATTAGCCACTGGCAGTATGAACAAACTTCCATACTGTCATGTATAAACCCCATTTACTAGATGATCATTGCACTCTGGTACAGTCCAAGAAGCAGGAGGTGACAGTGCTTCTATCCATAAGTAACTGTTGTTTGGAACCCCCTGAGGGAAAACACTAGAAATAGAGCTTTTGTTTAATAGTAATAAGCTGTGTTCATAGCATAAGAACTAAAGGATAATAGTATCATTAACAAAGAGAAAAGAACACACAAATACAAACCTCCATGTCAGCTATCTCTTCTTCATAGGAGGCTATCTAAGGCAAGACAGTCTCACTCTTTGCAGACCACGCAACTCTGTCCTCTTAGTACCCCGGCAGCAAGAAAGGAAAAGCAGAGGGGAGCACAAGCAGAGCATGGCTGTGCTGCCAAACTGACAAGCCCACACTGGCAACTTTCTTCAGAGTTGCTATGAATGTTTCTACAGGGACAGCTGCAGCCGGCCTCACATTCACGTTGCCCTTGTAAGTCAGTGCTGAGTCCAAACCACATCACCCCCCGCATCTGGCCTTGCTGGACACCAGCAAAGTAAATACACCGGTGTCTACCACACACATATATACTCATTACAACTCTGATTGTTCTTTGGTTCCCTTAATATATAACCTCTTCCTCTGTTTGAGTTTTCACAATTTTCCCTACACAAGTCTAACAAAATAACATCTTCAGTTGATTTCTAGTACAGTCAGCAAAAATGACTGATGTGCTTGGACTGTAATAGAAGCTATTTACTAGCAGATACCATGATGGCTATCCACATATTGAGAAACTATCTACTGTATGCACTGAGTGAAACAAATGTCCTGGGAAAAATAGAATGCAATTATGTGGTTGAAGGTGTCTTAATGTATATGCATCAGAGGTACTTTGGTATTTCCAAATTTTTTGAAAGCTTGATTTTGCAGCCTTGATAATAATATTTTAACATAATTTCTTATCTTTCCTCATTAACTCCTCTCTGTGGCATAATTTCAGCTATCACATGAGATGAGAGGAAAACTATTATGTAGTGAAAAAAACACATGCAGCCTGAACTGGACATCTAATAGGAGTAGCAGGTTAGCATCATTCAAGATTTTGTCCATACTGTGAAACTGAAGTGTTCCAGGACATAGGCACTGACCCTAAAAGTTATTTATCTATACTTTATACTTATAAATCTTTAGAACAGCCCCACCATGTTTTCATTTGGGCCAGCTAGCCTTCTCCCCGATCAGCTGCTGGAAAGGGCCGTGAGTGGCCAGAGATAGGCAACAATCAAATTGGGTGCAGCCACTCTGTTCTGGAGCAGGAAACCATGAAACAGTTTAGATGTGGCCAGACAGTACTAGCTGTCTTGGGAACTGGCTTGCTCAATAGATAGGCATAGCCTATTAGCTCTTCCTTCACAAGCTGGTTCTATCTCAAGTGACATCTTTCCTCACCTTTCTTCTCTTTACTCTAGTTCCACTAGGTTTCCCGATCCAGTCTCCAGGTTCAGTCACAATTTTCCTTCTTACCCATTAAGCTCCAAGGTCACCACCCAGTTTTCTGTACCTGTCAATGTCCCAGCTGATAATAGCTGTCACATGCAAGGCTAGAGGGAGTGCTGAACATGTGAGCGCATCAAGTGCAGGGTCAAAAACTCGGAGCCCAGTCAGGAATGCTGCCCATCACTGACAACTCAGTCTACATCACACACCAGCCCACAGTATTTTCACATACCAGATACCAGCACTGTAAGCACCGACTTTGGCAACTGCAATAGCTGCTGTAGCTCCAGAAGTCTCCTAATCACAAATCAGAATGAACCTACTTCATGACAAGCTATTTGTTGAATGGCTAGCAGACCAAGCATTATTTGCTGCAGAAAATCAGGAATAAATGCACGTTTACAAACCTGAGAGTTTTCAGTTCTTGCCATCATTAGTTTTCAAATCAAAATGGGGAAAAAACACAGAATACATTGCAAAGCTTTCATTCAGGTCTGCTGTAATATTGAGAATATCCTCCTCGTTTGTGCTGACACTGTTTCCATTAGCAAATTAACAGTTAGAGGAGCTGAACAATGCACAGACCTGTATTTGCTCTGTTGTGGAAGACAGGACCACAGTTTTCATATGAGACAGTAAGCCCATGTTCACATGTGCTCCTGTGAATGACAGTTCTGGCACTAATAAGTATTATGATCATATGATGCATTTGCACACAGACTGATGAAAATGTTAAGTATTATAATCTGAAAATAATGTAAAAATATAAGATCATTTCATTATCTCTGTCTACCCTTGTTTTTTAATCCAGAGTTGACAAGAGAGATGTGTCCTTATCTACCTCTTTTATAATGTGTTAAACATTTCATGCCAGGTTTTTTGGTAATTCTCAATTTATGAACATTTAGAAAGCTTAGAAAATGGATGAACAGTAAAATAAGAGTTCTATTTCATGGCAAATACAAAAATATTTCAGTACAACCAGTTTAAGCTATTGGGAAACCACTGCCATTTCTTTGGATGAAATAATTCCTTTCAGTTCTGTTTTCAGGTTATCAGAGGCTCTGGTAATAGATACAACATTTCTCTGAGTACAGAAAGCAGCAGAGAAACATCTCTACTCCTAGAGGAGACTGACATGACAAGGAGTGGTTGATGTGTCACAGTGGGGACAAAAGGAATTACTATATAAAACTGTGTGTCTATAAATGTAATTTCCAATAAAGAGTAGATGGGTTATGTGAAGTGCTGTCTTCATCTCAGAGGGTTTCATAGGAATAAGTCAGATACCAGCATTGTAAATGCCTCTTTTGGCAACTGCAATAGCTACTGTAGCTCTGGCAGTAACTTACATGAAGTTTTAGGCTTTAAAGTCACTTTTATTGGCAGGTGGAGCACAGGCCAGGAAAGCTGTATTTTCCTCTTCTCTCCTCAGAAAGCACTAAGGGATCTTTTAATTTCCACTTGAATAATCACCAGAAACAGGCACAAGTCTGGTTTTGGCTTTTTTTTCATGCCTTTTTTAAGTAGGTCATTTTCTCAGATGGTTTTTGAAAAGCATTATCTATTTGAAGCATGTCCTGATAACATAGTTGATGCCAATTACGCACTCTGCCCTCTCCTCAGCAATTCTGTTCATTTATTAATTTGTTCTAAAGCAGCTAATACATTTTGTCCTTAATGCCTGAAACCTGCAGCAGTGGTCTGTAAACTGCTGAGTATTATATTCCACTCTATTCAGTATCGCCTTCTTCAGCTGAGGCACCATCTGGGTCACCCACCATACCTGGGTTTGAGAGGTCCCTCAAGACCAAGAACAGAGCATTTCTAACAAGGAGGCGACAGCTGAGTTAAAAAAACAAACAAAAAAACAAACAAAACCCATCAAAAAGCCAAAAACACCTACACAAATCCTTCCATTTATTTATCTTAAAGACCTGTGAGAAATAAACACAGTCTATGCAAAGATGACAGTTTTTGTCACTGACACATAGAGTGTCAGACCAGCACATACAGCAACCATAGGCTGCAGCAGGTTTAGACTGTAGCATTCAGAGAGAAGAACACTGTGTTTGGCACTTAAATTACCATAGCAAGGAGGAAAGAAGGCAGAGGACCAGGAAAAGGAAGGACATTCTATTCCATCATCTCTTCAAAACTGACTAGAAACGCAATAAACTCTGAAACAGAGCATTTTAGCTAGCAGGAGATGACAGCTGCTACCCTTTGAAAACTGATAGCCGCTAGGTAAAATATTATGTCACACAAGCCGTTTGTAAATTAGAGAACAAAAGTTATCCGAACAGTACATCACCAGACTCAGTGATATGAGCAGGGAAACCAGTCCCAGCAGTAGCACACACACATGCAGGAAGCAGCCATGCTTGTCCCAGCTAAGCTGCCTGAGAGCAGTGGCAGCGGGTTACCCAGAACTGCTTGTCCTGTTCATGCCAGTGCAGAAGTGTGGCAGGTGCATCCACCCAACGAAAGCAGAGCTTCTTGGCTGCTGAAGTGCAGCAGCTCCTGGCTGCCTTTGTTCTCAGGGCCTCGTGGTAGTTGGGGCCTTTGGCCAATGGGAGCCGCTATTGACTACAGGTCAGATTCGGCCTGGGTATAAATGGAGTCCCCTGGGGGAGCCATTTTGAGCTTGTCCCCTGGAGCAGCACGCTGTGGTCGAGGACTCTCCCCTTGGGTCAGGACACTGCCCAAGGAAACTCCTCGAGGTGCCTTGGGTTGGGACACTGCCCTGAGCAGGTCCTCGAGGTTGAGAGCCCTCACTTGTCAGGTGAGTGATAAAGCGTTTTGGGTTGTTGTTAAACCCTAGGGAGTGGGGCTTTGTTCTGCATTTTGGGTTGCTGTTAAATCCTAGAAAGTTGTTCTGTTCTCCTCTCACAGACATTCGAACCTGTAATTTATGGAGAGCTAGTTAACTGTATTAATAATTAATTTTTTATTTTTGGTGGTTGGTTGTTTATTTGAGAGCATCCGTAACAATAAGGTGACATGAGTAATGTTGGTCAAGTATGAAGCTTTTACTCCCTTAACTTCTCTGAACAGGGAGAATTTTACAGGCAGAATAGACTTCCAGATTGCCAAATTCTGAATGTTTGTTTTGTTGAGAAATATACCTGCCATGTACTTACTCTGGAAAACCAAGGGCATTAAAGCAGTAGCTATAAAGGTGATTCCTTCTTTCTAACAGATCTTGTTTAAAACAACCTCTGATAAATCTTCAGCTACTGAACAGATGAGCTGAACAGATGGGTTATTGAGTTCACTTGTACCTGAGGAAGGGTACTAATAAGTTAGTCTTCACAGACTGGTAGGAGACCTTTTATACTGTGTCTACTTGGAGCAAAGCAGTGAGGTCTCTCTCTGCAGGAGCTGATACGCATCCATGCCAGGGTATGCACCTATGCTGGTGTCCTGAAACCTGTCATCTTGGACATACTGTCACATTACAGAATTACAGAATCACAGAATCATCTAGGTTGGAAAAGACCTTGAAGATCATCTAGCCCAACCATTAACCTAACACTGACCGTAAATTACCACATCTATTTTCCACTCCTCTGCTAACTTCTTCGGTGCAAGCTGTGGAACCACTGCACTGAGTTCTGCCACACAATGCTGACATACCCTTAGATCCTCTGGGCTCAGACCAACAAGGGCTTTGTAGGTAGGGATCCGGGTATTGAACTTGACTTCATATTATGAGAAGCCTGTAGGACCAACACTGATAACACGTGTTACTGAATACATGCAGCACAATGCTCCATATCAGTAAGAAGTTCCTAAATGCTAATGGAAAATATATTGTATTACCGTAGGTTGTATTCAGTAAATAACAGGCCCACTCACCTCCACCCTGATGGGACAGATGGTTCCAGCCACCCAGGGACAGCAGAAAGCATTAATCATGGACAGAAACATCATGACCAAAGTCTATCAGGAGAGAATAGTCAGAGGAGGAAACAAATGCACGGTGTCATTCACATATCCAACACATGATAGAAAAGAAAGCAAAATCAGTTGGGGATCTGCTGTTTAACCAGCATAGCAACTGACAAAACTATCTTCTCTTCCTGTTTCTCGAGACTAATACTACATCCATTTTCACTTTTTTCTGTGTGGACTTCTCAGTATTCAATAATATCTGTTCATATTTCAGAAAATTCTTAAGAAAGCACAGCTAAACCCCATGTACACTGAGATAACTAATGGGATGTGGTATTGACCTAAAGGTATTTAGTGCTTTTGAAAGGAAAACACCTTTTTTCACTTTTCACATATTTATGCACTTGCTAATAACACATTAATATAAGGAGACCTGGTATTTTCTCTCAATTAGAGAGTAAAGACAAACACCACAGAAACATGTAAATTTATGTCAGTACCTAAATAATGAATTGTTTCAAAACACTAAATCAATTTCAGTTCTTATAAATGATAACAGGTGTGATCCCTTGAAGTACTAAAGGAATTGCTATAATCAATCATCTGAAATCAAATACATCATTTATAATCTTGATGAAGTCAGACAACACAACATACAGTTTTTCTGATCATTTCCCAAAGGATTATAGCCTATTTTAAATAGCTACACTGTTTTTGTTAAAGAATTGACACTCTTGACTCCAGAGATTATAATCTTTCAGGGGAACAGGTGAAGCCATTACTGTGTGTTGTGTTTGTTGCACATCCAAAGCTACCAGTGCAGGCACAGTAGCTGACATTCTGCATTCAGGTGCAACGGTGTAAATATGGCACCACCATTAAAATCCACAGAGTTATTATGAATTGACATTAGTGTAAGCAGAATTTGGTCACAGTGCATATTCCTTTTCATTAAAACTCTAAAGCATTTTGAAAGCCTTCAGGTAAGAAGTACTGAAAGAAATTTAAAGTATATTAACAGTTACTGATGCACACACTTTCGTACATAGCAAGTCTGAGTATAAACTGCAAAGGACTATGGAAAGGGAAGTCTGGAGCCTCTGAGAGACATAGCACAATTCAGTTCAAATGCCAGGGAATGAAAACCTGCTCTGTGTTCCCATGCCTGGGAACATGTGCCTGGCCCAGCTCTGACTTCCTCAGTGTCTGTGTACATCTAGACTGGAGCTGAAAAACTGGTAGTCCTGTACCACTTTAAAACATGTGTTGACTGACTTGTGATCTCAAAGATGTACACATTAACAGCTACTGATACGGCCTCTGTTTTCATGTTTATTCAAATGGGAATGAATATTCAAGAGCATCAAATTTACAGAGCATAAAGAAATACTCTAAATTGTTTTATCCCTCCTATGCTCTTCCCATCACAGAGTAGTGGAGCTGGGATACAGGTCACTGAAGCGTGTCCAGCTAATGGCTGGATGTCTGCTCTGCAGAGGCAGCTCCCAGCTCCCTCATAAGTCCACACAAGTGTGTGAGTGAACAAGTGCAGGGATAACTGCACTTTGGGTTGTGCAAATGCGCATACCCAAATCTTTCTTATTCATGGCACTTCACATACGCAATGCACAATTTTCTCATGTAATTGGTTAGGGATGAACTTTAATTATATTTTTTGACCAGAGTAACTGTTTGAATGGAGTCCTAATCATCTTTTTTTTCTACCTTGTTTTTCCCTTTGCTTCTGTTTCTTGCTTTTTGCTATTTCTTTTATTTTGTGGGAGTCCACCATCCCTCTCATGTTAAAGGTCATCCCACCCTCTCTATTGGTAATTTTTGGTTTTTGTCATCCTTTTTTTCCAGCTTCTTGACAGAGCTGCCAGCTAGGGTGGCTCTGTCACTCATCTGCAGATCCCTTGTCAATTCAAATGAACTCCAGCAGTCACTCCAGCTCTCTGTATCATGTTGCTAAGCAACACACTGATTGGAAGGGCTTTTTCTTATTATTATTATTTGGAGACGTAAACTTTTTGTTACATTGCAACCATTTTAAACATACTTTCATGACATAATTCCCTTCCCTGAATTCCCTTCAGTTCAAAATACAGGAAAACATTGCTCTGGGAAGTGAAAGAGCAAAGCAAATGAATCCTGCTGTGGTGCAGAGATAATGTGACATTTGTCTGCATGGGTACTGCTATACAAAAAAAATTGACAGGTATAACAACACAGCCTTATGTTTTGTGACTTAGAAAGCTTTGCACACAGAACCTCATCCTGATACTAAGTCTTCACATTCTTTGCCAAGTGACTGAAGGGGAAAGAATTAAAATTAGTCTTAGTTAGAAGCTAAGGAAACAGTGGGAATATTAATGTTCTAATTAAAAGAGAGGAATCTTGTACGCCCAGTGAAGTCTCTCTGTAGACCAAGTCCTTGAAAATAGAATAAAGGGAAGTTGCAATAGATGGGTACTAAAGAGATTCCTTCTTTTTTTTTTTTTTTTCATATTTTCCTAATGTTATTAGAGCAAAGCAGTAACTCCATTTTAAAGAAGGCAATTTCACTATGAGCAGTTATTTATATTGGAGAAGGCTACCAAGACAAAGGACTGTGAGTCAGGAACGCAGTTTTTAATTCTGGCCCTTCAGAGACTTTCTGTGTAACCTTAGATAGGTCATTTATCCTCTGTGCTTGATTCTCCTGACACAAATTTTAGGTGTTTCCTTCCTACCTCATAGGATTCACCAGAGTGGAGTCAATTAGCTTTTCTACAACATCTGAAGATCTTCTGGTGGAAGTCGCTCCATAAATATCAAGCAATATTTTAAAGGGATTAGAATTTCCCATAAGAATATTCTTCTCTGGCTTGTACAAGGCACTTTTGCTCTCCACTTGAGAGATAATTTTTGTAACCATTTCTGCCCTCCCTCCAAGTGTATGATTGAAATATTCAAAATATGTACATGAATTTTGGGTTTATGAGAGATGCCAGTTCAAAAGGTACAAAGATGGAAACAATCTAACCACAGAGGAGATCGAAAGTTAGTGTTAAAAAGCATGAAGTCAGTTATTATGCCTAAAAGATAATACCGTTCCTAATCTTGACACAGTAGTTTTTCTCACAGTGCTTGTATATTTATCTCTATTAATCCAGACATTTAGTCACTTGTCTCATCTGAAGGTAAATAGTCTTATGCATCTGTAAGGGACTGTTTCTGTGCTTAGATTTAGGCACATAAGAAGAAGGAAGGATGAAGAAGATTACAGTCTGTCAAATAGGATTTATTTAATCTATGAGTAATATACATTTCTACAGATACTAAAGGAAGTCCCTTGCTCTAAAAAGTTAGAGGACCACGAAAAAGAGCAATAACAAATGATGCAGAAAATTTGTTTATATTCTGGGCTTCACTCCTCCCAAAATTACTTTGCTGAGGCTTAACAAATTTAAATTTAACAATCATCAGGAAAGTAAGCCAAAAAAATAGGTTCAATATTTAGTAAATTAATGTATTCAATTCAGCAGGGTCTTATGACTTAGACCATATGCATAGGGAAAAGGAATCAGGACAAACCATTTTATCCCTTTGGGCTCAAGAACATTCTCAGAAACCTACCAAGTTTCAACCAGAGAAGTCCCAAAAGACTGGAAAAGGGAATCTTGAAAAAGAGGGAGACAAGGGGTGTGGAGGAGGGATCCAGAGAATTACAGAACAGTTGACTTCAATTCCCAGAAAGATTCTGGAACAAACTCTTAAGCAATCAATTCAAAAACAGCAGAAGACAGTAAGATGATAAAAGACAGCCCACTTGAGTGTGTTAAGAACTGATGATGTCAAACCAATCTAATGTCCCTGTCTGCCAATATAATTGGCATAATGGATTAAAGGGAAGCCGTAGATATAATGTATCTTGCTTGAGCAAGGACTCAGAAACTGTCTTGAGACACATTCTTCTGTAAAGGCTGAAGAAATATTACCTAGATCAATTGTTCTCACACTGTAAATACAAATATCAGCAGTGCTACATGAACCACTTCAAAGTGATATGCAGCAGCAGCTGCTTCTGTGCCAAAACAGTAGACTTGAGACTTAGCTGCAAGAGCAGGGTGAGACAGAAGATGTGACTGCAGAGGTCAGGCAGGTTTACGTGGGTGAAAGAAAGGGAAATGGGAAGTGAAATGTGATAAAAGGAAACAGGGAAGTGAAAATTATGGGTATGATCCTGATTTTAAGTACTTAAATCATACCTAAAGGTATGCAGGGCAGGTATGGAGCGTCAGGCTGGAGAGGCAGAGATGGTCAGTAGGTTATAGGTTAGAAATCTAGACTGGTAAGTTAGAGGGTACATGAACATATTTTCATTTGGGAAGTAGACTCACCATAGTGGACTGTGCATCCATTGTAACATTGATCTGTGCCTACATTTTCAGGTTTAGAATTTGGCCACTGATCTGTGTTTGAGCTAGTGCACTGTTGCTCTGTCAGAGCTGTCCACAGTTTGGAAACCTGAACAAATATATAAAAAACCTAAATTTTAAACACAGAAGATAGTTTGAGTATTATGACAAACTTTAATGGACACAGAGAAGTGAAATGCCACCTAGGAAAGTTGTAGAAATGTTTTCTTTCAAGGTTTCTGATGACTCTGATATTCATCTGTGAATGAATCTTTATGCTGCTTCATAAGAGGGGATCATGCTGGATAACCCTGTGAGGTCTTCTCCAGCTCTGTGTTTCCCTGGGGACATTCTTTTTTTTTTGTAGTTTAAAGTCTGAAGTGGCACTATGCTCTCTGGACAAGGTCCAGTGTAAAAAGGACAGTCTTGCCACCAAAGCCCAGACTTCCAGGAGACAGACAAGCTGAAAAAGCTGACCTCTGTTCCTCAGATCCTCACCTGACAAGTGCATTAGTGGGAAGTCTGCCTATTGTCTACAGTCCTTTGTTATTCTCAAAAAATTTGTTAAGAGCAAAAGAAAACACCCTATATATGAGGAGCTAAAAATTTACTGCTAAGCCAGTGAGTGCTTTATCAGTCAAATACAACAGTTACTATTAGTCCACTTGCAGGAATACCAACACTCATTGTCCAAACTGATTTTAAAAAAAGCCTGCTTAATGCCCTTAACATTGCTATACAGGAAAGCCTACAAATAAGGGCCTCTTTTCTTGGGTGTCATGCTCATCCTTCCAACATAGTTTGGACAATGCAAGCTGAGATCTTCCTGCTCCTTGAGCAGTAGGGGCAGAAGGTGTTATGACAAACCATCAGCATCCTGCTGTCCTCATTGGAGGAGGGTGATGTTCATGGCAGGGCTTGCTTCTTCTCAGTTCTGGACTGCTCATCTTCCTTCTCCTGGGCTGCCAGCTGAAGCCTGACAGTGGGCCCCAGCCCTCCCAGCCACAACACACACACAGAAGGCAATGGTTTGTCAGGCTGGGGGAGGAGGGAAGAAGGAAAGGTGTCACCCCTCCCCAGCAGGACCACCCCCGGAGCTGAGGCTGGAGAAGGGGAGGCAGTAGTCACTGGCCCCAACACAGGGGTTAAACCAATGACACCCAGCTCAGGCCATGGTGAGGCTGAGCCCCTGCACTGCTGGGTCAGCACACAGCTGGGCAGGCGCAACACTCTAAATTAATGGAATTTTACTTAATTTAATTTAATGCCAATTTATATAAACTTTTAATTAGTGATTCAGATGTTTAGGAATAAAGAAAAGAAGACAGGGTATCAGTGAAAACAATTTTCTTCTTTCTCCAGGCTCAGCTTCAGTCCAACACCTCTTCTCCCTCCAGCATCTCTCCTCCACCCTGCCTCATCCCAGGTCCCTTGTTTTCAGTGTGCACTACACTCAGGCCCTCCTAAACCCTTGGGTGAGTTGATGGGTGGTGCAAGAGGTTAGAGTCTGGCTGTAATGGTTTCTTTCTGCCCCTCCTTGCTTCTTACTCATTTTACTTCACTGCTCCTTGCTTCTTACTGCCCTCTTGCTCATCCAGATGCCTCAGTCCTTTTAAGGATGTTCCTGTCCCAGTGTGGGTTACCCATGGCTGGAGTCCCTCAGGAGTGTCCCTGCTCTGGCATGGGTCACCCATGTGTCACATCCCACTCAGACATGGGAGACAAGGGACTCAGATTTGTAAATCCCCAGCGGAGTGGACAATGGTGAAACAAGTCTCAAAGTCCAAACATTTATTAACTTCCCACAATGTACTAATTGGATACACGATAACTGGCTAAGTATATAATGAGTTGTGGCAAGTAATACAGTATGCCTTTCATTGCTTAATGGTAGTGAAGGAAAAGGGGAAAAAGGAAAGGAGGGAGATGGAGGGAATAGAGGAATACAGATCACTGGTCTGGGTTCCTGCATCGATCCTGCCAGCGAGGGTTCAAGGAGGCATCCGTCTTCTTCGCTTCACTTCACTCCTCGAACCCCACCTCCGCTTTGCCCCCCCCTCAATTTATACAGACTTTCCTTGGGTCCGTCCTCTAGGTTGGCCCACATGCCTACATATCCCATGTACGGGGAGGGGTAAGGTGTTTCATGGGATGATGTAATTAGCATGATCTTATTAGTCTTTGTTAACATATTGAGGGGCGTTAACTTTAATATGCATTTTGTGGATAATGAAGCAAAGGTCATTCACCAGACAGATGGCCCTTGAAATTTGACCAGGTGCACCAGAGCAGAACTGTCCTGTCTCCACAGGGCTCCCTCCTCCAGGTGCATCCTGTGTTATTCGGGCAGCCTTAGCTTTGACCTCCACACTATCCACCCCATGACTATAGGTTCGTTACTTGTGAGTGTTTGAGACATTTCTTAGCTCGGAGGGCCTCCACTCCCCTCATTAACCTTTATCTCTTTCTCAGGCTGTTTTTCTCAGTCCTTTTTTCTTGCAGGCCTGTTTCTTTCAGGACCTGTTTTTACAAGTCGTCTCTCAAACCATGGCCCACAGTCCCCTCAGGGATGCTTTTGCTCTGTCACAGAGCACCTCTTTCCAAGAGTGCATCTCTAGCTGTGTCCTCAGCAAGTGTCCCCTTCCACACATCTCCTCCTGCGTCTCCTCATGTGTGTCCTCAGGTGAGTCCACATGTATCTCTTGCCTCTGTCAGCTTCCACCCTTTCTTAAACATGTCTGAGGTCCATGCTCCCCTCTGACTGGCTGCAGTTTTGGGGCACAGTGTGGTGTTTTCAACTGCTGCTGAGCCATCTGGAACTAGCCATGACCTCCCCAAGCAGTTCCTGCCTCCTCCTACACAGGTCACCCTGCAGCCCCAGAATCACACACCCCAGCAGGTGTGCCGAATGCAACCTTTAATTGGAAAATTAATATTCAAGACACGCCTACATGTCTAAGAAAAATAAATGGGCTTCAGGAGACATCATGGGTTAGGAGTTGTATTTGAGATAGGAAAAGGGTTCTCTGTGCAGTCCTCCGAGCCTGCTTTGGACACAGAAATCAAACAGTTCTCAGACAAAACTGCATAGGATTTCAGCTCTGAAAATGAAGGACTAGGGTTAAAAGTGAGGTTAAAGCTGGTTAATAGTGACAGAGCAAAATTCCTTTAGCTACCTGAGATTTACGTTTTTTACTGTTCTTTAAAGCTTTGGGAAACATCCCACCATTACAGTGAATGCCCTGTGAATCCCTTCTTCAAATATTGTAAATATTTGGCATGACATCTTCAATTCGTCAGTCCTTATAGACTGAGCAGTCACCCATTTGAAACTGGCAACTGTGTAGCTTATTACGGAAAAAAATATGTCTGCTACTAATACCCATGTACATTCCTTAAAAGAAGATTAATCCTTTAAAATAGTAAAAGTCTATATAATTAGGAGTAATGGAATCCAATTAGGAGGAAAAAAATCAAGGAATCAGCAAATATCCCTGACACTGACATCTGTTTGGCTGGGGAATGGCATCTCAAGGAAAATGGTGTACACTCCATCTTTTGTTCAGTTTGCATATAAATGCCCAGAACTTCAATAAGTGTTCAATAAAACGCAACCCTGCACTGACAGAGTGTGAGATACAG
The DNA here is from genome assembly GCF_031877795.1 of Strix aluco. NCBI lineage: Eukaryota > Metazoa > Chordata > Aves > Strigiformes > Strigidae > Strix > Strix aluco. Next base: position 100,182,768 of record NC_133933.1, on the reverse strand, counting down.
CCTTACTTCATCTAACTTCTGTTTTTATATCATATTTCTTTAATTCAAAAAAGAGAGGTTTTCACATAAACCATACAAGCCATTATTTATATTCTCAATATAGATTAGACTACAGTCAGAAAGAAATAGTTATAGATATCTACAGCAATTTAGGGCCTTTTTCCATTGATTTATTGATGACTACTTCAGATTTCAGCAGCACTAAAAGATGCAAATTTTGACCTGAGGTTGCAGTCATTGCTTTCAAATCACCAGGTACGTTCAATCAATATTTATGGATATTGCCTCCAGAAGACTAAAAAATTCAGTGCAAGCATTGAATGGGTCCAAATCCAAAGCTGCACTAGAATATACCTTCCTTTTGGCATATGCTGAAATAATCATTTTTTGTTGCTACAAATTAAAGCTGTGTTAGTCAATCAGTTTCTTCAATGACTGCCTCCAACCTGCTGGCAATTTTTTAGAAATGGGTGGCTTCAGGCACTCACAAGGGACAATCTGTGCTCAATATCTCACCAATTTATTCTCACCCATAGCCAATGTGGCAAGTGATTTTCCTGCTGGTTTAATGACCTCTGATTGTGCTGTTCCTACAATTTCACTAGCATGCATTGGTCTGATGCATTGGTTCGATGTAGATGCTGTCAAGAAAAGGAATCCAGGTTATAGTCAGCATTTGGTTTGGTGAAAATAAACTAGGATATTTTAAAGGGGAATACTAGGAAGAAACATACCACTTATAAAATGTTGTTAAAGAAGAGAGGGCAATTTTAAAATTATTTTAATAGAAAAGATGGTTTTCAAGGATCAAGTCCTCCTGTGCTAACATAAGTAGGCTGGAGTGCAGCAGCACAGAACACTGTCTACCATCTCTGCAGGTTGGCAGTGGGTTCCCTCTCCTTGACCCTGCTTTGTTTCTGTGCAGACTTATAGCTTTGCAGGGACAAGTATTTCACCTTAAACAGAAAAAAGGAAAAAAAAAAAAAGAACCTATGTCATAAATCAATTAATCTGATAAAATTAAGTACTGAACTTCAGATTTTATAGCCATTTTTTTATTTCCCATAGCCTCATTTGAGCAGAGGAAAGCCATTTTGGTTGAAAGCTCATGGAGAAGAACAAAGTTATTTGAAAGTCATTGATCAGCAGTAAAATTCTTTCTTGGTCTGAAAATGAGGATTTATTTCCAGTAAGAATACCTTTAATTTTATCGAGAGATCATTGTGCAGAATCTGCAGCGGATGCAACATGATTCTGTAAGAAAGACCTTGAAATCTAAAGGCACATATATAAGTCAACAGGCTCCAGTTAGAAATCTGTTATAATTAGAGCTGGTTGAGGAAGACAATTTGTGTTTATAGGCTGTAAGCTTAGTATTTTCACACCTTGGTTCAATAAGTAGTTCCACGAGCCAACTGGAAACACCTTGGTAAATATGCTATATGTATCAAATGGCAATAGAAATAAGGTTATCTTTACTTACAAAAAATGCAGTGGTTCTCAGGGACTTATCGGGCACTTCAGAAAAACAGAAGAGAATGTTTCTATACAATCACAGTTGTTCCACCAGCATTTTTTTCCCTTTATCTGGTCTTAATCCAGACTGTGCATTAATTAATCACCATTATATAAATCTTAAATCATATTGCAGTGTACTTAGGTTTCAGACCATTGGTTAGTAATTAACCTACCTTGCCTTTAGTCATAAACCTTTACTTCGCAGCCCTGTTTTTGATATATGAATCAACAAGTCTGAAAGACCGAAATTCTGTTCAGATTAATAGTTGACCAAATATAAAACAGATTTTTCCATTTAAAGACACCCCTTACTCTTTGAAACTTACTGCTTTCTCGAAGGTGGGTTAACATGACACAAAACTGTGACTTAATGCACCATGAAATTTAAGATTTCACACAGAAACAACAGTGATAAGATTCCTATTGATTTGCCACCTCTTGCAAGCCAGTATGTTTGGCACATTCCTGCCAGGAAAGCTCTGCAGGTTTCCGCTGATCTGTTAAGGTAACTCAAGGCAACCATCTGCATCTCCTATTTGCTTCTGTGGGTACAACCTGTCAGTTTAAGAAACGAAGGAGCACTAAGCATGTCCATTACATTTTTCAGGCAAGCAGAGGACTCGTTCTTGCTCATGACATGTCTTGACCATTCCTCTGGACTCTGAGCACCTCTGGGACCACCTTTGGGCATGCAGGGTAAAGGTATTGGTAAACCCTATGCCAAGTAAAGTTCAGATTAGACCATTTCCATTCTACCTTGCCACAAATCTAGTAATTGCATTTGCACCCTTCCCTCCACCTAGGACAGAGCTGGCTAGATGATCCTTCTGGCTATTGCTTCTTATTTCCTTTCCAGAAGTCTCTCACTTGGGTAGCACCAGAAGTTCTTCCTTGATTCCTTCCTTTTTAACATGAGGCTGACCTTCTCCAAGACAGGCTGAGCCATTTTGCTGTTCATTTATACTCACTCTGTGGACTGGGCAGTGTGCAAGCAGCACCTTGCATATTTTAGCAAGGCAGTGGTGGGGGCAGACAGCTGCCTATGGAACTACTAGCAACTGATGTAAGAAACAATCGTACCCATTTATGCACTAGGTGGCCCTAAGCCACCTCTTTTTGTTTACTCCCTTTGTTACAGAATAGGATTCCGGGAAGCACCAATTAAACAAAAGAGGGGGTGAAAAAGTAAAGATGATGGAAAAGAAATGGAACTTCAGCTCAAGCTATTTGGTAGATGTTACAGTAGCAAGTCCTAAACAAGGCAAAATCAGATGTAATCACCAATATTTTAATGATATTTCTGAAACTAGAAATTTGGGGGATCTAACTGGATCTGGATGAAACACTCATCTCTTTCTTGATTAGTCAAATCCCAGAAAGAGATCTGTGGCCCATTTAAGTTACTAATATCTGAGTTTCATTTAATTCCCAGTTGACTACAATTAATTGATTTGGTTTCATCACAATAAAATTACCAAGATTACTTTAAAAAAAAAAAAAAAAAGAGTATAGAAAGATTTCTTGGCTTCTGCACAGACATTAGGGGGAAAATAAGGGCATAAGAGCCTATAAGCAGTTACTACCTTATCAAATTTCTCCTAAAGTGAAATATTTTAAGAACAAAATCAATGCTCATACAACTAAGGACATTTCCACAAGATTAGAATGACCTTAAAACAAGATCATGTCTAAGATTATTTATTTGGCTATGTCCCTTTAAAAGAAAAAAATCTAATGCTATGAAATAGGAGCTCATTAGATCATTGCTTAGATCAGCTTTTTTTGACTCTTTATTGATATTTTCTACCTCCCACAGCCTCATTATCAGACTGGTAAGGCTTCTGCTTATTTTTTCTCATTCCTTGTGGAATATATAGATTTCAGATCATTTTTATCCTGTACTTAACTTTCTGCCCATGCTGGAATTAATCTTTTTTTTTTTTTTTTACACATTTGAAAGACTAGAAAAATACACCACTTCAGATTTACTCATTTAAAGTAATTACCTTCAGCATGATTAATTACTGAGTATGTTACTGACATGTGGAGATGTTTTTTTTGTTTATCAGATATTCTTTGCCTGACAAGCAGTAGCATAATAGCAGGAATATTATAAAGTGACAGGGGACTAACATCACCCTACTTTCACAGGACAAGCAAGTATTCTTATGGAAATAGAGGAAACTTTCCCTGGAGGAAAAGCCTCTTGTTGGCAAGGAATTGAGCTGTTACTCAGGGTATCCAAAGTCATTTTCCTGTTCCTCTGTTATCTTGTACAAGACTGCTTAATCTGTGTGCTTGAGCAAAAGTTAAAAATATCTTCCTTCCTTTGACTGCTGTCATGACTGTTTATCATATGCTCTTCAAGGAAAAAAATATTTCACCTATGCACATGTCTGTACAGGGAGGGTCTGAGCTGCCAGGGAGGCAGACATAGCCTATAGTTCTCCCTTGGCTCATCATAAAGAGAATATGATATCTGAAATTCACTGCTCAACTAAGTCGCACTCAGTGAGCACTAGTCAGTCTCCTGGGCTTTTGGACCAGACATGTTAGATGCCCACAGAGTACTTACTACAGAGTGTTATGGTAGATTTTGGAGCAGAGTTCATACAGATCTCTGCCATTTGGAATACTTAACCAACAAACTGATGATTCTCATAAAGAAGTTCTTTTTCTTGAAATTGCCAAAATTAAACCTAATATACTTTTCCAAAATACCACAGGGTAAAATAACAATGATTAATATTAGGAAGCCATGTATTTTACTATGTCTAATTACATATAGATACAGATTTAGCTATGGATACAGATAATCTTCTCAAATGCAAACTTATTGTTGCTGTTAATTTCACAAGTTGAAATGAATTCTTACTTCCTCTAATAGTTAAGCTTAAATTCAGACTTTTCCAATTGACATCGTATTTAAGCTAAAGAATACACACACACTAACAATTAGTCAGAAATACTACTTTTGGTTTGTCTTCTTATGGTGACACCTAGAGAAGGTGTTTTTACAGAATGTATGGAATTTCATATGACACCGGATATTCTAAACCTGGAACTGAAAAATAAGCTTAGAAAAATCAAGCTGAAAAGCCTTTCTTTTTTTGCTAGGGGTCAACCTCCACTGATTCTAACAATGTCAGAATATGATCCAGAAAAGCAAAATGGGAGTGAACTCTAGAGTAACACACCTACATTCAGATGTCTACATGAGAGTGTCTACAAGTATACTAGGTTCCTACTATAATCAATTAAGATCTACCCAGTACAGTCAATGGGTATTAGTTCAGGATTAGTTCAAATCACTTAAAGTAGATGTCTGAATTCGGTTAGATAAACTGCATTTTAAAATTTGTTAGCTGTATTGATTAGGTTTCCAATAATCTGGACTGAATCCTGCTTTTTTTATCTCCAGTTGACTACTCCGACACATTTTGTGTTCTGTTAGTGAAAACAGATGTCTTGAAATCATCTGAAAACCACCAAACTGTTTATGGAGGCTTGTAATAAGCAGCACTGCAAGGTTCTACTTCATGTAAGGGCTGCACCTGTCATAGTTGTTTGTGTTTTAAACAACTTATATTTGTAGTTACACCTCCAGGGCTAATGAAGCCTTGAAATGGTAGATTCACAGCTCGTGGGGCAAGCTCTACATACAGAAAACACTTACTATACTGCCCATAAAATCTTGCCCAGAATGCTGCAAAGTGATTATCTAAGAGGAAGTAAGGATTCAGTATCACAGCCAGATGCAACATCAAATCTCAAGTCTTGATCAAAAAGTGTCAGAAGTCTCATCTCAACCTCTCCTCCCTGACTGATGCTTTCCCCAACTCATTAGCATCAGCACAGTATGGTCCCTGACTGGCTAGCTGTCAAATGTGTCTTGGTCACCCCTGGACATTGGCCTAAGTATTTAGTCTTGTAGGTTGACATAGTGATAGAAAGCTAAGTGTCAGTAGAACAGTAAAATCACTGAAATCCTTTCCACATTGTTACCCTCTCTTGTGGACCAATAGAGAGATGGGATGTTCAGCATGCAGCTTGATATGAAGTGGGCAAAACATAAGTGAAACTGTTGGTTACATTCATAAACTGTGCTGTGAGTAAAGTAGCACCAACCATGTAAAATGGTGTTAACACTGACAATAATGGTCCATACAGTTCAAGGCTTCCACATGAAACATCTTCAGCCAGTCTCCAACCAAGATGACATAAAGTTGACATTTTTAAAGGCGATGCAGGAAATTGAGAGGTTCTACTTGTTCTGGGCTGAGTTTTGTCACTGGTTTTAATGAGAAAGGTTGTGAAGGCCCAATAATCAGGTGGACGTGAAGGAAGGTATTGAACAGCAAGTTTAGGGACTGAAGAGCCTAGGAGACCACAAGCCTAATAATTATTTATTCCAACTTGGTGTTTTCTTTGGCATGCTTACAGAATTACTGTGGCCTCCTACTGAACATTCAAAGCTGGAGAACTCCCCATCTGTTGCTGTTAGCTGTGGTCCCAACTGTTCACATTTTCAGGAGTGTGCCAAAGCATTGAGTCACTCATTTATTATCTCCAGCATACTGTTTTCAAAAGCGTTTAGGGAGCTCAGTCTCACAAAGTCATTGCTTAGGCTAGTCCTTGATACTGAAGACTTAAAAAGGGAAGTTTGGAATTTTTTGTTGTTATTTATCTTTGTAGGAGGTGATATAGCTATGCGTAAGTCAGGTTTACACAAATTATGTTTTCATCCTTTATAATGAATTTATTTTATCTTGCCAAGCACTTCATCTGGAACTTGTCTTCTCATTTTAGTTAGTTGTCCTCAGCAAACAGTCTCTTTGGACTATCATTGAATATCACAAATTGCAATTTATATTAATTATATGTTTATGATATTGCCAACAGATACAAAGCATGAGACACTGTGCAAACAAATGTAAGATGCAACACCAAAGAGTTGCAAGCTAAATAGACCATTGATTTGCTGTTTGTTCTTGACTACATTACTCAATCTCTTGCAGCATTTTTGGTCTATTTGTTATAGAGTTCCTTAAAGTCTAGCTTCTTTAAACCTGGCACGTACTAACAGGTCAGTGACCTAAAGTGTGTACTGTGTCTCACAAGTGTACCTGCAAGATCCATTATCCTTACACAAGATAGAGGCATATAATCCAAGCAGACATGCAAATGTATGTTTCAAATACTCAAATTCACTCATACGGCCAGCTACCAATACCTCAAAAATAATTTGAATCAAAATTACATGTATATGATAGGATAAAACAAGCAGCACCTTTCAGGAATCTTTCTTCATTTCAGAAGAGATCAGAATCTATTCCCTTCTAATCCAGTTCAGGCTAACACTACTTGATGCATAGATATATAACATTTTGCTTGCTTTCATCTGTGAAGGGTGGTGAAAAGATCCCTGTACCAAGGAAGATCAAGGCAGACCAAGGGTCTCAGCCTATATGGTACCATTCAAACATAATATGGACATCCAACCAAGATCTGAAGGCAGAGTATGCCATCTGACACTTTATCCAAATCAACAGGCCATCTCAGCTTGGATGTGCATTTATGCAAAAAGAGATACAGGGCTTCTAGATCTCAGCTGGCTCATGCAGGGCCAATTTGGATTTGCTTTCGCTGCACTTCAGAAGGTTACTGTATACACATAACCTTGGACAGTGGAGTGGGAATACCTTATTTTAAGAGTATTTATGTGTCATTACAATAATATATGCAGACTTCAACCTTTAATTAAGCAAACACATTCTTGCTTTTCTGTAACTGAAGAACTAAGGCACTGGGTGGTTCTGTGACTTAAGTCCAGTAGGCTTGAAGTTAGTGCCTAACATCAGCTACTGGCTGATCACACGATACTTCTCCTGCCCATATACCTTTACAAGAAAAATTAAAATTTACATGACAACATGAACCATTCCAGGTAGTTTGGCAAAGGCTATCAAGTATGATTTCTTTTGCATATGAAAATTTTCCATTTGTTACAAAGGAACTATTTCATCCATATAACCATCAAGTACTTACAAATTTGATTAATATTTTATATGAGAGTAGCAGCATTGAAGCCAATAAAGTTATCAGAAATATGCCATTATGCACATCTGCAGGATTCGTCACAAACTCTACAAGCAATAAATCCTACTCTTCTCCAAAAAATTCCATGGGCAATGGCAATTAGTGTTAATACCATCATGTCACAGTCCTGCCTCAGTTCCTTGCCACAGACACCATGCCAGATGTCCTTGTCTGACATGGTACCTGTCTAAAATGTCATGATTGTGGCCTCCCTGTCTCCCATTTACATTGGGATACATCTAGCCCACATGATCCATGAGAACTCATGTGAGAAAAAAAAAAAGTCAAAAGATTCAGGACTGTAACAGTAAAGCCCAGATAATGTGGTGAGTATGGAAACAATGGGCGTGTATTCTAAATCAGTTACTGTCATAGCATGAAGTGAATGGCATATGGAACACACAAGATTTTGACAAAATTAACACCTATCCCTCCCCTCAGTGTAGGACTTGGACCTCAAAGGCTGCTTCCACAAGATGCAGGCAAAAGAATAATTTGATTTAACTTGTTGCCACTACCATAGTTCTTTCACATCACTACCCCATCAGCTAAACTTGTGTGAAATCACCTGATGGAGTCACACAAATAAAGCATTAGTCTGAATAATACACCGTAATTCTGGTACTGTCTGCTATTGCCCAAAGCAAAAAAAAAGTGTTTGATCTCTATTACCTTAGTTACTTCTATTACCTTAGTTCCTAAATAAAGTACTGAAGAATTTCCCTCTGCAGATTCTTTTTATTTCTAGGTAAAGCATATTTCTGTGCATGATTCAAAACGACATGGCAGGAATTTTGCTAGGACCTTGCACTAAAATGCTGTTGTCTTAACTCTTTAGTCAAATAGCGATACAGCCAAAATCTTTAGGATGAGATGCCTGCCTGAGCAAAGAGTGGGAACTGGGGGATGAGGGAACAGGAAAGTCTGCTATCCAGCAGTGATGGACAAAGGCTCTCAACCCACAGGGCTCTCTATTCCATACCACAGAGGGGTCATTACCCTCCATACTAGGTAATCAGCTACTTTCAATTGCTCATAATCCATCAAGACTTTCTGCTGAATTCAGAGACAAGACGATTTTTCCTGCTAAGGATCTGGCTTTAATTCAACTAAAAGAAAACAGGAGTTTTTAAACAAGTTCTCTGATGTTATAACTGGATAACACATAACTGTAAGAGACAAGTGCTTCATTCTAAACTCAAATTGCGCTTCTGTGCAGTGGAGTGAGAATACTGCCTTTGTTCCAGGACAAATACAGGCCTAGATGCAGAAGCTTCCATAGCAGGGCTTGTATCTTCTAACATTGTAATTCTAACTTGTTTCTTACAAGTTTCTAGTTTTGGAGGTCACATATAATTGCCAGTCTCATGTGCATGTAAAGTATCTCTACTTTAGTTATAATTAGCATAAATAATTATAGGTACATAAAAAGGCAAGGAACAAAAATATTTCATAAGAAAGTATTCTTTGTGCCATATGTTCCCGTACACCAAACTGATTTTCAGTTCACACAACCTCTTTCATTTCTCCAATTACCAACCTTAGCTTAATTTGGAGCAAACATACACAGCGGGTGAAGATGAGAAAAGGGCACTTGCTTCTGACAAACATTGTGAATCTCCCTTTTTTTTTTTAATACTGAACCATAATCTGCACAGATGATCAGGTAATTAAAGCATAATGGAATGTAGGGTAAATTATAATGACTGGTATGGCTTAGGAAAAAGATGCTTTGGAGGAACATATTAATGCCTGAGAACAGGAGACAGTTATTATGCCTTACCAGGCCACTGACAGATGGCTACAAATTATAAACTGTTAAGGAATTTTCAAACTGAATTGGGCATAGTAATCTTCATAAAAGAACCATCAAGAAAATTCTTTATCCTAATTAGAACAAAGGTAGACTTGTGCCTCAAACTGCAAGATGTAATTGTCTAGTCATGGGGAAAAATGTATTATTCATCTTCTCCCAAGGCACTGAATCCCTTCCTAAATATGATCCTCTGTATACGCAAGCATATACCAGTTGCTTTAGGTTAATCCCTGTCATGGCGGCCATTAAATTTCAAATTAGTCTTAAACAGTCATCCTTTTCCTAAACTCTACAATGATCCAGAGCAAACAGCCTGTGACAAATCAACACTGCATGAGACAAAACAGGGGAGCCAATGTGTGTATATTGGCAATGCTGTTGCTGTCTCAAGCCCTTATGCAGACTGAGAGGTGACCATATCAAACGCTAAATGCATCCTCTGAGAGGAGGCTTTTAGAATAAGCACAGAAGATTTCAGTTTAGTGAACCTAATGGTGGAATAAAGGCTTGGGAAGCGGACAAGAGTTAATGCATCTGTCCGTTTTTACTCATTTAAAAGCTATGGCTAAATGAAGAGCTCCACAAAATGGTTGCAGATATGCATAATTGAGTCTAATAAATGTTTTAGTGTTTTATTAGTAATTCTTAGAGTAGGACTTCACTGTAATGTAATATTACAGACAATCTTTACTATATAATCTCTCCCAGTAAAATTTAGCTGACAATCCTATTTCATTTCTTCCTTTGGCATCTTGTTTAGATTTCCATCTTAAGTAGGGCTTTAAGATACACTTTGGCAGAAAGCTTCCCTGCAGAGAACGTCCCATTTAAAAATTAATACCTTGCTGCCTCCACTAATCAAAACTGTAAGAGTTTACATTAGTGTTTTAAGACCAGAGTGCATGGTTCATTAAAACGCGACTTCACTGGGCTTAAATCAGAGGTGAATGCAAATGGGTGCAAGGGAGGCTGAGCTGCTATTACTTTTATTTCTTTCCTACTCCCACAGAATCTGGTCCATACAGGTTGCAACCTTTACACGTGACCTTTGTAATTTGGCCCACTACATGTAGGAAAAAAGTTATCTCTGCTGTTCTATATTTTATATTATCCCATGCTAAAGGAGAATGCAAGTAACTCAGGGACCATTCTTTTAAATTAATGCCATTGTGCTTTGACTATCTCACACCATTCTGCTAGACTCTGAAAAAGTAAATTCTAAAACCCTAGTGTTCATTTCAAAAATGCTATAAAACAAGATTGTAATATACATAGCTTAAGAGATGCAGATTATATACTAGAGAATGTTATGAAGATATACATTCCCCTACTTAAACTTCAACAGATCATCTCTGAATTTGGCTTATGAATCCAGAAATATCACACTCATAATGTATAGATCTATCATTCTACTTTCACCACTGTAGATTATCATGATATTTCTTCCCCATATTTCTAACTCGCTACATGAAACTTCAGTCTATGTACACTAAAGATGAAATAATTATTCTTTGCAAGTATGTTGTCAGCATTGACAAAGGGCTCAGTTGACCTATCTAGAGATTTCCTCTGAAAACAAAATCAGCTCAAACCATGGATATTTAGGACTCAAATTTACCTCTGTGAGAAGAGTTATTTACTACACAGTCCTTGTCCATCCTGCAAACATTTCATCCCTCTAAGGCAGAACTAAATTTCCTAAACAAGGGTCTCAATTCAAGTCACTGTACACTGTTCAGCACCTCAGAGCTGCCTCCACTTCCAATCTGTCACCACCCTGTAGGTGCCTCAGCTATGCAGATTTACTTATGAGACAAAATTCCTTCAGAATAAGTGGACACTCCCTCAAGAGAGAGAAGCCTCTTTCTCTGCTCTACTCCAACTAGAATGAGATTAGACAGGGCTCACGCAACATCTGTTATACCAGATGGATTCATCACTGGCCAGGGAGAATAAAGTTATTGAAAACACTGCAGGAATCAAGTAGTGCATTTACTGCTCAGAGGCTAGATCTGACTTCCTAGTTTACCTTGACATGTCCTAGCAGAAAGAATTCATGAGGTCCAGGAGCACCAGTGATGGAAAATTTTCTTAAAATCACCTTCCTTTGCATAGGTTTTCATCTTAATTTGTCTACGGAATGTGTTAATTTTCTAAACATCTCTTCATTTTATTAGTTAATGCATTGATACTGATTAAAATAATTAAAGAACTATATGCTTAGTTATGGAAATTGTCTTCACCAAGCTGATGTCAACACATCAACTTGTTGCTATGTCAATACTCACCTTGCAACTTTCCATATGAAACAATTTTAACAAAATCAAATACAAATATATTGGGTTTGTCTTTAACTAAGGCTGCCACCTTATTCTAGAAGACAAAATTACTTCTGTGCCAGCATACCTAGTATGCAACTCATTTACATCAGCTGTGTTTCTTAAGTCTACTTTTTTCCTGACTGTATGTCTGTAGAGTTAAGGGTTGAGTTTCTCATTTAAGCTCCCTGATTCAATTGGACAGATTGTGATATAGATTGGAAAGACCCTTTGCCAGGTGAACATTTGATGCTTTTGGTAGCCATCACAAACAAAACCATTTTATTACTCCAAATGCAAAACAAATTCTTACCTAAAATATTCCAAACCTTGCATAACTGAACTTCAAATGGTGTCTATTCCATCTGTGGCTGGTGGAGGGTTCTCTCCAGTGGAACCTGTCCACTTTGAAAGCTCCAAAAGCTGTGATCCTCTTCTTTTCCATTAAAAAAACAATGCTCAAGGTTTGTGCTGCCATCCAGAGGGACCTTCACAGGGTGAAGAAATGGGCTGAAAGAAACCTCATGAAGATCAACAGAGGGAAGTACAAAGTCCTGCAGCTGTGGAGAAACAACCACAGGCACCAGTGTATGCTGGGGAACCACCAGCAGGAAAGGAGCCTTACAGAAAAGGACCTGGGGGACATGGTGGACACCATGTTGAACACAAGCCAGCAATGTGCCATTGCGGCAAAGAAGGCTAATGGTATTCTGAGCTGCATTAGGAGGAATGCTATCAGCAGGTCATTGGAAGTGATCCTTCCCCTCAACTCAGCACTGATGAGGCCACACCTGGAGTGCTGTGTTCAGTTCTGGGCTGCCCAGTACAAGAGAGATATGGACATACGGGAGAGAGTCCAGCAAATGATCACAAAGATGATGAAGGTACTGGAGCATCTCTCCTGAGGAATAGCTGACAGAGGTGACACTTCAGCCTGAAGAAGAGAAGCTTCAGGGGGGATCTCCTAAATACCTGCAGGAAGGGTGTACAGAAGATGGAGTCAGGCTCTTTTCAGTGGTGCCCAGTGACAGGACAAGAGGCAATAGGCACAAATTGAAACACAGGAAGTTCCCTCCGAACATCAGGAAACACTTCTTCTATGAGGGTGACCGAACACTGGCACAGGTTGCCCAGCGAGGTTGTGGGGTCTCCCACTACAGAGATATTCAAAAGCCATCTGGACATGGTCCTGGGTAACTGGCTTTGGGTGGTCCTGCTTGAGCAGGGATGTTGGATCAGATGACCTCCAGAGGTCCTTTCCAACCTCAACCATCCTATGATTCTATGAAAAAAAGTTTCAATAACAGCTTCCCTAGCTGCTCAGACTTCAAACTAGATTTCCACATATGGTCATGACAAACTGATAGAGAGGTAAGACTAAGAGCTTTTTTCCAGGACAGCAAGTTCTGTCTCCAGCTACTAAAGGCAACAAAATGTTTTTAAAGGAATCTATGAGATTAGTCTGTGTGGTGGGTTAGCCTTGGTTAACAGCCAAACTCCTACCCAGCTGCTCATTCTTCCCTTTCCCCTCTCCATTCAGACAGGGGAAGAAAAGGCAAACAGGAATGAGAAATGTCATGGGTTGAGATAAAGGCAGGGAGATTGCTTACTATTTACCAAGACAGGTAAAACAGACTCAGTGCAGGGAAAATTACTTTATTGCCAACTAAAATAACCATTTAATTATTGATTCAGGTAATGAGAAACAAACAGAAACATTAAAACAACACCTTCCCCCTACCCTCCCTCTTCCCAGGCTCAGCTTCATTCCTTCACTCTATAGCAGGTGCACCCATCCTGACAGAGATGGGTCTTCCTGGCTGTTGAGACATAGTGGCTGCTGGTTCCTTTTTTGTGTCCTCATTCTCAGGTGTTTACAATAATTGGGCCCTTGGCCAATGGGCACTGATATTGACCACAGATCAGATTCAGCTTGGGTACAAATGGAGTCCCTTGGGGGGAGCCATTTTGAGCTAGTCCCCTTTAGAGCAGCATGGCTGCAGTCAAGGGTGCTCCTCTTGGGTTGGGATGCTGCCCAAAACAAACTCCTTGAGGTTAAGAGCCCTTAGGTGAGTGATTGAACATTTTAGATTGTGGTTAAATCCTAGAAATGTATTGAATTGATTGTGAAGTAATATTTTTTTTTTCCTCCCATGGACATTCAGATCTGCTGTTTATGAATAATTGCTGGAGTGCCAACTGAATATTTGGAGTGCAATTTGTGAGCCTCCACAACACACTCTCAACAATTTTACCTTCCCCTCACCCTGAGTAGTGCAGGGGGATGGGGAATGGGTGTCGGAGTCAGCCCATAACAGCTCTTCTTGGCCACTCCTTCCTCCTCACTCTTCTCTACTACAGCATAGGGTTCTCCATGGGCTGTAGCCTTGATATCTGCTCTGCCATAGAGTGCCTCTTCTTCCTCTGACCTTGTTTTCTCTCCTCCTCCTCTCCCTGTGGAATTTTCTGCCCTTCCTTAAAGACATTTTCCCCGAGGCACCACCCCCTTGGCCGGGGGGCTCAGCCGTGCCCTGCTGTGGGTGGGTTGGAGCCGGCTGGAACCGGCTGTGTCCGGCACGGGGCAGCCCCGGCCGCTCCTCACAGAGGCCGCCCTGCAGCCCCGCTGCCAGCGCATGGGCACCTGCACCCAACACAGCCTGGCATAATCTATCTCATTTTGGAAAACTATGTTGCATTTTACCCCTTTTCACCTCCAACTCTTCAGTTATTGTTTTCATCAGAATTACTGCCTTTCTTCAATAATAAAAGTTCAAAAGCATTGAGAGAATTAGTTATGGAATAGCTGTAAGTAACAAGGTACAGAAATATCAGTTACAAGGGGATAGTCTTACAAAGCTCAGATACCAGTCATGGTACCATCTTAAGAAGCTAGGATAGATGCCCAGTGTGTAAGTACAGAGGATCAGCACTGCTTATCATTAGACATACTCCTCTAGGTGCATAAGTAAATCATAAATAATCCCATGCAGATAAAACAACCCATTAGAGATGGATGTTGATTAACTGTATAATACAGGAGGAGAAAGGACAGTTCTCTGTTGCAGGAAGAGATTAATTCTTTGGAAACTGACAGCTATTATTATTGAATGCCTTAGTTTCACTTTATAGTAGTCTTGCAAAAGTCAATAGAACTATTTGCACAGGAAAATGAGCAAATTTTGTTATTAAATCTCATTCTCTGGTTCATGTCTCACTCATTTTTTTTTATCTGTCAGTATATATATATATTTTTTTTCCCTAAATACAGAATTCCAGGGCTCTGAACATTCTACAAGTTACCAAAGTCATTAATCTGCTTGAACAAGATTAACAGTGAAAAGAAATTAGTAAAAGTTGGAAACACGACCTTTTGGTTTTGTGTTATAGATATCACTTGTCATGTGGCACTTGTCAAAGGCATTTCTTTTTCTTTTTTAATCAATGTGGACAAAGAGTGTTGGTATTCCTGCAAATGGACTGCAAATGATTGTTGTATTTTGATTAGACTGTTAAAGTATTCACTGGCCTAAGAATAAATTCTTAGTTCAAGTTATATATATGCATATACATATATATATATGTATGCATGTACGTATAATGTGTTCCCTTTTGGCCGTAAAAAGATTTTGAGTGCATCATCTGCTGCTTCTTGCCTGGGAGAGCTTTCTGTCAGCTGTTGGCCATAAGTGATGTTATTTCAGTTTCCTGACTGCTTCTGTGAAACACACCTTCACGAGGGCAGTAGTCTGCTACAGGCACCAGACACAAAAACTCTAGCCTAAATGAATTACCTGTAACCACTTGGGAAGGCTCCAAATTAAGGAGGAATTGAACTGAGATCATGTCTGTGCTCAACATAAATTCACCCTAACTGTCAGAGTGGTATTTCTGCATGGTACTTTTTATTCCTGGGGCTTCTAAGGCACTTCACCTATGAAATCTGCATGTTAATTATTCATTAAATTCTAGGTTCATCTTCCTGATCTTTGAAACACAGTAGTTATTCTACAGGACACAGCAACAGAGAACAGAGAGCGTGGGTGGAGAAGTAAATTGTTAATTACATGAAAAGTGAATCATCAGGCAGAACATAGTTACACAGATGAATGTATTATTTCCCAGCTCAAAACCAGCACCTTCAGCAACATAACACCTGTGAAATTGTCCCATGTATCAATTTGTTAATAAAAAAGTGTGTCCTATTGAATCACTGACACTTTTTACAGCACATTGTACTTGACGGCCATAAAGCTCTAAAGGGGGCATGAACTACCAGTAAAACCCTTGCAATGAAAACAATCTTTCCCTTAGATTAATTCATAATGAAACCCTTCTATTTTGACATTTTGAAGTAATTTTGATAGCTGGAATAGGGAACTAACTAAAACTTTCTCAGAGGCCACAAATTTCCATTAAAGAGACAAATATTCAAGAACAGTAATGAGTCCTTGGCATTTAGTACAACAGCATTTTAGTATGACTGGTCATGCCCTGGGAGAAGAAAAATATCATTTCTCCCTCCTCAGTTGGAAGAAAAATGATGAAGGAGAAAGCTGCAAAAGAAGCCACAACACAAGCTTTGTCAGGGAAAATTTACATGTCTACAGTTTTAATGCAAAAGGCTTTCTGCATTCTTCTGTTTGCAGATTTTCGTGTCTGAGCTGGCAATTTGCCTGAAGGACTGCTCCTCTGACAGAATTATTGTCAGGGAGGTCAGCTGTAAATTTCAATCAGTCAGTGAGGGGCACAAGGAAAACATTGTCATGAATATTTCCCTGCAGCTTGGCATCAGATAGAAACACTGACTGTATGGCTCTAAGCATAAATCTTCAAATAATAATTCACCCTGGAAATTCCTAATTTTAAACAGCCTGCTACTTAGGTGCAAATTCTCCACTGATAGCTGCTTTTCTCTGCTACGGAGAAGAATTTTGACGCATTTACTGGAGCCAATGAACTTCTTAGAAGAGAGAAAGCAAACATTATTTTATTACAGATATTAAACCCCAGGAATTACTGTGATAATCACTTGCTAAGCAATCAATTAGGAGGAACTATGATTATAGACATAAGAATTATATTGTACATCCATATAAATTATATCTGAAATAAGACTAAATTACAATATGTGCATCCAATTTTTGGTGTTGCCAGCTCATAGATTTTAATCATGGGCCTTTATCTTAAAAACTTTAGATTTGACATTGTCTGTACACACCAGACCATTACTACCAATTTACATTAAGTTTAAAAAGCAAAGCCAGAAAAAAGTCAGGAAAAAAACCCCTTCTGGTTACAGGGAAAAGCTTGAAAATGAGCCACAAATCCAGAAGGGTCAAGAGGATATTGTCAGAAGGCATAGATCTGAATGTGTTATTACACATCTAAATGTATCATGATAAGTAACTCCTATTATCAAACTCATGACATGATTTTGAGTCCTGACTCACAGCTTTTAAGGCCTTGAAGGAACAGTTTGGGAATTTTAGTCCTCACATGGCTTGGCAGTATTCAGCCCTAAAATATTATTTCAGGCCCATCCTTTCATATCAGCTTCCAAATTATGACCAGATTCAAACTGAGTTATGTAGGCAAATTGAGAAATGACATCATTTTCTTTAAAATCCTGCTTTGTTGAAAAATATCCTCCCAGAGATCCCACTTTGCTTTGGAGGTGGGAAGCAGCTTTCAAAATTCAAACGCAAGATAGTGGGGTGTAAAATGGGAGTGAAGGCCATTGCAAGGGTAGGGGTAGCTACTTCCACCTCACTCAGCAATTGAGCCCATCATCTCTGTGCATCTCAAGCCTCAAATTGATAGCAATTGAAGACAATGCAAGCTCTGCTGAACTCGGTCTAGTTTATTGATGTCTGTCTTGTACTGGGGTGCTCAAACCTGCCCACAGTATTTCAGATGTGATATAACAAGTGCTGAGTAGAGGAAGACAATGCATTGCTCAACTTATTGGCTGTGCTCCTAGTGTTACAGCCCTGGATGCTGTTGGCCCTCACTGCTGCCAGGGCCACTGCTGGCTTACCTTCAGCTCACCGCCCACCAGCACCCCCAGGACCTTTCCTGCACAGCTGCTCCCCAGCCAGGTAACTCCAGACTGTGTCATAGCAAGGGGCACTTCCTTCTCAGGTGCAGGACTTGGCTGAATTTCATTAAGTCATTATTGTACCATTCCTCCAGCTTGTCTACATCCCTCTGGATGGCAGCCATGCCCTTGAACGTTTCAACTAGTGTCACCCAAGTCTGGCGTCATCTACAAATTTTATGAGTGCTCAGTCACTTCCTCCAGGGTGATAGATAAAGGTATTAAACAGATGAGTCCCATCCTGCTTTCTGCAGGTTTTCAGACACCTTTGGTGCAAACCATTGTGTGCTGGCTGCACTAGGACTTCGGTTCAACCATGTAGGTTCTTCTGTATGTCTTTTGAGAAGACACAACCTGAAACAGGGGAAGTGGGATTAACAATTCTGGGTCAAGCTGGCAGAGAATTTGGCACAAAACTTACTAGGTTGTTCTCCCATGACAGTTACACAAGCCCTGAATTATGATGTGAGTGAGGAACAAGGCCTTGACTCATAGCACAGCCCCCACTACGGGCAGCAGTATATCACTCTGACCCCTGTAACTTTGAGGGTACAGCCATCAGCTTTTAGCCAGTTTTGCATATTCTCGCTTAAAGACTGAAAGGGCGAGCATCTTGGGCAGAAAGCTAAAGACAGTATACGTAAATCCTCACAGATAGTTTCAAACACAGCCCTCCCAGTGCAAGGGAGCTCAGAAGCAGGTTCACACAAGGTCTGAATGTCAATGTTTGGAAGACGTTCTCATAGTTCTCATATGGATTCTCACAGTGCTGTTTAGTTAACTTCAGTCCTGCTCTGCTGACACAAACCCAAGGCTTATGTTAACAGGATAAGCCAAACTGTTTTCACTTCTACTTATCACTTAAGACAAAAATAACTTGTGTGGTTCATTCTGTCCTCTGGGTACAAATGTCCTGTCTTGCTTGGTGGTTTGAGGATTCAGGAAACAGAAACTGAAAGGGAAAGGCTGTTGCTATTGTAGTAAATGATCTTTTACATCCTTCTCTGCTGCTCTCTAAAAAATAATCAGCTATTGTTGGATATATACAAGAGCTAGGACAAAAGCTAAGGATCAAAGTTTCCCTATACCAACAAAGGATGGCTGGACAGAGTGGAAAAAAGAGACATCTTCCTTAAGGATCATCCTCCTGTTTCATAGGGACATGGAGGGGACTTTGCAGTGTTGGGCCAGGATCTTCAATTGGCCAAAACCTTGACGTGAAATTATGCCCCTTCTTCCACTTGTTAGGACACAATTAACATAAATCATATAACTATTAATAGCGAAAATCCATCTACAGAGGGAAAAAAATATTTTCTTCAGACTGTTAACAAACGTATTCCCTGCCAACAACATATTTACATGGAGAGCATGAACTGCAGGGTCCCCACATAGTCTCTCTCAGCCCATCCTGCCCTACACTACAGCGTGTTCTCTGGGAGCGCATGGCCCAAGCTGTTCTTGAGAAAAGCACATGCTACCTTTTCTCCCCTTTTTAGGGTTCCCATTTGAAGCAGGCTGCAGCAGCAAAATGTCTTTTTCTCCCCCAGGTACACAGACCTTTTTTTTTCTGTAAACAAAACATATAGGAGTTCTTGCCATCACAAGAAAACATACGGAAACAAGAAGAGCTGGCACCTCTCACAGGAGGAGCTGGGAGGGAGATAGAGGGGTCCCAAATAATTAGTCTCATGCTGGTTCCCAGACTCGGGATATTTTTTAAGTGGAGCAAGAGTCCATTTTTTACAGCAGCATGCTATGGATTGCTGTGAGAATATTGCTATATGCATTACTTGAATTAGGAACTAGAAATAAATTAAACAGCCTCACCCTTTGTATGACAGAGCTCATGAAAAATCACTGAAAAGGCTATCAGGAAGCAGGCAAATTTTTGAAAAATGCTTTCCCTGTGCTTGCAAGGTGGAAGCAAGCTTCGTACCAAAATAATGTTTATATTGTTTTCTTTCTGCTGAAGGGCTCAATTATTAATGTTGTGCTAATAAAGCCCACTTCAACCATCTGAATAGTCTCATAATAAATCAATTAAAGGACCAATTTATCACAGTGTCATTTTGACACTTGGCCAATAGTCAAGAGGAGACAAAGGAATGTTAGCGAATAACAGGAAAAATCTATAGTGTCGACTCCTTTTTGTTTCTTTTGTATGACTATAAGTAAGACTTCTTGTATTTTGAATTAAATTAATTTTAAACAATTTTCTCTCTTCTCCTTACCTTAAGTGTTGAGTGGTTGTGATGAGGTTAAATGCCTGAAGTGCAAGATGAGGTTCTGCTGTTAAACACTAGCACGCTATTCAAGCAGCCAGGGATGCACAGGTTGTCATTTACTAGTAAAGGGCTACCTGAAAAATAGGTTACCTTGAACCAAATATGATTTGCAGAAAGGATTCAAGCCTACAGTGTTCATTCCTCCTTCAACAGTAAACAGATCGGACAGAAAAAGAGATCTAGCAGGCTACATCTACATTGAAAAGTAGTGCTGCACAATGGGAGAGATTTGTAGAGACAAATATTTGGTGCTGAGAACATGGTATGTGTGCACAGTATTTTTATTTTGAAGGTTTTCATGCAGATTACCTCTGGTCTGGTCCAATAGACTGAACATTCCCTAGTGGCTGGAGCACATTAGCTTTGCCTCTGGAGCACACCTTAGATTTCATTTCAGTTCACACAGTCTGAAACTTCTCCACAGTCAGTGCAACTCAAAGCATGGAAAGTAGAAACAGTCAGAAGATTCACATCAAAAGCATGTTCCTGAATTGAACTTAAACATTAATATAGTTGTCTCCGTATAGTCTGTCAACTAAGAGGTTCTGGCATGCAAGAGAATTTCTTGGCCATCTTCAGTAGCATAGCCAACGATACTTTCTATTTGGAAACTAGGCTTCCTACTCTGTTGTGATTAAGGGATATTGAAAGACTGTGCTTGCGAAGACCAAAAGTAGGTTTCTGCATCTGTGCAACAGATTATTTTCCTGAAAAAGAGAAGTTAAAATCAGAGCTATAAGAATGTAATGCAGAACAGGTTTACCTGAAGGCAAGCTTGCATCCTATGTAAGTGCAGATGAGCTGAAGATTTAAACCATTTAAACCAGTTTGACTACTGTGCCTAAAACAAGTCGACATCAGAATATCAGTTCTGGAATATACTGTAACAGCTGTCTCTGTGTTGTTATCTATCTGCAGTCAGAAAGAAAGTATGATTTTTTTTTTCCCCCTCGCTCTAGACCTATGCACAACTAGCCATACCTTTGCTATCTTTCAGGTGAAGTGCTGAAGAGAGTCTAGTGAGTCTATGGCTACATCTGGAGTCTGTTTACCTTTTAAAATACTGTGCCATGAAACCCCTTTACACCATAGACAGATTTGCAATAGGTAAACTCATTTTCAAACAAATTGTAATACTGTTTAAATGTGATTGAGTTGCATGTTCTGACATGGAGGACAGGACAGCTAAGGAACCCCAGACGAAACCTTTGAAAAAGCAAAGAAATGGGTCTGCTGGCAAAAGTATCCCCAACAGTAGGACTGGTTCACCCCCACTCTGAGAAAAATTTCAATAGCCATTGTAATGTTTGAAAAGCTCATAAGTTTCCTGTTCAGCTGATAAGTTAAACTACAGATATTCACAAGGACGTCTTATCTTTGTTTATTTTACACTACTTGCTTTATGGAATAGTTGTATCCAGTGTTCTGAAAATCTAGAATATTATTTTAGACAGTGAAATAAACAAACAAATATTTAAAAAAAATACTACTTTTGGGAAAATATAAGTCATGAACTTGTGGGGTTACAGATATAGCTGAGAAATTTAGTCATTTTAAAGTTTAAAGAAACTATTAGACTGTAAACACAATTTCAATATTTTTAAATGTAAGAAAATATAAAGACAGATAAAATATTTTAGAAATTAAATGAATTGTTCAAAAGTTGGAAAAAATTGTATGTTCTCTGTAGTGTTTCTAAGATCTATGCTGAAAAAAAAGTACGTATTTTTAAATACCACCTTCAAAAGAATTTGCTAGATGCTTTTATTAAACTTTCTAAGATAATAGGAAAAAAAAAGGCTGCACCAAAACAAGGATTCAAGCATAAGGTATCTGCCTATTGGACCTATGTGCTGGTCCTTGCTCTAAAAAACAGATCGGCTTTCCTTTTTGCCTGAAACATTTTTTTTTCTGTCCCAAAGTGCAGGTCTCAGCATTCAGAGTCAGATCACTTAATCACAATAATTCAATTAAATATTTTTACTTCTGCAGTTTTACATTGCCAGTCATTTCCTATTTCTGCCCACACAACTCCCCTCCTACATGCTGCACGTCTTGCTTTTGAATGCTCCTATAAATCTCCAGTTAATTTATTCATCGTTAATAGTACTGTATATGTCTTCAGTTTTAAAATGCACTTAAGACTCAAAATTTAATTTGAATCTGTCTTAATCTTGTTATCTGTGAGTTTTATAACCAATCCACAGAGTAAAGCCATAACTAAATTTTCTCTATCTTAACATAATAGAGAAGACTCCTACACCTGTGTCTGCCAATGAGGTCCCTTCTTCCCTTCTCTTCTCCCCACTGCTGTCACAAAAATGATGGTGTCTCTTTCTGAGAACCTCTTTTCATGCATAGTTGCTACAGTTGGGTCATATAGGAGCAGGATTTGGCACATAAGTGTATAATTAGTTTAGCTTACACAACATGCATGGATATGTAAAGAATAGAATTTTGAGGTTACCACATTCACACTTCAATCATTTGCATGTAGTTCCTCCATTTCTTTTTGATCCATAAGAAACTGTGGAGTTTTGGCCACTGAAGGTCATCAGGAATGAAAAAAGCTGTAAGAAATAGTTTATCTCACCCTTGAATCAGAGGATAGATAAGGTGACCCTTCAAGTTTCCTTCCAGCACACATTCTATGGCCATTACAGATTTGCACTGAATACTCCGTTCTGGAATAGTTGCCATTATTGACATCTTATCAATACAAGTCCAAGGGGAGTTTAATTATTACTCAATAGTAAACAACTCCTGTTCTAAACTGTTGGAGAGGGAGAAGCCGGAATTTCTTTTGTTCATTGGAAGGGATTTGAAAGAGGGAGCCCAAACTATCACATTAATGTCTTTTATTGTATCACATACTTTAGCACTTTTTTAGAGATGTATTGCCTAGATTGATAGTTTAAAAGGAAGCTGTTTACAAATATGAAGAAAGATACATCTGCAAATATTTCTTCTCAACCACACTGATACAATATCTCATTTGGAATTTGTGAACGGTTTATACATCAAATTTTTGTTCATATGAAGGCTTAAAAAAAGTATTGAAGAGTACTTCTGTTCATTAAAAGAATAAAGGGGTAAAAGAACAAAGCTATATTAAAAAACCCTTATCACCATGGTAACTAAACACAGGCTAAATTTGTAACCAAATTCTTCTGGAAGGGCAGAATAGTTCACTATCTCTATATCACCTAATCAAATATTCAAAAAAAGCACCAAAAAAAATTTATAATTTCTCAATAACTAATAAACACCTGAATACAGAATTTTACAAAAAGTAATGAAAAGCCATAATTTCAAACATGTTTCACAGAATTACAGAATCATCTAGGTTGAAAAGGACCTTGAAGATCGTCCAGTCCAACCGTTAACCTAGCACTGACAGGTCCCAACTACACCGTATCTCTAAGCACTATGTCAACCCGACTCTTAAACACCTCCAGGGATGGGGACTCCACCACCTCCCTGGGCAGCCCATTCCAACACCTAACAACCCGTTCTGTAAAGAAATACTTCCTAATATCTAGTCTAAACCTTCCCTGGTGCAACTTGAGGCCATTACCTCTTGTCCTATTGCTTATTACTTGGTTAAAGAGACTCATCCCCAGTTCTCTGCAACCTCCTTTCAGGTAGCTGTAGAGGGCGATGAGGTCTCCCCTCAGCCTCCTCTTCTCCAGACTAAACAACCCCAGTTCCCTCAGCCGTTCCTCGTACGACATGTGCTCCAGACCCTTCACCAGCTTCGTTGCCCTTCTCTGGACACGCTCGAGTAATTCAATGTCCTTTTTGTAGTGAGGGGCCCAAAACTGAACACAGTAATCGAGGTGCGGCCTCACCAGTGCCAAGTACAGGGGTAAGATCCCTTCCCTGTCCCTGCTGGCCACGCTATTGCTGATCCAAGCCAGGATGCCATTGGCCTTCTTGGCCACCTGGGCACACTGCTGGCTCATGTTCAGCCGGCTGTCAATCAACACCCCCAGGTCCCTCTCTGACTAGCAGACAGAATCAATGATATTTACATGATATCATCAAACATTTTCAGACAAGCACCTTTGTTTTAAACCTTTCACAGGCTATTTGTGAAGAAGAAAAATATATTAAGTTAATGATTACATTACTTTCAAATAACAGTGTAACTAAAGGCTAACTACCTGTGCTATATAAAATACTTCCCAAAAATTGTTTATAGAGGATCAAAACTGTTATCAGTGTTTTATACTAAGAAAAAAGTAGCAGATGTGTTTGATTGGCAGAAATGTATAATGAGTGATTAGTTGCTCACCTTACCTACGCACCACCTACCAGTGATCCAAATATATGA
This sequence comes from Strix aluco, assembly GCF_031877795.1. NCBI lineage: Eukaryota > Metazoa > Chordata > Aves > Strigiformes > Strigidae > Strix > Strix aluco. The sequence goes on along the minus strand of NC_133933.1, from coordinate 100,158,296 downwards.
GAAGTTATGGTGGACATGAATTTTTTGAAATGCCACAGAGTGCAAATGCCTCTGATCAGTAAAGAGAGAAAAAGATCTATCAGACTAATTACTACCAAAAGGCAAGAAAGAGATACTAGATTAATTTCTTTGTCCATTTAGGATTTGACCTTTCAGCTGAAGGTCAACAAAGGCTTCCATCTAATGGCAATTTCAGTGGCAGTCTCTGTGACATGCCCATCCATCTGTGGCCTTCTACCACTTGCATCTTCCCAGTAACTGAATACCCACTTTATTACTAGGACCTGGATTGAACTGAGCAACACATTTTAATGAGTTACTACCTATTCGGCACTCAGAAAAGGCTGAACTTCTCTACTTCACTGAAATATATTGCCTGCTGCCCTGTACTTTATGCATCAAATATTAATGTGGAGCATAACAATTTCCCCACAAAAATAAATTAGTTTGGTACTCATCACTTCATGGCACACTGGAAATGTCACTATTTCTAGGTGCTATTTAATATGCAGAGTCTGTTTTTTAGTTCTGGTACTGACCAAGCAGTTATGAATGAAAACTTTTTTTTATGGTCCCATTGGGCCTAATATAATGGAAATAAGTTACTCATCTTACATTGTAACAGATCTGTATTAGTTCAAATTCCTAACAAAACCCCAGAAAGAAATTTCTCAATAGCACTGGTGGCAAGTTTTCTTTCAGTACTTCCTAACAATCAGCTGATTATACCTCATGCCAGATGTTGGACCTTCTTTCCTCAGGGTCAGTGTAGAAGTTCCTTCATTTTAACTTCATGCAGGCTAAGATGTTACTTCATATATGGTCAGATACCTTTCCACTTACTAATGAATATTTCAGTATTTCATATTAAGTATTTATTGGAGCAGGAAACAAAAAGATGATGTTTTCCTTCCCTAGTGGGTCCCCTAACTGCTAGCCTGTACAGAACCAGTCTGTTCTGCTTTCTGTCTTTCACTCAATGAATATTTAAGTAGTGTGTACAAAGTGGATTTATTACAAGACAATAAAACTTCAGGACTAGTGGAAAAACATTGTACACACTGATTCTTAAATCAATGGTCTCTAAAAGAGGAAGGGGAGGGAAGACATACACTTAATCATGTTAGATGACATCTAAATATGTATCAGAACCTATCTCTTCCAAAAGCAAATGTCTGTTTTGTCAATACTGACAAGACTTTTAAATAAGATAGGAACTAAGTGACTTGAAACTACCAGAATTTAGGCAGTGATGAGTAAAATTTAGTTGCAGAGTCAGCTTCAGTGACTGCAAGTCTAATGGATATTCTGTGAACATTAGCAAGAGCTAAATGTTATACTGAGGCACTTAGAGGAACATATGAGTACATCTTCTTTTTGATGTATCCACAACAGGGTGTCTAGACTCAACAGGATTTATCTGATTGCTACAGAGACAGCAAATAGGTTTCTGTTTCTTAATGATCCTCAGTATAAAAGACATCCTCAGGAGCACCGTGGAATTAATTCTCACCTTTCACTCATTCTTTTATGGGTGATTTCCAACTCCAGATAAAGTGCAGGTAAGTGAGGGCTAAGGAAATATTTTGAAGGAAATGTTCTGAGCTCTTGAATGGAAAAGAATTTTCTCTGGTTTTAATTATTTCTAATTTTGATGAGAAAAATAATGTCAAGTGAAGCATGTTAAGAATTCAAAATCATTTAATCAGAATGCACTACCATAATTCAAATCCACACCATGAAACAATGTATAATCTCAGATTACAACAGCAAGTTATTTTAGCACAGCATTTCAGAGGTTCTATTACGACCTCCAGGAAGCAGTAAACTTCTTGAAGCAAATTTCATTAAGATTTTGTTTTCAAAAGTGCAAAAGGAAATAAAGTTCTTAGAAGACAGGCTCACTGTCACTATCTATGACATCAAGAAGATGAAGACCTGAATTTGTTCTGCCACTGCAGTCTCACCTCACTGGATAAGGGTAAAGCAACACAGTCAGGATAGGGAACACTCCATTTTCTTTAGTGCATGACTGAAACATAGAGCTGGAAGAGAGCCTGTCCAGAGTCAAAACTACTCTGTATATGATAAGGAGCTATATGATAAGGAGACAGTGAGGCAGGTGAAGTAGCTTGAAGAAACTCAGACTCCTGAGAAAGAGGAAGCGCCTGTGGAATTATCACACAAATTTACTGAAGCCTGATATGGGACTGAGTAACTGCTAGTTATGCTAAAAGCCTACTTGGTTGTCAAGCTGCCATAAGGAATATACAGTGATGGACAGGTAAAACTTGACGGACAGAAGGTCATGGAAAAGCCTTCACATATTTGAAAAGACAGTCTTGCAAAAAGTCAGTCCTCCTCAGTACCAATTTTATATTGAGAAATTACTGTGTGAAATATCACTATCAATAGCCAGGAGGCAGGCCTCTCGAGAAGTCAAAGATAGCAAACACCTTATTCTCTACTGCTGCATAAAACCATATGCATGGGAAGTATCTACTCATTAACAGAAAATATGGCACTAGTAATAAAATGGACAAAAGAAAGCCTCAGACAGAGCCCACACACTGAGTAAACAACTTTCATTAAAAATTTACCTTTTCCTGATTGAACAATAGAGAAAAGAAGAATATGTATTCCAAGTGCAGATATTTGGCATTCTAATGCCATTGTTTTTTATAAGGAAAACAAAGAAAAGACAATTTAAAGTAGCTTTTCTCCCTAGAAATCAAAAGATGTGGGTCTGAAAAGAAAGCTACAGGTCTAAGCAAGTCTCAGGGAATAGAAAAAGGTGGTCATCAGGCAGATTCAGTTCTCAGCTGCTATGAAAGGAAAAGATTAAATGGTGTCTCATCAACTCAGATACCCTTGCCTGGAATGCCCAATTAACCTGTCTGGAACAAACAGCATCCAGAAAGAGAAAGGATGGGGAAGGAGTCTTGCAGAAAAGAACTAGACACTGTACATTCTGTTCTTGCTTTCCTTGGACACAGAGGCAAACTTTCCCTGTGAGGAGCATGTCAAAACATGAAGTGCAATCTCTCCACACTCAGGTAAAAAGGTTTGTTGTCCCATGAATTCCTCTATTTTTGACAGTCAAGGACTGGAGAAGTTCTCTTGGATCTATACCAGGCTTCTATCACACCTTTTGGCTAGCTGCAAGAATATGGCCCTTTTAGAACACTATATATTTTAATTTTAAAAATGCTACTTATAGATTATTCCTGCTATATTAGACTGAAGACATGTTAGTTGAATCCAAGTTAACACTGCAATCGATCTACTCCTACAAATTATTAAAAAAAGGTGTAGCCATCTTCTAAAATATTCAGCCAAGTAAGGTTTTTATTTACTGCTGTTGGTTAAGTTCCATAGTTGGGATTCATAACTAAAATACTGCTTTCCCTAGCTCTCAGCCTAAAAGCCATTTAAATCTTCCTGCATACTTTTAAGTTTTTATATGACTGAAAGACCTTTCTCATTCCCTCTCCCATTCAGGTATCCCTAATAAAGCATTCAAAAAAGTAATCAAACAAACCTTATAGAAAAATCTACAGATGACAGCTCTCCTTAGATGTCTATACAGATAGGAAATATGTATATTCCACTTTTCAAAAATATATTTAAATGAAAGGAATTTTCTTTCTGGCACCTTCCTCATCTGGACTATCCAAGTATTCTTAAAAGTGCACACACATGCAAACAAGCAAAGAATTTTTTTTCTTTTGAGTGTCAGTAAATGAAACAGAAAACAAAAAAGGGAGATGGAGGAGGAATTATGATGTAAAATAAAAGGATGTGCAAGCTCTTAAAATCTTTCTGATTTTGTACTTGTGAATAGGAGTGACTCTTACAAGTAGTGCAGTCAATACAAGACTTTATGCTGATGAGATTAGGGGGCAAACAGAAAATATTTGAAGGTTGATAGAGTTTATAGTGGTGGTGGTGGTACCTTTCTTCCTCAGGATAGCTTGCTGTTGTGTGCCAGGGCTTGAATCTTCTCTCTAATTACTTGCTGACCCAGTGAACAAAACACATTGGTCACACATCCAAGTCTTACGCGTTGTGATTTACTCTGCTTTGGAGCACTATGCTATGCCATTAGACAAATTATCCATAGCACTTTCTAAAACCATGAGTCAATGAGTTGGATTACTGCCAATTCAGAAAGTCCTGCTAAAACTAGCTGTTAAAAGTTATTCAGTGGAGCTCCTGAATTTTCTAAAATTATCTGGACCTGAATTGAAAGGTTCCATTTCATTTAGAATGTGCTTTGGTACCCTTTTTGAAAACAAACAAACAAAAATATCATACTTTTTAAATAACTGATTGCAAAAACCTATTATAAGAGATGTTTGCTACATATAAAGCATCCCCCTTCTCATGACAGAAGTTATAATTTTTACTTGCAAACAAGACCATCTGTAACTCTTGACCTTAAGACCAGCCAATAAATCACAGTTTAGCTCTTTGGAGAGGTTATCTTATACAGTTTTCTTATATTTTATTTATTTTAATGAGTTTAACTTTCTGTATATACCCTAAATTAAAATCTGATTTCTCAAAGTACAGAATACCTTATTGTTCCCACAGGAGTTAGAGGAGTTGATTGGTTCTGCATATACATATACTGATAGGGATCCCTCAATGTCAGCCAGCCAATTAAAAAAACCCAAACATCATCATCATCATGAAATGGTAAAATAAACACACTGAACTGTACTGGTTTATGGTTTAGATGCCACCATGACACTTTCAGCTGTGGCCGCATGCACTGTAGCATGAACTTTGTAGGCTGTGTCAGCTTCCTGTGTTGCTGGGGTGAGTACGTGCAGTAGCTCCATTCAGGACATACAACACTTGCAAATTTTGCATCTCCTTAAACTGGTAGCTTTGAACAACATAGAAATTTCTCCAGGATTAAAAATACAATCAAAGAAGATATATGTTATAGAAGAGAATATTAGAGATTCTTCCATTCCTCAGAGAAAAAAAAAAAAAAAGCTTTCTCAGGACTCCTAAGAAAAAAGGTGTAGGAGTTAGCTTATTGAGAAGGGAGCTTCAAAAAGAAAGACTTCTGTTTTCTCGGAACAATCTAACCTTTCACATTGAACAGTAATTTTTAACAAAATCTAAGACAGACAGCTGAGTACCAGATTAGAATTTACAAACATCTTGTGTCCAGAATTGGAACAGCTGAAGAATAAGTAATTGTCTTCCCAAATACATAACTAAATGAGTATACAATTCCCATATCACTATTATTTCAATTTCAATTCTTGCTGCCCTCACATTTCTAATTTTATTTATCAACCAGGACTTTACAGAAGGATTAAAGAAATCTACAGACAGAGCCATAATCAAAAACATCCTGCTGACTGATTCGATAGCCACAGGTTCTCCAAGCCAGACATTACTGAAAAGTGGAAGTTCTTTTCTTTATGTAGGTGGTTTACTCGGATGCAACCACTTCAGATAGAGATACTGTGTTCTGATTCATGAAATTCCAAAAAGGAATTCCAAGAGATAAAACAGCCAAGGAATTTCTAGAACTTTTAAGAAAAAACATAACAAATATTTCTTCCTGATTAATGTTCACTTTTTTGGCCTGTTTGATTGCTAATGGAGCAGGGAAGGAGACAGATAATTTAGATGTGCCTACATGAACTACTCAGGCTATAAAAGGAAATCTTGGCTTATTTAACATGGCTTGATCATTGCAAGTGCTCAAACAGTCTTTTGAGAAGAAAAATTATTAATTTATTCTATACAGATCACTTATTTCAATTTTTAAAAAAATCCAGAACTTTTGAAGACTCAAGTGGTATTCAGTAAAAAGGATTGGTTCCTCAGAGAGTCAATACTCTTCCTAACATTCAGAAATTCTGGTGCAATAATGGAGATATGAAATATGGCTGAAGGCCCAAAGATCCAAACCTGTGATAGAAAAACAAAGCCAGGTTATTCTTTTTTATATAAATAAGTGGTAGTTTAGACTGAAACAATACTCTCAATAGAAAAGGAAGCACTGGAGAGAATTCTTTAACTCAGTATTCAGGTAGACTTCTTCAGCATGACAATAGTCCTCTCACATGTGGCTTCTATGGAGCTGTTACAAATAGATTTTTGTGAAGTACCACATTTTAGAATCACTACCACTGAATACCTTAAAAACCCAATTGTATCATTAAAACCTTAATCTAAAGCCCATAATAAGCTATAATAATGAAGGATGTGAACAAGGTAGGAAAAAAATGTTTAAATAACAAGTGTGTCGTTTATTTAATAGTGACCAAATATAAGCGGGCTTCAGCTTAATTTTTACTTGAAAATAATAAAAGTCCCTGCACTGTGGGACTGAGTAATATAGGAGCAGAAACCATTTGTCTATGCTACAGGAATCCTGAGAGATGTAGATCATGATTGGATTCCATTATTGCTGACATTTCACAAAGCCATTAAAACAGAGAGCTCTTATTCCTAGCACTTACAGTCAACCATCAGGTAAATCTAGTTACAGGTGAAGAGTGCAAATTTAGAATGAGATGAGGACAGGAAGGCTGTGGGAGCATTTGGGCCAGCATGTAAGCATTTGTAACAGCTAACACATACAGGAATACATATATGTGTGCGTATATATAAATGTATATATACACACACACACATACAAGCATAAAGGCACTTGTCATGAGCATTTCACAGCTAGCCATGGGTTCCTAATTTATTTTGTCAAGGTCACTAAGGAAGAGTTGACATTGAAAATGAAGACATTAGCACCTAAGGAGACCATTTATCTCGAGTAGAGGATAAAACATGAGACTGACCAGATGATGAATCGAACCGAAAGTGAGAACTGACAGAATGTGAGCAGACAAAAGAAAGGAGGAGTTTTCAAGAACCTTACTACTAAGCAGAAAAGGGTCAGAAATATGAAGATGGTAGTCATTTTCTGTGAAAGAGGTTTGTGGATTATAGCAATTGTGGATTGATTTTCACAGAATGGACTAAACCACCACACTAAGGTAAAAAGGGAGCTCTGGAGGCCACCTGGTCGAACCCCCTGCTCAAGCAGGTCCACCTAGAGCCAGTTGCCCAGGACCATATCCAGATGACTCCTGAATATCTCCAAGGAGGGAAACTCCACAAACTCTCTGGGCAAAATGTGTGCCAGTGCTTGCTCACCCTCACAGTGAAAAGTGTTCCCTGATGTTCAGAGGGAACCTCCCATTTTTCAGTTTGTGCCCATTGCCTCTTGTGTTGTCACTGGGCACCACTGAAAAAAGCCTGACTCTGCCTTCTTTGCAACCTCCCTTCAGGTATTTCTATACATTGAGGAGATCCCCCCTGAGGTTTCTCTTCTCCAGACTGAACAGGGTCAGCTCTCTCAGAATTTCTTCATATGAAAGGGGCTGCAGTCCCTTAATAATCTTCATGGTCCTTCAGCCATGTGGCCACTTCAATCATTAGTGTTTATTTTTAAGTTTTTCTGTACTTTTTTCAAATACTGGGATTTTTTATCTTTCTCCTTTTGAAGACTGAAGCATTTTGGCCATTGAAATTGCTATGCTATTTTCCAGTTATATGATCAAGGAAAACTATCTTAAATTACAGATGTTTCAATGATTTGTTGTCTTGTGATATACAACATCCCTTCCCAAACTGATCTGAAGTGGACTATGAAATACAATTATTCAATAGTCCTCTTACTTCAAAGCCCTGTCCAAAAGCCAGTGTACATATATGAGCTCAAGTACATAGTACTTCCAAGCTCCTCCAAGGAGGAGCGGGGGTTTACTTTTGCATCTAGAAACTACAGCAGAAACAGCTGATGGGAGTTGCATTTCATTTGCAGCAGATTCCCACATGAGCTCTATGTAGAATAATGCTGCATGACATTTTAAGATTGCTGTGAATCTTTGAATCAGACCAGAGCCTTCAGGAAAAGAAGACTCAGGAGACACAAAAGCCAGGCTTATTTTCTCTTCCCATAGTAATAATTTGGTATTGTCATTACCACTTTCTAAGAGAAATAAGGTTGGCCTGTTGTCCTAACCCCTCAGTCAACATTTTCTGGAATCAAAACACTATCTTCCTACCTATTTCAATAAAATGGGATTCCAAGAAGAAGTGAAAGGTTGTTAAAAATATAGTCTTCTGCTGTTCATGAATTCCTATGGTAACAGGAATTGAGCATGTTTGACAGTTTTTCGGTATAATGAAAGAGTGCAAAAATTTTAGCTGTAACACCCATTCAAACAAAGCAAATAATACTAGCCTTCAGAGTGAATCTTCACAGAACAAGAAAGAAGATTTAATGAGATTGTTATTAGTCATCCTGCACAAACACTTTAAGGAACAGAACTTATAAAGAAAGTGCTGTGTATGAGCCATGGCTTTAAAATGAACAGTTGGATCTACATTTGCAGTAATGAAATTCAATACAAATAAAAGAAAGTATGACAACTACTGTTTTTCATCCCTCATAGCTTCAGCAACTCAGAATAAAGGGTTAAATCATTCTGCAGCATCCAGCAGCACTTGAGACACAGGGATGGTCAGGCTGCCATGGCAAAACAGGCTGCATTTTTTCTGATATTTAATTTCTGCATTGTTGATTCTGACCTTCCAGTAAATGATGCTCTGAAATTAGAGTGCTGGGAGCTGCAACAAAAGGATGTGGCCACTCGTCCGTTTCTTCACAAACACGTAAAATCCTTAATGGTGCAGTCCAGAGATTTAAGTCATGATATTCAAGCATTCCTGCACCAAGTATAAGGTGTAGATTTACACAGTGTTGAATTATGTACTTTGGCTCCTTGCAAAGCAAATAGGGATAGCAGCTTAAGAAGGAGGCACACAGCTGCCTACTTTCTGACTAGGGTCAAGGAAGGTATCCATAAGAAGTGCCAAAGTCAGTCATACACAACATAATTTCTTCCTGAAAACTTAGGGTGCCCATGGGAAACAGTTTCAGAACATGACACACTTTAATTAAGACACACAAAAATATTTTAGCCACATACAACCTAGGGCAAAAGAGAAAGTATTTGCATCATCATGATAAGGTAATAAATTAATTCAGGCAGGATACAGCAGACAAGGGGTCAGTTCTTTCCTTGGCTGAAGGCCTTTTCCCAACATACCGCTTCCTGGGCAGTCCTCTAAACTCAGCACTATAGCATAACTGATCAGGGTTAAGGGAGAATCACTTCTTGTCCCTCCTGTTGGCAGTAAGACACCATGCAGCAAATATTTAGATATAGATAGCTAAAAACACAGCTAAAGGCTGCTTTTAAGCCCCACAGATTCTTGGAGCCTGATCCCAGAGAGGTTCAGAACAGGCCAAACACCAGCTGTTTCACCCCACAGGTGAAAAGGCCAGGGATATTTTATTGCCAGCACATTTTACCACACAGTCATTGCACAATATGTTCTATTGCCACCCAGTTCACTATGTTTGCACCAACACCAGCCCCTTTAGGTACTTCACAGGTATCAGACCTCTCAGAAATGACAACTCATTTTTATCATTGATTCCAAAGACAAAGGATGCAAAGAGGTTACTTTGCCAGTATGGATCCATTTCTTGACCATCCCACTTACTGTGTTTTAGTTCACACTGCAGAACAGTCTTGGCACGTACAAACTGTAATTTTTTCTGAATGAAACAAAACCAGAAGATGCTCATTCTGAGTGAACCTCATGAACTCCAACCACAAACAGTCTAGAGGATTGTAACTGCTTTAAACAAACTCTTCCAAAATGCAACACAAGGGTCTTCACAGTAGCCACTAATGCAGACAGTCAAAAGAGGAGGACTCAGTCTTTTGGTTCATGAAGATTGATCCAGAGTTAGTTTTTGCTATAGAAGCATCTGATCTGAACTCTTTCTTTCAACCAAGTCCAGTAAAAATTAGATTGGAACAGAAACTTCAGGGATGCTCTTGTGAATCTTGGAGGAAATTTAATGCTGCCAGAAATTGGGAAGAAAATATAGTCAAAACATGAATTGAAGTCATAGAAAATTGTACTCAGTTCTTCTCTCAGACTTCCTTTATAGCTTCACTTTTGTTTAAGGATGATAATACATAATTTTTTAGGTAATTAAGCACTTAGAATCTTCAACCCCTTACAAAATGCCCATATTCTCCACACAAAACATGCACAGAAACAGACACAACTGTGTGATGTTCACAGGCAACGAGTTACACAGAGCTAACATAGATGGCAACTAAGGAGAACGAAAAGATCCATTCAAGTATTAATTAGTGTACTGAGTCTGGCTGTGATGGAGTTAACTTTGTTCATAGCAGAGAGTATGATACCGTGTTTTGCATTTGTGACTAACAGAGCATTAATAACATCCCAGTGTTTTGGCTGCTGCTGTGCAGTGCTTGCACAGCATCAAGGCCATCTCCATTTCTCAGGCTGCTCCCCAGTGAGTAGGCTTGGGGTGGGCAAAAATTTGGGAGCGGACAGCCAGGGCAGCTGACCCCAACTGACCAAAGGGATATCCCATACCATATGACAATGTGCTCCACAATAAAACCTTGGGGAGAAGAGGAGGCAGGGAGAACATTCAGAGTTATGGCATTTGTCTTCCCAAGTAACCATTATGCACAATGAAGCTCTGCTGTCCAGGAAGCAGCTAAACATCTGCCTGCTGATAGGAAGTAATGAAGAAATTCCTTATTTTGCTTTGCTTGGATGCACAGATTTGTTTCACCTGTTAAACTGTCTTTATCTTAAGCCACAAGTTTTCTTGGTTTTTCTCTTCTGATTCTCTCCCCCATCCTGCCGCAGGATGGTGAGGGGAGTAAGTGAACAACTGGGTGGGTGTTTATTTGCTAGCCATGGTCAATCCACTACAGCTAGGCTAGAAAGAATGATCTTCAGTATAAGTGGCCAAGCACACTACTAAAAGAGACAAATGTAAACCCTTCCTTTAGTAAATATTTATTTTAATAGAGTAGAACAACCTCAGATAGCAGAGGCTGAAATGCTGGCTAAGACTGCCACCAGCCTGAAAGACAGAACACACAACTGGGATATCTGAGGACAAGGCTATGGCTGAAATCAGACCAAAAGGAAATCCAAAACCAAACCTTACACGTGAGGACTTCACCTACAGTCATCATACCTAATCTATATTTCCATGTGTCTCTTTCTCCACTTACCGTTACTCATGTCTAAACAGTAGATGAGGTTATAACAACGCTTAATCTGTCTAGGCTGTAAACCAACCAAATGTGATACAGCTACATTGGACTGGCATTGTGTCCAAGCCAATAAAACTAGGGGATGTGAAGAGAAGGAAAAGAAAAAGAAAAAAACCAAGCCTTCCATCATGGTGTAGGGACTACTTTAGAGCAGCAAACCAGGCAGATGAGAGGAATAAGGATTTTTTTTTCATACCTATTGAAATATTCTGAAGTGCTCAATATGGTGATAATTTAGTACTTAGACCTTCTTTGTTGAAACAGAGTAAAGTTTCTTCATCAGTGTCTTAGAGTGAAAAATAGTAGACCACCTCTTCCAAGTTGGAGAAAACAAAAAGAGGAAGATTTTCCTATAGTTGGATTCATATAAATTGGAAAAAAGTTAGTTGAAAAGGTGACAGTAAGAGGCAAACTTGTACACAAGTGATTACAGAATGATACTGCTAATGCATTTTTCGTTAGGCAATGAAGGAGAAGCAGAGATTTTTAAGAATGCAGTTTTCAAAACTAATTTGCTAGCTAGGAGACAAGGATAAGATTAAGGTGGAGAGGGGAGACATTTTTCCAGTTCTTAAAGAATGATAGTAAAAGCACAGAGGAAAAGAATTCTTGAGCAAATAAAGGACAAGAACTCATGAGCTGTTCAGCAGCTTAAAATTTGAAAAAGCAGCACATGAAAAGAAAATGCATTCAAATGAGAGTCAAATGAGAAAGTCCAGTGCAAAATGAGATATATGTTGTTCCTTGCTAATAATCACAAAGAATTTTCCATACATATGACAGTCACAAGAGAAAGAGCAGAGAAAGTCAAAAAACAAATGAGGCGAGAATTCTGGATGGAAACAGAGAGAAAAGGCAAGACCCAAATGAACGAGTGGATATTGAGAAAATGTTTCAGAAAGCATCACTACACATTTGTCATATTTTTATCTCATTCCCTGAGCTTTCAGAAGCCTGGACGAGACAGATGTTTGGTCTGACCCACACTACAGCTATCTTTGTGTTCTTTATCTAATATACTAGAACTCATGAAGATCAGGGCCATGAAGAGAAGAAACTCCAGAAAAGATGAAAAAGGTCATTATCTGTCTTTCATAGGGGTACAACAAGGAGTCAAAAATCATAAAATAGCTTAAAGTCAGTTCCCAAGAAAAGACTGGAATGTATAAGCAATCTTATTTGTAAGCAATGCACAGACAGCTGAGGTGAATGTTTATCCTGTCAAGACTAAGTCATCAAATCAGTTGCATTTTCTTCTACAACAATTTTCTACGTTTTTTTTTTTACACTTTCTTCTATGAATAACATTTTCTTGCTATCCTTAACTGAACAGCTCTTGTTATCAGTGTCCCAATGTGAAAACAGGAACACAAGTGCTCTCTAACAGGGGGGTGAGGAGGGAGAGGGAAGGTATATCACTTAAGTGCAGCATATTATCACATTTTCATTTTCTCTATTTGCTTAACTTTCAGAAATTCTGTCCCCAGTCAGCTTGGTTCCATTAGCAATTTTATGTCACTAAAATAGATTTACAGATTTTCAGAGATCTATTTTTTTGTCCCAATTTATCTTCATTGCTCAGCAGTCACCAGCAGTGGATATTCAGCCTTGGTCTTCCCTCTTAAAGAGATATCAGTTGAAGCCAGAGTTGCAACTTTACCTGCTCCTTGACAAGATTTGAAAAAAACATGAATTACTTGTTGTACAAACCACTATAGTGGGGGATTAACTTCAGATGGGCCACTTCTTCCTATAGTGTGAATTCAGCCTCTGGAACACCCATAACCTGGGACACCTATAACTACTTTAAATCAACATGGAAATACCACAATGCTATAAAATGTAGTCCAACACCCCTGCCTTCATTCTCCTCACTGACTCTCACCTTTGGGAAGTAACAGATAGACTACCAGAAAATCTTGAATAGCAGGTTAAAAGCATTGTCCACCAACAAGAGGATTTCGGAAGACAGATGTTAATTAGAGGTATAGGCTATAAAGCGTGCTGGTTAGTACAACTGCAAGACTTTCTTTAACAGTTTAAGCACATGGAAACATAATGCAGGATCTTGCAGCTTCTTGACATAGTTAAGACAGGCACTTTCCTTCCAAACAAAGAACAGGCTAGACAAAGATCTCCCCTGACTCACTCTATAACTTTCCTAAACAACAAATTCCAATACTTCACTGTTCTTGTCATTAGAGTTCTCAGTTCATCCAGCCTGTCCCTGTAACTCATACTTTGACACCTAATCATTCCTGTCACCCTCCCAAGAACTTTCTCCCATTTACTTACATGCTTCTGAAATGCAGTACACAGAGCAGCAGGAAGTATTCCAGGTCAATCTGAACAATGATTTCACAGCTCTTGCAAGTCAGCTATTCATTTATGTGTTGCCATCAATTTGTTAAGGGATGAAAAAGATAGTAGCCACAAGCTCTGCTTGTTAAGCTTGTAATGCACAGTAATTTCCAGAGCCTTTTCTACACGAGAAATGGTAGCCGCTTGTTCTTCACTTCACTTGTTTCATTTTGGCTTTCTGCCTGATCACATCACCCGTTCCTGTCATTTGTTGGGACATTTAAATTTTATTATTTTATTCTACAGTGCTTCCACTCCTCCCCAGACTTAAACTATTTGCAAGTTTCTTAAATCTACCCTCCATTCTATCATCCAGGTCCATCCATAATGTTACTATCATATAACACCAGATCCAGGAGAGACACATTTTTCCTAGTTTATTAATGATCAGTTAATATCTTCCAAGTACAGTTCTCCAATTACTTCTGCATTTACCCACTAGTTTCCTGAGGTTTCCTGAGATCACTTATCAGAATCCCATCAGGACTGTCAAAATGCTTTCTAAGGCCAGAACTTTCTTCTCTGCCCACAATGCTCTATCAATTGCTACTTATCTGCTGGCAAGCTTCCAGGTACTTACCAATTATTCAACTATTTCTCTTGAAATCTGACAGGGTTAAACTTTTCTGACTACTACTACTAGTTTCAGCTCTCCAGGTGAAAGAAACACTAGTCTTGCTCTTTTTTTCAGTGTTCTGACACATCATCACTGAATTCCCAAAAATAAATGAAAGGGTCTGACATCTCATCAGTCTTTTTTTTTTTTTTTTTTTTTTTTGAGGAGGGGATGGGGGGGTTGGATGAGAGGGCATAAGGGCTGAAGCAGGGAGGAATGTTTTATTTTAGGATAAAGTTCAACAGGCTTAACCAATCTTAAAGTATCTTACTGAAGTATCTTCTTAATCTGTTCAATCTTTATTCAAAGCTACATTTTACCATTTCATGACTGGATTAATTCTTTCAGCCACCAGCCCACAGGAGTCAGCCATATGACCCTTTCAGTGAAGCCTGGCACAATAAAAATCTAGTAAGTCCTCTGATGGACCCACTCTGAGTCATAGAGGAGTCCTTTCCCATTCTCCTACTGATGTTTATAGGATTACCTTTTACTGTAAAGTCTTTCACCTTTGTCTCAAAGATGATTCTGGGCTCCTTCCTGGGGCATGAAATTCAGCCTGACTTACTCCATAGCTAGCTGTAGGCGCAGCTGCTCAAGCACTGCAAACGCATTTACTTTCTAAGGAACAGGCGGGTGATGAGGAGCCGGATCTCTGTCTGATCAGTTCCTTGTAGACCCTCAAGGAGCAAGCGTTCACTGCAGTGCCTCAGCAGTCCAAGAAGTCTTTTGAGGTGACCTGTCAAAAAGCTTGGCTTCTGTCCCTGTGGGTGACAGCTGTTCCCTAGTTCATTCAAGTCTGTTGCTCTTTGGATACCTGAACCACATGCAAGGTAGCTGGGTATTTCTAAGGCATACCAGAGATCTGCTTCACCTTTGTGTGAAAAATGTCACATTATCAACTTGTTCACCTTTGTATGAAAAATATCATGTTATCAACTTGCTGTTTAAACCACACTTAATTCAAGTCATGGTAGTGCAAAACACTCAAAGATGTATTATTTGTTTAAAAAAAAAAAAAAGGTTAAAAAAAAGACACTATGTACTACCAGTTCGGATGTAAAGATTAAGATTAGGGTGTGATAAAAGCCAGAGGTAGAAAAAGGGAAGGGATGAGGAAAGGAGCCCTTGGCGACCATACTTCCCTAGCACATAGGTCTGCTTTAGCTAGATAAGAGACCTCCAGAGTGGCTAGAAGAGCATCATACCACTTTAATATCCAAGTCTGCAACCCTGACATGGACCTTCCTAATTTCTGGTAGCGTACATTAGTTCTTACAGCTGTCTTTCTGGAGTCTTCCAAGGATGGATAATCTTCCAGAGACTTTCGATGTGATCCAATGAACAATTTGCTGGCTGTCCTGAGAAGGTCAGTCACTATCCCTCCCCAGCTTTTTCCCTCCACTCCAGTCATGCAGTTCTCATCCCTCCTAGTCTCTGCTAGCTTTGCTATTACAGTAGCAAACTGAATCAGCTCACAAACAGATTAGCCAAGCACCAGATTCAGCAGAAATACACAGAGGGGGCTCCTTTTGCAGCAAGATATTAAAGCAGTTCAACATAACTCACTTTCATCCTCATCCTATTCCTTCCTTACCTAAGGGACAATCTGTGGTGTTCTTAATTCAAATGGGCACTGTTTCACTTCTATAGATACATATTTTTGTATTTCACTGGTAAAAAAAATATTCTGATTCATGAGTGAGAACTCCCTGTTTCTGATAACTTTCACTTGTGATAACTCGAAGCATGGTATAATGCAAAATAATTTACACTAAACATTATATGCTGCATTAAATTATATATTAATAAAATGTTATAGAAGTATCCACATTATGACAAATACACTTAACATTCCTATCTCTGGGGCAAGATGAGCCATAACAAAAGTAATTTTAATACTTTGGGGCTAGAGCTTCCACCCTAGGATCTTTTTAAAATCAAACTTACATCATTGCTCTAGAAGAGAGTTTTTCATAACTAAGAACAAATCATATGAACATATAGATGCAAACAACATGACTCATTACTAGCTCTTGAGAGACTAGCACAAAGGGAAAAACAAACAACTAGAAGTGCTTTAAGCATAGTTAAAAACTCAATATGGCTTGCTGGGGCTGGGCAACTTCAGAGATACTCCCAACTGCCAAACTCCCCACTGGAGGACATAAGATAGGTTTTGGTTTTTTCTTCATATTGATGACAGACACTGCAGGTGACTACAGAGCAGGATCCACTTCAGAACAGCAGGAACACGAGCAGCTAGCTGAATCCATTACAGTATGGAGAATAGCTCTCATCCAGCATGAAATTTAATAGTCAAGTCCAATATGTAAAGTTTTATAACTGAAAATGCTCACAGAGGAGCATTACAGATTTGAAAGTACTGGCATATTTCAAAAAATAATGATGCTGTATGAGCTGTGGTAAAATGTAAAGGAAAAAAAGTACATCTGCCAACTAGCAGCATAATCTTTGCAGTTAAAGAGCTGAGGATTTGCAAAAGAATCACTGAGAACAGTTTTGGAAAGAGTCCAAACAATACACCCATGTCAGAGAGCAACAATGGGGCACTAGGTACAGCGAGAGCATGTAGTTTGTTTTATCCATTAGCGGATCATGACTTCGGAGAACTCAAGCAAATTACATAAATGCAACTCCAACACTACCTTGAGGATAAATTTTGCAACATGACTATACAAAATGAGTGGATTCCTCAAAGTACTTGGAGATCATTTGCCCACAGGACTGATGACAATCTGGAAAAAGCATTTTAAAAAATAAGTTGAAAAACAAAGGCAAAAATCACAAACCTAAAAAATTGTCATTGGAGAACAGTGAAGGAAGTCCTAGGTTTAATTTAAAATGAATAGGTAAATCTACATAAGGCCCTTCAGAAACAGATGGAGTAAGATTAAAAGTAATACTATCAGGAGTGATATGGTAGCTATTTTATGAGACAAGTTCTTCAGTTCAAAACATCCCCATCGTATCAGACAACTCAGAGTTGATGCTACAGAGATTTGTTCAGTCACTTGCCTAAAACAGGACGCTAATATGGAAACATTTCTATTTAGAGTACATTCCATAAGACAAATTCACGTACGTGAAGAGCAGCCCTTCTCCACGTACTCATCCAGCCCAACCATAGATTTGCCAAGTCTGAATGACGTACTTATCACTGTGTCTTTGGCAGGGGACCTGGGAGCCTTACTGGGAACTGTGAAGACACATCCAGCAAGCCTGTCAAAACAGGGACTGTTCACACATAGCAAAGAGGATGAGACAGAACCATCCTCATACGACTTCTGTGGTTGCACCAGAAATCTACGGGAACAGTAGAAAAGCATTAAAACAGCTCCTTGCTCCACTGTAGGAGGATGACAGCTTGTCAGGACGCTGATCTTAAGTTTTTTCTAAAGCACAAAGTAGATGTGCTTCATCTCTGAAAGAAGGCAGCGCTCCTGTTGGTGGGATGTGGATTCCTACTGTTACCACTTAGAGCTGGCACCATTTGTCTGCTCAGCAAGTCTTGCACTTCGATGCTGGTTCCACACACATCACATGGGTAGCACTGGTTCCACAGCATGATAAATCCTTTGTTCAGCAGGACAACATGGCAGGATGAGGGATGAATGAGTGCTCTTTTGCTTGATTATGTTATGATGCAGCTTTTTTCAAGCCTGTATACCACTCTAGCTACTCTTGGAATACCTCCAAGACGACAAAAATTATAAATTTGCTGCCAGCCAGGCACACGACCACTCTTGGCTTGTGGACACACCACAGAGCAGTTGGCTATAGAAGCTGGTGATTCTGCTTTTCTCTCTTCGATGACAACAGATGTTTAGAAGTCTGCAATACATCAAGTTCAACAGCAGGGATATAGAGTTCTCCCTCAGTGTGGTGATGAGGATTCTTTACCAGGTGTGAAAACAAAAGTTTGTTCAATTCAAATTGAGGATGGTGTCATGATCTACCAGTACTGGGCAGGTATTGCAGTCAGCTGGTTGTCTGCATGAAGTGGGTAGTCCCAGCTGTATTTCAAGCAGTGTAAGTCAGACTTTAGGCACATCTTCAGAGAATAACATCTCTGAACACCTTAATTGCAGATATCTAGAAAGCCTGGTAGCCCAAATCATGCATTAGTAGTTTTTAAAAATACCTGGGATTAGTCTGTTTAAAATGAGATGGCTCAGAGAGTACTTGCTCAGACTAAGTTCTGCCCACATCTGTTGCATTCATAGCAAAGGTTGATTAAAACAATTCAAGTGCCAGGTCTAAAAATCTAGGCTCAGCCCCTAACCAGCTTCCACCAAATGTTCATCTCTTTGGTACATTCCCAAATAGGCAATACAGATCTTGAGATCTAACTCATCAAGAGAATGATTCTACAAATGGTTTGGGTTGGAAGGGACCTTTAAAGGTTGTCTAGTCCAACCTCCCCTGCAATGAGCAGGGACATCTTCAACTAGATCAGCTGTCCTCTCGTAGTAGAGAAATCTGATTCCCTGCCAGCAGTGAAAGCCTCTTTATAGATCAAACTTAGGAACTACACACCAGGTTTATGTTGTGCACACCTGTAACCGACAAGCACCTTTTTAGTACTCTAGTTTTGCACGCACCATCCTGCAGCATAAACTCTCCTCATGATGAGAATTAGCCTAGAGTGAAGCAGCATCAAACCTTCAGATACCAGATTGTCTAAAATCTGGGTAGTGTTGAGCTCTATGGTGCAAGCTGTAAATTATTCTGTGCATCTAGCACAGGGAAGAGTCTTTTCTCTCAACCTTTGTCTTGTCTGTGAAAAATTGCTGCTTCAAACATGCTCTTTTCTGAGATGTCAGCATCTCACAGCATATTGTCAGATAGCATTTGGACAGGCTTTAAATAGCACAGGGCCAAGAGTCACATATTAAAAATAGTATCTACAAAAAAAAAAAAGTGTCCTCTATCATTAAGTCTCCTAACACTGTGCTCAAAGCTAGTTCAGGAAAGATGCAATCCAGCTTCTGACAGTACCCTTCTGCTCCCTATCAGAACTGGGGACATGACTAGTTAAGCCTGAAAACCATTCTACAATAATGGCATTGATCAACTATTAATTTTTCAGGAGTGCATTTTCAAATACATAAAAACTGCTGACATGTTCAACTCCATTCATAAAAAGGATTTTTTAATTTTATTTTTTTTTAATTCCTTCATGAACTGGGAAGGAAAACTGTTTGTTTTGTACTTGTCCTAAGTACTTTAAGCACAAACCAGCATGTTCCAAGTCACCTAGGACCTGAAGTCCCTGCAGTTTTTAGCAGGAACTACACCCCTTATTTTTGAAAATCCTACCCTAAAATAATCCTTTTATCAGTGTCTACACAACTTAAAAGGCATATTTTTCTAGTCAAGGATATTAGTAAAACTAACATTATTTCTTCAAGGTCAATTTCTGAGAAAAGTAAAGTACCTGCTTCATCATTGGGAAAATGAGGATTCCTCTGGAGTTGACATTTTATAATTGTGATACTTTTTCTCCATGCACTAAAGAGATATGTCCATTGTTAAGAACTTAACTTTCAGGTTCAAATAAGCAGCTGTTCTACATTCAGGACTATGCACGTCAGAACAGAGGAGAACACTTTTTACAATAAATTGAATTTTTCTTCTCTGGCCCATTCTAAAAGAATATTCCATGCAAATTAGATAAACCTGCCGTCAGCTCTTGATCATTTCTGTTTGGAAAGGATGCAAAGTCAGCAGGCAATAAACATGCAGATTTGCACTGTTCCAACTTAAAAGTTTAGAGAAGAAAAAGTACAACTCAGAAGTTAAAGACCTGTAGACGCGGTGCTTAAGGACATGGAGTAGTGGTGGACGTGGCAGTGTTAGGTTTACTGTTGGACTTGATCTTAATGGTCTTTTCCAACCTAAATGATTCTTTGATTCTAAGTTTAGAATATAAGTGTATAATAATAATATATTGTATATAAAATTATACATTAAATGTCAGAAACATTTCAGTCCCAGGACATTCCTCCTTCAAGTGCTTAATACAGCACTAAGTCCATGGGTTGCAAGTTTAGGGTGGAGGGAAGACATCATAGACATTCACATTGTTAGAAGTTCTTGCTGTCCTGACTCTGAAGTACTCTCAGTTGAAGTGATACGCTTACTACTCAGGAGAATTTTCAAACTCTATGTAGCTCACAGTAACATCGTGATTTATGTTTAAGCAGCTTCGCAGAAGCAGAGGCGCTAATAAATCTGTATTTTACTTCCTTACAGGAGGTTCAATACATTCTGGTGAAAAGCCCCATATCCATACTTGAATTTCAGCAGGAACTACATACATGTTCAGCTTCACATTTGCTTTAAATATTCTCATAGTCTCTACCTTTACACAAGACATTTGAATTCTCATGATAAGGATTTTGACATCATTCTTGAAAACTGCTGAAAAAATTTAAGTTGCATGTTTTGCAAGCTACCTCCATATTTTCCCTGGAGAAAAAGCTTGAAGTGGATTGAGAGCAGCCCTGCAGAGAACTTCAGGGTATTTAGCAGATGGAAAATTGCTGAGAGCCAGCAATGTGCACTCACAGCCCAGAAAGCCAACCGCATCCTGGGCTGCATCAAGACAAGTGTGGCCAGCAGGTTGATTCTCCCCTTGTACTCTGGTCTCATGAGACCGCACCTCCAGCGGTGTCCAGCTCTGGGGCCCCCAACATTAGAAGGACACAGACCTGCTTGAGGGGGTCCAAAGGAAGCCACAAAGATGATCAGGGGGCTGGAGCACTTCTTACAAGGACAGGCTGAGATATAGGGGTTCAGCCTAGAGAAAAGACGCCTCCCGGGAGCCCTTAGAGCAGCCTTCCAGTACTTAAAGGGGGCCTACAGGAAAGATGGGGAGGGACTCTTAGGGAGTGATGGGACGAGGGGTAATGGTTTTAAACTGAAAGAGGGTAGATTTAGATCTAAGGAAGAAGTTCTTCCCTGTGAGGGTGGTGAGACACTGGCACAGGTTGCCCAGAGAAGCTGTGGCTGCCCCCTCCCTGGAAGCGTTCAAGGCCAGGTTGGACGGGGCTTTGAGCAACCTGGTCTAGTGGAAGGTGTCCCTGACCATGGCAGGGGGGTTGGAACTAGGTGATCTTTAAGGTCCCTTCCAACCCAAGTGATTCTATGAAAAAAGCAGATATGTTTATAACAAGCAAAATTAAGATTCAACATTAATCAGCTGTTATAAGGGAGGGCCCCACATGTCCTTCTGGGTGAACACAGGAGGATCAGGAAACTTAGCAGATCTATGTGGCTTACCTCTAAGATCAGTCCTTGAGAAACAAAAATTCTGACTGAACCTCTAAATATATCACCCTTTTCCTAGAGGTGAGTCTGGAAGGAAGCTATAAATATGGTTTTGTTAATGTGCTTAAATTATCTGTTTATTTCAAAGAAATAATCCTCTTTATAACTATAAATTTGATTGAAGTGCTATCAGTCATGCAATCTCTCTGAATAGGAGGATGTTAAAATTAGTCCAACTTCCAGATAATTTCTGTAACAACCACAACTCACTAAAGCTGGTCAAGAACACTAGAATTTGATTCATTTAATTATCCAGAATTGGCAAGTATCTTAATTTAGAAGCAGAATTTGTTTTAAAATTTAGACTAAGAGAAAATGATATCTTACCACAATCAAAACAAGGCTTTTATTTCTTTTGAGAAGTACAGTCAAAATACACATTTAGAGGGGAAAAAAGTGATTCTCAGTTTCATTTCATTGCTTTATCTGCAAGAAAGCTGACTCTACAGAATGTTGCAAAAGAACAGATCTACACTGATGTAAGATGAACTTATATATGAATATATATGAACTATATTCTTCAACCTAAGAGCCTGAAAAATGTTACAGCTTAAGTATTTCAAATTATTTTCAACAATTTTAGAAAGGAATGAATCTTCTTCCTGTGCCTAATCTCACAAGCAGTGCTTTATTTCCCTATCCATACCTAGAACTGTTTCAGTGCTGTCACAATGAGTTGACTATCTACTTATACAAGTTACCTTCCACAATTAATCAGTTTCCTTAAACACTTCAACTCTTAAGTCTGCTACACACACCAGTAGTTACCAGTATTTTAGGATAAATCACATAGTAGTTTCTACACAGGGGTAATGTTTTTCAAAATGCTGTTGTAGGCCACCATCCAATTCAGGAACTCATGTTGAGAGTCAAACAAAAAAACAGCTGTAAGCCCAAGAAATACAGTTTCTAAGCAGTAGAAAACGTCTCAAAGAATCTGAAGAGTTATGTCTACACTGATTATTCAGAAGCAAAAACAGGAGCATTGAAAGGATTCATTAGTTTCTAACTTAAATTGTCACATTATCTGAGCATGAAGTTACCATTCTATGTGGCATGACTCCGGTACAGGTACACTCAAACTAGTAGATTCCTGTTTTCAGTGTAAAATCTCAAGTCAACACTGAAATCTTTTGCTGAAGTCAAAGCAGAAAATACAAAAGGCAGCTGATGTTTCTCTGCACTCTTTCCCAGGAAAGGCTTTTCACCTGTTTCTGACAATCAGTAGGAGATCTGTAGCACACTGTTAGCTTTCAGCTAAGAAACAAAACAGACAGGCTTTATTGTATTTATGATCTGTAACTCCAGATAAACTACCAATCACTGTAAAACAAGCAGCAAGATGAGAAGCCATTTGACACATGTGGTTGCTGAATTCTATTAAACATATTTCTGGTGACCACAGTTTATGCCTGATGTGTCAGCAAGATTTAAGGCTCACTAGTTTCTAAATGTTCATCAGCCTCCAGCATGGTAGAAGCTGACTAGAAAAGTACAACAATAACAACAAAAAAAATCTAACTTAAGCCAACTCTGACAATAGCACTACACCTGTTCAGAAGTTTTGAAAGCTCACACTACAGAGATGGATTTGGAATATCATTCATATAATCAAAGCAGTGAAACATTTCTGATGCCTTTTTAAGTGACTTTAGTCTAGAAAATTGAGATCTGTGAAGACTCAGTTGAGGATGTTAGATGTTTGTTTATAAGGTAGAATACTGTATTATAACATGACTGCAAAGTTCAAACTTGCTCTGAAACCTACAGAAAACTCTGGACTAACAGCTAAATGAGTGAACTACTTCAATCATACAAGTGCAGCCACAGCAGGGATAACTTTGTGGAAGTAATTCATTTTTTTTTATTTGCAAGTATTTTATGGAAGACAGCACAAGAGACAGATAGAAAACAATATACTGGAAGTTTTGATTCTTAAGTTCCTGCAAGCATCGATCAAAGTCAAGTATTTTAAGCCAGGGCTATCTTAAATTTCACTGCCAGTTTTCTTCATTGAGTGATACTGGATGGCCAAATCCAGTTGGTGACTTCATCACTCATTAAACTTCAAAAACACCTCTAGTTCATTTTAAAGGCACAATACAGTTAAAAATGTGTCAGGTTTCCATCACATGAAGTGTTAAAGGTGAATTCTTGAGTGTATATTCATTACAAGTGCTCTAGTACATACAAAAATCTTTTAAAACCTTGTCAGTCAAATGGTTCATTGAACTCCTGAGAAACTTTAGTGAGGATGTGGAAAGAAGAATAATTCTGATAAATGCTGACAGTTATTTACTACTTGTATGACAGAAGGTGACAGTAAATGTCTGAAAACTTTTGAACTCTCATGCAGAAGCCTGCTTCTTGCTGTCTGCAACTAGCAATGGGCTGGCTGGAAATCTGGTGACTGGCTGGCTAAAGTGGTACTTAGTGAATCCTCCAATTAAATAAACACGAGACAAAGCCACCAATTCAAAGGCAGATCATTGTATTTCTGCACAGACTGTTTAAACAGGAAGCAGGACTGGATTGGGAAGAACCTGGAAATTAAAAAAAGCCTGGAAACAGGGGAGACCTACAGAAACATATACCTAGGGACTGGCCAGGCATCTTGGCCAGTGACACCTAAGCCTACATGCAACATGCAAGCAGCTAACGTGGCACAAAACCAACACCTTCCTCCCAATCTTCCCCAGACAAGCAGCAATCTCCCCAGTGAGAATTTAAGATAGAATGGATACAACTCTGCAAAACTGGGTATCACAGTTCAATCTTACACCCAGAAACATTAACAAAACTGTACATGATACAGCCAAAGAAGAAAGTGATAATTATCACTGATAAAGCTGAAGATGAAATATGAACAAGACCCACAAAAAAAGGAGAAAATCCAAGCAGTTAATGTAAGTTTTCCATCAGGGCACCCACAAAGAAGAATACTCTAACTTCTTGATATCTTCTGGATGCAGCTTCCAGCCAGTCAACATCAGGTTCCACCTTCCATTTGCGTTACTTGAACTTCTTATAAATAATTCCTTGCAAGCTTCCCCAACAGTCATGTTTAAATAGTGTTGAGCTAATTCTAGTCAAAAGGGATCTCAGACTCCCTAGTCAAGTTTCAGTACCTACTATCAGTGTTTGAATACATTTCTGTCCTTTCAAATGTCTCACTGGTAGCAAACCAACTGACTGCTATTAGTTGAGCAGACTTCACTGCATATTTGCAGATTGTGATCAAGCTACATCAGACATTCTTCCAGGTTGCCACATAAACATGTATATTATTGGAGCAGCTGGCACAGAAGGCTTTTTAAAAGACTTCAGTTTCGTTTGTTCCTGTAAGATCCCCAACACCAGTTCCTTGTGTTCATACATTAACTACGCAACTCACCTAAGACTTCTTGAAATACCAGAACTAAATTAAAATTCCGAAGTTCCTGAGAGCCTGCTGCTCTTAAATACTCCAGGAAGCAGACTGTTTTTGAAATAACTGAATGAAAAACTGTCAGTTTTAAGAGCTTACAAACATGTGAGTAGGACATTATATTAATAATTCCCCTACATTTCAATAATTATTTAACAATGAGTCTTATAAAAAGATTACCTAAGTTACATTTCCATGTGTTTGCATGGACTATAATTTCTCTCAGGTAGCATTAGAAGTTTAAAAACGTGTACTTGTAAACATTTTCTTTCAGAGTCTGTCAAAGAATATCTGGAGATATCTTTCAGCCTTAGAAATATAGCTCAGTAACTATATAGTTAAAATAACATTACTTTACAAAGACAACACAAATGACAAAAATATTTATGAACTGTGTTTATATAAACATATTGGCTTGTAAACAAGTTGACCACATTTACATTAAATATTGAAAGAAAACTTCAAACTAGACAATTTGCATTAACGAGAAAAATAAGTTAAAAATTAATCACATCTTAATTATTCTGTTGGTTATTACTAAGTCAGGCACCTGGCAGTTTCAGAACTGATCTGTACTAAAACACTGCAACAATGCTGAATATTGTCATTTACACTAATTATTTCCTTTGATAGAGCAAAAGCCACCTCATAGTTGAGGATTCCCATGGTAACTCAGTGGGGATAACAGTATGAAAATGACTTACTCTTCACAGACTGGGAACTCACCACTCAAGTGGATGTTTCTGGCATACTTACAGGACAGTCTCTTGTTAACTATAGCTTTATATGGGAATCCCAGAAATGCCAGCAAAAATAAATGCAAAAGTTAAGTCACATCCTTATGAAAGTGAAAACCTCATCCAAATCTTTCTGGTAATGTTTGCACCAGCTGTTTTGCAGGATTTCAGCTAGTTTTATTTCTGAGCTTGAATAAAAAAAGTCCTACAAGTTAGGCATGACAGTATTTAAGAAAACCTAAGTTAACAGAAAAGCATCATGAATTATGAAATAGTTACAATAGTTCATCAAATTATACATCAGAAAGTTACATATACATTTAATCATAAAACAATATTTTCTATATATTATTCAAACCCAACTTCAATATTTGTTCTGATATAACAGTGATACTCAAAAAGTGATATTCAGTTTTTTACCCCTTTAAGTGAGTACACTTATTTCCTCTATTTTTATAGGTGCAAGGATGCTTATTTGGATACCAATTCCACATTGGTATGACTTTCAACATAACTTTAAATTACATTTTTCCATCTTGAATGCAAAAGGCTATCAACGGTAATAAACAGACAGTTCATCATCACTCATGTCTGAATCATCTTCATCCACTTCACCTTCAATGACTGATTTCTTGCCTTTGCAGCATGAAACAATTAATCCAATTAAGAAGACCTGCAAATTTAAAATAAGTAAAAGTTACCTTTACTCAATTAAGGGGCATACAAGGGCAATATATGTAAAATGAAATGGCAGTGTGGTGATGCAAATGATTCAATGACAACTACTGTAAATCATCCATCCTGATTCAGGGATCTTTATAATCAAAGTACTTACTGCAATGAACGCCCAGTTCCCAAAGTAATAGGCAGCACTGAAGAACCAAAATTTATGAAGGAAGAGGTATGTCCGAGTAACAATACACTGATCTAGAAGGAAAGCAAATAGTGCTGATTAACACAGAACAAACAAAAATCAGTTAATTCCAATTTGTAAGATAATAATTCAACAGTTTTGGAGACTATTCAGCTCTGCAGAACAATTACATTTCATTAAATCAAATTTACTCTCCTCTACAAAGGAGGTATAGAAGAGGGATATTTGTTATTATGGGAGAGAATGTGAAAACAGGTAACACTGAGCCAAGAGTTACAGATAACCCCATTACTATTGGGTGCAATTTCTCCTACAGATGTGTCAGTTATTGCCTATTCTGACAGATCCTACTCACTTCCCATTTTAGATCAACTGTAGCTAAGGAGATACAAAGCAGATTCTGTATTAAAAACCACATTTCAGTACTTAGAAAAAAATGTCTCCACCAGCATTGCATAACTTTGGTAAAAATCAAAGTCAATTACAATGTTGGGTCATGTAAGCAAAAAACCCCACCACATACTGGGCCTTTTGTGACCCAAATGGCAGAGGACGTATTTGTACCCGACCCAAAACCTGACAGTACTGGTTAAATCTTAAGAGGAGTAACATCATAAATAAGACTACTCAAGTATTCTTCTCCATTATGACATGGCAGATTTTAACAGAATTAAGATTCAAATTGTCAAAGCATTTTTAAGACTGCAGACAGGTAGCATAAAGGCTTGTGTGAGACACTGAGCCTGTAACATTCGAGATTATGTCAGAGGGCAGCCAGCAGGACACGTGAGCCACTTGATGGATCTCTCCAGTGCAAGGAGAGCTGCACTGAGTTCATGCTAAGGGTGTAACACAATCCACTGTTTTTATAATTTACTATGCTTCAAAGCTCATTTCAGAGCAGAAGTTGGTTATCTAAACAATTTGAACACTAGAGAAAGCAAGCAACCCAGAATTTGCCCGTTCTTCCCTCATTTCTGACCCGAGGTTTGGAAATACCCACTAACTGCAGTTGAAGTACAGACTTCCCATCTCCTGAAGCTGGGAGTGACACACAGCTGCTTATATAGTTTAACCTTTATCAGCCATCTAACAAGCTAGCAAACTGACAATCATCAGTTTCTGAAGGTTAATATTTAAAGATTCAACTTCCACATTAGGTAACAAGCTGCTTTAATAATACCACATATTATAGCACACTGTTTCTTGGGGAGAGAAGAGTTAGGAATTAAGGACATGTCTTTCAGGAAGGTCTGCTGCTTGACCTTGCCAAGATGATCCCCCCAAACCAAATCCCTATAGTGTCTTAAATGATTGTATCCAGATAGAGAAACATCTCCATTCCTTCAATGGTTCTCCAATGAGTTACACTTTATAAAACTAACAGAACAATTATAAATACTACGTTAATACTAGTTTATGCAGCAGACTGATTTCTGGAATCTATTACACAGTATCAGCAGACAAAAAAGAAGTTAAACTGGGATTTCACAACTACTAGACATAAGGGATAGAACACACAAACAGGCACATTCTGTAGATAATTAAAGTGCAAAACAGCTTAATTAGAGAAAGCATGTTTCTCCACTAACACATACAGAGTGAAAGTACAAGGAAGGAATTTGGCTAAACTAATCCTTCCTGGTTTTTCAGACTAGATCACAGTTATGCAGAGAAATCTGTTTTTTCACCTTCCCTTTAACACCAGCCAGTAGTACTTACCCTACAAAATGGGAAAAAAAATTGTCAAGTAGCACACCACTCAAAACATTCCTTTATTCACTAGCATGACATGTCCATAGAAAAGGTGAAGTTTGAGAAGAAAGAAAGAAATGGCGGCAAAGTGAAGATGCTTCATAATTGCAGATAGTATTGTCAACACCATCTGCAGCATTCCAGCTGGTTACTTGAATTAAAAAACAGCTAAGAGACTTTCAGATGGCTCTCTACAGTAATTGGATTAAATAGATGATGGTAAATATTTTAGAACAGTTTGACCTTGAGAAAGCATTTCTATGGAATATGTCATAAGTTCAGCTAACTAAATTTTAGTTATTTCTTCTGAACTAAGATTTTACTAAATAGGCTGACATAACACAACGTTTTTAATCAACATATTCTGCCATATAACATAATCTAGCATGTTAGATATTGACAGAATAATGAATAACCTGAATTAAGATAACTATTTGTTATTCAGAATGGATCACTGCAAATATTACTGACATCTCCTGATCATTTAGAACAAAAGTGTATACATGGAAAGCTACCAAGCCTCTGATAGATAACTGCCACCACTTTAAGAATACAGTATATTATGTAGTGCAGACCAAAGCCAAACAGTCAGGATTCCAGACAAAGCAATTTTTTAAACAAAGGATGACAAGCGCTAATAGCCACAACTACCTGAAGAGTCAACTATATTTTACTTCAAGTCCACTGATGAAGTTTTTAATTCCAGTGAGTTAGAAAACCCTTAGACTCAATGTACTAATATTTTCAAACAAAGGCTTCTTCTGAGAAGTGAATTAGCTAGTTTTAGATGAATTACAAGGATAAACACATCTGTTGATAAACAAATCTTAAAGCCTAAAAAGTCATTTCATGCACTGAAAACTCAAATTATGAGAACTTATTTACAGATAATGCGGTCTGTCTTTTCTGTATCTCAAAATATAGTAAGCTTTCACAGAAGCACACAGAAGGAAAGTTTCTTAGAGTTTTCGAAGAGTTACAAACTGTTGTGAAGAACATAGTTTAAACACACTGGCATTCTTTGAAAGTCAATACCAAGGTGCACACTTGTTGTACCTCTTCATTAATCAACTGGACAATGAAACAGATTATATCCTCTGTAAGTGTGTAGATCAAACTGGGGAGAAGTGAGGAGCAGAGGCACAACACACTAGATGGTAAGATTCAGAGGAAGCCTATTTTTCCAGCTCCTTGAAACAGTCCTCCAACTTCAAGAGGCAGAAGTCCCGCACCTGGAACAGTGACACCATGCAACGGTGCAGGCTGAAGGCTGAACAGATACAAAGCAACTTTGTAGAAAGTGACCTCATGTCCCAGTAGACAAGCAGAATGTGTAGTTACCAGTGTTCACCCTGCAACTCAAAAGTTTAACTGAATACCAGGCTTCACTAACAGCCAGCAGGTCCAGGGAAGCGATCGCTTCCTTCTACTCCGACTGGAACTGCATTTGCAATAGCGCCACTTTGGGCTCCTCAGTAAAGAAGCAGCACTAACGTACTGGAGCAACTCCAGCAGAGAACCACTGCAACAGCTGGAGCATATAGTGTACAATGAAGATGCATTTGTTCAGCTTGAGGTAAAGGTGTTGGCAGATGTGTGACACCTCTGCTATCTAGTGGGGGCCTACAAAATACAGGGCAAGATTCTTCCTAGACCTGCACCAAAGGACCACAGATGACAGTTGCAGCAAGAAATAGTCCTATTAGATAATAGGAGAAGCTTCCCCATCATAGTTAAGGATTCAAGAAGGCTACTCAAAGCAGTTTGAGTCTACATCTGTGAAGACATTCACAACTGGATAGACCTGAGCAATCTGCATTCCTTGACCCTGCTGGGAGGTTGTAACAGACTACCTCTTGAGGTCCTGTGTGTGCTCAGAATCACTGCAATTCATATTACATGAAGGCAGATGTAGAGACAACACAGATAGATCTAACACTAAACATGGTATTTTGGATGGAAAACCCCAACTGATAATGAAGTTTACATGCCCATTTCAGTAGAAACTAGTTTTGCTTAAAATACACTCAAAACTACTTCCAAAGAAAAACCTGCAGCTTTACTGTGCTAGAATGTATAGGCATTGCATATTTCAAATCCTAAAAGCACTGAAGGCACAGCTTCAGGTATCCAAGAACAGCCTTGCTGCCAATCATTCAAAAGCTGTGCTGCAAAAGCAGCTGCTGCTTGCAGTCCAGCTTGCAACATAAGCTTCAAGAAAGTGTTTGGTGTGTTTCCAAACTTATACATCAAGTTCCAGAAGGTTTGAGATTTCACCTGGGGAAGTGTATTTAAGGGAAAACCTGCATGTCTTCTGTACAAGCATTACTTCTGGGCTTTCATCTGGCCTCAGTTTAAATCTAACTTGGACAGGAACATTTATATGGGATGGTGGTTAATGCACATCTCTGGTACCTTAGATCCAGAAGAACTTAAACAGTTGTGACATCTTCAACACATTCTTTCTAGGGTTTTGTTGATTTCCAGTATTTCTTACTGTGCTACAATGACACACCTATTTTACTATTTACTGACACCCCTGTATGCTTCACTTGAGTTATATGACTTAAGACAACCAGCATGTTGTATTACAGAACAAACAACATTCCCATAGGCCAAAGCAGTTCGACATTACAATAAAACAAGTCAACTGCCTCTAAGTTGTTTTTAAAGAGGCTCATGTTTTCTTACTATAGCTTTCCTGCAACAACGCTAAAATGCATTTTATAAATACAGTAAATAACCACAGCAAGAACAGTTGGCTTCAGATGCTGTAACTCGTGGAACACAGCTGGACAGACCACTCCCAAACACCTCCTTAAAGCTTATCTGGCACCTACAAGTAGTATCAATATTAAATGTTTCTCTGCCACAGTGTATCAGTATTTTAAAGGAAGCGAGAAAAACACTAGGATTCCGATGAACTAGGCAGGTACAGGGCAAAGATTTCAGGCTTGAAAACAGCCACAGAGAAACTTGCCTTTACTTAGCAGAAACAGCAGAAGATGAAGCAGCCTTTGGTTTATTTTACTTGAAAGATCTATGATAGTAAACATTTTACTGGATGGTAGAATGATTCCCAGATAGGTATGCCCCTTAACCAACTCACGAAGGTAAACTATGGGCTCTGACAAAGCCTTGTTATTTTTATAACAGCAACATTTTCTTTGCAGTGATGTATGTAATGCTTTCTCAAACTTCAAAATAAAAGGAATTTCTTAACTGGATATCTCATCTTGGACAAGAGAAGTACTGTAACTCAAACCACTTATGAAAGACTACAGAAGTGTGTAAGACCCTTGTATTGGCTATAGAGTACACAGAATAAGAGTCCTATTACTTAATTTTGTCTTGCAAGTCAACATTTCATTAGGGAAACCATGCAAAGAGTTATAGCCAATTTATAGTAATCAAACTGACCAAAAAAGTTAAGTAACTTTGCCCATACAAAGCAACTGTACAAGGAATGTAATGGCCCACAAAAACATATGACACCAGCTAGGTAAGAAACCAAGTGACATCTAATGGTCTAAGACCCATACAGCCATATTCTACATTCATCACTGCATAATGTCCAATTAATTTTTGTCTCAAAAAGCAGTGACACTTCCACTTCTAGCATAAATACCTGTTGAGTGATCAGAATCCCTTTAGACCATTGAGAGGAAGGAATGCTTCAGTAAGCAATCTGTTTCTTTGGAAGCGGCTGTAACAGCTGCCCCCAACCACAAATGCAGTATTTTTCTTTTCTTGTTGGCTAAGTAGGACAAATGACTATGCTCTTAGTTGCCTGTTACTCAGCAGTTTCTGTACATCACCACTTATTCCATATTCTTCTCTGCTGCGATACATATATACAAACACACAAAATTCATACTAGCCCCATTCAGCTGTTGAGCCTGCCTTTGCACTTCACAATCCAGCCCCTCTGCTGCTGCTGCTTCTCTGGTTTCGCTAGCTAAAAATCCATCTGCTATTATACAAAGCTTTTACAACTTTTAGTTTGTGGCATCCCATACCAGTTACCTCTTTTCCTCAGCTAACTTCTTACAGAAATTGCTTAAACTCTTTGTCCCTCACTCAGCTTTCACAATGCAAGTACTACAGAGCTTCACCACTGCTTGCCTCAAGGTTAACCTTGCAACAAACTTACACCTTTGATCCCTTATCTGACTGCCACTCATGTTGGAAAACATACTACTGGAATTGGATCATTCATATAGCAAGGATCTGAAAACATTTCCCAACTGGTTGTATGTAGCTACAACAGCTCCCCATTTAAAGCGATGTGAATCACTAAGCTTCCAACATTTCAAGCTGACAGCACTTTGAAGTACTAGAATGCACTACAGAAGCGTATCACACACTCAGATGTAAAACAATAGTTTGCAGCTATCTACAAGCTTTTTAAATACAGATCTAACATGCAAGCACAAAAAGCTGTCTACTGTTTCATCCCAGTTGTTTGGTTTTGCCTTTTTTTTTTGCTTAGCTGGAAGTGGTAGTGAGATGGCACCTAAGAGACCTGTAGAAACCAAAAGTTTAGCTGGATAATAGTCTAAAAGCCTACCTTATTCAACAAGAGCTGCTCAGTAATTTGGAATCAAATCCTGCCAAAGGAAAAGATTTAGCATACTAAGGAGAAGACAGGAACTTGGAAACCAGGGACTAATGAGGAACCTGGAAAAACTTATCTGGCACAAGCTATCATAGAAGGGAAACTCTGCTTTTTCCAGTGACCCAAATTACGGATAAGGTGCATCTGTATGCATATGTAGGCATATTGCATATCCGCAAATCAAACCCAACCTGATGTAAACCTAGATAGCCAGAAAATTATGTAATCAATGTGAATCAGCCTGATTTTATAACAAATGGTCAGATCTGATTTTGTAACGAGTTACAAATCTGGATAACTGGTACCTATTTGCAGTTACTGTGCAGTACATTAACTACTGAAGCAGTCATACAAGTTCTTGATTATAACTACACACTATGAACGTTTACATTAAATGGTTCAAGAATCTGCAAGTCCCCCCAGTGCTAGCAGGACTTCATAGCATAAGGAGGCTTCCAGTAAGATCCTCCAATGTTTTGTGCTGAAAACCGAAGAAAGAAGTCACTTGTCAAAGTTTCTGAATGTTAAATAACGAGAACAGAGTCCTGTTGAGTGATCTGGGTCACATAAACATTTTTTCCAAGAGTCAAATATAAATAGAGTGGCATGGATGAACAGGAAATGCAGGATTTAGTTGCAGAAGGAGGGTACTAGATCTTACAAACATGCGCAAACAAGCTTAGCTAAACATAGGCAAGAGTTCGCACCACTTCCCTCTATACATTCAAAGAGCCTAGCAGTCCTCTTTTTGCCATTTTAGATTTGAAGTTCATTCTAGCACAGCTATGGCATTACAATGGAAAATTGCACACAGCTATAAGGTTTCTATTTTAGTTTGGTTACAGAGAATCTGTGAGGGTGCCAAGATCTGCATGTATTAACTGACTAGAGAAAAACCATTTAATGAGATTCAAAGAGCTAAACCTGTTAATCTCATTTTTTGTAAGTTTAAAGGATGACTGGATTTTAATATTTATTAAATACCTTTGAGTGAAGAAAATACTAATACTACAAGGCCATGTGTATAGTGCATTAACAGCATTAACCAACAACTAAAATCTGAAGTCATGTTAATTACAAAGAGAAATAACGTCCTTTTTCTACAGGGAAGCAATAAACCACTGTATTAACCTGCAGAGGGAAAGTGTTCTGTGTTTGTTGAAACTAGATTACCTTTTGAAACACTGTACAGTTTCGGTTATCTACAAACACTGGCCAGATGAATTTGAACACAAGTAATGTAATCGCTACTTCTTGCCTTTAAATCTGACTTAAATTTGAACTTCTGCAAGAGATGTTTTCTGCATCTCCCTTGAACATCTTATTTTTAAGTAACTAAAGGCAAGCAATTCTTAAAGACATAGCTATTAAAAAAACTTGGAAGGCAACACCCTAGGGATGAACATGAATGCAAGATTCCAGAAAGCAAGTAGGCAATGGACAGCATAATTTTCATTCTAATCAAAACACTTGCCATTAGCTGTCTACCACATTTTACAGTATCAGCTCGATACAAGCCTAAATCTGCAGTTCAAACTTCTCCTTGAAGCTACGTTACATCACTTGACCTTCAATGTTAACCTCATTTTTGTTGTGCCCTTTCTACTTGCCTCATACTGTCTTCAGCTGACCACTTAAGAAGGATGTCTGTCCTGTGTGAGAATTCATTGTTTTCCCCATCCTGAGATCATGCTACATGGAAAAGAACTTGGAGAATGGGAAAGATGATATTTTAACAGATTGATTTTGACCCCTTAATATCCCTACATGGACTACCTCATATTCTGTCTGTAGACAGAAGTATTTATAGTCAGTTAACACTCACAGAAGCATTTGACAAAAGGAGGGCAACTTTCAGTGCTGGAAAGTCTTGCTTATTGTCTGGAAAACAAAGTCACTTATAACCATCATTAGAGTCAAACTTAGAAGACCCAATGCCATTTTTAAAATAAGTTGGATGTGTTATTAGTGATTTTCTTATTAATGATGCTCTGAAAACAATGGCTTCCTTCTCATCCTTTCCCATCTTCTGCCTCCTTCAGACATATAATTTATGTTAGATATGATTGTAATCCAGTCAGGTTTCTCTCACAGTTCAGATAGGATTTGCCCAGCCCAATGCAATTCATCCAACCTTAGCTGCAGGACATGTCTTAGTGACAAATACCATCTTCATGAATTGATCCTTTCTAATTCTATTGGGCAAGCCATATTTGAGGCTAGACAGGAAACAGCTGTATGTAGCTTCACCAGCTGTAGTTACAGGCTGCTGTCCAAGCTTTCTGCATGACTGTTCTTGAGCATGTTATATAGTGAATTTATCACCTGTCTGTACTAAGATAAAAAGATGATTACACCAGCAGAAGTAGCTTCCAACATTTCATCAAAAATATTTTCAATACATGTTGTAAATTAACATTTCTCAGTGATGAAAAGATTTGGTGGCATTGCTACTTATAGAGGGATCAAATATGATGTCTTCTTCTGGTAAGGATCATTTTGTAGACAAAATGTTGGTAGGTTTCTTACTCAAAGGGGTTCTTACACTTAGTTCATTATTTCCTTTTAAGAATGGGCGCATACCCCTCAATCCTTTGCAAGAAGCTTCAACTCTTATTCCAGAGTACTGATAATACCAGGGAATCTCACTTTACTGTTGGGCTTAAATCCAACACGCAATAGAATCACAGAATTGTCTAGGTTGGAAAAGACCTAGAAGATCATCCAGTCCAACCATTAACCTAACACTGACAGTTCTCAACTACTCCACATCCCTAAGCGCTATGTTGACTCTACTCTTAAACACCTCCAGGGATGGGGACTCCACCACCTCCCTGGGCAGCCCATTCCAACGCCTAACAACTCGTTCTGTAAAGAAATACTTCCTAATATCCAGTCTAAACCTTCCCTGGAGCAACTTGAGGCCATTCCCTCTTGTCCTATCGCTTATTACTTGGTTAGAGAGACTCATCCCCAGCTCTCTGCAACCTCCTTTCAGGTAGATGTAGAGGGCGATGAGGTCTCCCCTCAGCCTCCTCTTCTCCAGACTAAACAACCCCAGTTCCCTCAGCCGTTCCTCATACGACATGTGCTCCAGACCCTTCACCAGCTTCGTTTCCCTTCTCTGGACACGCTCAAGTAATTCAATGTCCTTTTTGTAGTGAGAGGCCCAAAACTGAACACAGTAATTGAGGTGCGGCCTCACCAGTGCCGAGTACAGGGGTAAGATCCCTTCCCTGTCCCTGCTGGCCACGCTATTTCTGATCCAAGCCAGGATGCCATTGGCCTTCTTGGCCACCTGGGCACACTGCTGGCTCATGTTCACCCGGCTGTCAATCAACACCCCCAGGTCCCTCTCTGACTGGCAGCTCTCCAGCCACTCCTCCCCAAGCCTGTAGCACTGCTGGGGGTTGTTGTGGCTGAAGTGCAGCACCCGGCATTTGGCCTTATTGAAGGTCATACAGTTGGCCTTAGCCCATTGATCCAGCCTGTCCAGATCTCTCTGCAGAGCCTCCCTACCCTCAAGCAGATCAACACTCCCACCCAACTTGGTGTCATCTGCAAATTTACTGAGTTTAGAATGTTGATCCACAAAGAAAATATGCAATTGCTTTACTGCTAAACTCCATTTAACATTTCAGAGTATTTAGTAAATGCAGCCTCTTCTCTCTCCAGTTACAATCTCTTGGAGGAAGAGGAGGGGTAGTTCAGAGCAGCTCATTTCTCCACAGTGGTAGGGAGAGAAAAGAAATGTAGGAAATGATGCTTCTGCAACTGCGCATCCACAAACAATGTACTGCAGAAAGATTTATGGCACTCTTAGCTACTCATACTATTTACAGATGTCAAACACGGCTTTCTGCAGTCAAACATGCACTATTGTGCTTATTTATATTGAGTTCTCGTGATTATAGAGGACTTAAATTGTGTTAGGTATACGCAGAGATTCAGAGTAAAGTACTAGTAATGTCAGTCAGTAAAGTAACAGGACAATAGATAAAGTTCTCACTAAAATCCTCATTTAGGCTTTTTCTAAGGCGTTTTACAACCGTGCAAATTAATTCATTTAAAACAACCATGTGGAAGTGGTAATCTATGGCCATAAGACACATAATACAAAATTACTGATTTAATACGAAATC
Source organism: Strix aluco (assembly GCF_031877795.1). Taxonomy (NCBI): domain Eukaryota; kingdom Metazoa; phylum Chordata; class Aves; order Strigiformes; family Strigidae; genus Strix; species Strix aluco. Next base: position 100,121,188 of record NC_133933.1, on the reverse strand, counting down.
ACTAATATTGAAGGTTCTGAGCAACTTGCTTGTGCTTTCGTTTTGCATGCCTCCTGGATTTCTCTGATGGAGAAAACAAATACACTCCTGTTTTGACATTCATATTTGGGGTTCCTTTTCAGCTTGAGTAATGTCTACATATAGCCTTTATTCAGCATAAAGTCTGAAGTCTTGCACTTGTCAGCTGAAAGTCAACAAGACAGGTCTATAAGGCACAGAAATAACTAGCACAGTAAGTCCTGCTCAGTTCAGAGTCTTAGACATGAAGATAACCTTTTTTCTTTCCTACTTTACATGCAGTTGGAGTCTATGCAAAAGACCCAGCAGATAGACTGTACCCAGCACTTCACAGGCCTTGGGCAAGGCTCATTTCACCAATTAAGGAAATGAGACAATCCAAGGGGGATTCATAGCACATTATGCATTTAAAGTGAAAGATGCTTAAAAAACAACTTTCACAGTTTTCTGATCTAGAAAGAGGCAGACAGTGTTTATCAGATCTCATAATTAAGCTTGGGAAAAGTCTTCTATACAGGCTTGCAGCTGAGTTATTTACATTAATCTCATTAACCTGTTTAGCTAAACCTATACCAAGTTTTCAATGCATTAGTCCAGCTGCAAGAGTCTTAATCCCATAATTGAACTCCTTTGCTTTACCTTATGCTCAACTGAACTGTGGACCCAACAGTTCAGCTGGCGTTATCCTTGAAAACAATGATCAAATGAGGTCTTTGCCCAACTGTATTGAACACTGAAAACTATTTTTACCTATAACAAATATATTAAATTTCCTGCTCCAAAAGACTATTTAAGAAGCTTTTAAAAAGTTTGTTAACCAGCACACGAGCCTTTTGTGAAAGATATATTTAAATATAACTAAGAAAAGGTACTTCACTGAGTTAGAAGATGTAGCCTGCTCTATTACTTTTCGGCTTCTGTTCTGTTTCATGTAGTCATGCTATTACAGCCTCTGGCATTCAGTATAAAGCAGATATACCTCCTGCATACCAGGAGTAAAAAGACAAGCTTTGCTGCATGGAAGCAGACAAAATAATGCTAAAATCCCACAAATTATATATTTAATCATACATACTTAATCTTATAAAAACCACACTTTTAACTGCCTTATGTTTCTCCCAAAACTGTAATTGTACTTTTCATCAAGCAAAACACTTGCTTAAAAAGCATATATAGAAAACACTAGCCTATTAAATCCTGAAGTTCTAATAATACTGAAGCTTTTGAGAGTATTAGTTACTACAACAAGGTCAGATCAGATCTCTTCTACTATCTCCGAAAGAAAAAATGGACTTAGTTACAGTAAGAGATCATATCTACAACATCTGAGTATTCAGTAAGACAGAGCAGATTGCTATAAGCTTATCTATCAGCACAGCCATTAAAAGGTTTGTTTTAGGTTTAAGGAAAAACACCTGTTAGAATTAATTCAGTTTAAATAATACAAAAAAGTGCTGAGAAGACAAATCAATATTTGCATTTAGTTCCAGTTGAGTGGTTTACATAAGATAAAATCCTAGCACCAGAGAAGTCAATAAAAACTACAAGTGCTTGGCCAACCTTTATCTTAATTTGAAGTTAGTCACATCTACTTTTGCTCTATATCTTGTATCCTTAAAAACAATAGAACTTGTATTAAAAAAACCTAGCTTCTACCTTTGAAAGACGTTTCACTTGTAAACATGTTCTAGCTGATCACAGGGCTTAAGAGCAGCATCTACAACAGTTATTTTCATTATCAGGTATTAAAAATGGCAGATATTCCAAGGCAAGCATTACATTTCCACTTTCTAAAACTGACTAGATGAAATAGTGAATGAAGTGTTTTCACTAATGCAACTTTCTTTTAAAGTTGAGCATTACAAAAGAAACTTTTCTTTCATTTATAAAAACACTTTAATGGCCTGACTGTATCTCTAGTTAACAGAACTGCACTATAGCCTTTTGATCATATTAACGTTCACATTTAAGAAATATCCATCTATCTACTACTTACATTAGGCTAGCATAGGACAGCTTATCAATACCTTCTCCACCTCTTCCCTATTAAGAAAGGAGAACATGACTCAAAGATACTCATGTGCAACAACACATTAATGATGACAAACCAAAGCCATCATTTACACAGGCCAGCTCTTGTGTTCAGCACATCAGAAACACTAGTTTTAAGCATCAACTATATTGTTTCCATGGATCAAAGCAAATTAGGGGAAAAAAAAAATCACTCAGTGTTCAAAGTACTCAAAATATCATCAAGCATAGGTGGAATTTAGGTAGTTTCAGTCAAACCCCAGTTCCTATGATTAAGCAAAGTCTGAGGAAATCAGACTATTTTAATTTCTCCCAGAAAAATCAAGACTAATGAGCTTATCAATGCCAGTGAGTATATTCTTCTCCCAGCAAATACTAGGCAAGCCAAGAAACTGTTTACAAGAAACAAAGATCTGTACAACCTGCTCATTTTGAAAGATGACAGGTTTTGCTCTTCTAAACTGCCACAGAAGAGTTTCTATTTTTAATCACAAAAATATGTCAGCTTAAATACGATTTGAACAATTACATTTGTCAAAATATCAAAACACTTAAAACCGCATTAAGTCTAAAAATAGCCATCAAAAATAAAGGTGGATGAATGATTTAAATATGGGGGAGAGGAGAAAAAAACCATCCCCCTTGGGAAACAATATGAACCACCAGGAACAAGACTAACACCTACATACTAAATTTGAAGAAGAGTTTAAATACAAGGGAAACACCTTGCAAAAAGAGACCACAGCCTGATAGACTGGGAACAAAGAACTAGTGATCCAGTTTTCTCCACTAGCATTTAAATTGTTTAAAATTAAATATTATTTTTCCCAATAACACAAGTAGAAAGAAAACCCGGGAGCTGCTAAGATCTTCTGGAAGCATAGTCAGAACTCAGTAGATACAGAATACTGATAAGATGAGAACACAGGACAACTATTTATCTTTTCTATCAATTAACAAACACTGTCAAGCCTTTTTATAACTATATAAATGCATATATAATTCAACTCCTTTATACAGAGGAGCTGAAAGTTTGCCAGAGTGAGAACAATTCAGAGCTTCAGCCTGAAAAAATCTGGACCATTCTGAAGGCCATAAATCTTTCGCTGAGATCAATTTTTTTTAAACAAGAGACCAAAGCAATCGATAAAATTGATGGTGACCTTAAACAGCAGCATTAGTATTGCAATGGCTAGTGCAATTTAAACTGCGCAAAAATTGTCTATATGCAGAGAAAAAGGAAGGGGAAAGGCAACAATGTAAAAACCAAATTCAGCATGATTTCAATTAGCTTGCTTTTTAATGAAACCAGGCTAAGACTCATTCCAAGCTTTAGTCAACCTTCACAGAAGAAGAAGACTACATAAATTGTTACCCTTCTCTCAAAAAACCTCAACGTTAAGGCCTGCATAGATGGAAATTCAAGGAAAGCTCCACAGTTAACCATCTGCTTGCTAGTCACTACTCATAGCTCCAGAATACCCACAATATATCTTCTGCCCAAATAACTGGTCAAAAAGGGATTATTAATAACACAGATGAGCAAGACTTATACTGATGTTATAGGGAATTATAAATTAAGAGGATTACAGGAATATAGCCTAAAATGTCTAGTTCCACTGGTATTAATGTTCATGGAACAGCCCATATTCACATCTTAAAAACTGCAGAATTCTCTTATCTGTAAAGTTACACCGAAGTTCAGATTTTTGTTTTCTTGAGTACATTGTGAAATTTAATAGAATACTTCTCTGCATGTTTATATGATAAACATATACACTGAAGTGACACTTCAGATGCTAAACTATTCACCAGCTAGGATTTATTTTTAAGATCTTCTACATACATGTTAAAGCAAATGGGAGATTTTAAAGTTAACTGGAATGCATTGTTACACATGGTTTCTACCAAAAATAGTCATTTCTTCAAATGAATTAAATAAGCTGTAAGCAAGCTGTTTTCTAGACATAGCTATATAGCAAAGCTTCATATGAGACTAAAGCAAATCAAAGCTATGAAGAGACTGAGCTGCTTATTACAGCTGAGCATGCACATATCACATCGGGAATACAAGAAAATGTCTTACCTTCAGGCGCATCTGCATCACAGTCTTTAGATACAAATGTCACATTCCTTGGCTGACCATCAATTGTCTTATTACTCTGCATTATAAAAACAGAAAATTAGTACACTGGTCTACCAGCAATGTTCTTTCATACACAGTGATAGCCCCAGAAACAAACACATCTCCCAGTAAGTTAATGTTATATAAAAGGCTTTGACAAACCTCTTAGAATATTCAAAAGGATTAAGATTGGTTTTGAACAGTATATGCAGAGTAAGCTGTAAGTGGTACAACATGAACATTTCTAAATGTGCTTTCATTTAGAAAAAATTAGTAGCTTGTGTTCTTTTTGAAGACTCATGAAAAAATAAAAACTTCACCTCTAAAATGAAAACTGTGCATAAAATGAATTTAGAATTCAACTTTAGTGATGAAGACAACATGGAAGTGTTAGTCTTGCACAATGATACATAATACAGTTTACTACTGGTCTAAAAGCCAGATGATAGTATCCAATATACATAGATAGCCAGAGCAGAAGACGACAGATTATGCTGAACTATTGAAAACCCAAATATTCCTTTTTAAATATCTGAAGTCTTTGGAAAACTGACCCTTTCAGAGACTACTGAACTCTTTATGTACCCCACTTACTTTTCAATAGTCAGTAAATAATTTCAGTAGAGTCCAATGCACATCCTTTGTACTACGTTGATTTCTTCATACACTAATTCAGTTCAAAGGGTCTCATATCTACTGTACTTACTTTCACCCTCTGGATTTCCTAAACGGAAAGCCCTCTAAAGAAATCAGTAAGGGTCAACACCTTTTCTCCTACATGCTGAAGAAAATACATCCCCTAAAACCTACCAGAAATCAGTACAAGCTGGCACATAAGACTAAGTGTTTCTCTGACAACTTCATTGATAAAGTTTATCAATATTCAGTAAATACAGCTTTCACTCTGAACATTCAAAAGAAACAAACAAGTGCCTATCTTAAACAGCAGCAGTTTGAGCAGTTAACTTTGTTTCATGCAAACACATGGAAGTGTGGAGACCACTACTGCCTTAGAAAAAACGGATCCAAAAGAAGTATGATTAATCAGGAACTAAAGTGGAACCAAAAGATAGGAACAATAGGACAAGAACAGATGACATGAAATTTCAATTATTCAGTATACATTTAGAGTGGTCCATCTTCAGGAAGTATTCCAGCTGGCTGTCACCATTACAGCTTGTACTCTATGACTGAGCAGCATTTCTTTCAAAAGAACAGTATTGTACAACTATAGAGGCATACAAAAAGCACAGAACAATCAGTATAAAAATTTTCTTCCTTATCTTTATTCATTCTAATGTTTAAATAGCATGAATTTAAAATACAACATACAACAATAGCTAGACCTGCGGGTTTCCTTTGATAACATCAATGATTTTTTCCAGCTCTAATAACATTCTTGTTCTCCATGAACACTCCTGTAATTTAAAACTTCTGACATATCTGGGTTCAACTCTAAATGCTTTCCACAAGCTCAAGGCACTGGGGTGTACCTTGAAGTCATAAAACCAGCCTCTCTTGCCCTAGCAATCCTTTCTTCTCTCCTACACAAGGTAAAACCTTGTAAAGGTCCACGGAACGTTTTCGATCTTTTCACAAGACAGACAAAAAGTGAAATGTATTCCAAAACAGAGAGATAAAGTAAAGCATTTCATAGTATTAACACTTCTTAATAAAAATTAAGAACCACATTTGCTATGCTAAGAGGAATCATTAACTCATTAAATCACCTGAACACCATTTTTATGTAGCTAGAATCTAGCATTCAAATTTAAGCTTCTTTAATATTGTTGGAAGTGTGCGAAAACCAGCAAAAAAACTGCAAAACACACATTTCCCTAACACATGGTGCCCACAACAAACACAGGACAGGATGGAGATCCAGTGATTTGTGTTGCCACAGCACCAAGGAGGAATGCGAGGTGGAAGCCACACACTCTTCCACTTTTCAAGGAATATTTGACATGACTATGCAGATTTATTTCCTGCTATTCCCCTTCTCTTAAGGACTATTTTGCAGAACTCTGAACCTTATCTCTCATTCTTCCTCTTTTCCCACAAAACCAGCGCACACCTTGCACCAAGGAATGTGCTGTGTCGATACTCAAGAAACGATGGCTTGGCCACAGCCCCACCCACTCACATATACATACTTCGATAAGTACTACCCCAAATTTGTATCTAACTCAGAGGGATGATAATCCGATACCAAATCGGAGGAACAGATCAACAGGTTTGTGCTCCTCACCCCCCAGAAGGGATGCTTTTGGTTAAGATTTGGGCCCTCAGCTCTGCCAAGTGAATACCTGGAAATTAAGTGTGTGTGATTGCAATCATTTTTTGTGTGCAGTGCTATATAACCAACCTGCAGTTTGTGCATTTATCATAGGCAATCTCAAAAAATCTGTAGATGTTGCATAAGAATAAACCATATTATTCATGAACCTGACTGCTTCTCTTGAATGCAATCAGACCTACAGCATATGGGCTGCTCATGCATATGGTGTCAGGCCTATAGTTACAGCCATAATTGGCATATCTATTAAGAGATAAATCCAGCTGCCCCTTACCCCCCTAATCTGAGGACTAGCTAGAATGCAAGGGGATTAACCTCTTACCAAATTAATTCATTATCTTAAATGCAACAAATATAAGTAATACTACACAAAGCAAACTACACAAGTATTAAATGAAGCTAAAGTAGTCTTACACAAAGCTAACTCACACAGAAGTGTTGGAAGTTATTTCTTATAATAAAGGATTAACTAAAACCCAACAGTATTTATAGTAAGACTCAACAAGAGTTCAGCATCACTTCAACCAGTGAAAGAAGTTAAATAAAAAAAAAGTCACACCTTTGCCAGCACAGAATTGGTTTCTACCTGCTAGAACTCTTCCAAGCAGGTCCCTGAACAAGCCAAAATCTGCTCTCTGGAGTCCAGGGCTGTGATCCTGCTATTTTCCCTGTTCCTTCCTCTTAGGATTCTGAACCTTTACCATCCACGCTCACTGCAGCCAAGACTGCTCTTGACCACTTCCTTGTTTTCAGCACCAGGCCAAAGACAGCATCTCCCTACTTCAGCTCCTAAATTGCCTGCATCATGAAGTTGTCATCAGTGCACTCCAAAAGCCTCCTGGATTGCTTGTGCCCAACTATATTGCTTCTCCAGCAGATACCTGGAGTGGCTCGAGCCTCCTATGAGGACTAAGGACTGTGAACATTAAGTTACTTACACAATCATCTGCTACTTCCTCCTGATCAGGCAGCCTGTAGCAGACAATATCACCCATGCTAATCTGAACCTCTAATCCTAACACATAAGCACTTCCCTGGTTTATCCATCTCAAGGCAAAACTCCACACATTCCTGCTGCTCTCACATAAAGGTCAACTCTCACTACCAGCCATCCTAGCCTGTCGCTCCTCAAGCCCACACCCAGCCATGGCAGCACTCCACTTGTGTGAGCTACTTCACCACATCTCCGATCCCAGTGATACTGTAGACCCTAAACTGCATGCAAACTTCCAACTCCTCCTTTGTTTTCCCTGCTGCATGCATTAGTATTTAGGCACTTCAGAGGCACCCAAATTGTGCTGATTTCCCAAAAAAGGTATGAGAGCTTTGCCCTTAATGCTGTCATCTCAACACTTTTGTATTGGCATATATACACTTGAGGTAGAGCCCCTTTTGCCCTGCAGTTACAGAGAAAATGACTGGACATGGAAAAGATGGTTAAGTGACAGCAGAGGTGTCTCCAGAACAATTCCTCAAAGTAATTTACTTAGCATTATGCAACAGAGTACTCAAATCTTAGACATTTTTAGTGTGAGTACTGTCAGAGTAAAACTCTAGTGTTCCAGTTACCACATCTAGTCCAAAGCTGAAATCAGGATGCCTCAGGGACAAGCAGGAGACAAACCCAAGTACAGTAACTCAGTGTGTGTGCTTCAAGAGCTGACACTTTGGACACTTAAAATTGCAAGCTATCATAAAAAGGGTTAAGTTACAGACTGTTACACTTAGATAATTTGTTTCTGCTTACATTCAGGATCAAGAACTTAAAAAGATCTGTTTGCATACTTGGCCATCTAAGGGATACTTCTGGATTCCTGCTGATGACAATGGAGACACTGTGTCCTGCAGCTTAGCTGCACTCCTCCAAGTTATCTATGTGAAGGCTAAGGAAGGAAAGTGACTGCTGCTGTTCTGGCCCTCAACTGGGGAAAAGTGTCAGTGTCACCTATAGCAAATGCTGGCCTTTTAATTCCTGTCTGGGCCAGTCAAGTCTTACAGGTCCACTAAGTAGAAACATCAGCAAGCAGTGGTCTTTCTTTCAGACAAATGGAAAACACCTTGGCCTCATTGAACAGAAATAGCAATTACACTTCCAGTATGGATAAAGTTATGTTTTTGCTACAAAGCTGAGAAGGCAGCCTCATTGTGGCTAGAACTCTATCTTTGATATAGACTAGAAGGAGACTCATGGCTGTTTAGCAGATGTTACAGAGGTTGTCTTAAAAGATGAAACAAAGGTGTTCCTCAGTGTTTGAAGAGCTATGCAAGTTGACCAAAGCCCTACCCAGGGCCTCAGTTGGTATGGATAGTGTATCCAAAATAAACTTTCAGAAGTTTCCTACAGATATCACAGCTGAAGACACTTCTGACTAACTGGGGACCCATGCTTTGAACACCCCAATAGTCAAAGAGTTAAATGAAGTAGTAGCCCAGGACTAACTAACATTGCCTCACAAGAGCTCCATTTTCCTACACATATTCAATTATCAGGAAAAGTCGATAGCACTTCAAAGTTAAAAGGTCTTGTCAAGACCAACAGTCTCCAAAGGAAACAGTTCAAGATTCAAACAGGATTCTAACCTATGCATCACTATAGATTTGGGTTACAAATTAGTTTGATAGTTACTAGATTGGAAGTTACTGTAGAGCACAACAAAGGGCAAAATGCTCCTTTTACACACTGTCTTTCTGTGAACTGACAGATTGACATACATGTTTATCAGTCCACTCATCCACTAAACTGACCTGGAATATTGTATAGAACCAAGCAATAAATAAGCAGTGTGGGTTACCAGCGGTGTTACTTTAACTGATGAAGTTGACTGTGGTGTTTGTGAACAATGAAAGTCTACACTGTCCCAGCAAACTGGTGCATACAGCTTCCATCAGCAGGAATTTTGCCATATGCACAAAATGTATTCCACTTACCCAGTTTCTGTGTATGTTCCTGTCCACCCCTCAGTTCCATAACAACCAAATCATAACTCTTGAGAACCTCTTTCACTGCTAACACACCACAAAAAAAAAATCTGTCACTCCTCTTCATTCCCAGCCACCATCTCTCCTCATTTCAAGATACAAAAATTTAACATCCAGTTATCAGGGTAGTCAGACACAGAAAATGTACATTCTGAAAGATTCTTTAAGAGGATGCTGTCTGAAAACCTTGTATTTACTTGGTATGCCAGAGAACTCCAGATGTATTTTACCATCACACTCTATGCTTCATGTTATTTTAACAATAAAACTAGTTTGTACGCAAGTTTTTATGCACTTTAACCACAGCTTTTTGAAACAGGACATAAGAAGCTAAAGACCCAGGATGGCTATCTTGACCATAACACTTTTTTAATCCTTTAAAAGAAGAGTTGTAGTTCTACTCAACCATTCCAGATAATCCTCCTTGCAGTGCTGAGCAGGATTGTATGTCAATAGCTGTTTGAATGACTTAAGAGCCTCCCTACTGCTATGCTCCATTCTCTTGACCCTTTGTTACCAATTATATCTACACTCAGATACTATTTGTCATAAACAGCCAACATGCAAGTGTTTAACTCCCAATCCTTCTGCCCTGCTCATTATACACACATTTTACTGAAACATTGCCATTTTATTCATAAAGCAAAACAAACTGCTAGCTACAGTCTTTATTATTTGCTTTTCTCTTCAATTTTCCATGTTATCTGCAAGTTTTATCATGAAGGAATTTTTTTTTGGGTCACTGAAGGGCTTAAAGACTAGCTTGGCAGGATCCTTTATGAAATCATCCTTCCCACCCTTCCACACACAATGGTTATGCACTGTAATTAGAGACATACAGTCAGTCTACAATACAAAAAAACCCAACAAACTGCCTTTTGCAGGGACTTGAGCTTATAACTAATTCAGATATAGCTATATGATGTTGTAGTAATCATGCCAGTAGTTTATGTAAACTCACCATAGAAGCAAACCACTTTCCTAAACTGATTTTCAGCTTAACTTCTTGCTGCTACTATCCTAATTCTGACAAGTGGAGCCAATTTAGAGATGCCCAGGCATGTTTATTTTGTATTACTTATATCTAGCATAAAATCTAATAAAAATGCATTAAACTTCCTAAATACCAAATATTCAAGTCCCCTACAGCAATTCTATTATTGTGCTTGGATTGATATCAGGATGATCAACCTCCCGTTACCAGACACAATTCAGATGTAAAGACAGCAGAAAAGTAGCATTTATTGAACACTTCGCTTCCTGCAGTGACAGTTGTACCACATCCACTCAGCACATTTAAGTTGATGGGGTCCCTCTTTTCTAGCATGTTTTACACTACTTCAATTTCTCCTTGTAATCCTTTTGCTCAAAGTATTCTGCATCTACTCTGTTAAAACTGAAAAAATTGATAGTGAGAAGTTAGAGATTTTATTAAATATTTTCAGCTGAAGAATGTTGGTGTGTGATTTTTTTTTAAAAGCAGTGTGTTCTCCTCCCAGAGGCACAAACTCCTGGAAAACTAACAGAAGTATTTCAAGTGCTCAAAGCAGCACCCAGTTACTCCAGTCTCATTTAAATCTCTTCTCCCAACCACTCTGGCTCAATTGCTCTGTCTCTGTGAAACTCATACTTAAACCCTAAACCTCACACCAAGAGATGTGGACTTGATTGTGCCTGAATATGAGCTATCAGTTCAGGACCTGGTTAGTTGTCTACATTTGTAAGATCAGATCTAACAAAGCCTACCCCTGTATGATATCAGATCTTGGTAAACAGCTGCCCATAAAACCTCTCAAGATGCATACAATGTGTTAACTTTGAACTTCCCCATAAATATGTAGGCTTCCACTCAAACTAAGATGAAATACAAGAATAAAAGCCGTCAGGTACAGAAGATGAAAGAGTAGAAAACCAAAACCTAAAGTACACTAAAAGTGCAGTAACAATAGTAGAGACTAGTGTTAACTACTTAATTCTGTAGAAGACTTTATATAACAGAACTGCAATGAGTTTCCTGAAGCTGGACAGTCTGAAGTGTCTGAAATGTGATTAATCAGCACACTCAGCTTAATTCTGATTATTACCCTCTACTGTATCAAGTTATCTTCATAATTTCTCACAAATATGTACATAAACTATCAAATGCAGAAGAAAAACAACTTCACTTTGAGTCTATAGACAGCCTTACACACTGAAACCAATCCTCATTCCAGTCACTTGGCAACCTAAGCATACCAGTACAAAATCTAGTGGAAGCTAGCAGCTGTCTTATCAAAAGAAGTAAAGCAATACTCAAAGTTGTACACTGTCTGAAGATGATCTAGGAATTAAGTTATGTTATATATAGTACATACAGTTTTTGGCTTGTGTATTATCAAAATACCTACTAGTAGTTAAACCCTGCTCAGAAGAGTTTTCAAAACTGAGAATGGGCCTCGCTTTAAAAGTCACTGGAAACAGTACATTTTTGATACAGAAGGTAAGATTTATTTATTTTTAAAAAAGTATCACATCTTACCTGTACTAGGTATTTTTGGCTTCCATACATGACATACTGAGGGGCAAGACTGTAGATCATGTAACTTGTATGAAGAACTATCAACAGAAGTATCATACAGAGGAACAGGAGTGCTTGAGGTCGAGTTTTTCCTCGTCTGATTTTATAAAGCTAAAACCAGAAAACATACAAATATTAACATAATGAATTTTTTTTTCTGAATACATTTAAAATCCTCTTTAATTCAAGTAACAGCTTTAAATCTACTGACAGAAGTGGGAGCTGCTAAAATTATCCTCTGGCAACTTAATTCCATGAGTCAAAGTTTTCAGGTGTATTTACCTGAATTTCAAAGCACAGCTATTTAATCAAATTAATTGTTTGTATTAATGACCCAGAACATTTATAAACCAGCAGTAAGTAGCAAGATTTAAATGGTGTTGCCTATCATTGATAACAAACTGTGCCTTGGTTTGTCAAGAATATTGTGTCCTTCAGTCAAGGTGAGGTGTCATCTATCACTACACCTCTAATCAGATCGAGAAACAGAGGAGGGAGTTATGAGAGAGTATTCCCAGTCTCAGAAAACTTGCACACCATATGGTGGCATCTTCTCCACTTTTCACTGCAAGGAATAGTATAATCCCTCATCACCCTGTAGATACCACTTCATTCTATAATCCCCAAAGAGTCAACCTAAGTGCCACATTAGGGTAAAGAGGCTGACAGCTGAGGAATAAATGATGAAGACCAAAACAAACAGCCATTCTCAATTCACTGCAAGGACTCAGGGTCACTCTCCACAATTTTGGGGTGTCACCACATGAAAGGGTGACAGTATTAAAGGGAAAGCAGGTACCAAAGCAGGGAAATACTTAACCAAGCATCATAAGCATAAATGGCATACTGTTGGACACAAATATGCCTTTGCCAACACAGCAATATATTATTTGCATCATATTTAGATGTGTCATATCATCACTGTACTGTTGTATCTCTTATCAAGCTAGATAAACTTGCTTGCCACCTAAAATGCAAGTCAAAGACTACTGACTGCATGCACATTTCAGATTTTGACCATAAAATTCACTAATTCTTTCGATACATCAGAATTATACGGCTTTAACTCACAAAAGTCAGAAGTCAAAGTGCCATTGATTAAACACTTGAGTCAGCTGACTGTATTGCTTAAACTAAAACATCAGGTTTGGTCTGATAACTTAGAACAAAAGCTATACAAATTGTACAATAGGCTTCTAACACTCAGACATACAGACAGGGATATTTGCAACATACAGTATTTATGAAGCAGTACATAATGACTATGTATTAAATATATTCAATATCCCATATTTGTTAAACATCTTACTGCGTATTGTAGCCTGAACTCTTAAGTCATATTTACCCTTATCCAGAAGAACCATATACCCATATTTCGAATCCCTGCCATTGAAGTGAAGATAAAGTACATAACAATAGTTGTAATAAGAATATAATCAAGTGGAAAAACCTGAAACAAGAAGAACACAAGTTAAGACAACAAGAAAACGTTTGAACTAGAAAACAAGCTCTTCCCCCACTTAAAAGCTAAATAAGTAGTTTCTACTTATAGCATCTGAGGTAGTAACAGTCCTTCCATTTAAGAGTTTTACATAACTGCCTCCAAATATAGCTAATATATCTTGCTGCTAATAAAGCTTATACAATTCGTTTAGGAAGGCAACTGAGCATTTTTCTTTAATCTTGCTTTAATTTTGAAGTGTTCTGCATTTTTAGGCCAAGAAATACTTAATTTAATTCTGAGAGTACATTTAAAAGAAAGTCCTCAGTGGCAACAATCATTTTAGGACTGCACAGGCATTCTACCTGTGAATATTTCTGAACATATTTGCTGATTTTTATATTTATATTAATAACAACTTGAGATAATAATGCTGCTGAACACTGCCTTTTTTCAGTAAACTGCAAGCTTAGGTATTCAATAGTTTTAGAAACCATAGGGAAGCAACGCATTGTGCCGACCCACTACACCAAGAATATGGAAAGAACTCAGCTAGGGGAGAACAAAACACTCACTTACGTTAAAGCCTTTTCTTTTTCTTAGCTTACCCATGACCGATTGCCAAATTCGTATGTGGTCTTGTTGCGTTCCAACCCCACTGAAGTTACAGATGTTTGTTCTTATGTAGGATTTGTTTCAAAGACTAACGCATTACTATAACATACATTACTGCACGCAGTGTAATATATCTTTCAAGATGCAATAAATATTAAAAAGTGAAAAGGTGCATTTACTTAAGGGGGAGCAACTATCACTATAAGGTAGGTAGGGTATGGGAGGAAGTTGCTTTTATTTTGTGCATGATAACTACAAGTGATGTCATTCTTCATTGCCACTATGTTCTCAGATGAAAGCTAGTTTCAAGCACCACCTTCCTCCAGCAACTGGCTGCCATCCACCCAAGTTTTTCATATCTGTAGCTAATAACTAGAAGACTGTTACCAAGGAAGTTGCCTTGCTTTTACAGAACAGACATCTAGAAAGTTTTGTTTTAACAGATGACTTGAGTACAAATGTAGTTCACCTTTTGACAGCTCACCAGAAAACAGATAGGAACATCCTTACATACGTATATCACCAATTTTTTACTTACTGTTTGAAGAACAGGTAACAGCATATTCAATGGATTGGTCAGATTAGTTCCTAAAATTATAAATCCCGAGTCGAAGCCAGCCGAATGCAGAGCTTTGTCCAGACTGCAGTAATTAAGAAAAACTTGTTAAGTACTATGGTTCTCCCAGAGCTTTTTGTCTTCAGTTTAGTTTAAAAGGGCAGCTCAAAAAAAGCTGAACTAAGCCCAGAGGCTGACAGCTTTTTCATATCTATATAGATACATGCTTTGTTTTACCACACTCATTGCACTTGTCCTAGGAAAAGGTATATTGATTTCTGCATTTCCTTGGCATTTTAGCTTTTCCTTAGTTTGGGTCATAGAACTTACTTGCCCCGTCTGAAAAATTAAAAATGCCAACATTGAGACCTCTGGCTTGTGTCAGTCTTCATTGAAACCCACCTGATTTGCAGCCAGCTATATTGCTTTCAACACCATGAAACAGTTACAGTGTAGTGCACATCATAATGGATTATATGTGTCACTTACTGCAAGAATTTAAGCACCAGTTACCCAGCCCAAGAAGTACCTACATGCATGAAGATTCATTCAAGCAAATCAGAGTACTTCTGTAGTCTGAATTAAACTGCCTTAACATATATGCTTAACTTCTCTGCTGAATCAGAACTGTTTTCAGCAGCAGTGAATCAAACTGAACCATGTCCTTTTTCGAATCTGTTTTCGCACACTTTGCTCAGTTTCAATATACATTATTATAACGAGAAATGCAGCTCTAGTTACAGAAATGTAACATAGGAAAGTGGGGTGACTTGAAGCAAACCACCCCAATTTTGATGTTAAGAGCAGAAACTATATAGTTTAATGGTTAAGCAAAATGCTCAAATGTACTTACTTTGACAAGAACAGGGAGACAGTGAAGAGCAGTGCCACTATGATGAAGAAAACTCCCCACACAATCTAGAAATAAAGATTTATTACAATTTAACTGAACGTGCTTGCAGTCAATACAGAAGTGAAGACTTGTCTAAGTTTCAATAAAGTACTAGTGATCTTGGACCACCTCAGAGTTCAAACACACCTGAAACAATAACTTTTCGGTAAATACTAGAGAGAAGTGCTAACAAAATGCTTACTCTGTTAAACAGGGTTTATGCCAAACATTTAAAAAGTTGATCATCTAAGATGAAAACCACCTCTGTCTGGTGGATACACTAAGCTCAGAATCAAGTGCCGAAGTACATCATGTGCTACAGTGCAATATAGAAGTCTACCTGTAAGTCAAAAGTGTCATTAAGGACACAGATGAGATGTTATATTGAATGAACACAGCATTTAGCAGAATTCACAACCTCTACTTGCTATATTATATGGAAAACCTTAACTATATACATGCATTTGGGTTTAATTAAGGGAAATAGGAGTTTATTATCCTTGGCCACCACACCTGTGTGCTCACTTTCCAAAAGGAGGCAACCTGTGCACAGCTTACAAGGAACATCTCACCTTTCCCATGCGAGAACTCTTCTGCAGTGCTACTCAAACATGCAGTGACCAAATCATTTGGAGGGACTGATGTAAAACGCAAGTTACCAAGCCCAAATACCAGGTCTACTTTTTTCTTGCTTCTGCCTGCAAGTCCTCTCAGTTACTCATCGGTATTGAGCATTTCAAACCAATTTTCAAGGTTCAAGTTATAGAAATTAACTTTACAAAGTATTTTGACCCAAAGGTTTAAGTTGCCTAGGAAATTTAACTTTGAAGCGATGTGAAGACTTGAGAATGGACTAGTAGAAAAAAAAGAGATGCTTATAAATACTAAGGTAGTAGGAAAAATACTTGCGTTCCAAGAAAATTTAAGTGAGTGCTACTTAAATACTATTATTTTAAAACACTATCTACCCACAAGTGATTAAAGTAAGATGAGATTACTACAACCACATCACAACTGCTAGATAAAGGCCTCTTCTGGAGAAGGTTCCAGAAAAGCTTCCATACCCCTTTAGCTACACTAGGTGAGTCATTTACCCTGAAATCTTCCTCTGGAATACATACCCTATTCAAGAATTTGAAACCAAAAAGTGTAACAGCTGTGGTTATTTAGCCAGCAAGTCAGAGCATAGATAAGTACAGGTAAAAATTAAGGACCACTATAACTAAATCAGATATTGCTATTGTTTTTAAAATCAGCAATAGCAAGCTTTTTTGTAAGCTTTTGGACAGTAATATGGAACTGCCTGACATACAAAGTAAGAACAGAATTTCTTGGCTAAGCCAAGGTGGCATATGAAACACTAAATTAAGTTTACCAGGACTAAATGAAGACTTTGTAGACCAACGATATAAGCAGTTAAACTGGGTTTATGCATTCAGGCTTTTCAGGTTTTAAAGGCTAGACTAAAATAAGCAAACAGCTTAAAAAAAACCCCTTTGAATATAGTCGAGGTATGAAAAGTTTGAGTTTAAACAGGAAGAATTCAGGAAGCTTAGCAGTAAGTTTAGAGAACTGAAAGCAGTGTTCTGATAACTGTACATTCTGTTTTCCCCATTTACTTCTCTTTAGATTTTCTTTCTGTTCTATGAATGGTCTGAATCAAGTAGATTCAGAGAAATAATGTTGTTCCTTAAGATCTTAAAGTGGTTTTATTATGCCTACCAAATACAGCACTTGAGTCAGGGACTTTGTTCTCCAAGCTGTCCTCAGTAAGAATACCTCCTATTGTTTTTTCCTGGGCTATAAGCTAGCTCAGGAAATAATTTCTCCACTTTGGCAGGTTTTCTCCCTTACAATCTTTTTTTTTTTTTTTTTTTGGGGGGGGGGGGGGGGGGGGGGGGGGGGCGGGGCGTGTTAGAGGATGACCCACGGAAGTGAGCCCAGATAGCAAACCCATTCAAGTTACAGCTCCAACAGGTTCACATTATTTTCCTAGAAACTGAAGTCACAGAATATGCTCAAATACTTCGGCTGAACTTCCCAAAAGAATAATGTTCTCACATTGTCAGACATGAGACAACCTAGACTTATTTCCAAATTCTATATGCAGAAACATAATGCATGGCCTTCCACATGAATGAGGGAGTTCCATAGTTTCAATTATTTTGTTAACCTTAAAACTTGGCACACAGTCATCTTGAAAAGGTTAAGAACTTTATTGCAGCTGGTCATTAAAGATATTCAGAGTTACAATGCTATTATTGTACATTAAATTCTGAACGTAAGCTTCCATCTGCAAACTCAAACACAGTATTAGAACACTGCTTATAAAACAACTCAAATTATGTAGGCCTTATTAGGTATAGATTTAGAGATGAATATCAAGGTAAGTATTAACTTGTGCATTTCCACATATATAAGTGTACTAAATTTTTACCTCTCCACAGCAAACTCCCACTAGGTATTAGCCATATAGGAAACATTTAAAAACAATTGAGACCAAGAGTCTGAACTGTGCATTACTTCATTACCTTCTGCCAACTAGGACCAGTAGACAGTTACCCATAGCTCTTCTGGAATATATCTGTCTTCTGAAGTGATGCATAACACTCTTGGAAGTAGATAAGTAGTTAAGAAAGCCCTCCTTTTCCCATTTTAACCCCAAGGGCTGCCCCGTTAAATAAGAGATTGAAAAGGCCAATATTAAAGACCTTCATTCTACATTATTTCTACCTTATGTTGTATTTCCACAGTGCCATTAAGACTACTGAACCCTAAATTATTTGCAGTTAACATCAACCTATGTTTACACAACTTCAGAGCATCAGTTGCCTTAGGCCTTTCACAGAAGGGATCCTTGTGTTTTTATCTAGATTCTCCTGGTACTTCAGCTGATTACAGACCAATCTACATCTCATTTCTAGTCTATTAACCAGCACTTGGCCAACAACTAAGAGAATACCAACACTCAGACTAGTAGTTGAGTTTGCAACTTACACAGTCCAGCTGAGCCTTATCAAGTGGTAACAACCTCACTTAAGTTAAAAGCATGTCTCCAGTTGGGTATCATTTGGTATCTGGCTAAAGGAAAGAATACTGCCTTGCCTTTCCCCTGCATAAAGCCTAAGGGTAGGCTAGAAAAACACTGCAGTAGGAATTATACACTCACTCTTGCCTTTTACTTACCACCTATAGCAAAGGACAAATCTGTCATCCACAATCTTATTGGGACACTGCTGTTTACAAGCTTTAAAACAACTACAGTATCTTCAAAGATCCCAGACACACTTAGCCATGAAAATTTACAAAATAGTTTTGTTTTGTGTCACAGCATAAATGAGAAGGAATCCAAGCCCCTGAAAACATGAGTTCAACTTCAGAGTAAAGGACAGTGCTTAACCAAAACCTCTTGTTCTCATAGAAGCACTGGTGCTTTATCAACTGATGCTGAAAAGCTTTTCGTACTAGAACAAGTGAAAACAAAAAGCCTGGGTTTCAGCCAAACACACAGAAGTTTAGTAAGGTTATTAAAAGAACCAAGCAACTCTTGATCTACATTAAGAGAAGTCTAACTTTCAATTCAAGACAATCTTGTTTCTTGCTCCCTAGTCCTTTTGAAAGCAGGACCTGAATGGAACCATACTTCAAGCTATGTTACCTCCTCCAATACAATCAGTTTGAACTGCTCTATTTCCAGGCCACTTCCTCAGATACCTCAGCTACAAAACACAGACCCCATACCCACCTGTACTCACTCATTTGTTACAGAACAGGTTTCAGAGCTGCTGCCTTGCACTTATATCACTTCGATCACCAATAAGTGTCTGCCTGGGTCTTTACATTCTGTTGGGCAATCTAGCATACATACAAGTAACTGACAGAAAACAGTGAGCCATGTTTTTATACAAGACTGCAGATATTACAAAAACAAGGACTTGAAATAATGCCTACTAATACAACTTACACTGCTGCCTGAAATGAGTTCTTTTAGCATCCTAATAGAAAGACTCTACATGGGCAAGTAAGGAAGCAGCTAAAGCAGAAGGCAGTAAGAACTGGATTACTTAAAGCTTTTTTTTTTACATTTGAACATGTGTGATTAAAAGACATGGCTAAGCAAAAACCAAGACAAAAACATCAATATAGACATTTCTCAACAGTAAAAATGGAAGCATGCTACTTCTACGTCATAGTGGAAAGTTGACTTGTACTTCGGTTTAGTAAGCCAGGCCAAATAAATTTGGAAATATTCAATTGATTAGTTTATTTTTCCACTGCTACTGCACATAATCAAGTCACAAGCTGATAAGTTTTTTCTGACATTATTCATGTTCTGCTTACATAGTTTTCCCTGGTACCTCCCTTCAACTTCCTAAACATTTCTCTGACCCCTACATCATCCTTGTTTGAGTTATTCAGAGAGCTCTTTGCCTCCTATCCCTGCTCCCAGACCTCAGTCAAGCTGAATTGTTTAATCTATGGATAATTCTGAAGTGATATTAAGACAATAATGGAATTTAAGACTTAATTTATTCTGAGCAGGAATGAGCACATGATCCACAAACTTAAGTGGTACTTCTTTAAAAAGCCTCAAAATTAACTTCCAAAAATTGTTAATATTTGCCCTCCAAAAAGCTAAAAGAATACTCACCTGCTCAACTGAGTCCTACAGCGATACATACCAACAAAAAAAGAAACTGTGATTCTGCTTAGGACAACTATTTCATGACTGAACCAACACTGAAGCAACACAAAAATTTAAAGGAGCAGTCATCCTCTCAGGGCTGGTATCTATTAACAGAGTAAAGAAAACTGGTGGCACATTATAGAACAATTATACTGACCAAGAAGCAAAGCTGGATTCCCCATGGGAAACACCTACTATTTGTATTGGGTTTACATGGCAAGGTTTTGGTAGCAGGGGGGCTCTAGGGGTGTCCTCTCTGAGGAGAGGCCAGAGACTAGCCTGTGCTGGACACAACCACTTCCAGTTGTCTCCAAATGACCCACTGCTGGCCAAACCTAAGCCCAACAGCCAAGCTGCTGGCCCCTCTGGGAAAACACATCTATGAAAAGGGAAAATACCAGACAGCAAAGAGGAGTGAGAGAAAAAAGTGATAAACAACCCTGTAGATACCAAGTTCAGAGGAGATGGTGCTGCTCCAGGCAATGGAGCAGACATCCCGCCCCAGGCTGTTAACAGCACCATGGTGGAGCAGATAATCACACTCAGCCCATGAAGGATTCCACACCAGAACAAGTGGATGTTTTCTGAAAGAAGCTGCAGTCTATAGAGATCCCACATGCTGAAGCAGGTTCTTCTAACAAGAACTACAGCCCGTGGAGTAGACCCATGGTGGAACAAGGATAAAGTGTGAGGAAGAAGCAGCAGCAGGCAAGAGGTCTTATGGACTGATGGCAACTCCCTACTCCCCATCCCCACTGTGCCACTCCAGAGTCAGGACTAAAGGAGTGAAGTCAAGCCTAGGAAAGAGTGGGTGGGAGGCAGGAGGTGTTTTAAATGGTCTTTTTTTACCATTCAAAAATCAATTTTAATTGGCAATTTTCTTCAACTCTGTTTTGCCCATGACAGTAACTGGTAAATGATTGCCCTGTTTATCTCAACCCACACATTTTTCCATCTTATTTTCTCCCCCATCCCGTTGATGGGGAATGAGAGAGCAACTGGGTGGGCATTTAGCAGTCAGCCAAGTCAACCCACAGCACTACGGCCTGTCATGACCTACTTTCCAGGAAGTTCCAGGTAAGCTGGTAAACATGGGTTAAAAATGATTGTTAGATGAAGCAATTAACACTAAGTTATCACTATGTAAACTTAGGACTTTAAATATTCACATCTCTTGCTTGTCATGCTGCCAACCTCCCTGATGTAGAAGATGCAGCTGTGAACACAGGAAGAAAGTCTGTCAGTTTAGCTACACCACCTCTGAGGCAACTAAACTGACTCCTGACAGCACCTACTGTCTGCACTAACACTCTGCTAGCATGGCTGTTATTCAAGCAATTGCTTACAGTTTCCCTTCTTTCAGCTCTCTCCAGAGGAGGAGTGTGGGGCGGGGGAAGGGAATCGAAAGCCCATTGAAAAGAAGAAAAAAAAATTAGAGTAATACCCTCCATCCTCAAGACAGCATTAACTGTACCTATGCTTCTCTGAAGGACTTCAGCAGCAGGTGGAGACTGACATCTATACAGAGTCCTCATTATCCTTAATATTAGATAGGAGAAAACCTGAACTCTAGCAAGGGAGAGATAAAGTGTACTACTACTTATCAAGACAATACCGGTCTGAATCTTCAAAACAGTGCACTTAATTTTCATATATTGCTCACCTTAGGCATCTCTTCAGTTGGTTCACAACTGTTTTGAAGTACCCCATGAAAAACTGATGCAGTACTCCCAACTTACCATTGTTGAATAGACTTCCATGTTTCTCAACCTACAGTCTTGTTCATATACTGAGCAAACATAACTGTGCTCTGGAGGTTTTTTTCCCTAAGCAGTTTTTATACTTATCTCTAGAGTATACCACATGTCTCTTGCTGCAGAAAGTATCAGATGAAAGTGTGTGGAAACCATAATAAAGGAAGAAGCAGTAGATTGCTACCTATAGGAAAGGTTACATTTTGTAGAAAGAAATTAGACTACTTTGACATTACTTGACAATCACATGATGACCATTACCCATTTCCTTGGGATCTTCCAGATGTGTTGCTTTTGACTAAATTGAAAAATTAACAGCTTCATCTTTTAGTTCACTTTCACCTTCATTCAAAAATTAACAGCTTCAGCTTTGAGTAAAACAATTGTTCTCAAAATTTACTTTATTCCATATCAAAGAAAACATACTCTTCAGAGAAAAAAAAAGTTTTGGCTTTGTTTAACCAGTCACGCTAATAGATATTTAGCAGTAACAAAATGATTAAAGCAAGACTATAGGAGGGCACTATGCAAAGACAATATCATTATAGAAGTGTGAACGTAGACACTGCAAAAGACCTCCAAGACTAAGAGCTATTCCTGAACACGTTCTGCTCTGTCAGACCCTGTAAGTCTGCAACTCCCATAAACCTGACCATCCCAAACACAAAGCAGAAGTAGCATTCTCCATATCTAGTACTTGCCTCACAACAAATGGAATTTCTCTTGAAGTCTGAGAAACAGCCACATGCTTGAACAATAATATACAAGTTGCACTAAAGACAGAAGCATTGTAAAGCACTAAGCAAAGCTCCAAGTTATCTCCTGCACTTCTCTGTGGATCAGAAGTAGTATATATGGAAATTAAAAGATTTCCTTCATGAAGTCAACCATTCAATTAGTGGCTAAGATACATGTGAAAGACAACTCAAATGCTATTAAAGTAACAGTAAAACAGACCTGCAAGAGTATGTTATTAAGTGATCGACATCTTCCACAGGACAGCTCAAAAGTTAAAGTAAATGAGTTTTGTAACATGCTTCATATCATGATCCTGTTCCAAGAAAAAATCTGTCAGGAAAAATTACCAATCTGCAACTCCCCTTTAGTCTGCAATTTTTAAGTCAACAATTCACAGTGACTGTCACAGTTACTGAGAGAATAAAAAGCATTCAAACCACAAGAACAAAGAGACACTGGAATACCATCCTGACCATAAGTGATAATCTGTGACTAACTAATAATATTGTACACTATCCTATGAGAACACAATGAACTGAAAAATTCTACAGACAATAGGTATAGCAAATACATTTCTCAAAATCAAAGTTAACGTGAAAAGTTAAATAAACTACACAAGCTATTCTGAATCAAAGGAAGCATCCAAACTGCTGAAGTGAATAGTTAGGGATATTTATCTTTTAAATGAAAAAACTAAGTCTAGATTTCTAACATATCATAGCAAGGTAACTCCAGTAAGATTTTCACACTGAAAGCCTTTGTTCAACTGCAATTTCAGCCCATTTCTGTTGGTACTCAGCATTTACAGTAGCAATGATGTTAGAGGTAATTGCTTATAGTCCCCCCATAGCTTTTCAAAGTTCAAGCCTACAGTTTAAAGTAATGCTAAAAATTTCTTCCTACACCTAGCTGGCAAAAAATAATTTATACGGCAATACTGTTCCATAAAAGTATCTATTAAAATCAAAATCCTAAGATCAAGAAGAGACCAAGATCAAAGTTTTGCCCCACTAACAGTCTCCTCTGCACTGGTAAAGTATCAAGATGTAAGTTCTATGCAGCTAGCTTGCTATATTGCTCGATTACTTGACAAGATGCTCATTCCAAATGCATATATTCTCAAAGTTATCTCTCACTTTTGCTAGCTACATGTGATTTACAGTAACCTAAACTACCTGACAGCTATAGAATTATTTCTTCTCTTTACCCCGTTTTCACCTGCCTGAGAAAATATTCACATTTTCTATGGCAGTGGCACTATAGCAGATCAGCTAGGACTTGCTCCTTCTCAATCTTAATTATATCTTAGGCAAAGTAAAAGGTTTTCCATGAGCTCAGAGCTTGCTATAGGGCTGTTATTGTGCAGCATAGTAGTAATTAAGAAAATAAGCAGCTGATATGCAGGATGGTAATTGATAAGCTTGACCTATGATTTATATGGGAAGAAGATAGATAGAAATTATTTCAAGTCTCAAAAAGTGATGAAAAGTCTTACCTTTAGAGGTCGGATAGCTTCACAGAACTTCGTCCACCAGCTCTTCTCAATAGACTCCAGATGCCTCTCTCTTCTTCGCAGTGTCCTTAGTCTCTCTTCTAGTTGTTGTACAGTCCGTCTATCCCTTGACGACAGAGGCCGACCATCTCTACACTGGGTACCAAAAAACATTGCAAAAGATCAAAGGACATTAGAGTAGATGTAGCTCATTAAAGTAGATGTCTATTTTCTCGATTCAAAGACTTTGTAATATTAAACTCGCACTGTTTCTATGCATAGCAACAGGGTGAAGTGCAAAAGTCACAAGCTATAACAAGGGGGGGGAATTCCTATCAGGTGGTAGAAAACACTCTTGACAACAACGATGTTAAACTTCAACAGGGTGGGCAGTCTCCATGGCTAGAAACGCTTAAAATGCCCAGATGTGATCTGAATAACCTGATCTAATCTGAAAGAGGTTCTTGCTTTGTGTAGAGGGTTGAATCCGACTTTCAGAGGTCCCTTCCAGTTAAATTCCATGACTAAACCAATATACAAAGCTCAGCACCTGTATTTTCTTGCCAGCATTCCACTACAGATACTCAGCTATGTTCTTGTACTTGCAAGAGCAAGATGACTTGATGTTCCAAAAATTAACCTCACAGAAATGCAAACAAGAGGCACTATCACCCCAAGAATTAGTTGAGTGTACCAGATAACTGTTTGATGATTATGTTTAAGAATGTACTTTAATTCTGAGCCTCTAAAAAGTGAGCAGGCACCATTGCACTCTGTTGTAAATCTAGTAGCACGTCCTTAAACCTCAGTTCTATGCTAATAAGCAAAAGCAACAAAATAGGCATTAGGTAGCTGAAGCAAAATTTTTTTCTAACATTGTTGCTACTGTATAAGAAACTGATCCTTAGATAAAAAAATCTTATCGTTTAATACATCTCCTACTATATGTTTTTAAATTTTGAAATTCCCTATTCATTTTTTTCCCTCTTAAAATAGAGCCTTCCTGCAAATAGTGAAACACTTCACACCTAGTGAAGTTACAGTGAATCTATTTTAGAGAAATTTCTCAAAAAGGTTACAAGACTAAGACCACATTCTAGGAACATGTAACACGTGAATTAGAGATCAGAATGTACTTTTAACAGGAACACATATTCTCCATACCCTGTACAGCACCTCAGTGACTTGAAAAACACTTTTTGAAAACAGTCTAAGCTCTTAAGCTGCAAGGGCAAGCTTCAATTGTTTAAGACTAATGAAATACAGCTACCAGGTGTACTAATAGCAGAAGACCATGCTACATACTGAATCTTTTCATTATATTAAGTAACATACTTTCATACTTTTAGTTTTCACTGTACATTAGTCTCAGTAACACTCACTTTCTTCACAACTTCAAGCAAATGCAACTGAAGAACTAGTATTTCAATTACACACTGAAGCAGAACCTTGCCCATAATCCATAACTCAAGGAAAATTAGTTTATACAAATGGTCACATTAAAATACAGACATAACTTAGACTTTATACTTTTTGATCCTACTTGTTTGCTAGATTGAACAAGACCAGTTGCTTGCAAGCTCGTAATCCAACAATCTTCTTTAGTAAGTACTGCTTCATTTTTCAGGGTTTCTCATTTTTCTCACATTGATTTCAGTAATACAGATGCCTTTGTTGTAGTAGCACTCTGTACAAAACCAAAACTTTACACTTCAAGCTGGGGGAGACTACTTTTTAGGTTTCATTATGCAATAAGATTTCTAGAACACTGAAGGTGCCCACACTGTGTAGAGGTAGCCAAGTATCAAATGAAGACTGTTGGAATTGTTTCAACACTGCTGAGGTCTACTGTCACAAAGCACACAACAGCACAGATGGACTGCCAGGATGGAAGTGATGCATCTGAATGTCCCCTTCCCCCCACTCAGGCTGTGAAAACACTGGTCAAACCATTATCTGAAATGCGTTGGGATTATCCCTGACATCTTGTATATAAAGGATAAATCTTATCCTCTTTTGGCTTGTGCTCTTAGGTTGTTAAAAGTCTCCTGCTTACATGAGGCACAGCATTTCAGTGAGCTGCAAAGCCATAATGGCTTTACAAATAGTGTTAACATCCTAGGGATGTTTAGGATTCAGAACAGATTTCCATATGTAAACTTTTCATGAAGAAATGATTTATAACAGTAAGGTACATTAACTGAGAAGCAAGAATATCTGGGGCTCTTATTTATTCATAAAGATGATTAATTGTTTGATGAATCTAACTCATGACAGCTCCATGTGGCAAGTATCCAGTGTTGATAACTACATTAAGTATCAACAAATTGGATGCCATCTCTGGTAGCAGACTAAGTGAAGTTAATATTTCTAATTTCTAGAAAGTATCTCTTCCATATACCCAAGCAGGCCTTGGAGAAGTTTTGAGCATAGCTTGTCAGAACCACTATTAGCTAGACAGAAGTAATTACTGCTGCAGGACTGAAAGAAAACCTGATTGCTATTACAAGTGACCATACTTGTTTCCAAATAACTCAAATAACTGCAAGCTAGTGACTTCTGACTTCCTATTCCTTCTTGAACAAAAACTCTCAACAGCATGACCACAAACTAGTAAGCAAGCAAAAAAAAAAAATTAAGAAAGTGAGAACAGTGAAGACCATACCTTTGATTTAATCCTTAATAAATGTTGCTCCACTTCTTCAATATCTTCAGTGTTCTCTAAACGTTCATAAGCCGCACTGGTAGTTCCCTTAATTAAGTTTAGAGGCAAGGCTGACATACCATAAGCCTAAAATGAAAAAGAAGCATACATACTCAAATTTTCTGCCATACATTTTCATCTGATAAGGCTGCTGTTATGTTGTAGCTATAAGGTATCACTGCTGACTTTTTTCTTCCTCAACCTCCTTCTACAGACTCTTATGGCAATCAATTGTTTTCTTTTGGGTTTTTTGAGTAAAACATAAGAAACATGCTATGCAGATTTCAGAGTCCTGCATTGTTCCAAAAGTCCTTAAGTGTCTCAATCACTGAGACAACAGCATATGTTAAGACTTCATATAAGCATAGCCCACTGAAGATTTATCAAGCTAGTCCTTGGGTTTTTCATCAAATCATTTAGCTTCCCAAAACCTTAAATTTCCCACTTGAGATTATAATCAAAACAATGTGTAAAGGAATTTCTAGACATTGAACTTAAATAGTTTTAGAGGCAAAGTACAAACAATTTCTTTGTAGTCAGTAGTCTTCAACTTACTTTTAAAATGAAATTGCATAGAAAGCACCGATTTACTAAAAAAAAAGTGGTAAAAAAGACAACAGAAGCTACGTGAACACCTAAACTCAGTTACATTCCAAGACTGCTTAGATACCCATTCACATTTTGTTGGCATTTACTCCTAGTTATAAATCCCATATCATTCAAAGTGTTTGCCAGCTTCTACATCAACACTATGCCCAGATTTTCCAATGGAAAGTCTGTAAGCTTTTCATTAACATAAGAAGAAACAGATATTTGATGCAAGGTGAACAAGAAAATGCCACTGTTTCCTCCCTGCTACCCTATGAGTCCTAGAAATCCAGGCCAAAGTCAGAAATTTCTCCAAGCAGTTTAGAGACAGTGATAGGCTTTTTGTTTTACTGGGTGTGGGAGGCTGTTGGTGATAGGCTGTTCTTGGTGCAGAGCTCAGCAGGAAGGTTTTTCTTTTCTTTCTCCTAATCACAATTAACACATGCAGTTTAGCTAGAGAGCTTGATACCGAACATTCACTAACTTCAGAAATGAGCACTTTCCTAGATTTTTCACAGGAATACCACTCCCTCCTTCAAGCACAGCTTTACATTTCATACTGAGAATAGATTTAACACAAACACTAGTATAAGTGTCACCATACATGCTGTCAGGTCACATGAGCTTTCTGTACACAAGACTTGATTTGACCTGCTTAAGAAATTGCTTAGACATACTAATATCTCATGCATTGTACTCTAAGCATGACACTGTTCATTTCATTGGTGTATTTTTCAACATGCCATATACCCTGCCATTAACACCCACTTCTAAGCCACTTTAACAAAGGGGTCATATTAACTATTGTTGTAGCTCAAAACTACATTAACTATTTAAAATAACCATTTCAATATAAGTATCTGACACTGAGCCCAAAAACTTCAGTTTCACTCTGCAAGTGACAGTATTCCATGATTTCAAGAAACATTCCTCCAAGTACCAGGCTCTAAAAGCATGAAACAGAAGTTTAGCACTCTGACAGCCTTGTCCACTTACTGTGGAATTAGGTTTCTTATGTTCAGAGTGACAATTACCAGTAAATTGTTAGAACAGTGTCAGTTAAGTTCAACAAGCAGACAGCACACATGTCTTAACAGGCTTCAAATCCAAGGAAACAGTGGTACCTGTTAAATCACTTTAAAGCATTTAAGCAAGGGTAGGAGAAAAGTATTTTCCCTCAAATATTTCTTGAAGTATGTATTATCAGAGAACACATTCAGCTAGGTATTTGACAATTTGCACTACATGACTTTTTTTGGGTAGCTATAAAGTATTAGAGTTAGTATTACCATAAACTCCTGGAGAATAAGGTAGGCTACTATCTATCTGCTCAGCATTTCAGGACTTCAGAGCTGACAGCCTCATTTGTCACCCAAAAATACTGCTAAAAGGTATTTGAAACAGTCTGTAAACAGTGCTGTAAATAAAGTTAAACTCCATTTTTTTAGCTACAAAAGGTAACTGACAATTCCAGTCCCTACGTTAGAGTTTTTTGGTATAAAAGCTATACAAAGGAGACATCTCATCATAGGCTAGTGATAGCAACAAAATTTCATACTTTCCAAGACATTCTAGAAGTTCTGGTTTGAACACAGGTATACAACCACAGAAAGGCCTACCTACAAGATTAAGTACTTTAGGTAAGGAAAAGAATTTAGCTTAGGCTGGACTTTACAACTCTGTCTGTAAACTGACTCAGTTCTCCCTTTAGAATATCTCATTTGAGAGCATTAAGCTACTTTGCTATTTACAGGGGCTAAAAAGTAGTCTCCCCCAATCCTCCTCTTCTCTAGACTTAAGAAAGAAGTCCTTCAACCTTTATGGGTTGCATTCTCCAACCCTCTAATCACTTTCACAAGCCTCCACTGGAATCTCTACAGTTTTCCAATTTCTTAAGCTGGGGGACCAAAACCAGACATGGTATTCCCAGGTGTGGCTTTGGAAGTGCCATATATAGTGGAATAATCATATCCCTTGAACTATTGGCTATGCTCCTGCTGATGCAAGCCCAGGACAGTGTTTGCCTTTCTGGTGCAGGACATATTGCTGGCTTGTGCACAACATGCTGTCCACTAGGACTAACAGGTCCTTTTTAGCAGAACCATCCCCCAGGCAGTCAGACACCAGCATGAACTGTTGCTTGAATCACAGAATCGTCTAGGTTGGAAAAGACCTTGAAGATCATCCAGTCCAACCATTAACCTAACACTGACAGTTCCCAACTACACCATATCCCTCAGCGCTTTGTTGACCCGACTCTTAAATACCTCCAGGGATGGGGACTCCACCACCTCCCTGGGCAGCCCATTCCAACGCCTAACAACCCATTCTGTAAAGAAATGCTTCCTAATATCCAGTCTAAACCTTCCCTGGAGCAACTTGAGGCCATTACCTCTTGTCCTATCACTCATTACTTGAAGAGACCCATCCCCAGCTCTCTGCAACCTCCTTTCAGGTAGTTGTAGAGGGCGATGAGGTCTCCCCTCAGCCTCCTCTTCTCCAGACTAAACAACCCCAGTTCCCTCAGCCGTTCCTCGTACGACATGTGCTCCAGACCCTTCACCAGCTTCGCTGCCCTTCTTTGGACATGCTGGAGTAATTCAGTGTCCTTTTTGGCGTGAGGGGCCCAAAACTGAACACAGTAATCGAGGTGCGGCCTCACCAGTGCCGAGTACAGGGGTAAGAATTGGAATTAATCCATTCCAAGAGAAGGCCTTAACATCTGCTAAACCTGATGCCATTCTTGTTAGCCCAATATTTCCACCTGTCAATGTGTCTGTAGTGGCTCTTCATTCTACTGTATTTACTTCCCCCAGTTTGATATCATTCTCAAACTATATGACTATATACTGAATCCCATCATCCAGATCATTTACGAAGACTGAATAGTGCTGGACCCATATTGACCCTGAAGAGCTCACTCAGGTCTGGCTGCTAGTAGCATAACTCCAGAATTTAGGTGAAAGTATAAACACCATCCAATTTCATAACTAGAATGAATGCTGCAATCTAACCAAGGTCCCTCTGTGGTACACAAACATTTCCAGCCAGAGCCAAAGACATTCAATATTTAGAAACACACGTAATAATGAGAGATTGCTATGACAACAGGCCTACACAATTTTACAAACCTAAGCTTATAGGCAATTAGATTTCACCATTAAGCAGAGGCTTCCACCTGTTCCTCAAACAGCTACCATCAACTAACAGATATCAAGTATTTACTCAACAGAAATAGTTAAGGAATAAGATTCAGAGTTCTAAATCTTCAAAATTTAAGTTTCTACAAAGCAAACTGCAACTCTTAGTGATGCACTGTTTTGCTGGTTTTGCAGATGTGAATTACACACGTGAATGTCAAGCTTGCTCTAGTGATAGAGGCAGTCTAAGTCCTTTCTTGAATACAAAAAGATGCTAATAGTGAGATGATTATGCAACAGCCTCCCATCATCAGTGGGGGGAAAAGCCACAGTGGTCCTTCAAGGTAAGAGTGTATAGAATGAAGGACAGAAAGATGAGTAATCTCATGTGATGTCACAGGTCTGAACAGAAGCTGCACTAGCTCAGTTTCAGGGCTGCATTTCCCTTCAGGCTGATACAGAAGTTTAAGGCTGCCCTGAACAAAGTTTTAATTTGAGGGAGTAGCAGGAGTTTTTTCGGTAGCAGGAGAGGTGGCTACAGCAGTGGCCACCCGTGAGCACATAGCATTTGCCACATCTAGTGGTTGGAAATATATGCTATCCTGAGACTGGGTTAGTGCAAGTGTTAAGTTATTCATGGGCTATTATTTTGAGTATCTGCAACTCAAGAGGCAAGCAATGTATTGAAGACAGTACAGGAAAACCAAGTACACTAGTACACTAAAGCCAAGAGAGGGTTCAGTCATGAAACAAATTGGTTCAAAGTTTAGAATATGAATAAAAACAGATCAGAAGAGCCTTTTAAGTAGTTAAGACAAGTTAATTTATAGACATTAATTCTGATGAAAAGTAATTAAGTCTTGACATATTTATACCACTGAAACAACAGTTTCCAGGAGTTATTTTTAGCTAACCTTTGCCTACAAGTGTTAAGTCAGATAAGAGGCACTGCACTGAAGAGCAAAAACAGTCATCCAAATGTAACAGGCAATTAAAGCATACATGGCTGTTTTTTCCACATAGGTTCTTCAAAATGAACTGAATCTAGTACTAAACACTAACTGTTCAGGCTAGTATCATTGATAATACATGCTGCAAGGTTAGGTCTTTAAAGTCTCAAGCTGCTATCTCTACTGTTATTGAATATCTCAGCCTCCCTGAAACCTCATTTTACAGCAGGAAAAAATAAAACTAAGTTTACAGTTAAAACAACTTACTTTAGAAAAGATTCTCTTCTCCTGAATCCCCACACATGATCCATATAAGAGATCACCCCCTATCAGTTAGCTTAAGGGTTGGAAAGCCAAACCCTAAGAGCTTACTACCTAGTAAGTACAAGTTAGAGGCATCATCTGTGAGAGGCTGTCTCATTCTGATTTGAGACTCTGCCTACAGGCAGTACAGGTCATATCTCTGGATGGACGAAGTTCATATTTATACTTCATAGATTTTTTTTTTTGACTAGGTGGCCTTCTACTCTAAAGAGGAAGAGAAAAATCCCACCAGAACTCAAGCAAAGCAACAGAAAACCCAGCTTACCTATCCTATAAAAAGAACAGTCTAAACAGAGCTCTTAAGACTTCTTCCTTATTTGTTAATCACAAAAGTGGTAGCTAAGCCTGAGACAGCCATCAGTAGAGCAGGAGCCTGTAACTCATGAAAGCAACAATTAGTTCAATACTGTTTATGCAGTAACAACAGGCATTGAAGAACAGTGAGAAGCATACTCTAGCTGTTCTCTCAGCATGCCACCGAACCCAAATATACTCTGTGCTCCAGACAGAGCACTAAAATACCTCAGAGATTACATTATATTAATCTTCACTTCTCCTGTGTCCCTTTCCTTCCCATCCTGTCTGTAGCAGATCCACTTATTCTCCTGTCATTCCACAGTTAAGATTTAGAAGGAAGAGTCTGTTGTTTTAATCCTTTGGTCTCTTGCAGATTCTGCATTTTACATTTTGACAAATTCAGATAGCACATGGCTAGATAAGGGAATAGTCTTTTTTAGTAGTTGTCTGGTATGTTAATAGTCACTCATAAGCAGAAAATAGAAAACAACTGAAGGTGAGAAGTTGTAAAAAACAAAAATAAATTAAAAAAATCACATTTTACAGAAGTTGCAGCAAGCAACTATGTCAGAGAAACTCCTGAGCATTAAAAAGATCCAGAAAGGTTTTCCATTGGGAACCATAACCAGTAGTTTAACATTAAATTGCATAAGCTACCAAAGACTTCCATTGAAAAGGGTGAATTAAGATGGGAACACCTAATAATCAACCACATCAGCCATAAGCACATAGATCAGTCATGAGGAACACAGAACTACACTAAAAGTAATACAGTAAATGCCTTTAGAAAAGAGTTAAAGCTAACTTCGAACAGCTACTGCAAAAATCCTGAAGCCAGCAGGCATTATAGTTTAAACTGGAAGTCGAGTACGTTTCACTTTCTTTATCTGTTCAGATAATAAGATATGGTCTAATGATTAATGTGGCCCAGACAGGATAACCTCTCCTTATTAGAAATCAAACAGAACATGCAAGTTGTTTCTGAGCAGTTTGGTACACCACCAGCACTGTAACTGAAGTTAGTTTACCAAGTTTTTCTGGTTAAAAATATTTGTAAGAATTTAACTTTTGATTTCAAGAAGTTATCAGAAAGTACTTGTGTAGCATAGCAGAAAGACTCCCCATTCTATTTTTAGAGGTCAACATATCAAGCAGATGCAGCTTTTAAGTGCTATCACTGAGATGTTTTAAAAGGTGTGTATATAATCTTGTGCAAGAAGTGCAGAATCCTGACAAACATTTCTTGCATAGCACTGCCCTCTAGCGAAGTCACATGAAACAGACAAATAAGAGAACTCTATTATAATTACATCACTTTTATAAAGGCATAAGAAATGCCCACAGCTTTAAATATACAAACATTCAAATTCCTTTTTTCTCACAACAACTTGTTTCAAGGCTTCACCTGAAATTGTGACCATGAAAGACAAAGTGTTCAATTCTACCAACTAGAGTGTGATCAAAAATGCACCTATTCAGTTAACCTCCAGTTTAGGATACACAGTGCTTTAAAAAGAAATACAAGTCAAGTATGAGCTAGTTTGTTTCAATATGAGTGTCCCACAAAACCCCCCTTCATTTCAAGAACATTTTAGTATAGAAAAGATTTTCTGTCTCCATAGCCTAATTAGCTTTTTATTTGCATTATGTCAAGCAAGAAGGAAGTCATAATATCATTTATCCCTCAGCAATTTATACAGTTTAGTTGCCTATACTGAACACTATTTCATATGGATACCATGCATCCTTGTCAGCACTGCTTCTGATGGAACAGGTAAGCTAGTCCAATTAAGTAGTCTCAAGTGTGGTGCACTTCTGTATGTCATATCAATACAGGCAACACATCTGAACTTGTGTAAGAGGAACTAGGACTCCACCTTTCTTGAAAGTGTACCTTTCTTCTCTGTGCAAATAGACTGCATGGTTTTCTTCAAAAGTAATCTGACTCTACAAGTAATAGTAATCTACTTTCACACATTAAAGAAATCTGTTTCCATCTCTGGCTATCTATACATACTACAACTCTAAAGATAAAAATTGGAATTCAAGAATCTTATTTTCAGAACACCATTAAGCATGGGAAATGGTGACAGTGGTTCACACATCCTCCCTAAATTGTGAAGAGTAAAGAAGCCTTCTAAATGCATCTGAAGATGGCAGACCATCTCATGGACAGTTGGGTTAGTAGTTTGTTGGTTTTGTTTGGGTTTTTTTGAAAAAGCTCGTGTCATACAGCTTGGAAAAATCATTCAATATGTTAACTAGTAAAATCTCAGTTCTTTCATGGGAAGTTTTAGTATCCCATCTTCAGCTGCTATAAAAGAGCACAAATTTTTTAATAACATTGCTATAAAAGTCTCAAACCATGGAACAGACTAACTGAACTGAACCAGTATGTTCAGTATGGCATTTCTTGTGCCATCTGTTGTACACAACACGAAGTGTGCATTGAGTACTTGTTTATCTATTTTTCTAACATTCATCACTACAGTATCTTGCTACACATTCACCTTCATTTTTCATATTAATGATTTCTCTTCAAACAGATTCAAAGATTGTTGCACTTATTTGTCAATGTTGAAGTCGACAAAAAAATGCAGTCAAAGTTTCTAAGATGCAGAAAGCAAGTATGACAGCCTCTACGCTATGGTTGTTCTAGTATGCACAGTGAACTTGTGCTTGCTGGACGTATCTGTAAAAAGTTAACTCTGACTCAGCTGTAATACTGAACGTAACTATTTTGCCCAGTTTCCGTCTTCCGCATTGCTCCATCAGGCTTAGAAGAGCATTGACAACCAAATAGAAGATTAACCTTCTTTCAAGCTGCAACTCTAAAGTCACAAAACTATCATTGATCCAGCAGTTTAATATCTACAAATTCTCCAAGAGTGTAGTAGGAATCACGCTGTTAAGGAACACTCAAATTGGTTTGCTATTTCAGTTATTTACTGCTTCATGGAGAAGTGAACATAATCAAATATCTACATTTATTTTATTTTTAAGAATTCACACTGAAGTGATTAATTGGCAATGACAATAAACGCTACTAACTTCTGAATTTTTCAATACCTGTTTGATGTCTACTTAAAAGAAAATCAGTAGTAAAGGAATGATTTTAAGGTTAGACAGATAAGAGGTTTCAAGCTTTCTGGCTGTTAATAAGTCAACTGGAAAGTAAAGCATTCTGAAAAAAATTAGGTGTGAAAAGGTCATTATATTTGTCAGTAGACAAACTGAGCTTTGTAATATATCTTTTTCATGATGGAGGAAAAGGGATCACTTTACAGTTTCATAGGAAATCAAATAATGCTTATTAAATGTTTTGGAAAAACTACAGAGCCAATTATAATCATCCTTCAAGGACATGCTAAATGAGACGCACAAGATCACTCAATTAATCCGCCTATCATTGTGCAAGTAATACGTTATTTTGCCTTGAATTTAAATACCAATCTGGAGCTGACAACAACTATTACATTAATACCTAAGGCAAAGTAAAACCATTTCAATGCAAAACACATTAATGAAAGAATAGATGCAAACTACATCTGTGAAACTGTTTCAAACAAGGCACTGCAGCCCCTAATTTATCTTTTTCTTGTTATATTCGATGTTTATAGAAATGGAAAGCTGTCAGTATAAATCATCAAGGTCATGGATTTGCAGAGCCTCCCCGAGGATAACTTGTTCACATTTCTTACAAAACAATTTTAAATATCAAGTGCTGTACTTGAGTATTACACATTACTTAACACCAAAAAAAGTAGACTTGTGTTATTAAAGCCTTAAACCAGAAAAACAACTACCAATTCAAGATTAAGGTAAAAAATTGAGCCATACCAAGAAATAAGTTTAAACAATGTTACTCATTTAAACATTACATGTACTTCTGAAAAAAGGACATCTATAGTTATGCTCTTGTCAGTAGCATTAACGTATCTATCACGAACATTTGTACACTGTTGATAAACCCACTATTCTATTATTTACCCTTAAGAAGTTAAAAATTTAGAATGCATACCTTCCCCAGTTGCAACTTTCTCCCCTTCCCAGTCTTCCAAAGTATCAAGAATAGACTATTCTTCAGTGTATTCACCAAGGAAACGCAACAAGGGTGAGGTTTAGTATTACATTCTAGAAGACCACGCTATTAAGGATCCAGCTCAAAGCTAGTCACAAGAAACAAACTGCAGCTTCTGTGTTTAAAAAATACTTTTGTATTTTTACATGCATTCACAGAAGCATGCAAGTTAAATACTTGGTTGTACAAGAAGCAAAAGTTACAGAACGATGGGAAAAGTAACATGCATTGCTTAGATTAAGTATTAAATGCTTGTTGGAGGTTTCTCCCTTCTACTTACACAAGATGCATCTGAAAATTGCCACCTAAAAAACTATTTAAAGGTTATTACTATCCTCTGACATACGATAGTCTTGCAAGAGTTAGTAGTTACTAAAACACAGAACTACCTACTTTTCTGAAGATGTTGCATATTGTTTTTCAACAAAGTGCCCACTGCACTTTTTTGAACATGTTGTATTGAGATGAATAAATAATAGTAAGAATCTCTAATAAACCATTTTCTCACAAAATAACAGCTGTGATGCAACAAAAAGTTGTCCCTGAGTTAAATGAGGTTATAACAGTAAAACCAGTATTGTGGAATTAAAATTAATCCAGTAAAGAACCTCTTACTGTCAATCACTGTTCTCTCAAGCTGTCCTCTCTGGCTCTAGCCTATGGAAATCTCATACCATGAGGTACACCAGTGTCACCCATTGGTACTACTGCTAAATCCTGCACATAGTAGACAGACTGCAGAACCATTGAGGTTGGAAGAAACCTCTGCAAGTCATCTGGTCCAACACCTCTGCGCAAGCAGGGTCATCTAGAGCTGCTTGCCCAGGACCATGTCCAGATGGCTCGAATATCTCCAAGGAAGTAGACTCCACAACGTCTGAGCAACTTGTGCCAGTGATCAGTAACAGTGAAAAAGCATTTCCCGATTTCCAGATGGTACTGCCTGTGTTTTAGTTTTTGCCTTTTGTCTCTGGTCCCATTGCTGGGCACCACTGAAAAAAGCCTGGCTCCATGCTCTGCACCCTCCCTTCAGATATTTGTACACATTGGTAAGACTTTCCCTCTTCTGTAGGCTAAACAGTGATAGCTCTCAACCTTTCTTCACAAGAGGAAAGTCCCTTAATCACCTCTGTGGCCCTTCACTGGACCCCCTCCTGTAGTTCCATGTCTCTCCTGTACTGGGCAGCCAGAACTGCACACAGCACTCCAGGTGTGGCCTCACCGAGGCTGAGTAGAGAGGAAGGATCACCTTCAACAACCTGCTGGCAATACTTCTCCTAATGCAGCCCAGGATACCACTAGCCTTCTCTGCAGCA
Source organism: Strix aluco (assembly GCF_031877795.1). Lineage (NCBI taxonomy): Eukaryota > Metazoa > Chordata > Aves > Strigiformes > Strigidae > Strix > Strix aluco. The sequence continues at coordinate 100,083,607 of NC_133933.1, read as the reverse complement.
AAGGCACATTGCTGGCTCATGGTTAACTTGGTGTCCACCAAAACCCCCACATCCTTCTCCGCAAAGCTGCTTTCCTGCTGGGTGGTCCCCTGCATATATTGGTGTCTAGGTTTATTCCTCCCCAGCTGCAGGACTTTGCAGTTCCCCTTGCTGAACTTCATAGTGTTCTTGTCAGCCCATTTCTCCAGCCTGTCCAGGTCCCTCTGGATGTCAGCACAACCCTCTGGAGTACCAGCCATTCTTCCTAGTTTTGTGTTACCTGCAAGCTTGCTGAGGGTACTTCGTCCCATCATCCTGATCATTAATGAAGATGTTGAACAGGACTAGGCCCAGTATATACCTCTGGCGTATAACACTAGTGACTGGCCTTCAACTAGACTTCATGCCACTGATCACCATCCACTGGGCCCAGTCATTCAGCCAGTTTTCAATCTACCTGTCTGCTCATCCAGCCCATACTCCATAACCTTCTTGATGAGGATCTTATTGGAGACCCTCAATGTGGGCTAAGTTGGGCTTCCCAATAGGAATTTGGAAAATGCACATCACTGATAAGAGATGTTAGGATGTTACAATAGTATAGTAGTGTGACAAGAACTGAAGGCTGAAGTGGGAAGCATTACTCTGAAAACAGTTTAGTTCAAATGTGTTCTTCAGAATAACACTTTTGAAGCTTCAAGAGTTAAGTGCTATGCATATCTGTCCATAAACTTGCTTTCAGAATTTTGATTTATTTTTTTAAAAATGGTACTGTAGCAATATGAACAAGGAGTAGAAACGGTACTCACCTAAGCTGTTGTTACAGTCAATTTCAAAGAAATCATGCTGTTAAAACAACATGTATTCTGCTTTACCACACATCTAATCAAGTTGGTTTTTTTGGTCCTAACCTGTGAGTTTGCTGCACTCCGTAAAAAGTTAAGTTTTTGGAAAAACTAGATAATTCAATTCTGTGCCCGCTTCCTAATAAAACAAGTAACTTGGAAGAAAAACTGCTCATTGGAATGGCTATAGTAAAAAAACAAAACCAAAGCTAATAGAACAAAAGTTTATAGGGCAAATGTAAGAGGCAATTTGAGAATTTACTGTTATGGACTTTTTAATAACGTGAGAGACTTGTCAAATACAATTAAGATGTCTGTTCTAGCTTACCCTTACACACTACCTTCAAAATGTTTAGCCTCATGCTAGACACCTTTCATATTCCTTTGCAAACAAGTGTTGAGAAGCTCTGTTTCTCATACAGAAGGCTAACACTACTGAAAGGTTCAGACTCAAGAACCACAGTCCACAGCCAGAAACTGTTATAGGTCCAGAGAAGCCACAGCTGCCACATTCTGCAGGATTGTCCCAAATGTCATCACTTGGAAGAAGCAAATTTATTTTCCACTTCAAGTGTGGAGTTCAGATCGTCTCTCTAAGCACTCCTTTTACTTCTCCTCAATCATCTTCCTCTCATCTCATTTCTATTCTCATATGATTGGCATGGTGTTAAAAAATGCCATAAAACATTTAATTTGCTCCTTTATACAAATGTTAGCTCTTGACTCCTGAAGATATTTCATACCAAGTGTAAAACATGAATTCAAATCTAATTCTTAGATTAACTCTTGCTTTTAACCAAGAGCATCTGCAAAAACATACACCATCTTCTGTATTAAGTCATCACTGAAAGTAGTTCTGAGGAAGCCCTGATCTTCCCTAGGAGAAGCAACTCCTACATTAACTCCTTAAGCTGGTAATTTTTATGTTAGTACCCTTCCAGTGAATTACCTTCAGGGATGACATGCTTTCAGGTTCAATAAACATTACTAATCCTTCTCCAAATTCATAACTAGTGTTTCACAGAAATTGAGGAACTCAGGAATTTTTCATACCAAATAACTTTAATTTCTCTAGCATCTTTGGCTTTAACAGTGTATTTCATGCTACTCCATTCAGAAGCTGGGGAGAAGCTTGCAACTCAGTGAAATTCTGCATTTTTCTTCAAACTATGAGAAAAGCTCTTCTCTGTATGTATCACTAGGTCAAATTTGGTGACCTGATTTTGATTTTTGAAGCTGTAGAAAATGAAAACCAGCAAGCTAATATAGTGACAACCACATCAAACTGCAGTGTTATGTACCTTTCTACGACACTCAGTAACACAAGTCCTCAGTTGTCAACATCCAGCACAATGCTTCAATTTGTGTTGTCACCCATGCACATACTCCCCCCGAAGAAAACCAAACATACCAAATGTTACAACATTGTGTGGCCTGATAAGAAGTCTGTTCTTTGTTGCATGAATAGCTCACCATGTATTTCAGAGTAATACATTAACTCAAGCTGGGCCTTAACAGAGGCCCAGAACACTGGATCAATAGACAGTACTCCTTGAAAAATAGATTTTAACTAAATTGGTCATTGGGGTAAATTTGTTAGTTCCGTAGTTTAAACTGCAGCCATTTACAATCTAAAGAACATCAACCCTCTGTATCCCTCCCCATGCAGAAGCAGGAGAATATGTTTTCATAAAGCCTAGGAGCATACACATGTAGAAGTGATCTTTTCCTCTCAGTATCTACTTAAATTCAAGGCTGCCTGCTGCCAGTGCCAAAGCCTCTATTCCCCAACTTCTCGTAGTATTGTATATTACCACAATGCAGGAGTGCAATTTTAGAACAGCCATAACCTAATTCTTCACACTGAAAGCTACACAAAGCAGTATTGTTAGCCTATGTCTGACTAATTGTAGAATGGATAAATTGTATTCCAAGCAACTTAAATAGAATCACTTGATTCATCTGTTTCATGGTATTCTTCCACAAATAACATTTTAAGATTAAATCAGTCAACTGCAGTCAGTGCAGGCACAGCATTCCTAATTACTTGTACTATTTTGTGTTATAGTAGTAGGCATTCAATGTAAAACCATTCTTAATTAGGTATGAAAGCATTTGCTAACATATCACTTATAATACAACCTTCAGGAAATGTTCATTCAAAATAGATTTTTTTTTCTTTAGAGTAAGAAGGTGAATATGAGTATACAGAAAACCAGATACACCTGTTCTAAGCTTCCTTTTAACAATACAATTGCAACACTGGCAATGGAACAGACTGAGGATATTCAGAAGTCAGAGAAACATCAAAAAATGCAGTTATGTCTGTACTACAAATCCTCAACTCTTCACTAGTATAAACCAAAGAGCTGAGATCACCTCTGTTCAGAGACAAGGGACCTCAGATACCACATATCATGTCTCCATCTATTCTCTACCCTTTTTTCCATCATCTGCTAAGCATTTGAGGAGAATTTTGAAGTAGCTGTCTTTGTTCCTGTGTTCACCCTTATATAAAGGTATTCTCTTTTTGTGCTTAAAAAAAGGTCACCATTCATTATCAAACAGTGGTTTGATGACTAAGCACAAAGGCCTCCCACCTTTAGAAACTGGGACAAACAATTTGATAGGCATGCAAAAGGCTGGCTGAAAAATATAGGAGCTTAACTACTTGTCAGATGTCTAACAGAGGCAAGAGTTACAAACAATGCCTTACAGACTTGCTTGTGCACTAATGCCTTTGTTTTATCTAGAGGTGATTTTTTCTATACAAGACTAACACAGCAATAAAACTCGCAATGCAGAGAAGTGGGAAGTTACCAAAAGAAAAACAGTTACTCCTTTCAGAATCATCTTCTCTTCCCAAATGGAAGGAGAGGGGGAATCCAAACTAGTAAAGATTGAGAGGCTATACTCTGGGCCAACCTCTTCCTGAAGTTTCAGGAAACGTGACAGCCCAGGAACTTTTCACTGCTGAAGTAACTTTTGCATTAAGTCACACCACTGGGAAAAGCTCAGCCCACAATATAAACTGGAATGCAGTTACATGGCATCCACATATGATCAAGGTCACACTTGCAATTCACTCTTCAGATCATGAGAACTGCACTGCCCATGCTGTTGCAGGTGGAAATTGCTTACATATGGAAGCTTGACCATCACTGGCAGTAGGCAAAGTGTTATAACAGCACTAGAGCATTAAAAAGTCTATTCCTGCTCAACTTTAAGAATGCACATCTTCTAATAAGTGGTTTTCATTAACTGTGACACATTTTTACCTCAGCCTACCCATGTATCAAAGCCAGCACACTGTTTCAGCATAAGATTCTACAATTGCCTGCAAACAATGACAAAAAACACTGAGGTGGACAACCACCACCTCCTCTGTGAGCTTATCCCTAAAACTTCTGTGAAACAGATGCTCCATTTCTCCCACCCTGCCTTAACACCTACTGTAAAACAGAATAGATAGTTTCAGAAGGATCAAATACAGAAGTTAAGACCAAATTAAATAGTAATTCCATGCTCCGGGCATTTGCCTGGACAGATAAGTGGGAGTTTTCAAAGCAACAAATTAGCCTAAAATCTCATTAATTAAGGTATTCAGAGAAGACTGTTTTCGTTATCATACTTGATGTTTCACCTTACTTCCCACCCAATATTGTAGCACAAGTCCTAAATACAGTAAGACTAAGGCAACAACATTGAGGACTGAGGTATTGTCTTCATCTGAGAAACCAAAGACAACCCAGAACACTGAAGTTATTGAACATTAAATGGAATTCACATATTTCCAGGTTCAGCTAGTTCTGAGGACAGAAGCATATTGTGATACTCTGCTGAATGGTGTCTACAATTGATCTGTGCTCAAAAATAAATAGGGAAATAACATCAGAAGCAAGGAACATTAGTAAAACTTCCAAATGCTACTTTTAAAAATATCAGTTACATTTCAGTCAGCAATAAATTTGTGCTAAATAAAAGTCTTGCATTTTAGATGCTTATAGATGTTTACTAACAGTTATAAAAACCATACTCAAGTAGCTGTTTGAAAAAAACACAACACTGAGGATACTCTCCCAGCTAATGAGTTTGTTCTTAATGTCATCTCATGGAGGTTAAAAAACACATGTGCTCTGCAGTAGTGTAATTGAACAAGAGATTAATCTTCCCTTCCATAATTAAGGGAAACAAATTTAAAAGCTGACATGTTATTACAGGCTAAGCAAAGGTCTGGATCTTTTTTGACCAGCACATGATCTAGATGTCAGCAATATAGCCAGAATGATTTAGTGAACCATGTCAGTCAGAAAAGGCTTAAAGTAATAAAATTTATGATTTGGGTCACGGTAAAGCACCTCATGGGGCTGAAAGCAATTCAGATCACTTGAGATACCTACTAGCTGACCCACCAAACTGCTCTCCTACCTTACTGCACAGAGCCTGATTGCTGAACTGCCAGTGTTCTGACATTTACATCTAAGAACCTGTACTGAATTGCCTCCCATAATCCTGCTGTAACTTACACCTGCTGAAGTCACTAGTATAAAGAGAAAGAAAATCAGCCATGCTTGTTATTCAATTTAGATTTGTTTAAGAGTCTAAAGGTAGCATTTAGCAGATATTTTACCCCCTTACCCAGTTATGATTAAAACACACTTTCCTCTTTCTTAATAAAATTATTCTAGAACAAAGATATCTATCTATCCTTTGCCTGACAAGCTACCACAAAACACTTCCTTAGCTAGCAATGCTTCGAAATAACTTATTGTATGAACTATTGTTATGGAGTCACTTAAAATTCACTAGCGAAGTTATGTGGGAACAACTTTACTGTGTCAGAGCCAGGCTGCAATGGAAGAGAAAGTTATTTTAGCAAGGACATTACCTTAAAGATTAAAAACTATCAGGAAAACACTGACTCCTCAGAAGTTTTAAAGCTTTGTCTGCAGTCATCTTAGGCTTCAAAGCTTCATTTTTGTTGCAAAATTTTACCTTGATGACAAGTTAATACATGTAGCATTAAAAACAGGCTGATTATTCAGTGACTGAAGAAATAGAACAGATTGGAAAAAAGCAAGTGACCACATGAACACCAAGTGTTGGCCAAAGCTACTAAGTTAAAGTGGTTCCTTACCTTTCCACCTAAAAGCAAGAGTCAAGCAGTTCAATTAACATAGCCTTAACTGTATGATTTACAATCAGTTACAGAATGAACACTCTCAAACCCTTCTAAGCAACAGAAAGGACTGCAATGGTTTAGTTGCATGCTTAGGGCTAATCAGAATATTCCTGAGGCTTTAGAAAACAAGCCTCTGAACAGTTTCAAACTATTTGCTTTTAACTTTTTAGCTGTTCTTGATTTAAGGCACACATCACAGAAGATGCTACAGATTCTTACAGCTAAAACTGAATCCCAACCTGCACAGATATCTACCCTTACTCAAATTCTAGAAATACAGCACTGTGAAGCAATACTCTGTTAAAGACACAGCTTTTTCATTTATTGAGGAACAGCCCTTTACAAAAAGAAACAGTTATGATAGAGCATATTATGCATACTTTTTTATAGTTATTCTTCCAGACTTTACAATGAAGAGTTCTGTAGAGATAAAAACATCAACATAGAAAAGTTGTAGTAAATTCAGTATTATAGACTGATGTCCCATCCCAGTTTCTTGGTACGACAACTCAGATTTGCCGATTCCCAGGTTAGAATTAAGGTGAAACAAGACCAAAGATTCTTCAATTCACACCACTATTTTTATTTGCACACAACGGATAATGGCATGAAACTTTGTCAGTAAGCCTTGCAACCTCTGCAACAAGTGGTAAACCTCATAACACACCAACAAACTTACAACATACACAGACTAGCAGCAGATCTTATAACATGTCCCAACAAGCTGCAAACATGCCTGGACAAGCCCTGCCTTAACATGCAGGGATACAGGGATATAGAATGAGAGAGAAAAGGAGAGAAAGAAAGAGTAAAAGAGAGCAAGAGAACAAGACAAAGAAGAAATATTTCACCAGTCCTGGTTCCAGCATTGGTCTAGCCAGCCTAGGGGTCCTGTTCTGGAGGGGCACAGCCACCTAGGGCTTTGAGTCACATCCTCTCATAATTCCTTGCCCCTCCTCCAGGTGGGCACTTGGACTCATTAGGCTACTCAGGCATCATGAACACCTTAGGCTTCTCAAATTCTTGCTTTGGTGCATACATAGTTTGTACATTCAGATTCTTCTGGAAATGGGTCAGTGGGGGAGCTTGGGGAGCCACTGGGGAGTTACTCCCCCCTCTCAGCAAGTATGACCATTTTCTGACCTTTCTTCTTGACGCATGTGTTGTGAAAATGGCTTCTTTATTGGCTCTTTATAGAGTTGCTCAAGATAGTGAAGTTCAGCCTCAGAAATGTGTGGTCCCACCTCCGCAGGACCCCTTCCTCTCGCTGCATCTTCCCACCATTACCTGTACAGTCCTGGCGTTTCCATAGAAACAGTTTCCTTTAACAAACTTTATCAAATGTTTGAGACATTAATTATGGTTTCATCAGACCATCACAACTGACCAGATCAAGTCTAGGTTACACCATAGTTCAATCAGTAAAGCAGTATTTAGTTCTCCACTGCTGGAGGGACAGAAAGAGACAGAAAGCTTAGAAACACGAGGAGCCAGTAAATGTGTTACAAGCCATAAGGAATAATGTGACCTCCTGTTGCAGAAAAACATTGAAATTAAGTCTGATCTGTGCTCAAGTACTGAAACAGTGGTTCTTAAGTGTGCAGTAAAAAAGTTATTCCTCTCATTCCAAGAACTCAGAAGTAGTGTTTCAAACCATGAAAACCCAGAGCTAGAAGACACTGTTGAAACTATTTAGCATGATAACCGTTTCCTGTACAGGTATAGCCTGTAATAACTGCTAGTATCATGAACGTAAAGGGCTGAAATATTTGCATTACAACTTACTGTGTAAGTGATAGCTGCCAACATTCCAATCACAGTCAAGGAACTAATGGAAAACGAAAGAGCAGTCAAACCATCTGCAAAAAAAAAGACTGTTGAAAATTCCTACAGTGGAGGTATAAGAACATTTCTTCCTGAATTGTTTTCCTGAAGACATTTAAGTTCATTAAGTAATAGAAAAAAAAATGGAGACATAGTTACCAGCCATAACAACTCAGATGAAAAATTCACATAGCATAGCTTTGTCAGCAGTAGATCCTCCTCCAATACTGCAAGAAGCAGGACAGCCATCTCACCCCTGCTGCAAGTTCACAGATGTTGCATTCAGTCAAGTGGTTGACTAGGCACTAACAAACTTGCTCGCACAGCTGCCTAATGTCTCTTCAAGACTTATTTCTGGCCTCCACAGGGTGCTGTGGTAATTTTACACATGCATTCTGGATGGTTATCTTGGTTTTGTTTGTTATCACCTGTTTTCTCATCATAAAGCACTAATCAGAATCAAGCAAACACTGATCCTTCAAACAACCAAACAAGCCAGACTGCAGGCCTCAGCTTCACTCAGACCACATACAGCCAGATATATAAACTGGAAAAAGGTCGGGGGACTAAGGAGTTGCTGTAGCCTTACTACCACTCTAGAAATGAAAAGGGATAAATAGAAGTCCCACCAAGCTCATCCCCAAAGGCAAATGCCCTGAATCCTACATAATTTTTCACAACAGACCTGTCTCTACACTCACTATGCAGGA